>NW_025421481.1:8750000-9375000 GCF_011764305.1 Mustela putorius furo
TATATGATACGACAGGGTCTCTCTCAAAATATCTTGTACTGTGCTCACACTTCTCTGTGATGACTGAGACGGTAAAATAGCTACATGATGAGATGAAGTGAGGGGGATGACATGGGTGGTGTTAGGCTACCACCGACCTTCTGACAACTGACTAATGCAGTTGACTGCAGGTAACTGAAACCGCAGGACGCAGAACAACAGTAAAGAGAGGACTGCCATAGTTCACTTTATCATCCCTCTCCTTCTAACTCATTCCTTATCTCAGGTCTTATCCCACTCTATTAGCTGTTGTTGCCCATAATAATTTCTTTTTGTTAAAATGCAAATTTAATTATGTTGCTTCCAGGATTAAAACCCTTGAATGGCTCCTCCCTGACCTCATGAGATGGCCATTCATCACCTGGTACCTGTTCACTACTCCACTTTTTAAGGTGATTGAAACATATCCTTTGTAATTAAAAATAAATCTGATTCTTCTTTTCCTTAACTGTAAGATTATTTCATATTTTCTCATTGATTGCGCCCCGAGGTAATGTTAATAATCTTATCTGCCAAATATTTTTTTTTTTCCTTTTTTTTTTTTTTTTTTTTTTTTAATTTTTTTATTTTTATAAACATATATTTTTATCCCCAGGGGTACAGGTCTGTGAATCACCAGGTTTACACACTTCACAGCACTCACCAAATCACATACCCTCCCCAATGTCCATAATCCCACCCCCTTCTCCCAAACCCCCTCCCCCCATATTTTTTAAGATTTGCATTTAAGCCTGTTAATACAGTGTCTTGTCATAAAAAATCTTTTTTTAATTATCATGTAGTCTGTTTATCTATCTTTTTCTGTGTACCTTTTGAATTTTATGCCCTATTGAGAAAGGTCTCCTCTGACTTCAAAGCCATACAAATATCCATCTGTCTTTATTTTGTTTATGGTAGGAGGCTCTGGCTTCATTTATTTACAGATGAATAGTCAATGATACCAGCACCTCTTAATAAATAAAATATATTTTTTTAAGATTTTATTTATTTATTTGACAGACAGAGATCACAGTAGGCAGAGATGCAGGCAGAGAGAGAGAGAGGAGGAAGCAGGCTCCCTGCTGAGCAGAGAGCCCGATGCGGGACTCGATCCCAGGACCCTGAGATCATGACCTGAGCTGAAGCCAGAGGCTTTAACCCACTGAGCCACCCAGGCGCCCAATAAATAAAATATTTTAAAAGATTTTCCCAATAACTCCAAATGCCACTTTTATCATTTATTAAGTTCTTCTGTAGACCTGGGTTGGCTGGCTATTCCTGGACTCTTCCTCTGAACTATTTGCCTATTAGTGTGTTAACACCATTTTTTATTGAAGTGGCCTTATAATAAATTTTAGTATCTATTGAGAACTTTTAAAATTATTCTAATCAGTTTCAGAGAAACCCCATTGGGATTCTGATTAGAACCGTATTACATTTAAATACTATTTTTGGAAGGATTTCTATTTCTATGACAGTAAGTCTCCCCACTCAGGAACTTGGAATGGCCTGCCATATGTTCAGATTTTATTTTGTGCCCTTCAGTAAGGTTTCCGTTGTTTGATTCAGGTCTTTTAACACTTTGTTAGGTTTAAAATGCTGTATATTTTTTCTCTAAGTTTTTATTTAAATTCCAGTTAGTTAATATACAGTGTAGTATTAATTTCAAGCATAGAATGTAATGATTCACCACTTACATACAATATCCAGTGCTCATCTCAAGTGCCTTCATTTTTTTGTTTTTAGTTTTTTGTTTTTTGCTTTTTAAGTTAAGTTCCTCCCTAATGCCTATCACCTATTTCACCCAACCCCCTGCCCACCTCCCCTCCAGCAAACGTTCAGTTTGTTCTTTATGGTTAACAGTCTCTAATGCTTTGCCGCCCTCTCCCTTTTTAATTCCTTTCCCTATATTCATGAGTTTTGTTTCTTAAATTCCACATATGACTGAAATCATATGGTATGTATCTTAAAATATTGTATATTATTAGCAGTGTATTTTCCTCTCTCCATTTCTAACTGGCTACTGTTACTATTAAAAAAATCAGTTTGTAAGCATTTCACACATTAAAAAAAATTCTTTTTTTAATTCTAGTAATTCTTTTTACTGGATTCTCATGAGTTTTTGAAACCTGTACAATTACAGATGAATTATACTTTTTTAATATTGTAAAATTATTTCATATTCTTATCTATTACATAAGACAGAATCTCTACAAATAATAATTCACACTATCAAGAGTCAGAATCTCCTATACCTGATTTTTAAGGAAATGGTTTCAGAAAATGGGCATTTAGTGTATTTGCTGTAAAATTTTGGTTAATGTCTTTATCATTGTTCAATAGACTCCCTCCTTTCCTAACTTACATATAATCTTTTTAGGAAAAGTTGCTAAGTGTTATCAAATGCCCCTATAGCATTTTTCACTTAATCTAATTGTGATTTTCCTTTTTTAATTTGTTATTGTAAAAAATTAGGAATTTTAATTCAGACTTGATCTTTAATACTTAACAGTGACACTGTCCTAAAACAGAAAGTGACCAGATATCTTCCAGAAGCAGAGAAAGGTAATAAGACAAAACAATTTTGAACAAAATTATACAATGCCTCTTTGTCCTGATTCATGTTTGGGATTCTGACTCCTACTTTTTTCGCATATAAAAATTGCTATTCCTCCTTTATTTGTGTTTGTATTTCCCCAGAACCTCTATCCATTTATTTTCAACCAGTATTTGTCACATTCCTCTCTTCATTTTTTTCTTCCTGTCAATTTAGAAGTCCTACTGCGCTTTAAAGTTTTGCACTTAGCTACATGTTCCTGAGTCATTTTTAAATAAAATAATAATTTTACATTATATGTATTTTTTATACTATATATATTTTTTTTTAAACACACAACCATGCACCACGAATCTCCACCTGGTGTCCCCTCCCTGACCCCAAACAAGATAAAAGTTTTAGTTCTAGTTATTAATAAGTTTTTCTTTCAAAGATAACTCTTCTATTTCAAGAATTCCTACTTAGCATTTATATTACAAAACCCATATCACATCGTTATTACCTATTTAATTTTAATAGTACGTATATTGCAAGATTCATGGCTCCCATTATTCCTCTCCTTTTTGTCTTTCCCTACCTTGGGATTTCTCTCCTGAACCAATTGTCATTTGATAGAGTACTTCCTCAAGTGTTTTCCTCAGATAAGTACATGGGCAGAATACTTTTTAGATGCCTGCACTCCTGAAAATGTTTATTTTGCCCTGACAAAGGAGTGATATCTTTCCTGGTTATTAGTTTTTGGACCTCGGTCTTCTCACCTCAGGATTCTACAAATGTTGCTCTGGTATTTTAGCTTCTACTGTTGCTGATAAAAAGTTTAAAGCTAATAGATTCTCTTTCCATTGCAAATAACCTGTACTTTGTTCTTAAAACTTTGAGATTTTTCTTTAAGCTTGGACTCCAAGAATCACACCACCAAGTGTCAATACATGAGTCCTTAAATTAATCTGGCCTAGGACTTAGGGAGACTATTCTCCATTTTTTTTAATTTCGTACCTCCAGAACTCTTTTTGTTTTGTGTTAGTACTTTTGGATCTGCCTTCTGAATTTATCTCTAGGTAATTCCACTCTATGCTGTCTGGTATTTCTTGAGCTTCCAGATTTGACTGAAGAAATACCATTAACTACAATCTTTATCTGTTTAATTTTTTTAATCAAAAATCAAATAACTTTTCTTCAGTTACATAAGATCTTCTGTTTTGTTTTGATCATTTAATTTCATCAGACCACTTTGAAAGTTTTCTTTTGCCTTTTTTTCTTCAAGTTACCTCTGGTCTTTTCCAACAAAGTGAGAGTAAAAACACAGTTATTCTGGTGTTTGGCCTGACCCTTGGAGTTCTGAGTCCTCTTAATTAAGTTTTTTTTTTTTCTTCCTGCAAATGGCTACCCTCCCTCCATATTTGCACAAACAAAATTAAAGATGTGTCTCCAGCAGTGAGAAACCAGTGAGCAATGGAAAGAATATGATTTTCTGCTCCTGATGTCAGGCCATAAACACCCAGCAAATCATGACTTTTTTGCTAAGATAGAAGGTAAAGGCCTCTCTGTTTCCAGACCTTCACTGAAACAAACTTAAGTCCCAAATAAAGTGATGGATCAAATCAGCCCACCCATGCAGTATTCTTCCAAACCCCTACCAAATCACAAAGGTCCTGTGAGGACCATATAAAACAGGCAAGCTGATATAGCCCTTCTTTGAGGAAATTCACTGGATTCAGTCAAATAAAGCCTTTGAAGAAACAGAAAATGAGGGTCTTGGAACCTAGCAATGAGGATAAATGAGCTTACCAGGCCTCTGGTCTCTTGGTTCGTTCTTATTTCCAAGATGAATGAGGTTCCATAAAATGCACTCTTTCCCAATCCTTCCCCTGGCCTAAGATACACCACCAGGCTTTACCAACTGAGCCACACAGACAACTCTTAACCTAAAATGTTTTGTGGGTACTATTTTTAAAAGTATTCTATGTAGGGGCACCTGGGTAGCTCAGTGGGTTAAAGCCGCTGCCTTCGGCTCAGGTCATGGTCCCGGGGTCCTCGGATTGAGCCCTGCATCGGGCTCCCTGCTGAGCTTCCTCCTCTCTCTCTATCTGCCTGCCTCTCTGCCTACTTGTAATCTGTCAAACAAATAAAAATAAAATTTTAAAAAAAAAGTATTCTATGTAATAAAAGTAACTTAACATTCTAAGTAATTGCTATTCCTAAATTTTATGACACTAGACAAAGAATGAGATAAATACCTTTGTTATATAGAAGATACAACAAGCTATCATGTGCTGTACACTTTCAAAAGTTGCAATATGTTTCTTTGAATGGACGATATTTGGTACTCCTTGCAAAGCCACTACACACTTTATCAAGATCTAAAAAATAGAAGTACAATAGTTTCTGTTGAAAAATATTACTCTCACTCATTATGAAATGTTCTATTCAAATCAAGCAATTTTTAAATCATTAAATACTATTATCATTAATAATTGTCAATAAATTTCTTACGTATAAAAGAATGTACTGAGATAAAATTAATATATTCCATTTCAGATAAGTCCTTTAAAGTAACTTGAAAACTAGTATAGAGGATAAAATAAGTATACAAAAATTACAAAAGAGCAAATTTTGACAAGTGTCATAAAAAATATAGGCAAATATTATATATACAAGACACTAAAGGCACATCCAGGCTTAGGAGGATCTTAAAAAACCATTTAGAGAAGGATGTACCATATTGAATATACAGTGATACCAGTTACTTGAACTAATAGTTGCCTTCAAAATTAAAATCAAGTATCCATATCCCATATCCCATAAATATTGGTGTTTACTTCTTAGTCTCCTTGCCTTATACTATGTGATCCCGAATTTCATGAAGAGCTAGATAATTAAGTTTACCCTTCAGTACTTTGCTCTGTTCTGAGCAACATTACTGTCAAAAAAGTAGGGCTGAGATCGCATCAATTTATTAATCATCCAGATTATCAAAAGACAAATTAACATATGGATATTGGTCTTCTGTGAGCACACTAGTTGCTTCAAGTCACTATTCTAGCATTCTTACTATTGTTACTGTACACCTATGAGTATCTGCAATGCCTCTTTAATTCCTTGCATCATCACATACCCCCACCCCACTACAGCATATCCCCAAATCATGTTAGCAACCTAGTAGCTTTGTAGTTTTCTCCAGGTTCATATAATCATATATATATACATATAAGTACATAAACATACATAGAGGGAGAGTTAATGTTATGTCACAAAATGTAATTCATAAGCACTTGTTTGAACTGTGCATTTCTCCTTTAATCGTGTCTTATGAAAATTCCCTCCAATCTACAGGTATAGTTCAAGTTCATTATTTCCAGTGGTTGCATATTATGATTTAGTGTGAAACAACCATCATTAATTCAGCCATTTCCAGACCCTCTATGTTGCATACACTTTTACAACTGACGTTTTACCATCTGGTGTAGGTACTGGTCATCCTCCTGCCACAGCATCTTCCCTCTGTCTCCAGCTTTTTTTTGTCACCACAAAAAAGGCCATAAGAAACATCTTTGTACATGCTCAGTCACCAATATGAGTGGCAACTTCAGCACCAGATTTGAGATGATACCTACTGAGGATGAAGCACCATCCTCAAGGTCAAAGTAAACACTCTAAATCAATAACAATTATGTGGTGTTGTTTCCCCAGCAGGTAGAACACATGAATCTGGGAACCAAGGGGTGGAGCTAGGCATTTTACTAACTGGTGATTTTATTCTATGGGATAAATTTCTAATAGAGGGATTGCTGTGTCAAGTATATTTGTTTTTAATTTTAATTAAAATTAGATTTAGTTTAATTAAAATTAAGAATACTTTATCAAAATTCAAAGCCTAAAACAATTCAAATGTGTCCCATCAATGAATGAGAATTCCTTTGCCCCACATCCTCACCAGCAAGAGGAGTTACAGATCTTTTCAATTCTTTCAGCAATATTACATTGTTCACTTAATGTTCATTTCTAAGGATATTCAAAGTTTGAGCATGTTTTCATGGTTCTTGGCCGCTTAGATTTGCTCTCCTATAAACTGCCTATTTATGTTCTGTGGCCCTTTTTTTATTAAGTTACTGCCAATTTGTAAGACTTTTTGTTATATATATTTATCCTTGTCAGTAATATATATAAATAACCTTGTTAGGTATTTGTTCTAAATCCATAAATTTTATGCTATCTTTGTTATGGTCCCTGTTGTCACACAAGGCTGCCATAAATATAGTCAATATTTCTTATTTTTCTTGTTATTTCTAAGTTAAAAAGGATTCCCACAACCCTGGATTGCACATGTAATCTTCTATGATTTTTTTCCCCTTAAGTTTTTAGGACATCTGGACTTTTTATATATGTACAATATAAGTGTCAAACTCTATTTTCTTTCAGATGAATATCCAGGGGTTTCACCATCATTTTATAAAAATATCCAGTATCTTCATACTGAATTGGAATGCCAATTCTGTCAAATAGTATATTCTCATCCATATTAAGGCCTATTTCTAAAATCTTGTTCCACTCACTTTTCCTATTCCAAACAATACAATTTAATTAGAAACTTCTTTCTCACGGCTTTTCCTCATACTTATAATCCATTCTCTGAGGTGTAGCTAAAGGCACCCTAAGTCAGTGGGATGCCAGAAGATGACAGTAGATTATCCTGAACTTGACCAATTAAGCACCATTTGCAGTTGCTGGTCCCAATGTGGTATCCTTATAAGAGGACATTAAAAGCTATGCATTGCTATGGCTAATGTTATCTTTTCTATACTACTAGGAAGAAGTACCAGAAGAAGTTCCCCTTCATACTGGGAAGACAAAAGTATATACTTAGCAACTTGCTCCAGGGCCATGAAAATTCTCCCAGCCTCTGACATATTTTATAAAAGGACCTGAACTCTCTGGGCATTTCTCAAAACAAAACACTGAATGATTACAACAATAACATGTTAATTGAAACCAAAGAGCAAGAAATGGCCAGTACATTAAAGACCTTGGTAAGATACATGCCCTCCAGAGGATAGAAATAAACCCTGTGAAGATTCAGGAAGCTGCAGATAAATGAACTATTTGGGCCGTGCCAAGAAACCCCATCCAAACTAAGTCTGACATCTGGCATTTCTCACCTCCAAGAAGAAAGGACAATGCCAGGTAAATGCCTTTCGGTTCTGGAGGAAGCATCTTCTACATTTGAGAATGCTGCTCTACAATCCATCTACAAATGACATGGAAGGCTGCCAACCATGAATCTAGGTTTTGGATTCTGGAGGCAGATCTCCTAAGCAACTGAACTCCTAAATGTGGGGAATATGGGAGAAGGAGGCACGTATATGCTCTAGTATAACCACTCCAAAGCAAATATTTGTTAAAGTACGTAAGCCCCCCTCGTTAGTTTTCTCAATGGTGAATTAAAAATTTTAATGCTGTACATGAGTTCAGTCGCATTTTCTTGGTTCTCAAAATCTGGGTTGATGACAATGATGATAAAGATGACAACAATGATGACGATAAAAACTTTCTAAAAGTATCAGCAGCGAAACCTTACTTCTCTCATGATTTCCCTGTAGTAGGCAGAATTCTAAAACAGTCTACAAGATTCCGCCCCCTGGTGTACAAGCCCTGTATAAGCCCTTCTCCTTATGCATGGGTAGGACCTGTGACTATGAGAGGATCATCACTCCCATGAATACCTTACATTATGTCAGACTTCTCATGCATATTAGACGAGGCTCTCCTGCTGGTCTTGAGGAAGCAGACTGATGTTATGGAGAAGACCACGTGGGAGGGAATTGATGGTGAGCCTTTAGGAACTAAGGACCCCCTTTCACACTAGCACAAGGAAATGAATTCTCTCAACAACCAGTGAGCTTGGAAGAGGTGCCAGAGCCTTGAGTAAAATCACAGCTCTGGCCAGCACCTTGAGCTCAGCCTCATGAGACCCTGAGCAGAAGACCCAGTGAAGCCATATCCAGCCTCCTGTCCCATAGAAACTATGAGATAGTATATGGGTATTGTTGTAAACCACTAAATTTACAGTGATTTGTTAGAAAGAAGAGACAACTAATATAATCCCTTTAGCCAGCTCTCACCTACACTTTTCCTGTAAATTTTCAACTCCTCCATCACCAAGAAACCAAATATATTTTCGTATGTCATCCACCAAATTTTCCCCACATGATAATGGCTTTAACAATATGTTTTTGAATGAGTATTGCTGTTTTGAACATTACGCAATTATAAAAACTGAAATGACTTTAAAAAGCAGATTGCTAATGTTTAAACATGGACAACTATGGGGCTGAATGTTTTCAGAGAAATACATTTTAGTCTTTATTTATGTTTGCTCAAACATAATTTAGATTATTAAATTGTTTTTCAGTTAACTCATGAAATTTCATAACACCTGTCTTTGACCTACTCATACATTACAAAAGATACACTGCTTTTTCTTTTCCAAAATGCTTTGTTGAATTGCCTTTGTAAAAAATACCCTTATCTAGGGGTATAAATATGCTTACCTGTATGACAGGTACCAAAACAATATTGTGGTAGATTATAGGCGCAAGAAGGCCATAACACTGAGTCACAGCTTGAAGGGTATAACTGGAATCATTGAGGTAGTTGCTAAGTTCCAATGCCACTAATACTCTCTCACATTCAATTAGTCTAGTAATCTGTAAGGAAACAGATATTGTTACTCAAAATGAACATCAAGTGCTTCACTAATATGTCTCTAAGGAAAATAAAGGGTAGGAAATATGATCCTGTGGCTTAACAACCTGTTGGTATGTTAAAATGTTGATTTTTAGGGGCACCTGGGTGGCTCAGTGGGTTAAAGCCTCTGCCTTCAGCTCAGGTCATGATCCTGGGGTTCTAGAATCGAGCCCTGCATCGGACTCTCTGCTGGTGGAGAGCCTGCTTCCTCCTCTGTCTCTCTCTCTTTGCCTGCCTTTCTGTCTACTTATGATCTCTGTCAAATAAACAAATAAAATCTTTTTTAAAAATGTTGATTTTAAATCAAGATCTAAATTCAAGAATAATTCTAACTCCCCAACAATGCTATATATGGGTAAGACAACCTTAGAGTTAAATTTCAGAATATTTTGTAAAATAATAAAAATGCTACTAGTAATGAAGAAAGAACCAATCTTTTTTAATTGGTAAAATAAAAACTTGGCTATATTTTAATGTTAGAAAAAAATAGTTTTTTCAAAACATAAATGTTATAACAAATAATAATTAAAATATTATGTCTCTGTAATATTATCCCCACTTTTTAAAAAAAGGTCCCATTTTCTTACTGGGTTTGTGAAAAAAAAATGATGAATTTTCAGTAGACCAAACTAATCTTCTATTATACTTTTGCTACTTAAATAAAAATGGTAGTAAAATAGAAAGTTGGGCTTTTATGAGTAAATGCTTTTGTGATTAAATGATCCTAACTTTTCCTTTCCCTTTCCTGAGGGAAGATTTTACTATGTTTCTTGTCTTTTATTTTGAAAGATTTATTTACTTTTTTTGAGGAGGGTGGGGGAAGAGCAAGCATGCAAATGGAGGGAGAGGCAGAGGGAGAGAGAAAGCAGCAGACTCCCCACTGAGTGTGAAGCCCAACATACAGGGCTCCATCCCAGGACCCTAAGATCATGACCTGAGCCGAAATCAAGAGTCAGATGCTCAACCTACTGAGCCACTCAGGTGCCCCTATTTTTCTATATATACATACAAAACTATATACAGAGAAAACTTATGAGTGGCAACCAGAAATTTCCATAAAGTAAATTTTTAGTAGGATGGTAGTCCGGCATTCTGGAATTCACTGAAGTACTTAAAGACTGTCTTTATGTACAGACTGAATGCAACGTAGTAGGAACAGAATGATGGTTATGAGTGCTTAGGCTCTGTAAGACTAAAGGTCATGTCTTTTTTTATTTTCATTTTTGTGTATCAAAAGGTATCAAAATATTAGTATCATTTTTGATACTAATAATAGTATCATTATTATCAAATTATCATTATTTGACACAAATAATAGTATCATTTTTGTATCAAAAAAGACAAAAGGTCATGTCTTTCTTTTTTTTTTTTTTCATTTTTGTATCCACGGGCATTGTCACAGTCTCCCATAACAATTTATTGGTTGGTTTATTTGTTTGGTTATTAAATAAATAAATGCATGGATAGGAAAATGCAACTGTGAAAAGCAAACACCTGGGGAAAGTCTCTGTGTTTAAAGTTAATAAAGAAGGAAAGAGGAAGAGGGAGAAAGAAGAGTGATGTTCAATCTAGAATGAAAACAAAAGTGAAGGACTGTTTTTAAAAGCAAGATGTTAAAGTTAGAAAGTTGCAGATGTACAGACAGCAATGTTTATAACCACCCTGAGAATCCATCAGTAAGAGATAGGTTACATTCCTGCCGCTATACAGTAACACAATGTTAGAGTTAAGAACAATTTGGTATGAAAACGAATGCTCACTGATGTTCTTCATCCCAGAAAGGCAACAGTACCTGAGGCAGAAATTCGGAAAAAACTAGCCAAAATGGACAAGAACATACCAGATGTCATTTTGTATTTCGTTTCAGAACCCAAGTGGGTGGTGGCGAGACAACTGGCAAAGAAAAATGAACCCAATCATAGCCCTGCAGGACATGGCCTGTGTGATCAGGAAAGGACCTCAAGAAAACAGGGAAAGGAACGCAAGAACAGAATGAAGGCGGTCAAGGGGACTGCCAAAGCCAGTGTTGGTGCTGGCAAGAAATGAGATGGAGAGTGGACAACAGGAGTAAAGATTCTGTAGTGACTTTATTTGTGGTGATCGTGCAGATTTTTCATGAGACGATTAATAAACTAAGACTTTAAAAAAACCTGGTAAGTTGATAAGTATCTGCATGAAAATATGTTCAAGATAAATTATAAAAAAGGTTAAAAAGGCAAATTGTGGAATAGAAAGTAGATTGTGATGTCATCTTGTAAAATAATAATAACAATAATTTTCCTATGCATATTTTTAAAAATCAGAGATATAAAACAAAACAGAGGGAACAAAATCATATCATTTTTAGAAGCAATAGGATTATAATGGATTTTACTTTGTACTTTATATCTTTTTTAGTATTTGAAATTTATACTATTTTGTAGAGACACAAAAGATAAACTGAAAAGAAGAAAAATATATATGAACTTGGTCCTATGAAACCTATATGAAATATCAGACAAACCTGCACAATCATAAAATGACCTCTCAGTCCATTCACAAATCAGGGTATGAAATCCCAAAATAACATGAACTTGAAATATCAATAAACAAATAAAGAGAAATCAGCACATTTTTGGTCATTTTAAAATCACTTACTTGTTGAGAGGGGAAAAGCTCATTGCCTTTAATACTATCACAGAAAAGATTTTCTTCTTTAATTTTAATGTCACTTGTTACAAAAATATTTCTAAGAAAAAGGTATAAGAGGATTGAAGAAGTCTCTGCCAAAAGATCTGAATGTAATCTGCAAAAGGAAGTAAATGATGTTACAAGTATAAATACAAAATGATTTAACATATAAACACACCTTTTTAGGTTGATTTGTTCTTAGTATCTACACAGTGATCCCAAAATAACAGCAAAAATTTGTGGAACAATTTCTCTCACACAGCTCTTTAAATTAAAATTAAAAACTATATTTAACAACAAGTTAACAACTAAGATAATTAAGCTGCTGACATATTGTGTCACAGATCCATAAAAATAACTACTGGTAAAGTAAAACTTTCTGGCTCTAATACACAAACTTCTTTTCTATCAACATAATGAAATCGCTATAGATACTCAGAAGCTTGGGGAAATAGGCCCAATATTTCAATTAATAAACTTTTGGAAAATAAGGGTCACTTATAGCAAAATCCACCCCGGGTAAGGAGAAAAGGAAAAAGAAAGAGGCAAGAAGGGAGGAAAGGAGAGAGGCAGAGTCTTAATAACTCTTGGCTTATCTTTAATTATCTTTCTAAATTGTAGTCAACAGTGCCAATTATTGGCAAAACTGTGAAATATGCAGCCTTCCTTCTTGGTTTCCAATACTCCTCCCTTCCTTGTTCTCAACATTACTTGGTGACGAACTTTCCCTTCTAAGCATCAGGTCCACCCTCTATCTCAAAAAACGGGAAAGGATCTGACATCAGTAATTCACACTTGATCATGATCCATTTCACCACTGTGTTAAACGTTGAAATTACACTTGCTAGAAGAATGTTAGTCCTCCCACTCCTACAACTCATAATGAACTCTCTCTTGGTCCACATGATAATTGGTACCCGGACGTACACAATGTCCAGGCTGTTGCTTCCTGGTGGCTCCATTTCCTTCTCTACAGAGCTCACACGCTGGTCAGCCATTTCAATAGTGACCTCTCTCCCACTTCAGATTCTGCACCCCTTATTTTAAGCCATAATCAGTTTGCCTGACCTTGCACAGATGTCATTGACTGCTTTTTCTATCCCTTCTACAACAATCGCTTATTCACTTACTTAATCTCATTTGATCTTTCTTTTTCATTCACACTAGCATTTGCCAAGCACCTCCTATGTAGAAAACACTATTCTAGGCCCTGGGATATAAAGATGAGTCAAATGTGGACTTATCCAGAAGAACTGGGTTCTACTACAAATTCATGTTATGGGATATCAACTTAGTCATTAGTCCTCCTCAGCAACACTTCCGTTTATCCTTGATGTGTCTTTGTTCACATTCCTGAGTAAACGTCCTACACCCCCTACTCTCCACCCTGTGTATTTCTATATCCTCCAGGCTCTACCACCATAGTGTCATAATTGTGGGAATGTGCTTATACCTTCAGTTTCTCCTTCTTCACAGTCTCCATCCTCAAATATGCTTTCCTTAAACCTGCCTTCCCCCTCAGTGTTCTGCCATCCTCTTCTTCTTTGCCACCAAACTTCACATGAGTGATCTTAGCTTATTCCAATTCTCTATTTTCACTTATTTCTTACCAATTGCAGAAGGTTTCTAGCCCATCACACCACCAAAATAGCTCTCTTAAACTCATCAATGGCCTCCTAATTGTCAATTCTAAAGGTTTCCTCTTAGTTTTTATCCTACCCAACCTCTCTGTAGCATCTCTTATTGAGCAACTCCCCTGCCTGACCTTGCAATGGCATTTAATACTGCTGACCAGTCCCTCCTGGGTGATACTCCCACTTCCCTTGGCAATGCACTTTTCCAGGCTTTCACTTCCTGAACTACTCCTTTTTGTAGAGTAAGTTATGAGACTTGGGCTTTCCTCCTTCCTCCCTCCCTCCCTTCCTCTTTCTTTCTTCCTTCCTCTCTCCCTCCATCTTTCTTTCTCCCTTCTTTCCTTCCTTTCCTGTGATGCAAGTCTGACTTAAGCTTTGATTGCCAAAACATCCACTTCAGAGACAGATTTCTCTAATAAATACACTGCCAGCCACACAACTAGATAAAGAGCCAGGCCACTTCCCCCATTGAGGCTCCTCTGTTTAAAAAAATCTTAGTTGATTTCAATAAATGAACATTGGGGCCATTTGTGTGTATGTGTGTTTTTTTCTCTTCCCTTGCTTTAAATTATCACTTTTATTTAATAAATTCAACAACAAAGAGTGAGCCCATGAAATCCTAAGCACCCACACTTTACCTCAATAAAATCAGAACCCCAGGCCCATGCTGGCTCTCTCTCTTTACCTATGACCTGCTGTGGGGCCCCAAGTGTATTGTATAATTTCCAGATCCCATAAATAATACATCTTTTTTTTTTTTTCAAAATTTCCAGATGGTTATTTCTGAAAGATATCTTGCAATCATAATAAGAACCACAAGGGCTAGTTCAGATACAACATTGGTTATTCATGGGCTCAGACCAGCATAAAACATTCTCAGCCCTTCCTTGGTTCTATCTCCTGCTTCAGCCTCTTAAATATAAGCAATGTCCAGAGTTCAATTCCAGCTTCTACCTTTTCTGCTAAATAGTTCTTCCTTGGGAGATAGCACTTGCCAAAATTTCAACGTCGACCTCAAGGACAATTTCTCAATCTCTGTCTAGCCTTGACCTCTCTCCTAAGTGTCAGCACCAAATATTCAACTACCTACTAGGCACCTCATATCCACAAAGGCATCCTGCTGGAAAACTAACTGCAAAATATTTCCTATCTAATTCATTATCTCTTCCAAAAACTTGTCCCTCACCTCACCCTTTCCCCTAGTATATGTCATAGGCCTGCCTGCCTGTCAGGTAACAATGACAATCCCAGTCAACTTCACTACCTCCACTCCCCTGTCCCCATGTTGCATAAACCTTCCAACCTCTGTCTCTTCCTCTCCTGAAATGCCTCTCAAATGCATCCTGCATAGCACCAGCATCCTTGTACATGGTAAATGCTAAGTCTACATTTGTTTAATTGAATGGAATTATACCTTTATGTGAATAAGCATTATGAAAGCCTTGCCTCAACCAGAATGTGCATTTAAGGTCATTATCTTTGACTGAGGAATAAAGAATTTTATTTTCTTATTAAAGACATTAACAAGCAGGTGAAGGAGATTGTCCTTTTTTGAACTTGTTGAAAAAGCCTGAAATCACACTAATGCTCACTTCTGGGACTGCTCTTAAACTTTGTTTTTTAAAGGAAAAATGGCTATAAAGCAAAGGATGACCTGTGGTTTTATACGACTCCTAGCAGCCTGTCTGCAGTTGCTGATGCTCTAATCCTGGGAGCCTCTTCAAGCAAAGGAAAAACTGTCTTATCCTAATAGTCCACCCATGAGACTATAACTTTAACCCCAACCAGACTGTTCTTGTTTTTTTTTTAAAAAAAAAAAAAAGCCCCCAAAGGTATTTGTGTATTTTCTTTCCCATAGCCTTCATTACTCTAAATTCAGAATGCATCTATATGCCTCCTGTGCTTTTTCCGACTCTAGCAAAGAAGTTTCTAACAAGGACTCAAGAACTTAGAATGCAGATACTTATTAAAACACTTATTAGAAATAGTTTTACATTGACTATCTTTTTTTTTTTTAAGATCTTATTTATTTAGTTGACAGAGAGAGATCACAAGTAGATAGAGAGGCAGACAGAGAGAGAGAGGGAGGCAGGCTCCCCACTGGGCAGAGAGCCTAATGTGGGGCTCAATCCCAGGACCCCAAGATCATGACCTCAGCCAAAGGCAGAGGCTTAACCCACTGAGCCACCCAGGCGCCCCCACATTGACTATCTTAATATGAAACTGAAAATTAATTCTAGGCTTCACACCCAATATCCATATTTTCACTAAGCAAATTAATATTTTAAAAGAATATTTCTAATTACCTTCTCTGTGTGATAGTCATTATATTGCTTAAACAAATAACAGATTGTTCATCGTGATGTGGTGAAGCCACAAAATAATCCCAAACTGGTGAGAAAGCCTTCTTAGCCAACTCATAGTTACCAACCTGATAGGCAACCTACAACAAAAAGTACATTATCTTATGTGATATTTTTATCTGTGAAATGTATCTTTTAAACAGGAATTCTGATAAAATCCGCTCACACATTAATTTTATATACAGTTGTTAACATTTGCTCTTTTGATCTACAGGACCACAGTAAGGTATCAATGGCCACTGGCAAGGGAGGCAGACATATTTTGAAATCTCTTTTATTTCTAAATTGCATGGAAATCTGAAACTCTGTAAGGATGTTTCAAATTCTCATAAGCAAAACAAAGATCACATCTGAGCCAAATTAATTTCATTTCCATCTATCTCGGCAGTGCACTCCATTTATTAGACACACTGTTATAATGAACAATCTGTTCCAAGAGAAACAATCAGATTTCCCAAACCCAAAATATGAAATATACTTCATTCTTTTCTGGTTCAGACTGATACTTTCAGAGCTTTTGTGCAACAAAGGGCTCACAGCTAAAAAGAGTGAAAAATAAAACAGAGATGCTTCCAAGAGACCATGATATTTTTAATTCAACATACTCAACATTAGGCAAAATAACTGATTTCACTGGCAAAAGAGAAGCTTGAGAGAAGAGAAATCAACAACTTATCTATTTCTTTTGGTAGAATATATTTCTTTACAGATATTCCCTAAAATCATTCTATTCAAATATGTACGACAATATGAAATCTCACCATGTGAGTTATGTGCTGCTTCAAATCCTTAATGGAAGCAGGTAGAAGATAAAGTATAAATAAATTCATTAAATTAAGTATGTAAATGACATGTTGCTAGAATATATTCCACTCAAGGGAATAACTTACAGGACCAGAACTTTTTAAATCTGCCAGCTCCACACTCATAACCAACCAACCAGTAAGGTTTTATGAAGTTTCTACTCTGTGCTAAGCACTGTAAGGATAGGTTCTTCAAAGCTTAAAATGACCTTATACTCCATTAAACTCTAATCAAGTTACAGACATAAAACACACGAAATTACCAGAAAAACTACAAAGAATAACATAATAATTGTGGAGGCTGAGAAAAGGAGAAATGAAGGCTGCAAAAAGGAGTCAGGGCTTGAGTTGAAACCTCAGGCAGGAATAAGGTTCAGATGGGCACTGTTTAGAGAGAATCTGAAAAGGGTCCAATAGTGAAAATCACCATAATGCATTTAGGAGAGACTAGCAAGACAGATCAGAATTTGAGGAAAAGCAGGAAAATGATGGACAGGTAAAATGAGATATGATTTCAGAAGGCCTTGAAAATCAGGTCGAAGTATTTAAAGACATCAGGTACTGGTCCAAGCACTCTACATGCATTATTGCATTAACTCCTCACTACAGTTTTATGAGGTGAGCTCTATTACGATCCCTATTTTTCAGATGAGAAACTTGAGGCACTAAGAAGTTAAATAATTTGTACAGAGCCTGATATTCAGTAAGAAGAGTAGAGCCAAGATTTAGAGTGGTAGATGAGGTCACTTCTCTGGCTGCATTGGTTAAATGAAGAAGTCGGACTAAGTGGTCACTAAGACACCTCATAATTCTAACACTTAATGTGGAAATTAATAACAAATGATGTGTGAGTTGGGTGAAATTATAATTGAATGTTCTTTCCTTTTAAACTATATCTTTCTAAAAACAATGTTATTTATTCAATCAGTGGACATGGTAAAACAAGAAAAGATGCCATGATTAAACTAAGGTTTGTAAATTCATGAGTTTTTGCAGGTTAGCAGAGCAGTGCCATGATATAAGATGGTGACCTGGTAGTAATGGGTAGAATAAATTTTAAAGGGGGTGAGGTTAAAATGAGAAAGAAGCACTAGAAGACTAATGAAATAATTTAGTACAATAGAGACCTCCTCTTGATACATGACCTTCTTGTGGCTTCCAAATTTCCACACTTGTCATGATCAGCATCCTGACCAGCCTACTTATATTTTACCTCCCTGACCAATTATTTTACTCTCCATGGGTGTCTCTCTGCTCCAGCTACATTGGTCTCCTTGTTGTTTATCAGACATAGCTGGTACACTTCTGAAAACCACAGGGCTTTTGCCTTAGCACCTTCTGCAGATGCTCTGCCTCCAGAGACCATCCTTTAAGTCTCTGCTCAAATCTCACCTTCTAGATTTATTCATTTCTTTATTTGAGAGAGACAGAGAGAGCACACAAGCGGAGGGGGGAGCAGCAGGCAGAGGGAGAAGTAGATTCCCTGCTGAGCAAGGAACCCAATGTGGGACTTGATCCCAGGACCCCTGGATCATGATCTGAGCGGGAGGCAGATGCTTAACAACTGAGCCACCCAGGCGCCCCTCAAATTTCACCTTCTAGATGACTTCCTTGATCACCCAATCTAATACTCTGATTTACCTTCCATTCCCTCACTTTATACTTCTAATTCCTTTGACCATACTCCACTTCTTCCTTGCATAGAACTTACCTTGTAACATACTAGATAATTTACTTATTTACTATGTTTGTTGTTTATTACAAATCTTTTATCATGGCATTTTGTTCACTTTGTTAATAACAGTGGTTCTCAAAGTACGGTCCCTGGACCATCAACATCAACATCACCTAGGAGCTTGCTGGAAATGTAAAATTCCAGGCCCTACTGCAGATCCAGTGAATCAATAACTCTGATGGTAGGACACAATAATGTGTTCAACCAGCACTCCAAGACACACATTCAAGGTTTAGAATCACTAGCCTGGAGCAATGCATAGTAGAGAGTAAGCGCACAATAATAGCTTTAAATAAATTTTAAAACCCTCTTTTCCTGGTAATTTCTCCTCTACCCACAGAAGAGGACACTCAACAATTCTACTGTAGCACAGTTGACTGCCCCAGGGTAAGTGCCTGACTCAAACTGGGTGTTTTATAGCCCCTTCTGCAAAGCAAGCCACCCAAAGTGTGGTTCTGCTGTTGAGTTTAAGGCACTACATGTACCAGGAGAATTTGAAAGAAAATTTATTACTCACACAAAGGGCTCCCAGGAAGTGTTAGGCAGGCACAAGTAGGCCTGGGAAGGAATGGACTGGGCCTTGATTAGTGGCTGGAGGTGGGGAAGGATAGGAATAGGGAAAGTTCTGCCACCTGGGAGATTCAAATTTCTTGTTAGCATCAAAGGTGAGCTCACAGCCCTCCTATCAGCCTGCCTGTGTATGGAACCAAAGGAAAAAAGAAGGGTGAGGTTTAAAAACAACTCAGTGATCAAACATCAAAAAAGACGTCAGAATCATTTTATTTGGCGGGCCATTCAGAATCTCTTTCCTAGGAATCTAGAATCCAGATTAGGAGCCAGCCAGGCAGTCCCTGTTTATATCTGAAATGGAGGTATATAAAAATGCAGGAGCTTCCATTTTTCCTTCAGAGATGGAGAAGTAAGGAAAGTCAGTCTTTAGAAGGAGAAAAAGAAGCCGATGTATAAAGAGAACCAAAGGTATGAGACCTACAGTCGCCTGGAGTGCACAGTTTTCCCAGAGCCTAACTACATTCCCTCAAGCTGGGTTGGTGCCCTTAACTTGGAATCAGAGTCCTAACTGAAACCATAAGTCAAAATTACCTAAATATAGGTTATTGTTGTGGTAATGAGATTGATAAAAAAAGTTCCAAGGAAGAAGAGATGAGATCTAGCAGAGAGCCTAGCACAAAATAAACAAGAAATAATTCATCAATAAACACATGAGTAGAGAGAGTAGCAATATTCAGTTAGAGGATGAGAGTAAAGAGAAGAGTTGAGACTTCTTAAAGAGCTTTAAAAATGGGATGACTATCTTTTACCTGGTAGATTTATTGCTTTTAATTTGGTCATAGACAAAAGGCCAACCTCTACTTATCAAAAAGTTTCAGTGGGGGGAAAAGGGATGAATTTCATTCTCCTTGCCACCCCTGCTATGACTGTCAAAGCATTCATGTCCCAGTATCAAACTCTACTGCCAATATTGATCATCAAGATCCACTGAGCAGCACCAACCCAGGCAGAGAAGAGATGGCAGTGACATAGGCTCTAAAAGAACTTGGTCCATGTTAGAAGTTGAATACATGAATTCCTTGAACTGAGACAAAGCAGTAGAAAGGTATGAGCTGGTTCAAGTGTCAGGCTTACCATCTGCTACCCAAGCAACCATGGGTTACTTAATTACATGACCTCCCTGAGACAATCTTTCTCAAATAAAATGGCAGGAGAAGGATTAAATTCATTTCAGTTTCCTCCACTATAAAGGTAATAATAACATCTCATTGAGTTATTGTAATAAACATAATAATGGATCTTTAAATATATGACACATAGTGTTTTTTAATTAAATGATATCTCCCTTTTTTTTCTCAATAAGCCACTGTGTCCATTCCCTATTTGACTAAGTAGTTCAATAACCCAGCAGTATATGACATTGGGTCTTCTATCCATTTTAAAGATAGGAAAATTGAGATCAAGTAATTTGCCTAAAATCTTAAAATCCTGCTCATAGGTTTCTATATTACATTATCTAGATACTCCTGACCTAATAGGGAAAAATAAAAACAAATGAAGCTATAAAGAGGGAAAAATTAGAAAATATATCATTCATAATGGTTCCTCAAACAACTTTCCAGATAATCTAAATTAGTAGCTTTCTACATTAAGAGGAAACCTAATGACAATCCAACTGACTTTAAAATCCAACTGACTTTATTAATGGCTATAGAATAACTTTGAGTTGAAAGTCCAACCTAAGATTCCAAGCCAAGTTAATCATAGGTATTTAGTGAAATGTCTCTATTCCTTAGCATAAAATACATACGATAGTATTTTTTAAAAGATTTATTTATTTATTTATTTGAGAGAGAGAGCAAGATGAGGAGCAGAGGCAGACGGAGAAGGACAAGCAGACTACCTGCTGAGCAAGGAGCCCAACACCAGGCTCAATCCCAAGAGCCCAATCGTGACCTGAGCTAAAACCAAGAGCCAGGTGCTCAACTGTCTGAGCCACCAGGCACCCCATATGATATTTTTTAAAGAACTGAATTACCCTGAAACTAAAAATTAACCACTCTCATGAAAAACATATTGCAGTTCCAAAGGAAAGGTACATTTTCTTGCTATAACTTAAAAGCTGAAACTTGAGCTGTAAATTAAGTTTTGCTAAGTTTACTAAGTAAGAAAATTTTGCTTCAGTCACTTAACATTATGAGAATGCTCATATACTGTCACAAATGAATACAGTACTGCAAATATAGTATCAATAATGAAACATTGGCCATTACTTTATGACACTTCTCATTATTCCAGCAGAATAGCTTGGACTTCGTTTTATTAACTTTTCAATGAAAGTTCTGCCAAATGAAACCCAAAAGTCAAACCTCCCTGGAGAAAAATTAGGCCTTGATAAAATATTCGATTCCTCACTTTGAAATAACTCCATCACTGAAAATTAGGGAATATATTAGATTCCAAAGAAATAAAAACATCAGAAAACCATGAGCCAATATGACATGCTAAACCAATGCTAGACAAATCCTAGCAATTCTCTCAATTTAATTTTCTGTGAAAAATATGATAATATAAAATATCACTAAGATCTTAGCTTATTATTCTAATCAACCATTAAGAGAAAAATAATAGCACAATAGAAATGTGATAAAATTTAAAATGGCCATTATCTCTAGAGCTCACAATAGGCTTAAAATTAAGATTCTTTAGACCTAGGTCAATGAGTCACCCTTCCTAGAGTCCTATTCACTGGTGATATGTTTTAAGACAGGCAATTATTTCAGCAAAAATGTTAATTCATGAATATATTCATAACTGAAAACACTAACAATATTTATTAAGTACCTACTGTGTGACAAGTGCACTGGTTAAACATCTGCCACCCATAATTCCATTTAATACTCATAATACCTCTGGGAGGTAGCTACTATTACTCTTTCTACTTCATAGATGAAAGTTACTTGCTCAATATCACATGGCTAGTGTGAGCAGCTGGAACTTGAACTCATGTCTGTGTATCTTTAGTAACTCAGAAATTTCACTTCTATAAATCTTTCCCCCAAAAAAGTAATCATGGATGCAGACAGAGATGCATATACTCAGATGTACATCACAGCTTTGCTTTTAATAGCAAAAGACTGGAAAATAATGAAATGCCTATCAGTAAAGATTACTAAGTAAACTACAATCTATCTATAAGAAGCAGTATCATTAAAAGAGGCAATACCTTTAGAAGATGTAGCTGTTAAAAATTACACTGTGGAAGAATACTTACTGGAATGAAAAAATGTCAATTATATATTAAATGACATATCAAGATACAAAATAATATATATACCATGATTAGATTATATATTATACATAAATTCGAACACATATATATACATATGTATATTTAAAATGTATGTGTATATAAGTATATATATACATATATATATACTTAAAATGTATGTGTATATAAGTTTATACACATACATATATATATACATATATATGTATGTGTATATACTTATATACACATACAGGCACATGCACACAAATGAAAAGATAGCTCTGGATCAGGGCTTCCCAATCTTGGCATTACTGACATTTTGGCCTAATCATTCTTTGTTATGGAGGGTTGTTGTCTGCATTGTAGGGTGCTTTTCAGCATCCCTGACCTCTACCCACTAGATGCCAGATGTACCCTTTCAGGTTATGACAACCAAAAATGTCTCTAGACATTGACAAATGTCCCTTTGGGGCCAAAATTGCCCCAAGTTAAGAAGTGCTACTCCAGGGGCACCTGGGTGGCTCAGTGGGTTAGAGCCTCTGCCTTCAGCTTGGGTCATGATCTCAGGGTCCTGAAATCGAGCCCCACATTAGGCTCTCTGCTCCACGTGAGCCTGCTTCTCCTCTCTCTCTCTCTCTCTGTAGGCCTCTCTGCCTTCTTGTGATTTCTGTCAAATAAATAAATAAAAATCTTAAAAAAAAAAAAAAAAGAAGTGCTACTCCAGATGACAAGATAAATAGGTAACATTTATTTTCTTCCTTGTGGGGGCGCCTGGATGGCTCAGTGGGTTAAGCCGCAGCCTTTGGCTCAGGTCATGATCCCAGGGTCCTGGGATTGATTCCTGCATCGGGCTCTCTGCTCAGCAGGGAGCCTGCTTCTCTCTCTCTCTGCCTGCCTCTCTGTCTACTTGTAATCTCTGTCTGTCAAATAAACAAATAAAAAATCTTTAAAAAAAATTACTGTATTTTCATCTTTGTGTATTTCAGCACTTCCTAAATTTCTAAAATTAAATTTAAAATTAAAATTAAAATTAAATTTTTACAATAGCATTTTTTTCCTGGACACATTTGTAATAAAAAAAAATCAATCCCATTATAAAGAGAAGGAATGATAACTATTTTTATGAGACTAAACTGCAGTAGTGGAAATACATATTACAAGCTTTAGAATATCCACTGTGATTTTTTTCCCATTAGAAATTACTTAGTAACAGCTTAACAGAAAAAAACATAGAGGAAAAAATTAGCAGAAATCTCTTCTACCTGTGTCAAGAACATCCGAGCAGTAACAGCAGAAAGAGGTGGATAAACCAGAATTGGTTTAGTTGTCTCCCCAATAGCATCGCCAATAAGCTTCCCATTAGAAGAATAAGCAGCAATTGCAAAGACATATTTTTCATTGGTTTCTAAACCTTTCACTTCAAAAATGCTTTTACCATCAGCTGGTATCTGTTAATAAAAACATATTTCAAGTTTATGTATAGAAAACTGAAGGAATGTGACTTTTTAAAAATCTAATTAAATAATCCTTATATGTAAAAAGTAAATAAAATAAAGTAACACCTTTGTATTTACTGTTATGATTTAAACTGAAATTAGAAAAATTCACTGAAATAATAACATTAGAAGAAGGTTAAAAAAAAACACTCAGTTGTCATTAAGGAGACTTTTGGTAAGATTTCCTGACATTTAGAGGTTTTTTAAATTTGACATACCGCTTCTCCTGAGTTTGGGAGATGATTATTGTTTAGCCTAACTTTTCCATAGCTCCCTTCTGCTTTGCAGCCCAAAATGCAGTACCAGGAGACCTGCCGAGGAGAGAGATGAACCCATCGTTTCTAGTTTGTTTAACAAGGGCATTCAGTTTCTTTTATCAAGATGTGGCACTTGCTCTGATGAGCACCGGATGTTGCATGGAGGCACTGAATCACTACATTGTACACCTGAAACTAACATTACACTGTATATCGACTAACTAGAATTTAAAAACTTAAAAAACAGAAAATATGTAGCAAAAGAAATACTTTTCCAGGGTGCCTGGGTGGCTCAGTGGGTTAAGCCTCTGCCTTCCGCTCAGGTCATGATCTCAGAGTCCTGGGATCAAGTCCTGCATTGGGCTCTCTGCCAAGCTTCCTCCTCTCTCTCTCTGCCTGTCTCTCTGCCTACTTGTGATCTCTCTCTGTCAAATAAATAAATAAAATCTTTTTTAAAAAATACTTTTCCAAATACAAATACAATTATTCAAGTTTTAAAACACAGAATCTAACTAATGATGTACTATATGTTGGCTAATTGAATTTAAACAAAATAAATTTAAAAACATGGAATCTAACTTTACAAATACACTTAGATTTAATCTCACAAAAGTAAAGACAAATATACAGCTCATTTACCTGGAACTACAAAGACAATTCTTCATTTTTTATTATTTTAACTACCATTAACTGAGCAGTTTCTACGTGCTATGTGTTGGTGGGAAATTTATATAGATTTTCTAATATTTGCAATATCCCTATGAAATGAGATTGTTGCTTTACAGGAAATGGAGACACAGAAATGTTTAATAACTTACCTAAGATCAGATAATAGCATAATATTTGATAATTCTTAACTATAGAAACCAAAAGCAAAATGCAAATTCTACAGGAACAATCAAACTTGTAACTTAATTAAATGGTTAGAAATGGTTCTTCTGCCCAAGATGTCAAAATAATGGAGATTCCTCACTGGAATGAACTGTCTCACTGTAAGGGGAAAGGGAGCAAGTTGATACCTAGAGAATAACATTATAAAGGAGCCATACTGTCCTGAGGTTGGGGTTGAGTGGGTTGTCATCATTATCTCATTCTCTTTTCCCTAGAGGCTCCACCTACCAACATCTCAACACCTAAATGATAAGGAAAACTGGAAAGAAGGGAAAAAGTAATTGTTTCTAAGAAGCGACTGCCTCTTATAGCTTAGCTTAGCTATTTCTTTCTCCAAGTCAACAGAAAAATCCTAATAGTGTCTTGTCTGCACAACTAGTTCTCAACCCTGACTGTGCAGAGTCAACTTTTAAAACGCAGTTTTTAAAGAACCAGCCATTTTTTAAAAAATTACATATACCCAAGCCTGCCTAGTTTCAATGAATTAGAGTCTCTGGAACAGGTGTCCAAACCTTTGTGTTATAAAGAAAATTGCTCGGGTAATTAAGGAGCACTTGACAAAGGTAGAACTCCAAGGACAGAGACATAGCACTGAAGGAACTCGAAAGGAAGCCAAGAGGGGGGGGGATTAGATAAATTTCAGAAGAAAGTTAAAATTTTAAATTAGATAAATTTCAGAAGAAATTTAAAAACTATCCATGCAAAAAGAGTAACATTTTACATAGAGGGGGGGAAAAAGCAGAAAGATTGTACTATATGACTTAAACTATTATTTTCTCTAAGTTAAGCTCCCTATATAAACCAGAATTTGAAGGGTAAAATTCTCTCTAAAAGCATTTTTAGAAGCAGGATTTATGCTTCTATTTTATTCCACAAATGAAGACATCTTAGTTTGTGTAACTATAAGGAGCAATGTGTAATTAGAATCTACATAAGAGTAAAGACACCATGAACAAATCACTCCTAACTTTAGAAGTAAAAGTTTATTAATAACATCAGCATTTTCAACTATTAAAACAGATTTTTAACAAAACAAATGATTTAACAAGAGCTTCTGATAAAACAAAAGATGGCTGAACCCTCTAACCAGAAGCTTATTTAAGCCCACAGCACCATCTAGTGCTGAGGAGCATGTAACAGAAGGTAATAATTTCCTGAAGCACACAACTCTACTAATGCATAATATATACAAACTTCATATAATGTGCTAAGTGATGGGTCCTACAACTATAAGTCAGATATGGAATACTTGTATCCATTATGAAATGAGATAAACTAATCACTAATTTAAAATTTTTTTAAAAAGGAAGGAAGGAAGGAAGGGAGGAAGGAAGAAAAAAAGAAGGAAAGAAAGGAAGGAAGGAGATCTGGTAAATAAATCAAAACATTTGAATAAGAACAAAGAACTTGGTAAGGCATCCAGTCTTATTTCCATACTGAGCTTCCAAAATCAAAAAAAATTAACCAGATCCAAGCAAATCTATAGTTGAACTTTAAAAATGCCAGCAATTGCAATAATGCATCTATGAGAGCACAGTTTGGTATAAGATGAATGGGTATATTTCCCCAAATATAAAACATTATAAAGATGGTATTACTTCTCACTGATGTCTATATCCCATTAGTCTGCAGCTCCTCCAAGAATGGAATCAAGCTTTGTGATTATTTTTTTATCTCAATTACCTCACACAGAGCTGGACAGATAAGAGATATTCAGTAATGTTCACAGGACAAAACTTATGGATAAAAAATCTAATAATGTAATCACACTCTATAGCATCACTGTTTTAAGCAAACTTTACTACACGTTTAATATAAGATATGTAGGGAGATCAACCAAAATGCCAGGAATATTATCTATTATCTCATCTAATTTTCACAGTTAACATATTTTACAAAAAAAATAATACCACCACCACCTCAAAAACCTATATTTAGATTTTCTAAAGTCATACTGCTAGTAAGTGGCGGAACTGAAATTTTAAAAAGCCACCCTTTTCACGATACCAAGTTGATAGAAGTTTGAGCAGAATATCCTAAAGACAAAGATAAAACTTTTTTATACTACATCAAAGAGCATGTTATTGTTCAACCAAAAGAGGAAATTTAATATTTAAAATATGAATCAGGCAGAACGCTTGTGAGGACACTAAATCTCAAGTTAGAGACACATGTAGGCCAAGTTCCAAGGCACTGGGGAAGGAAAAAAGAGTTCATTCTTCAATAAATACATAAAGATTAATAACTTATAATATGGTTGGAACTGTCATTTGTTTACATTAAAAGAATCCCCATTTACTTGGAAGAACTCTGGGAAGAACATCCAAATTCGCTATCTGAAAATTTCATTATCTCCATCATTGGCTCTGGAAGTAACTTCTGTGGTCTTCAAATGCCTCATTCCAGTACATCTGAGAACTTCTCTATCTTGAACACACTAGGATATCAGCATAGGACTATGCCATGGTGACCAAACTATATAGTTGGGTATAGGAATATAGGAAAGCTATATAGACCATAAAGGAAAATAGCACAAAGAGGGAAAGGTTGTGAAGAAATTAAGTACAGTTAAGACATTACAATATTAATCCCAATGTTAATACCCCAATATTATATAATATTGGGATATTGGGATATTGGGATATCCCAATATTAATCCCAATAAAAGTATTTATTAATAAGACTAATAAAAGTCCTAAGAGCAAGAAAAATATCAATCATGATAATCATAGAAGTACTTATGTTGCTTTGCCTGAAATAAAGATCATAAAATGGGAAAAATACCTTAACATCTGAAATAAATGGAGCAGGTTTCAATGTCACAGAACAGTAAGTTCGGGATAGCAGGATAGGTGGAGGAGGAATTCTGCTTTTCTTTCTTTTCGAACTTTCCACATAGTTTTGATATGAATATAGGGTATTTTGTTCTGCTTCAGTCTTCTCAATTAAAGAATATGCTTCCTATAATAAAGTGTGAACACAGAAAAATACATTTCAGGATTTGAACTGCATTTATATTTGTAGAATTCTGGTAATGTTAAACAACATTACCTTGCTATATGTAAACTTCTGAGCCTCAGTGTTACACATACTGCAAGTTTCAAATGATTTTATAAAAGTAAAAAATAGCTACTAAATAAGACTAAGTAAAAAACAGCTATAAATTAAATAAGGCAATGGAATCATATTTATACACCTAATATGTTCATCATCATTATAATATATTAATATTAGACATTTCATTTTCATATCAAACCCTCTGAATATTTACTATCATATTTCACTGTCTGTAAAAATTCATAGCATGATCATCTACATTTATACTAAAGAACTGTACATCTACCCTTAATGCAACTTGAAATGTGACTCTCAAGTAATAAGACTACCGGTATATGTGATTTATGAAATGAATATTATTGAAAGTTTCTTATTATCAGCAACTAGAAATAGAAACAGTTATTCTGTAAACCTGAAAGAAAGGCAATCTATATTTTAAAAAGTAACATACTGAAGGACAAAACACAAAACAAAAAACATAAAAGTCAGAAGATCTGAATACTACCAAAGAAAGTCAAATATATCCAAAATAATAAAGCATGTAAATGGGTTAAACTTGTCTTTTAAATTAAAAGGCAAAGACTCTTTAATTGAGCTCCACAGCAGAAATCCATATAAAGATTAAAATTAAATGGTAATAGAGAAAAAAATAGCCTTTCCAACAGATGATACTAAAACAATTAGATGTCCACATGCAAAAGTAATAAAGTTGTACCTTTACCTCACACTACATACAAATATTAACTAAAAATGAATTACAGACCTAAATATAAGAGCTAAAATTATAAAATTTTTAAAAGGAAACATACAAGTAAATTTTCATAACTTTGGGTTAGGCAATGGTTTCTTAGCTATAACACCAGAAGGAAACATACATGCACACACATACAAGTAGATAAACTGAACTTCATCAAAATTAATATTTCAAACGATACCATCAAAAAAGTAAGAAAGATAACCAATAGAATGAGAGAAAATATCTGCAAATCATGTACCTGATAATGGACTTGTATTCAAAATATATAAAGAACTGTTACAAGTCAATAATAAAGACAAATAACCCCATTAAAAAGGACAAAAGATCTGAAAAGACATTTCTCCAAAGAAGATATATAAACAGCCAATAAGTACAAAAATGATGCATAGCATCATTGACCATTTAGGGATGAAAATACAAAATCAGCAAACTAATTCAAGAAGCAGAAAACATAAATGCAGGATAATGATAGAATAAACTGAGAAAGATAACAAAAATTTCTTCCCACAACCTCAGAACGAACTTATCTCATTTTTTAAAAAATTCAAATCTTAAAAACCTGATAATTCCTATGCCATTTAAAAATTTTCTAACTATGAAGAAAGAGAACTTCTCAAAAATGTTACAAATTATTGTAAGAAACTTGAAAAATGACTGCACACAAAAACATAGAGCACTCTTCTTACAAATATAAATACAAACATTCTAAATAAAATACTAATACATTAAATCTAGTAATATATTAAAGGAATAACATACTGTAATTATATTCTCTCTCTCCCAAGAATGCATGGATAATTTAATATTAGGAAGTCTACAAATACGATTTAATTTTTCTATAAATCAAATAAGGAAAAATATGATTACAGTTTCAATTGAACTTAATCTTTAACAGTCATTACCAAATTTTTAAAAAAAGAAGTAAAAACAGAAGTCAAAAAAATCTTACGACAAATGAAAATGGTAATACACCATACCAAACTCTATGGGATACAGCAAAAGCAATTCTAAGAAGGAAGTTTATAGTGCAAATGCTTACATTTAGAAAAAAGATAGATCTGGGGTGCCTGGGTGGCACAGTCAGTTAAGTGTCCGATTCTTGGTTTCTGCTCAGGTTGCAAGATTGAGCCCTTCCTCAAGCTCTGTGCTCAGCATGAAGTCTCCTTAAGATTCTCTCCCTCTGCTCTGCCCCTCCCCCCTGCTCTCGCTCTCTCTTTCAAATAAAAATAATTTTTTTTAAAGAAAGAGCTGAAATAAACAATCTAACTTTAAGCTGTAAGGGAACTAGAAAAGGAACAAAAAACTAAGCCCAAAATTAGTGGAAGGAAGGAAATAACACAAATCAGAAGATAAATAAATGAAATAGAGACCAGAAAGATAATAGAAAGGGTCAACTAAAATAAAAGCTGGGTTTTTGAAAAGATAAAACTGACAAATTTTTAGCTAGACTAAGAGAAAAAGAGAAGATACTCAGATTGATAAAATCAGAAATGAAAGAGACGACCTTACAACTGATACTACTGAAATACAAGGAATCAGAAGAGACTACTATGAACATTATACACTAACAAATTGGATAACGTAGAAGAAATTGATAAATAACTAAATACATACAATTTACCAAAACTGAATCATGGAGAAATAGCAAATATGAACAAGCTAATAACAAAGGAGATGAATCAGTAATCAAAAAACCTCCCAACAGGGCACCTGGGTGGCTCAGTGGGTTAAGCCTCTGCCTTCAGCTCAGGTCATGATCTCAGGGTCCTGGATCAAGTCCCGAATTGGGTTTCCTGCTCAGCAGGAAGCCTGCTTCCCCCCTCTCTCTGCCTGCCTTGCTGCCTACTTGTGATCTCTCTCTCTCTCTGTCAAATAAATAAATAAAATATTAATTTTTAAAAACCTCCCAATAAAGATAAGAACAGAATCAGATGATTTCACTGGTGAATTCTAACAAAAATTTAAAACATTCATGCCAATCACTCTCAAACTCTTCTAAAAAAAATTAGAGAGAAAGGGACACTTCCAAATTGATTTAAGGGGCCAGCATGATCCTGATACCAAAGCCAGGCGAGACACTACAAGAAAAGAAAACTCAATATCCTTGATGAATACAAATGCGAAAATCATCAACAAAATTAGAGTAAACCAGATGCAAAAAGTACATTAAAAGAATCACACACCATGATGAAGCAGGATTATTCTGGTATGCAAGGACGGCTCAACATAAATGTGATACAAATTAATAAATGTGATATACCACATTACCAAAATGAAGGATATAAATAATATGATCATTTCAATAGATTCAGAAAAAGAACAAAATTCAACATCCTTTTATGATTAAAAAGAAAAAAAGACTCCACAAACTGGATATAGAAGGAACATACCTCAAAATAACAAAGGTCTTATATGACAAACCTAATGCTACATCATACTCAATGACAAAAGTTAAAAGCATTCCCACTAAGATCAGGAATAAGACAAGAGTGCCCACTCTTACCACTCTTATTCAACATGGTACCAGACATCTTAGCCAAGGCAATCAGAAAAAGGTATACAAATAAAAAAGAAAGAAGAAAATTGTCTCTGTTTACAGATGACATGATCGTATATACAGAAAACTGTAAAGACTCCACCAAAACACCGTCAGAACCAATAAACAAATTCAATAAATTTGCAGGATCCAAAATCAATACAGAAAAATCAGTTGTATTTCTAGACTAACAACAAACTAGCCTCCCAAAATTAAGAAAATAATCCTATTTGTAATAGTATCAAAAATAAGAAAACAGGAATAAATTTAACCAAGGAAGTAATCTGTGCACTGAAAACTATAAAACATCTATGAAAAAAAATTGAAGAAGACTAAATAAATGGAAAAATAATCTATATTCATGGATAGAAAGAATTAATATTGTTGAAATATCCCTACAACCCAAAATGGACCTACAAATTCAATGCAAGCTCTATCAAAATTTTGATAGCAGTTTTCACATAAATAGAAAAAGCAATCCTAAAATTTGTACAGAATGATAAAAGATCCAAATATCTAAAACAGACTTGAACAAGAAGAGCAACACTGGAAACATCACTTCATGATCTCAAATGAAGCAACAGTAATCAAATAGTATGGGAAAAGAAAGGAAGGAAGGAAGAAAAAGAAAAGAAAGAAGACTGAAGGGGGAGGGAAAGAGGGAGGGAGGAAAGAAAGAAAGGGGAAGAAAAGAAGGAAATATGGTCAACTAATTTTTGACAAAGTCACCAAGAATATACAATGAGGATACAATAAATGGTGTTGAGAAAAGTGGATATCCATATTCAAAAGAATGAAATCAGACCCTTATCTTACTGTACATAAAAATGAACTCAAAATGCATTAGAGACTTAAACATAAGACCTGAAACCATAAAACTCAGAGGAAAAAAAGCATAAAGGAAAACTCCTTAACATTGGTTTGGGTGATGATTTTTTGGATCTTACAGCAGAAGTACAGGCAACAAAAACAAAAATAAATATGCTAAAAATTTCTGCACAGCATAGGAAGCAACAAACAAAATGAAAAGGCAACCTATGGAATTGGAGAAAATATCTGTAAACCATACTTTCAATAAAAGCTTGATATCTGAAATATATAAGTAAATCTTAATTCAATAGCAAACTATCAAATAATTTAAATATGGGCAAAAAATATAAATAGAAATTTTTCTTTAAATAAAAAGACATTCAAATGCCCAACAAGTACATGAAAAGATGGTCAATATCATTAATCATCAAGGAAATGCAAATCAAAACCACCATAAGATATGACATGACACCCGTCAGGATGCTATTATCAAAAAAACAAATGATAACAAATGTTGATGAGGATGTAGAGAAAAGAGAATACTTGTACAATGTTAGTAAGGATGAGAACTGGTATAACAATATGATAAACAGTACAGAGGTTCCTCAAAAATTGAAAATAGAACTATCATATCATCCAGCAATCCCACTTCTCGGTATTTAGCCAAAGGAAATGAAATCATTATCTCAAAGATATATCTGCTCTCCTATGTTCATTGTAGCATTATTCAAATAGCCAAGATACAAAAACAATCTGTCTACTTGTAGATGAATAAATAATGTGTCACATATATACAATGGAATGTTATTCAGCCTTAGAAAAGAAGGAAACAAAATAAATGACCTTGAAGACATTATGCTAAGTGAAATGAGCCAGATAGAGAAAGAAAAATACTGTATGGTATCATGTATATGTGTAATCTGAAAAAAATAAAAGTAAAATTCATAGAAAGAGTAAGTAGAATGATGATTGCCAAGGGCAAACAGTAGGGAAGGGGAATTGGGAGATCTGCACAAACTTCCAGTTATAAAGTTCTAAAGATCTATTGTACAGTATGGTGACTACAGTTAATAATAGCATACTTGAAATTTCCTAAGAAACAGATCTTAAGTATTCTCACTTTAAAAAAAAAGAAAAGCAGCTTGGAGGAGCAAGATGGCAGAGGAGTAGGAAACTGAAATATCATTAGGTCCCAGGAGTGCAGCTAGATAGTTATCAAACCATTCTGAACACCTACAAACTCAACAGAAGAGAAGAAGAGCAGTAATTCTAGGAACAGAAAATCAACCACTTTCTAGAAGGTAGAACATGTGAAGAAGTAAATCTAAAGAGATGGGAAGATAGACGGCAGGCAGGGGGGTGGTGGTGGTGAGGGGAATGACTGGCTCCCAGCAAGTGAGAGAGCAACAGAGCACAAAACTGGAACTTTTAGAAGTCCGTTCCACTGAGGGACGTTGCTCCAGAGGCTAAGCAGGGGTGCAGCCCTCGTGGTGACCGTGTTGTCTCAGTACCTGCAGGGTCACAAAAAGACCAGGAGTGCCTGAGTGTGACAGAGCTCCCAGGTATTGGAGCAGAGAAGCTGGCAACAGAGATGGAGCTGAGCAGTAGGCTGTCAGCTAGGGATTACCTTAAACCATGATCCAAGGCAGAGTCAAGCCACTGCTCTTCGAGCAGAGACCCCAAAAGTAGCAGATCCGGAGAGACCCTCTCCCTCCTCCGGGAGGAGTGGTGTGGGAGTGCACAGCAGTTATCAGCTGTGTTTGTAGACTCCAAAAGGGGACGTAGGCCAGAGATAGAAATGCTTGGTCACAGGCTCAGTGAGCTCAGAATGTGGTGGGAGATCAGAGAGAGAGGAGAGATTGACTGTGTTTCTCTGAGGGCACTCTGAAGAGTAGGGCCCTGAGCTCTCAGCTCCTATGGGATCAAAGATGGGGAGGCCGCCATTTTCATTCCTGTCCTCCAAAGCTGTACAGAAAAGTATTCAGGGAACAAAAGCTCCCAAGAGCGAACCCAAGCAGATAACTTAGCCTGGACCCTGAGAAGGGTGGTGCAATTCCGCCTTGGGCAAAGACAGTCAAATGTGATTTTCAAGAATCACTGGAACAAGCCCCTAGCCCAGAAGATCAGCGAGAACATCCAGCCAAGACCAAGTTCATCAATCTGAAACTATGGACCTCCAGAGCCAGGGGAAAGCAACACATTCTGGCTTTTTTCTCATGATCCTTTAGTCTTTCAAAGTTAAATTTTTAAAATTTAATTTATTTCTTATTTTATTTTTTAATTGTTCCTCTTTTTTTTTTTTAAGATTTTATTTATTTATTTGACAGAGAGAAATCACAAGTAGACGGAGAGGCAGGCAGAGAGAGAGAGGAAGGGAAGCAGGCTCCCTGCTGAGCAGAGAGCCCGACACAGGACTCGATCCCAGGATCCCGAGATCATGACCTGAGCAGAAGGCAGTGGCTTAACCCACTGAGCCACCCAGGCGCCCTTGTTCCTCTTTCTTATTTTAACATTTTTAAATTATTTTATCTTATCAATATCTGTTTTTAAATCTTTTTACATTTTCATTGTTATATTTTATCTCTTCATTGTATTTAACCTTATTTTTTGTATACATACAAAATTTTGGGATACAATTTCTTCTTTTTTTTTTCCTTAAAATTTTGGGATACAATTTCTTCTAATAGATTATAAAGTATACCCTAAATCTAACACATGGCTTTGTTCTACTCTCCAGCCCGAACACATTCTTTCCTCTTTTTCTTTTTTCACCAACTTCTTATCAATCTCTGCTTTAGAATCTTTTTTAAAATTTTCATCTTTACAGTCATATCCCATCCCTTCAACATGTTTACCCTTATTTTTGTATATATATGTTTTTCTTTCCTTAAAATTTTGGGAGGTAGTTTGTTCTAACAGACCATAATGCACTGAAAATCAAGTGTGTGGTTCTCTTCTATTTGCCAGTCTGATATATATTTTTTTCTTTTTTCTTTTTTTTCCCCCCCCTTTCTTCTCCCCGCCCTCCCTCCCCCCAGTTTCGGGTCTCTTCTGATTTGGTTAGTGTATATTTTTCTGGGGTCATTGCTGCCCTTTTAGTATTTTGTTCTCTCATTCATTTATTCATATCTGGATAGAATGACAAGGCATAAAAACTCACCACAAAAAAAGAACAAGAGGCAGTACCAACATCTAGGGTCCTAATCAATATGGACATCAGTAATATGTCAGAACTACAGTTCAGAATGACGATAATCAAGGTGCTAGCTGGGCTTGGAAAAAACCATGGATGATATAGAGAAACCCTTTCTGGAGAAATAAAATTCCTTTCTGGAGAAATAAAAAAACTAAAAATAACCAAGTTGAAATCAAAAAAGCTATTAATGAGGTACAATAAAAAATGGAGGCTCTTATTGCTAGGATAAGAGAAAATTAGTGATACAGAAGACCAAATGATGGAGAATAAAGAAGCTGAACAAGAGAGAGACAAACAACTACTAGACCATGAGGGGAGAATTTGAGAGATAAGTGCTACCATAAGATGAAACAATACTAGAATAATTGGGATCACAGAAGAAGAAGAAAGAGAGAGGGGAACAGAAGATATATTGGAGGGAATTATTGTAAAGAATTTCCCTAATATGGCAAAGGGAACAAGCATCAAAATCCAGGAGGCACAAAGAACCCACATCAAAATCAGTAAGAATAGGTCCACACCCAGTCATCTAATAGTAAAACTTACAAGTCTTAGTGACAAAGAGAAAACCCTGAAAGCAGCTCAGGACAAGAGAACTGTAACATACAAAGGTAGAAGTATTAGATTGGCAGAAGACCTATCCACAGAGACCTGGCATGCCAGAAAGGACTGGCATGATGTATTCAGAGCCCTAGATGAGAAAAACATGCAGCCAAGAGTACTATATCCAGCTAGGCTCTCATTCAAAATAGGATAGATAAAAAGCTTCCAGGACAAACAAACACTAATAAAAGAATTTACAAACACCAAATCAGCCCTACAAGAAATATTGAAAGGGGTCCCCTAAGCAAAGAGAGAGCCTAAAAGTAGTAGATCAGAAAGGAACAGAGACAATATACAGTAATAGACACCTTACAGGCAATACAATGGCACTAAATTCATATCTTTCAATAGTTACCCTGAATGTAAATGAACAAAATGCCCCAATCAAAAGACAGAGGGTATCAGAATGGATTAAAAAAAAAAACTCCACCAATACGCTGTCTATAAGAAACTCATTTTAGAGCCAAAGACACCTTCAGATTTAAAGTGAGGGGGTGGAAAACAATGTACCATGATAATGGACATCAGAAGAAAGCTGGGGTGGCAATCCTTATATCAGATCAATTAGATTTTAAGCCAAAGACTATAATAAGAGAAGAGGAAGGATACTATATCATATCCAAAGGGTCTGTCCAACAAGAAGACCTAACAATTTTAAATATCTATGCCCCTAACATGGGAGCAGCCAACTATATAAAACAATTAATAACAAAATCAAAGAAATACATCAACAATAATAAAATAATAGTAGGGGACTTTAAGACCCCCTCACTGAAATGGACAGATCATCCAAGCAAAAGATCAACAAGGAAATAAAGGCCTTAAATGACACTCTGGACCAGATGGACATCACAGATATATTCAGAACATTCCATTCCAAAGCAACAGAATACACATTCTTCCCTACTGCACATGGAACATTCTCCAGGATAGATCACATCCTGGGTCACAAATCAGGTCTCAACCCGTACCCAAAGATTGGGATCACTCCCTGCATATTTTCAGACCACAATGCTCTGAAACTAGAACTCACACAAGAGGAAAGGTAGAAAGAACTCAAATACATGGAGGCTAAAGAGCATCCTACTAAAGAATGAATGGGTCAACCAGCAAATTAAAGATGAATTGAAAAAATTCATGGAGACAAATGATAATGAAAACACAACTGTTCAAAATCTGTGGGACACAGCAAAGGCAGTCCTGAGAGAAAAATATACAGCGGTACAAGCCTTTCTTAAGCAACAAGAAAGATTTCAAATACACAGCCTAAACCTACACCTAAAGGAGCTAGAGAAAGAACAGCAAAGAAAGCCTAAACCCAGGAGGAGAAAAAATAATAAAGATCAGAGCAGAAATCAGTGAAACAGAAACCAAAAGAACAGTAGAAGAAATCAACGAAACTAGGAGCTGGTTCTTTGAAAGAATTAATAAGATTGATAAACCCCTGGCCAGACTTATAAAAAAGAAAGGAGAAAGGACCCAAATTAATAAAATCATGAATGAAAGAAGAGAGATCACAACCAACACCAACGAAATAAAATCATCTTAAGAACATATTATGAGCAACTATACATCAGCAAATTTGACAATCTGGGAACAATGGATGCATTCCTAGAGACATATAAACTACCAAAATGGAACCAGGAAGAAATAGAAAACTGAACAGACCCATAACCAGTAAGGAAATTGAAACAGTCACTTAAAAATCTCCCATAAACAAGAGCCCAGGGCCAAATGGTTTCCCAGGGGAATTCTACCAAACCTTTAAAAAAGAATTAATACCTATTCTTCTGAAACTGTTCTAAAAAATAGAAATGGAAGGAGAACTTCCAAACTCATTTTATGAGGCCAGCATTACCTTGATCCCAAAACCAGACAAAGATTCCATCAAAAAGGAGAATTACACACCAATATTCTTGATGAACACGAATGCAAATATTCTCACCAAAATACTAGCCAATAGGATCCAACAGTACATTAAAAGGATTATTCATCACGACCAAGTGGGATTTATTTCTGGGCTACAAGGTTGATTCAACATCCACAAACCAATCAATGGATTGAATATATTAATAAAAGAAAGAACAAAAATAACATGATACTCTCAATAGATGATAAAAAGCATTTGACAAACTACAGCATTTTTTTGCGATCAAAACCCTTCAAAGTGTAGGGGTAGAGGGTACATAACTCAATATCATCAAAGCCACCCACAGCAAATATCATTCTCAATGAGGAAAAAACTGAGGGCTTTTTCCCTAAGGTCAAGAACACGGCAGGGATGTCCACTATCACCACTGCTGTGCAACATAGTACTAGAAGTCCTAGTCTCAGCAATCAGACAACAAAAAGAAATAAAAGACATCCTAATCAGCAAAGAAGAAGTCAAACTCTCACTCTTTGCAAATGATAGAATACTTTATGTGGAAAACCCAGAAGACTCCACTCCAAAACTGCTAGAACTCATACAGGAATTCAGTAAAGTATCAGGATATAAAAATCAATGCACAGAAGTCAGTTGCATTTCTCTACACCAACAGCAAGTCAGAAGAAAGAGAAATTAAGGAGTCGATCCCATTTACAACTGCACCCAAACCGTAAGATACCTAACCAAAGAGGCAAAGAATCTGTACTCAGAAAACTATAGAGTGCTCATGAAAGAAATTGAGTAAAACACAAAGAAATGGAAAAACGTTCTATGCTTATGGATTGGAAGAACAAATATTTTTAAAAAGTCTATGTTACCTAAAGCAATCTACACATTTAATCCAATCCCTATTAAAACACCATCAATTTTTTCAAAGAAATGGAACAAATAATCCTAAAATTTATATGGAACCAAAAAAGACCCCACATAGCCAGAGCAATGTTGAAAAAGAAAACCAAAGCTGACAGCATCACAATTCCAGACTTCAAGCTCTATTACAAAACTGTCATCATCAAGACAGTATGGTACTAGCACAAAAACAGACACATAGATCAATGGAACAGAAAAGAAAATCCAGAATTGGACCCTCAACTCTATGGTCAACTGAACTTCTACAGAGAGGAAAGAATATCCAATTAAAAAAAAGACCACCTCTTCAACAAATGGTTTTGGGGAAATTGGACAGCCACATGCAGTAGAATGAAACTGGTCTATTTCCTTACACCACACACAAAAATAGACTCAAAATGGATGAAAGACCTCAGTATGAGACAGGAATCCATCAAAATCCTTGAGGAGAACACAGGTAACAACTTTTTTGACCTCAGCAACAGCAACTCCTTCCTAGAAACATCGCCAAAGGCGAGCGAAGCAAGGCCAAAAATTGGGACTTCATCAAGATCAAAAGCTTTTGCACAGCAAAGGAAACAAGTCAACAAAACCAAAAGACAACTGACAGAATGGGAGAAGTATTTGCAAATATCAGATAAAGGGCTAGTATCCAAAATCTTATAAAGAACTTATCAAACTCAACACCCAAAGAATAATCCAATCAAGAAATGGGCAGAAGACATGAACAGACATTTCTGCAAAGAAGAAATCCAGATGGCCAACAGACACATGAAAAACTGCTCAACATCACTCGCCATCAGGGAAATACAAATCAAAACCACAGTGAAATACCACCTCACACCAGTCAGAATGGCTGAAATTAACAAGTTAGGAAACAACAGATGTTGGCACCAGCCATGACATCAGCCACAGCAACATCCTCCTAGGAACATCGCCAAAGGCAAGGGAAGCAAGGGCAAAAATGAACTATTGGGATTTCATCAAGATCAAAAGCTTTTGCTCAAGAGGAAGTATTTCTCCCAAAATTGGGAGTAGGCAAACTACTAATTGGTTTATCTTTGTGTTGTATGCTAGTTAAAAAAAAAAAAAAAGAAAGAAAATATGTAATATAATATAAAAAAAAAAGCTTTTATGATGGATTTTGTAAATAGATTTGTTACAGGGTAACCTGTTCTCTAGCTGTGATCTTATCACTTCAAATGGGTGTAATTTGAATAAATTTTGTATGGTAAAGGATCAATAAAATGATTTTTTTAAGAGTTTAAAAAAAAAAAAAAGCTTTTGCACAGCAAAGGAAACAGTTAACAAAACCAAAAGACAACTGACAGAATGGGAGAAGATATTTGCAAACGACATATCAGATAAAGGGCTAGTATCCAAAATCTATAAAGAACTTATCAAACTCAACATCCAAAGAACAAATAATCCGGTCAAGAAATGGGCAGAAGACATGAACAGACATTTCTGCAAAGAAGACATCCAGATGGCCAACAGACACATGAAAAAGTGCTCAACATCACTCAGCATCAGGGAAATACAAATCAAAGCCACAATGAGATATCACCTCACACAAGTCAGAATGGCTAAAATTAACAAGTAAGGAAACGACAGATGTTGGCAAGGATGCAGAGAAAGGTGAACCCTCCTACACTGTTGGTAAGAATGCAAGCTGGTGTAGTCACTCTGGAAAACAGTATGGAGGTTCCTCAAAAAGTTGAAAATAGAGCTACCCTATGACCCAGCAATCGTGCTACTAGGTATTTACCCTAAAGATACAAATGTAGTGATCCGAAGGGGCACATGCACCTGAATGTTTATAGCAGCAATGTCCACAAAAGCCATGGAAAGAATATGGAAAGAACCTAGATGTCTATCAAGAGATGAATGGATAAAGAAGATGTGGTGTATATATATACAATGGAATACTATGTAGCCACCAAAAGAAATGAAAATTTGCCATTTGCAACAATGTGGATGGAACCAGAGGTTATTGCGCTGATTGAAATAAGTCAATCAGAGAAAGACAGTTATCATGTGATCTTTCTGATATGAGGAATTTGAGAGGCAGGGCGGGGGGGGGTGAGGGTTAGGGAGGAAAAACATGAAACAAGATGGGATTGGGAGGGAGACAAACTATAAGAGACTCTTAATCTCATGACACAAAGTGAGGGTTCCCCGGGGGAGGGAAGGTAGGGATAGGGTGGCTTAGTTATGGACATTGGGGGTATGTGCTAAGGTGAGTACTGTGAAATGCGTAAGCCTGATGATTCACAGACCTGTATCCCTGGGGCAAATAATATATTATTCGTTAGTTTTAAAGAAACATAACTTACTCAGCCATCAAAGAGAATGAAATCTTACAATTTGCAATGACATGAACGGAACCACAGGGTATTAAGCTGAATGAGTGAAGTAAGTCAGTCAGATAAAGACAAATATATGATTTCACTCATATGTGAAACTTAAGAAACAAATGAACATAAGGGAAGGGAAGGAAAAATAAAATAAGACAAAAATAGAGAGGGAGACAAACCATAAGAGACTCTTAACTATAGGAAACAACCTGAGAGTTGCTGGAGGGGAGGTAGGCAGGGGATGGGGTACTTGAGTGATAGGCATCAAGGAAGGCACTTGATGTAAGGAGCACTGGGTGTTATCTGCAACTGATGAATCACTAAATTCTACCTTTGAAACTAGTACTACACTGTACATTACTTAAATTGAATTTAAATTAAAAAATTTAAAAAGGTAACTCTATGATGTGATAAATGTGTTAATTAAGCTGCTTGTGGTAATTATTTCAAAATGTATGGTAGTCTCTGCTTATCCATAGGGATACCTTCCAATATGCCTGAAGCCACAGACAGAATTAAACCCCATATATACTATGTGTTTTTCTCATACATACATACCTATGATAAAATTTAATGTATAAATTAGGCATAGTGGGGGATTAGCAATAGCTAATAATAAAATAGAACAATTATAACAATATATTGTAATAAAAGTTATGTGAATGTGGTTTTGTTCTCAAAATCTCTTATTGTACTGCATTCACCCTCTTCTTGTGATGTGAAAAGATAAAATATCTACATGATGAGATGAAGTAAGGGCACTGTAACGTAGCATTAAGCCACTACTGACCTTCTGATGGTATGTCGGAAGGAAAATCATCTATTCCAGACTGTCATTGACTGCAGGTAACTGACACTGCAGAAAGCGAAACCACAGCTAAGAGAAGACTACTGCATACCTATATCAAATCATCATGCTGTACATTCAAAAGATATTACAATTTTATTTGCCAATTATGCCTTAGTAAAGCCATGGGAAAGGAGTGGCAAACCTCAATAAACTAGGAAAGCTCTTTGTTTAGCATTAGAAAAATATTAATTTTAGCCAATAGTCACCTAATTGTGAAGCACTAAAAGAATCATCAATAAAATCCAAAAGGAGACAAAATACCACTATTTTCTTTTATTCTGGAATTCTAGCCAATTTAATGAATTTAAGAAAAGAAATCCTGAAAAAGGTAAGACAAATTTCTTTCTACCAAATTTCAAATACATTTCACTCTCTTACAAAAACCTGTGCTTTTTCCTCTGCAGAAGACATGCTAAGTTTCAAAGGTTCCACTTGGAGATCTAGACTTGATCTAAAAGAAAGGGTAAGACTATCTGTGAGTCATTTGCATCAAAGTGATATTTAAAGTGAGTAAACCAGTTCCCTGTGGGAGTGTAGATTATAAAACTGTAGTATTATACTTTTTTTCTAAAATAAAGATTGACCTAAATTGAGATGAGAATTAACTCATTTTTATTTTTATAGGGAATGGTTGACATTAAGGTCTAAAATCATTAGTTGTGATTAAAATTTATCTATAATAATAAATGGATTTTTTTAACTCTGCTTATTCTGTGCCAGGAGACCTTGAAAAAAATTTTTTTGGCATTTATAGTTCAAAAATCTTGCCGCCTGCATAGGATATTCATTCCTTCATGCGAGAAGGGATGTGTTATATAGGCCTTGTGTAGTGTTGTCCAGGGCCTACATGCCAAAGACCTTAACTAATTTATAGACACATGGTGCTCAGTATAACTTGAATCATTGAATGAATGACTCAGTCAAGGAACATAGAATGGCATCTGTTAACTTTCTCACTCATTTAACCAAACTGAGGGGGGGAAATGGAGAAAATGGATGGAAAGAAAGATGTTGAAAGAGCTGTGTCACAAAACACTATGAGTCAAGGCAACAAGGTGCCTATTCAACCCAGAGGACACAACAAGCACAGGGCTGGGCAGAGGCTCATTCACCTTTCTACCCTCTACCATAGATGACAGACCAGATTAGGCTCCCTGAGAGGACAGATGTGCCCACAGAGCATGGTTCTCTTGAAAAGCAACAACAGGTAGGAGCTTGATAAGAGGCCAGAATTAAAGTAAGAAGCCTGAGCAGAAAAGGTAAGTAGATTCCCCCAGATAACTGTGGAAAATTTTTAAGAAATTCCTACTTGAACAGAAGGTAGATGAAAGCTATTATATTTTGAACATGAAATGTTAATGTGACTTCATTTGCGTCACAGACTGGAGACCAAGATATTTTAGGCTACATAAGAACAGGTGAAATCAGCCTAAGGAAAAATTATGCAACACAAGGAAAGGGACCAATGCCTTGAAAGTTTCCCTCCTCTGGATTATGTGTGCAGCCTAAAAAATACACCAGCAGCATTGGTTTGCTGTCCTAATATTAACACAGACTGCCTCTGACCCCATCTCAGCTGTATGGCCAACTGTCCTGGGCTTTCTATACTTATTCCCAAAATTTGCCTCAGCAGTTCATGTTCCATTGAACCAGTCATTCACTAGCATCTTCTGACTTGACTCTACCAACTTCTCTCTACATATCCACGAACCCAGCTTCCTGCTTTCTGCCATGGACTATCACACAGATATTTCTCAAACCCTGGCTGCTGTTCAGTATCATCTATCCCCACTCTGAACCTATTTAGTAAAAAATCTCCAGGGGTGGAGCTTAAGCATCTGTATTATTAACAACTGTTGAGGGTAATTTTGAAATACAGTAGGGACTGGCAACCACTAACTGAGATGAGTTCATCAGCCTCCTACTCTTTCTCTCAGTCTTTGGTCTCCTCAACCTCCAGTCTTCTACTCCTTCAGTGGTTCTTCCTCTACTTGTTATAGTGCAAACTCAACAGCCTTTGTATTCTGATCACGATTATAATAATAAATAGCCTTTTCTAACCTTATCTCTCTTTTACTCTTTTGTTGTCCCATAGCTACTGCCTAGCCAACGTAACCTTTGAAGCCATTTTTTTTTAAAAAGCCATTTATTCCCTGAGAAGCTATGCTTGTCATGCCTCAACTTTTCCCATGCCTCAACTTTTCCTCAACTTCCTCTTCCTGTAGATTTCTACATCCTTTTCTGTGCTTTTAGGTCCACTCAAACATCATCTCTGAATCCTCCCAAGAGAAATCCCACACATTTCTGTACTTATTCTCGTCATTTTCTACTCTTTATTTTAGCATGTATCTTACAATATGATCTGTGTAGTTACTGTCCAGACTCTAAACAGTGAGCATCTTGGTGGCAAGGACAGTACTTTATTTATCTCTTTAGGTTCAATAAATGTGTTTTGAATGAAAGACATGAAATTAGGACAGATGAGGATGATCCATAATGCATTTTAAGGCAATACGTTTAAAATATTCTGATTGGAAAATAAATAAATAAATAAAATGTTCTGATTGGGTCTTCATTAGTTTTAATTCCCTAACTCAGATTTCATGGCCCCATTTGAAATAGATTAATAAAAGTACTAGATTTTTAAAAGTACTTGATTTATATGAATTTATATGAATCAGATAAATTCTATAATAGGACTCAAGGTAAAACCTATGTTAGAAATTAAAATCCTAACTTAGTGAACCAAACCACTGAGCTGCTAAAAGCATTCCATTTACAAGAAAGTGATCATCACACTAGTTAGAAAAAGCATCTGCACCCCCATGTTCACTGTGGCATTATTTACAATAGCCAAGACATGTTATATATATGAATGTACGATTCATCTATATATACATATATATGCACATACACACATATGAATATTATCCAGCCATAGAAAAAGAATGAAATCTTGCCATTTGTGACAACATGGATGGGTGCTGAGGGCATTAAGTTAAGTGAAATAAGTCAGAGAAAGACAAATACTATATGATGTCATGCATATGTGGAATCTAAAAAAAAAAAATCAGATAGATACTGAGAACAGATTGGTGGTTGCTAGAGGTTGGGGGTGGGAGGTGGGGCAAAATGGGTGAAAGAGGTCAAAATGTACAAATTTCCAATTATAAAATAAGTAAGTCATGGTAATATAATGTACAGCCTAGGGACTATAGTTAATAATACTGTACTGCTTATTTGAAAGTTCCTAGAGAGTAAATCTAAAAAGTTCTCATCACAAGAAAAAAAATTGTAACTGTTGACAGATGCATAAGTTAATAAGATTTACTGTGGTGATCATTTAGCAATATATATAAATCTCAATCATTACATTGTATACCTGAAATTAATATAATGTTATCTGTCAATTATACATCAATTTTTTAAAAAGAAAATGCTGGAGATTTACCCCAAAGATACAGATGTAGTGAAAAGAAGGGCCATCTGTACCCCAATGTTTATAGCAGCAATGGCCATGGTCACCAAACTGTGGAAAGAACCAAGATGCCCTTCAATGGACAAATGGATAAGGAAGATGTGGTCCATATACACTATGGAGTATTATGCCTCCATCAGAAAGGACGAATACCCAACTTTTGTAGCAACATGGACAGGACTGGAAGAGATTATGCTGAGTGAAATAAGTCAAGCAGAGAGAGTCAATTATCATATGGTTTCACTTACTTGTGGAGCATAACAAATAGGATGGAGGACAAGGGGAGATGGAGAGGAGAAGGGAGCTGAGGGAAATTGGAAGGGGAGGTGAACCATGAGAGACTATGGACTCTGAAAAACAGTCTGAGGGTTTTGAAGGGGCGGGGGGTGGGAGGTTGGAGAAGCCAGATGGTGGGTATTAGAGAGGGCATGGATTGCATGGAGCACTGGGTGTGGTGCAAAAACAATGAATACTGTTATGCTGAAAAAAATAAATAAATTTTTTAAAAAAGCATTTTTTAAAAAAAGAAAGTGATTAGAGCTTTTTAAAGGGGTTCCTCAAGTAGGAGGAGGAAATATCACTAGAAAAGTAGTCTCAAAAACTCAAGAAAGAAAAATATCCACAAAACCAGCTCTATTCAACTGTGAAAACAAAAAGTATGTGAGCGTCTAGATGGCTCAGTTGGTTAAGCATCCAACTCGTGATTTCAGCTCAGGTCATGATCTTAGGGACATCTGAGACTAGTTCCAGGTGCAATCCATTAAAGTAAATCGGTGGTATATTGTGTAAAAAGCCAACATGGGCTTCCAGAAGTCCAATACCAAGACAGGCAAATGGAGGGTAAGATCGCCATTTAAAAAAAAAAAAAAAAAAAGACCAGTCATTTCATTTAGAAAGCTAACAAGCTATTATCAAAAGTTTGTACCTCAGTCCTGGCAACAAGTTGGTCCACTTTTAACTGATTAGGAATAAAACAGACACCTGATGAGATTATACAGCTGCACAAAGTCAAGAAACTTTTGAGAAACTAAACCAGCGTATGAATTATTCAAGAGCTCTGAAAAGACTCGGGCTTTTTTAACCTTTTTATGGTATCAGGTGATGCATCAGTTACTGATTTGGGGATAATTTTATTACAAGATCATGATAATGTAAAACATTCTGTAATATACCCCAGTTGAAAATGATTGCCAGGGGAAAGAAATTTATTTGTCTTCTTTAAAGAAAGAAAGTTTGGCAATTATTTGAGCCATAACATCATTGTTTACGAGAGCACCCTAAGGACTGATCATTAAGCCTTAACACTTGGATAAAAAATACCACTGAGGAGCAGAGGTGGCTATAGAAGTTTTCAGGACTTCTAAATAAATATTCAACATGTTCCTAGTTGGTGACAATCCTTGTGGAGGACCCCTAATAAAAAACAGAGCCTCTAAATACATCTCATGAGTCTATCCTAAGAGGACATTATACTTAAAAATTTTTCTTAAAATAGTTTCATTTAAGAAATTAAAGAAAAAGACACACAAGGGAAAAAATGTAAAAAAAAAAAACAAAACTTCAGTCTTTTCATATCTCCAGGGTGTCCCCCAGTGACAGTGGTAGGAAGATAGAGGCCGAACAGGAATGAGCATATTATGACAGTATAAGGACCAGACTGAGTCTTAATAAAACAAAAAGGGAAATCCCAAAGGCTTTATTCTCTCCAGGCTCTAAGATGCCACAATATTACTCCTGAGACAGTTCTAAAAAAGAAAGATAAGTTTTATTTGACATAGAAATAGGACTGAAGTATTAGTATCCGCCAAGCTCTAGACAGTAGCATGTGGCCACAGAAGCATCTGTTGAGAAAATGGATCTGAACACACCCCCAGAGTCTTCCAACAAAGATTGGGCACCACTTGGCCTTGTCAGCTGAGACTATCCAAACATCACCAAACTCCTCCTTGATTCAAAAGCTGGAAGTGCAATGATAATAAGGCTCCTCCCTAACGCTGCCAGGACAGACTTCCCAACCCTGAACATTAATAGCATCTGTCTGCTCAAAATCCTTAGACTTGGGGCACCTGGGTGGCTCAGTGGGTTAAGGCCTTGCCTTCAGCTCAGGTCATGGTCTCAAGGCCCTGGGATCAAGCCCCGCGTCAGGCTCTTTGCTAGGCGAGGAGCCTGCTTCCTGCTCTCTTTCTCTCTGCCTACTTGCGATCTCTGTCTGTCAAATAAATAAATAAAATCTTAAAAAAAAAATCCTTAGACTTCCTCTCTGGTCTCACTTCTTACCCTCTTCTCCCAACAGATCCCTCTTCCCCTTGCCATTTCATCTGTGCCTCTATGACACTGAATAACCTATAGGACCACAAGAACTCTGTGATCATTCTAGCTTTAGGAATTTTGTACATGTTGTTTTCTCTTCCTATAAAGTCCTTTTCACCCTCTGTCTTCCTCTTTCTCTGGCTACTCCTGCCTATCAGTATTCAACCTGATTCCTTTTCTGGAAGTTTCTTTATACATCACCCAATATTTGGTTAGGCATTCCTTTGCTAAATTCCCCTGGAATTCTTGCAGTTAAAGTATATATGACAGTAACCCATAATTACCTTCTTACTTGTCTATGTTTCCACAAACTACATTTATCTTGAAGGCAGGGACCAAAAAAGAAGGCAATCCATCAATATTTGTCGCATAAATAAAGAATTTTTGTTTGTTTGTTCTTATCCCCTGTACTCAACTTAATACCAGGCACACAATGTACAATAAATATTTGCTGAATGGATCATAAGTACTCAAAAACATTTGTTGGATGAATGAAATAATGGACAGATGATTACAAGGTGCTACATATCAGAAATCTCAAATTTCTTTTTCTTTTTTTAATTTTTTATTTCTTTTTAGTATAACAGTATTCATTGTTTTTGCACCGCACCCCCTTCCAATTTCCCTCAACTCCCTTCTCCTCTCCATCTCCCCTTGTCCTCCATCCTATTTGTTATGCTCCACAAATAAGTGAAACCATATGATAATTGACTCTCTCTGCTTGACTTATTTCACTCAGCATAATCTCTTCCAGTCCTGTCCATGTTGCTACAAAAGTTGGGTATTCGTCCTTTCTGATGGAGGCATAATACTCCATAGTGTATATGGACCACATCTTCCTTATCCATTCGTCCGTTGAAGGGCATCTTGGTTCTTGCCACAGTTTGGTGACCGTGGCCATTGCTGCTATAAACATTGGGGTACAGATGGCCCATCTTTTCACTACATCTGTATCTTTAGGGTAAATACCCAGTAGTGCAATTGCAGGGTCATAGGGAAGCTCTATTTTTAATTTCTTGAGGAATCTTCACACTGTTTTCCAAAGTGGCTGCACCAACTTGCATTCCCACCAACAGTATAAGAGGGTCCCCCTTTCTGCACAGCCTCTCCAACACATGTTGTTTCCTGTCTTGCTAATTTTGGCCATTCTAACTGGTGTAAGGTGGTATCTCAATGTGGTTTTAATTTGAATCTTCCTGATGCCTAGTGATGATGAACATTTTTTCATGTGAAATTTCAATATCCTACTTTCTGACCTCAAACCCATATCCTTCCAGCTCTCTCAGACTAATTTTCTTTTTTTTTTTTTAAGATTTTATTTATTTATTTGACAGGCAGAGATCACAAGTAGGCAGAGAGGCAGGCAGAGAAAGAGGAGGAAGCTCTGCTCTGCAGAGAGCCCGATGGGGGGCTCAATCCCAGGACCCTGGGATCATGACCTGAGCCAAAAGCAGAGGCTTTAAACCAATGAGCCACCCAGGTGCCCCAGACTAATTTTCTGATCCCTAACTTCAAAGAGATCTCCAGTCTCTGGACATCTCCATGCTCACCAAGTCTTTAAATACCCTGAAGGTATCACTTCCCTCCCTACTCAATCTGCACCCATTTTTATTAGGAACTTTTAACCCATACATTCTTTGTAAAAATATAGTCCTGTACAAATCTCTGCTGTCACAAATATTTTGCTGTCACAGCTACTAAAAACACTACACCAGGGTAATGCCATACCACCTTGCAGATGGAGACCAGTATAAATTCATGGTCCTCAACTTCAGCTATAACTTTGTGCTGGCCAGTCCTTCAACTTCATTGCCAACTCCCTCATCCATTCCTCATCCATTCCACTCCACTCTCTAATCGTCTTCTCTCTCCTGGGTCCAACTGTCCACCTTTGTTGGCAGATATGCTTGCCTCCTACTTTATCAGATGATTGACATAAGGCATAAACTCAACTCTCTGCCTCCACACCAATAGGCTTTCTCAAATCTACATTGATCTATTCCTCCTTCTTTTTTGTATCAGAGGATGAGGAGTCTGCTCTGTTGCCTACCCTCCATTGAAGATGAATCACTTTATCTGTGTTTTGAATCTCATCTCCTTCCCTCTTCTAATAGGACTGTGCTCTATTATTAACCCCTCTCATATCTTCAATTTCTCTCTTTTCTTCTGGCTCCTCATACTCATTATATAAATATGTGAAACATTTTCTCTTAAACTCTGTATCCTTTCCCTAGCTTTGACCTATTTTTTTTTCTTATCAGCCAAACTGCTTGTAGCATCATCCTCTACTTCACCATGTGCCATTTACTCAGCCAATACCATCAAATTTTTATGGGTAATACACAGGGACAAAATTTTTTAAAAATCCTCTACCTTGAAATGTGAGTATCCTCAAGAATTTAAATTCTAAAATCAACATACAATGAATCGGTAAGAAGAGAGAACAATTTCCAGGCCAGAGTAAAAAATAAACTAGCAGCATCCATCTAAGAGAAGGCATCTGAGCCAATGGACTTGAAGTATTTTAATTCCATAGTAAGGAGTGCATTAAGTGTCACTTAAATTCTATAGTTTCCCTCATTTTTAATCCTTCTGATTTTATTTGGCTTCCTATGTAAGTTGCCCCTACATAGAGAGAATACATAGAGAGGATCTCTCATTTCAGTAGAGTTCGGGATGGGTAATATAGATTAGTTTCCCAGTTCAAAACTGTTAAACTCAAAGAGAAGACTAGATAAAGGAACCTGAAAGTTCATAATCTAACGTTAAGGGCAACACATTATTTTTAACAAAGTGAACTAAACCATTCATTTAACAAAGGTTATATGTCAGGACCAAAAAAAGGAATGGCATGTTGTTACCATCAAAAGGTTGTGTGAAGATGTAGAGGTTGCATCTTTCTCAGATATTAGAAGAGCTTTCTGCATCAAGTAAATTGCTTTGGACAGCTTATTCTTCCTTATTTTATTCATTACACTCAATTCTGAAACAGAAAACAAACATTTTATCAAAACGGAAACATGAAAACTATCTTCAAAGGTTTTTAGAAAAACAGTTTATCCCAATTTTAATTACCTGTAAAACAGTCAATGTTTCCAAGTTGTTTTAGCTTTTCTGGACCTTTGGTAGATATGTGTTTGATAACAGTTGGAGTCTGCAAAACTGAAGAAGAAAGAGGAGACTGACATTACAATTAGATTTGTGTCCAAAAATGGAAATATTTTCTGAATATTAAAGGGTAACTATCTATTTGTAAAATTATTGCTTCCTCTCATATGTCACCTTTTTTCATCAATACATAAAAACTCAAATAAATCTACTATAATGACAAATTCTCCTCTATGTGCCACAGTATGCCTGAGGACATGAAAAATATTTAAATTATAGATGGAGAGGGAAAATGGCAGAAGAGTAGGGGACCCCCAATTCACCTGGTCCCTTGACCTTGAATTCAGCTAGATATCTATCAAATCATTCTGAACACCTGTGAATTCAACCTGAGAGCTAAGGAAAGAATTGCTACAATTCTACAAATAGAGAAGTGACTACTTTTTGCAAAGTAGGAGGTACGGAAAAGTGAATCTGAGGGGATATATCAGAAAATAAACCATGGTGGGAGGGAACCTCCATAAGCTAGCTGCTAGAAAGTGTTATAGCAATGGATGCAAAAATCGGAGCTTCTAGAAGTCTGCTCCTGTGAGAAATGTCCCTGCCTGAAAGGTGCTCAGATGGTGAAGAGGAGCACAATCCTATCTGGGACAGTGTGGTCTCAGAATCTCCAGGGTCACAGAATGAATGGAGATGCCAGAGTGTAGCAGAGTTCCCAGGCATTGGAGCAGGAAAGCTGGTTACAATTAGCAAGCCCTGGAGTGGGCTTTCAGGTAGGTGTTGCCATAAAACATAAACTATGGCAAGATCAGGGACTGCCTCTCCAAGCAGGGGCCCAGCAAGAGGAGTGGCCCTCCTTCCTCCTTGGAAGGAGTGGCAAGAGTGCACACAGATTTGGGCAATTGCTCCCAGAGCAGGGGCCCAGGGAATAGCAGAGACTTGGTGAGATTCCCCTCTCCTTCCCCAGGAAGGATTGGTACAGAGACCTGGCAGGCCAGAAAGGGCTAGCATGATATACTCAGGGTACTAAATGAGAAAAACATGCAGCCAAGAATACTTTATCCAGCAAAGCTATCATTCAGAATAGGAGAAGAAACAAAAATCTTCCAGGACAAACAGAAACTAAAAGAATTTGTGATCATGAAACAAGCCCTGCAAGAAATATTAAAGGGGATCCAGTAAGGGAAGAAAGAGCCCAAAAGCAACACATACCAGAAAGGAACAGAGATAATATACAGAAACAGTGACTTTAAAGGTAATACAATGGCACTATATTCATATCTATCAATAGTAACTCTGAATATAAGTGTGCTAAATGCTCCAATCAAAAGACACAGGGTATCAGAATGGATAAAAAAGCAAGTCCCCTCCATATGCTGTCTACAAGAGACCTATTTTAGACCAAAAGACACCTCCAGATGGAAAGTGAGAGGGTGGCGAACAATTTATCATGCTAATGGATGTCAAAAGAAAGCTGGGGTAGCAATCCTTATTTATCAGACAAATAAGATTTTAAGTCAAAGACTATAGTAAAGGATGAGGAGGGATGCTGTATCATACTTAAAGGGTCTATCCAACAAGAATATCTAACAACTATAAATATTTATGCTCCTACCTTGGGAGCAGCAAATTTTATCAACCAATTAATAACAAAATTAAAGAAACATATTGATAATAATATAATAATAGTAGCAGACTTCAACACTCCACTCACAGCAATGGACAGATCATCTAAGAGAATCTCAAGAAGGAAACAAGGGCTTTGAATGACACACTGGATCAGATGGATTTCACAGATATATACAAAGCATTCCATCCTAAAGCAAAAGAATTACACTTCTTCTCAAGTCCACATGGAACATTCTCCAAAATGGGACAGATAGGTGGCTCAGTGATTAAGTGTCTGCCTTCAGCTCAGGTCATTTCCCAGGTCCTTGGATCAAGCCCCACATTGGGCTCCATGTTTGGTGGGGAAGTATGCTTCTCCTTCTTCCTCTGCCTGCTGCTCCCCCTGCTGTGTGCTCACTCTCTCTCTCTCCCCCTCTTGTTGAATAAATAAATAAAATATTTTTTTAAAAAAAAAGAACACATATTAGGTCACAAATCAGGCCTCAACCAGTATCAAAGGACTGGAATTATTCCCTTCATATTTTCAGACCACAGTGTTTTGAAACTTGAACTGAATCACACGAGGAAATTTAGGAGGAACTCAAATCCTTGGAGATTAAAGAGCATCCCACTAAAGAATGAATGAGTCAATCAGGAAATTAAAGAATTTTTAAAATGAAAACAAATAAAAAGGAAAAAACAACTGTTCAGAACTTTTGGAATACAGCAAAGGAGATCCTAAGAGGGAACTACACAGCAATATAAGTCTTTCTCAAGAAACTGGGAAAGTCTCAAATATACAAATGAACCTTACACTTAAAGGTACTAGAAAAAGGACAACACATAGAGCCTAAACCATGGAGGAGAAGAGAAATCACAAAGATTGGAGCAGAAATGAATGAAATAGGAATGCCTGGGTGGCTCAGTCAGTGAAGTGTCTGCCTTCAGCTCAGGTCATGATCCCAGGGTCCTGGGATTGAGTTCCACATCAGGCTCCTTGCTCAGCAGGGAGCCCGCTTCTCCCTCTGCCTGCAACTCCCCCTGCTTGTGCCCGCCCCCCTCAAATAAAGAAATAAAATCTTGGCGAAAAAAAAGAAATGAATGAAATAAAAACCAAAAGAACAGTAGAACAGACCAACAAAACTAGGAGCTGGTTCTTAGAAAGAATTAATAAGGTCGATAAATCCCTGGCCAGACTTATCAAAAAGAAAGGAGAAAGGACCCAAACAAATAAAATCATAAATGAAAGAGGAGAGATCACAACCAACACCAAGAAAACACAAACAATTTTAAGATCATACTAAGAGCAATGATATGCCAACAAATTAGGCAATCTGGGAGAAATGGATGTATTCCTAGAAATTTATAAGCTACCAAAACTGAAACAGTAAGAAATAGAAAACCTCAACAAACCCATAACCAACAAGAAAATTGAAGCAGTAATCAATAATCTCCCATCAAACAAGAGTCCAGGGCCACATGGCTTCCCAGGGGTAATATATCAAACTTTAAAAAAGAACTAATACCTATGTTTCTGAAGCTGTTTCAAAAAATAGAAATGGGAGGTTCCTGGGTGGCTCAGTGGGTTAAATCTCTGCCCTCGGCTCAGATCATGATCTCAGGGTCCTGGGATCGAGCCCCGCATCAGGGTCTCTGCTCAGCAGGGAGCCTTCTTTCCCCTCTCTCTCTCTGCCTGCCTCTCTGCCTGCTTGTGATCTCTGTCAAATAAATATATAAAATCTTAAAAAAAAAAAAAAAAGAAAGAAAGAAAGAAAAAGAAGAAAGAAATGGAAGGAATACTTCCAAACTCATTCTATGAGGCCAGCATTACCTTGATCCTAAAACCCCATAAAGACCCCACCAAAAAGAGAATTATAGAACAATATCCTTAATGAATATAGATGCCAAAATTTTCACCAAGATACTAGCTAATAGGATCTAACAGTACATTTAAAACATTATTCACCACTACCAAGTAGGATTTATTCCCAGGCTGCAAGGGTGGTTCAACATCTGCAAATCGATCAACATGATACATCACATTAATAAAAGAAAGGACAAGAATTATATGATCCTCTCAATTAGCAGTGAAAAAGTACTTGCCAAAATACAGCATACTTTCTTGATTAAAACTCTGCACAGGGAGGAATACAGGGAACCTAATTCAGTATCATAAAAGCCATACACAAAAACTCATCTATAAAAGGCCCACAGTGAATATCATTCTCAATGGTGAAAAACTGAGAGCTTTTCCCCTAAGGTCAAGAACATGACAGGGATGCTCATTCTCACCACTGTTGTTTGACATAGTACTAGAAAGTCTAGCCTCACCAATCAGACAACAAAAAGAAATAAAAGGCATCCGAATCAGCAAAGAAGTCAAACTCTCACTCTTCACAGATGACATGATACTTTATGTAGAAAACCTAAAAAACTCCACCCCAAAATTCCTAGACCTTGTACAAGAATTCAGCAAAGTGGCAGGATATAAAATAAATGCAGAGAAATCAGTTGCATTTCTATACACTAACAATGAGACAGAAAAGAAATTAAGGAATCAATTCACTTACAACTGCACCAAAACATAAGATATCTAGGAATGAACCTAACCAAAGAGGCAAAGAATCTGTACTCAGAAAACTACAGAACATTTATGAAAGAAATTGAGAAAGACACAAAGAAATGGAAAAATATTCCAAGCTCATGGATTGGAAGAATAAATATTGTGAAAATGTCTATGCTACCTAGAGCAATCTATACATTCAAAGCAATCCCTTTCAAAATACCATCAACATTTTTCACAGAAATGGAACAAATAATCCTAAAATTTATATGGAACCAAAAAAGACCCCACATAGCCAGAGCAATGTTGAAAAAGAAAACCAAAGCTGACAGCATCACAATTCCAGACTTCAAGCTCTATTACAAAACTGTCATCATCAAGACAGTATGGTACTGGCACAAAAACATACATATAGATCAATGGAACAGAAAAGAAAATCCAGAATTGGACCCTCAACTCTTTAATCAACTAATCTTCGACAAAGCAGGAAAGAATGTTCAGTGGAAAAAAGACCATCTCTTCAACAAATGATTTTGGGAAAATTGGACACACCCATGCAGAAGAATAAAACTAGTCTATTTCCTTACACCATACACAAAAATAGACTCAAAATGGATGAAAGACCTCAGTATGAGACAGGAATCCATCAAAATCCTTGAGGAGAACACAGGTAACAACTTCTTTGACCTCAGCAACAGCAACTCCTTCCTAGAAACATCACCCACGGCAACAGAAGCAAAGCCAAAACTGAACTACTTGGGACTTCATCAAGATCAAAAGCTTTTGCACAGCAAAGAAAACAGTCAACAAAACCAAAAGACAACTGACAGAATGGGAGAAGTATTTGCAAATGACATATCAGATAAAGGGCTAGTATCCAAAATCTATAAAGAACTTATCAAACTCAACACCCAAAGAATAATCCAATCAAGAAATGGGCAGAAGACATGAACAGACATTTCTGCAAAGAAGACATCCAGATGGCCAACAGACACATGAAAAACTGCTCAACATCACTCGCCATCAGGGAAATACAAATCAAAACCACAGTGAAATACCACCTCACACCAGTTAGAATAGCTGAAATTAACAAGTCAGGAAATGACAGATGTTGACAACAATGCAAAGCAAGGGGAACCCTCTTATACTGTTGGTGGGAATGTAACTTGGAATGCCACTCTGGAAAACAGTATGGAGATTCCCCAATAAGTTAAATATAGAGCTACCCTGTTACCCAGCAATTGCACTCCTGGGTGATTTATCCTAAAGATACAGCTGTAGTGATCTGTAGGGGCAACTGCACCCCAATGTTTATAGCAACAATAGCCAAACTATGGAAAACGCAGAGATGTTCATCAATAGATGAATGGATAAAGATGTAGTATATATATATATATATATATATATATATATATATGTATATACACATATACATACACACACATACATACATACATATAGGAATATTATTCAGCCATCAGAAAGAATGAATGCTTACCACTTACATCAATGTGGATGGAATGTGGAGGGTATTATACTGAGTGAAGTAAGTCAATCAGAAAAAGACAATTATCATATGGTTTCACTCATATATGGAATATCAGAAAGAGCAAAGAGGATCATAGGGGAAGGGAAGGAAAACTTAATGGAAAGTAATTAGATAGGAAAAAAAGCCATGAGAGACTCAACCACAGGAAACAAACAGGGTTGCTGGAGTAGAGGTGAGTGGGGAGATGGGGTAATTGGGCAATGGGCATTAAAGAGGACATGTGACATGATGAACACTGGTTGTTATATGCAACTGATGAATTACTGAACTCCATCTGAAACTAAGGATGTCCTAAATGTTGGCTAATTGAATTTAAATAAAATTTTAAAAAATTAAATTATAAAAATATTTGATTTTCTATACCTTTTTTAAAAAAATCTTAAAAGTTATAAATAGGATCCAACCTACTTTTGTTCACTTTCCTTTTTATAAACTTTTTAAAACTACTTCATCCATGATCCCTGCAAGAGCTCAGAGCATGCCATGAAGACTTCCATTCTCCTCTTCCAAGATTTTCAATTAACACACAAATTATTGCCAGTTGACTATGGGCAGTGAAAGATTCTGGTGTATAGTTGGGAAGGACCATTATGGATGGTAGTCCAGGAAAAAGAGAATGATAAAGAGAATAAAAGTATGCTGGCCCAGGAAGATGGAGAATGTTTCACTGATTCTTGGTTTTCCAGGTCTGGTCCTCAAAAGACTTGGCAATATTTTGTTTCTGTCCCTGTACGTGTAGTAACCTTACAATAAACCCCATTTATTGAGGTTTAATTATTTGTGCTAATGCCATGGGATGATGATTGATTGACGAAAAGATGCCAGCAGGTAGCATTAAAGAATATAAGGTTTCTTTTTTTTAATATTTTATTTATTTATTTGATAGAGATTACAAGTTGTCAGAGAGGCAGGCAGAGAAAGAGGAGGAAGCAGGCTCCTCACTGAGCAGAGAGCCTGATGCAGGGTTTGATCCCAGGACCCTGAGATCATGACTTGAGCCGAAGGCAGAGGCTTTAACCCACTGAGCCACCCAGGCGTCCCAAGAATATAAGGTTTCTTTAATGGTGAAGGATAAGGGAATTTAGCTGCATGGAGACAGCAATACAAAGAAGAAAATAATGCATCATTCTTTCTGTACCTGGGGTATTATAAGTGCTAATTAACTGATAGCTCTCATGATTATAATCCTTGAAGAAAAAGATGGGACTGCAAGAAAACTCTGAATGCCCAATACAGATAGTCATATTTAATACCACTGTCATCGACAGGCAACCATTGTCAAGTTCCTTAATAAGAATGACAAAAGGGGCACCTCAGTGACTCAATCTCTTGAGTGTCTGACTCTTGATTTCAACTCAGGTCGAGATCTCAGGGTTGTGATATCGAGCCCTGTACAGGTTCAACATTATGGATGCAGCCTGCTTAGGATTCTCTCTCTCCCTTCCCCTCTGCCCTTCCCCCCACCTCAAAAATAAAAAAATAAAATTAAAAAAAAAAAGAATAACAAAAATAGTATTTAGGCAACAATAGTCTGGCAGCAGCGTGCATGAGTGAAAAAAGGAGGAAAAAAGTGAAAATCTGTGCTGGGGTGATAGTTCAATAAGCGGACAAAAACATCAAGGAGATCCAGAGATACAGCAAAGGAATAATAACTAATTCCATTTCAATCTGAGCTCAAGTCTACTATCAGTATCGTTAAATAGTCTCTGATAAAAACTCAGAGGATCACTTGGTCTTCAGAGATTTATGGATAACAATTAGAGAATGAACTAGTTAGTAACTCTAAACAGATTCCACTTCATTACAGAAGATAATATAGCTACTAAGTGAGAATTATAGGCTAGTTTTCTTAGAGAAAACCTGACATAAATGCCATTCACATTTGGAAATACATTTCTAATCCAAGTATTTTAAAATCAAAAAATATTCAAGATTGTTATTCTAAGTGGACCAGTAAAAAACTATACATGATGACACAGAGATATTTTCATTTTTATTTGCTTCCCTCTACATCCAGCAAGTCTTTTAAGAAACAGTTTTGAAACAGTGTAAATGTTGAAAATAAAATATAAAAGGATAAGAGAATTTTAAAAAGGAAATTTTATATATAAACAGAATGCAAATAAAACAAGTTGTCCTAAATATATATCAACTGGAAACATAACCATACAAAAAATAAAATTAATTCAAGTAAGCCTGAACACCACTATCTAATGTGTGGTATATTCTAAAGATGTAATGAACTGCAAAGGAATACTGAACTTATTTAGCAGGTTAATTCTTAATGGTAGTATTGGTTTAATAATTCTGAAAGTCCTTTGTTAATATGGCAGGATAAAGCAAATGAGTTATTACATCGATATTGTTGGGAACCAGAGTTCTCAACATGAGAGAGGCCAAATTCAAAAGTGAAATGTAGAACTTCGGATTTTCAAAGTGTTGGGACCTTGAATTGGCAATATCAGAAAGAACTTCCAATATGCCTGTGTGTACACACACACACACACACACACACACACACACATCATATGTCTATAACATTTAGTTGGGCAATGAACAAAAACTTGCTCAAAGAATAATGGAGAGATATTAAAAACACAGAATCCAGTTCGAGACCTCCCACTGGCAAAATGTGTAACTTTGAACATCAGAAGAACAATGACAGTAAATGATTTTAAGTGATTTAATAAAAACAAAATTCAATACATAGTGTAACTCCACAAATTAAAAGAGGCAAAGTAGTGACAGTTCTTTACAAAAGAAGGTCAATAAACAAATTCAGCAGAATAATCAGAAAATCACTGTACTCAACCATTGTAATAATTAATTCTAGAAGGATCACCAATGGAAGCTAAACCATTGGGTGAAAATCTGTTGGGAAATAGCACATTTATTCCATCTCAAAGCATCACTTGACATACCAATTATTTTTTCTTTACAAAAAGGGTAAGATGGCTTTACATTGGAGAGATCCGGTAGATACCACCTTAACAAAACAAAAGCAGTTTTCCTCACCAATCATAGGAAAAATGAACAATAAGTGCACCCTAATGTGGTACAATGAGATCTTTATAACATCACCTATGTAATCATGAAAAAACTACTAAGAAAATTCAGATTGTAGAATGTTCTAGAAACATATCCTCAAAAGTGTGTCATAAAAGAAAGAGTAGGAAGTCTTATTCTAGATAAACGAACAGGACAGAAAGGTGATGTCAGCATTGTGGCAGCATAAGACATCCCTCCCCGCCACACACATTCTGTAATAAAAATTTAGCATCCATTCATGGACCAGAAAAAATTACCTAAGAAACAGCAAAAGTGAAGATACCAGACTTTCTGATTTCACACTATACTAAAAAGTCATAGCAATTAAAACAGTATGGTACTGACATAAAATTAGACACACAGACTATAGAACAGAATCAAGAGCCCAGAAACAAATCTAGGTGTATATGTCCAATTAATATTAGACAATGCAGTGAAGAATACTTAATGGGGGGGAAAAGAATACTTAACTGGAAAAAGCATATAAAACAGGATATATATATGCAGAAGAATGAAATTAGACCTCTGTCTAATACCACTCAAAAAATAACTTTAAATGGATGAAAATTTTAAACTTAAGAATGGGAACCATAAAATTCCTAGCAGAAAGCATTGACAAAATGCTTCTTCCTTATTTTTTTAAGATTTTTATTTATTTATTTGACAGAAAGCGAGAGAGTGAACACAAGCAAGGGGAGTGAGAAAGGGGGAAGCAGGCTTCCCACTGAGCAGGGAGCCCAATGCGGGGCTTGATCCCAGGATCCTGGGATCACAACCTGAGCCCGAGGCAGATGCTTAATGACTGAGACATGTAGGCACCCTGAGAAAATGTTTCTTGACATTGGTCTCAGCAACTACTTTTTTTGGATAAGACACAAATAATAACAACAACACAAAATACATTTAAAAAAAAAAGCAAGTAATGACAAGAACAACAAAATTATTAAATGGGACTACATCAAATAAAAAAATCTCTGCACAGCAAGAATAAACAAAATGAAAAGGTAACATACAGGATGGAAGGAAATATTTGCAAATCATGTATCTCATAAGGGTTAATATCCAAAATATTTAAAGAAGTCATACAACCCCAATAGTAAAAAAAAACAAACAATGGAGAGAGAGAACTGAATAGACTTTTTTCCAAATAAGACATATAAATGGCCACAGGTACATGAAAAGATGCTCAAAGTCACTAATCATCAGGAAAATGCAGATCAAAACCACAATGAGGTACTATTTCACATCTGTTAGAATAGCTATCATCACAAAGATAAGAGATAGCATCTGGGTGGCTCAGTTAGTTAAACCCAAGGATCAAGTCCCACATTGGGCTCCTGGCTGGGCAGGGAGTCTGCTTCACCCTCTGTCCCTCCCCCCCTTCTCATTCTCTCTCTCTCTCGTAAATAAATAAAACCTTAAAAAAATAAAAATTAAAAAAATAATAAACAAGAGAGAATAAATGCTGGGGAGGATGTGGAACAAAGGCAACACCTGCACACTACTGGTGGGAATGGAAATTGGATCAGCCACGGTGGAAAACACTATGGAGGTTCATCAAACAATTAAAAATACGGGTGCGTGGGTGGCTCAGTCAGCTAAGTGTCCAACTCTTGATTTCTGGCTCAGGTCATGATCTCAGGGTCCTGAGATCAAGCCCCACATTGAACTCCATGCTCAGTGGTGAATCTGCTTGAGATTCGTTCCCTGTGCCCCTCCCACACCCTCTTTCTCCCTAAAAATAAATAAATAAATAAATCTTTAAAAAAAAAAAAAAACTAAACAAACTACTATATAATCCAGCAATCCCTTTCTGGATATATCTTCAAAGGAAATGAAAATAAGATCTCAAAGATACCTGCACTCCCATGTTCACTACATCATTATTCACAAGAGTCAAGATATGTAAACAACCTATATACACACACATATCATGGAATATTATTCAGCCATGAGAAAGAAGGAAGTCCTGCCATTCGCAATAACATGGATGGACCTTGAGGGCATGATGGTAACTGAAATAAGTCAGACAAATACTGTATGATATCACTTATATGTGGAATCTAAGAAAGCTAAATTTATTAATTTAGAGTGCAGAGTGGCGGTTACTAGGAGCCAAAGGGGAAGTGGAAGGAGATAGAGAGATATCAGGCAAATGATACAAACTTTCAGTTATAAGGTGAGTAAATTCTAGGGATCTTATGTATGACATGGTAATTATAGTTAACAATACATAGTATATACTTAGAAATTGCTAAGTGAGTAAATCTTAAGTGTTCTTACCACAAAAAAGAAATGGCATTATGTGACATGATAGAGGTGTTAGCTAATGTTATGATGGTAATAATTTTGCAATATATTAGTTTATAAAATCAATACTTTTGTACATTTTATGCTACATAATGCTATCCATCAATTATATCTTAATAACCTGGGGGGGGGAAAGTTTGTACTTGAAAATTAATTAATTAATATTTGATTAAATATATTTAGTTGTATATATGATGTGACATCTGAAAGCTTTAAATTTATTTTTAGGTTTTTATTTAAATACCGGTTAGTTAACATATAGTGTACTATTAGTTTCTGGTGTACAATTCAGTGATTCCACACTTATATACAACACCAGGTGCTTATCACAACACACGTACCCCTTCATCCCAATCACCTATTTAACCCATTCCTATCCAACTCCCCTCTGGTAACCATCAGTTTGTTCTCTATAATTAAGAGTCTGTAGCTTGGTTTGCTGCTCTCTTTTTTACCCCTGTGATCATTTGCTTTGTTTCTTAAATTTTACATATTAATAAAATCATATGGTAGTTGTCTTTCTCTGACTTATTTTGCTTAGCATTATACTCTCTAGCTCCAACCATGTCATTGCAAATGGCCAGGTTTCATTCTTTTTTTTGGCTGAGTAATATTCCACTATAGATTATATACCACATCCTCTTTACCCATTCATCAACTGATGGACATTTGGGCCCTTTCCATAATTTGGTTACTGCTGATAATGCTAATGTAAACATCAGGGTGCATGTATCCCTTCAGATTAGAATGCTTTAGACAGCAATCAGAGGTCATATTAAGCTGGAACACTATGTACTATACTATAATTAGTCAGTAATTTTAATGAAGTAGTTGTTAAATGAATACTGGCTATATAATCCTGCCAAGAATAACTTGGTTGTATCAAAATTTAACTTCAGTTTTTATACATAATGATGTTAAATCTTATTTGGAACTCGAGCAAATGTGTTATCTGTAGGCACACTAATATTACTATTGACATCTTTTAATAAAAAAAAATGTTTTGAACTCCTTTCCTCATAATGAGGCCAAAAGAACTTAGATCCAAGTCATGTGTGCTCTAAGATTACTGTCAGAAATGTCTTTCTAGGTTTTTCAGTAGCTTCCAGGATAAATATAAGCCACTTATAGCTATTCAAGATTTAACTGTGATCTACATCATTAGGTTTATCTGTGTCATTCTCTAGTGTATGGTCTTTATTCTAGCCATAAGAGAATTCCAGCAGTTCCTAAACTGTGCCATGCAATTGTCTGCTTTCCAGCTTGCTAAAGGCTATTTTCTCTATCCAAATTACTGTTTCTTTTCGTTCTTCATGAAGATATTTTCTAGCCTTCTGGTCAACTATCACTTCTCCCAGGAAGCCATCCCTGACTCGTTTATTATTGATACTCCTGTTCTGTGTGCCCACAGCAGATACTCTAAGCCCACTTTTGTTAATTTAATCTCAACTGTTACAATTGGCTTACTTTTCTAGAAGCTCAAAATTAGAGGCTGTATCTTATTTATACCAAACATAATGTGGTTCCTGGGTATTTATAATTTATTATAACTCAAACAAAGCTAATTTAATTTTTTAGAAGTACACTAATTGATTTGCTATGCAGGATATACAGCAATAATGAAAGGCATCTATTGATATTAATCAGGGAAAAGAAAAGAATGAAATTTATCTGGAAAACACTCCATCAGCAAGAACATAATTTACAAATTATTTACTGTTCTTGAACTTATCTTAAAATTGATGCAGAACAAATCATTTGCTTTGATCACTACTACCTTGCAATTGGTCAAGAAGCACAACAGCTACATGGTGCTGCGCTTGAATTAGTTCGAGATGCAAATCCATCATGAAATTATTTGGTGTGACTGGTTTGCAAATGTCTCCATCTATATCCTGGGCATACTTTGGAAGGATTGAAGTAAAAATAAAAAAGAAATACAGTTATCAAAACATGCTATTTTTAGTATGTCTTTAGCTAAAAATAGCTCTGTCCTATTATTACTCAAGTTATCATTTTACTCTAAGCCTTTAAATTCTGCTCACTTCTCAACTCTTTGCAATCTGGTTCACATGTTAATAAATCTGTTTTCAAATTCACCCGTGGTCTCTTCAATAACAAATTTAAAGACTCCTCACTCTCCTTGATTTCTTTTGGGAAGAAGGGAATAGCTTTCTGGCCAATGAGACTAAAGCCACCACAAATCATGCTTTACTCACCTACTTGTAGGGCCAGCCCTCTTCCTAGCTAAGTAACATGGACTTCAATCTCATTAAGAGTTTCCCATTTACCTTGGCATAGCAATGGTCAATCACTGATGATCCATTTGGTAAAGCAGTTAACATGCAATTCAAATTTATTCCATCAATTGCTTTGTCAAGGAGTTCATAAGCCAAAAATAACTGTTCCACAGGTTTCTTCTAAAGTAATTTTATAAATAAAACAAAAATAACACTTAAGGGAAAATCATATATAACATTTTCAAATTTCTTTCAATAATAATTCAAACCAAGTAAAAAAATTTAAGTAGTCTATTCAATAGCAACAATATTAAATTTTTTACTAAGTGTATTTGTCTTTGTTTAATGTGGAGTACTACTGATAAAAGTGAAATAATAAATACAATTCATCATTTTTCCAAGGATAAATTAAGCTTTTTGTAAACATGTATATATCTTCCTTTTATGGTTTTCAAAATTCTGACTGTACCAAATGTAGAGGTAATTTTTTAAAATATAACTCACAAAATTTATCATTTTCACACACTTCATTTTGAAAGTTAATTTTTTTTTAATCTCAGAGCTGGATATCTAGATGCATAGGCAAACAAATCCAATGGTGTATATCATGATTTTCAAAAACTAAATACCTTTTAATTCTAATTATTCTCACAGAGAGAATAATACAAAGAGCATCCAGCTTTGTTCAAACTTGCAAATTTCTCATATTTCTCTAGTAAACTTAGGAAATAAAGCAAACACATACATGCAGATAACTGAAATCCTCTATAGAACTGTCCACATGACAATCTTTTTCCCGGCTCCTAAAGGAAGCCACTGTGCTTTGGTTTTTACCATTCTTTTGTGTGTTTTTAAATTTTCACTACATGTGTATGTATCCTTTAACCATATGCAATATTACTTACATACTTTTTAATTTTATCAGAAAATTTTGCAGTTCACTTTATACACTCAAACCTATGTTGTTGCAAATTTTTCATGCTTGAGTTATGTAACTCAATGTGTCAGAGTTTGGTTAGCAACACAGCTCCAAGATACTCTTGAGCAGAAAGAGATTTGACAGAGTTAGAGATGTCTATCTCTTCTTAAGCAGAACGGATCTGATACACAGAGTTAGAGGAAGGCGGGGGAAAGGGAAGAAAGCTGCCAGTGACAATATGGCTGCATGCACAAGCCTCTGAATCTTGGAATCAAGGAGGTGGCTGACAACACCACCAAGTGTCTGCCACACCGAGTCAGGTGAATTCAAGAGCTTTCTCAGCATGGCTGGTAAATGTTCTTCCATCTGCCACTGCCAAATAAGAACTCTGTCTTCCCTTCATTATAAATTTCTGCAAATGCCCCTCATTGGAAGACTAACCTAGAACTACATGGAAATGAGAGGCTGGGAAGTACAGTTCCAGTTCCCTCCTATGACAAGAAGGGAAGGGCAATGATGTCAAGCTGACTCTAGTTCAAGCCCACACTAATTCATTCACCCTCATGCCCCACTGAATGGTGCGATGTGGAGAAATACGGCACAATATATTTATCCATTCTTCTACCAATGGACATTTAGACTGCTATTCCTAAAAATGTGTAATGCATTGTACTAGTCTGTGGATCAAGACAAGATTGGTATTTTCCTTACAGTCCTTATGCCTTTTTTTCTGCTTTCTTTCTCAGATGACTATCTTAAGACCTCCAAGACTTGTTGAACAGAAGAATGACAGATATCCTATGTTGTTACCTCAGTATAAAGGGATTAATTTTAGTCTTTTACCACAGGTTTAAAATTCATTACAGGTCTTTGAATGATACCCTTAATGCGATATAGAAGTTCTCCTCCATTCCTGACTTAAGAGTTATTTTTTAAAGATGGTTGTTGAGAATGCCTGGGTGGCTCAGTAGGTTAAGTGTCTGCCTTTGGCTCAGGTCATGATCCCAGGGTCCTGGGGTCGAGTCCCATGTCAGGCTCCAGGCTCAGCAGGGAGTCTGCTTCTCCCTCTGAGCCTCCCCCCTCTCATGCTCTCTCTCTCTCTCTGAAATAAAGAAAATCTTTTAAAAAATAAAAAAATAAATTCAAAAAGATGGTTGTTGAATTTTGTCAAATGCCTTTGTTGCATCTTTTTATCTAGTAAAGTAGTTGTATTTCTTCCTTTCATCTGCTACTGCGGCATATTGCATTATATTTTCTAATGTTAAATCACCCTTGAGTTCCTGGAATATACACAATTTGATGACACAAATCCATTTAAAGATATATAGATACATATCTCCATTCAAGAATCACAGGCTCAGGGAGGTCCTCATCCAACTCAAGTAATGTAAATTCAAATAACAGACCTACATGAAGGCAGGCTCAGGATTACAAATCATTAGGAAGAAAGACTTTCTCCCACCCACCCACCTCTAGTACCCATGTGGAGATACCGCCCCACACAAGTAGGCACATTGGTTTTTTTCTGGTCTCCCTTCTCTAGAATGTGGACTTTTGGAGGTCGTAATTTTAATGTGTAAGTCTCAGTTCCAAACCCCTATCTTTCATGTGCCCAAGCTTCACATCTTGTCACTGGATAGCTGTTAATCTGAGCTTTTTTTTGTAACTAAGCCCATCAACCAACTGCAGCATCTACTCATAAAATGACCACTCAAGTTTTCAGTTCCCCTTTCTATTTCAGCCCCTGGAATTTATCTTACTTTCTTGTGAGCTCCACAATGTGCCTGAGGATATTTGTTCAATTCTGTCCAAAATTTTGATGTGCTTTGTAGCAACAGGGTTTTCAGCTCAACTGGTTTGCCCTTTTGCCAGAAACAGAAGTCTCTAAGGATGCCTTCTTCACATTAAAAGATCTCAAAGATCCTCCCCCACACACACCTATATTCTACCATTACATCATCACTATCACTATCACCTTTGTTATCTTTGTCATTACCATGCAAACATTTAAACAATGTTCCAGACACTCGGCTAAGTGCTTTACAGAGACTAATTTTTTAACTGCACTACACTATGAGGTAGATACCTATTAATTGCTGTAATTTTATAATACATTTATTGAAAGAACTAGCTGCTATGTATTCAGTAAAACTTTTAAATAAGCTTTGAATGTGATAACAATAAACACCTCATTTTTTAAAATAGTTGCATGTATATATGCAAGATATATCCCACCTACAATTACTGATAGGGGAGCATATGGATTTTGGATTCTCCTTACAATAAATTCTCACTCCTTTTCTCCACTTCAGTCCCCTCCAGATGAGTCTGAGACCCTAAATTAAGAGTCAGTGCTCTACATAAAATGTAAGAGAAAAACTGAGTAGCTGCCATGTGCCAAGTACTGGCTTCTACAACATTATCAATACCTCATTTAGATTACGTAACTTAAATAATACCAGTAGAATAGGTTCTGTTTTTACAATTTTACAGATGAAGACATTTATATTCAAACATGAAATAATCTGTTTAAGATAACATAGTCAATATTAGAGTCAAGATTCAACTCTGGATCTTCCAACACCAACGGTTGAACCCTTAGGATACATCAACAAACCACCTGTACTACATCTACCATGAGCCACAGTACAGTTGGGTTAGTTGCCTATCGCACAACGTTAAGGGGTACGATTCATGCTGTTATCCTCATAGACTTGTATATTTATTTTGGCAATTTCCCAGAAGATGGCAATAAAGCATATCAAGGAAAGGGTACATTTTTCTAATTTAAATAAGAGCAGCAATAGTTAATAAACAGTCTTCAGCATCTTCATTTGGGGAAACTGCTACCTTCTATGAAACTCATTTTATTTAATGGATTTAACTGCCAGAAATTTTACTTGAAACCAAAATCTAGCACTTTGTAACTTCTACTACTATTCTTATTCCTTCCCTATGAAGCCTCAGAGAATAAGTGCTGACCCACTAAGTCAGTGATTCTGAAATTCTAGTTTCTTTAAGAATCTACATGGGGAGGGTGCCTGGGTGGTTCAGCCAGTTAAGTGTCTGCCTTGGGCTCAGGTCATGATCCTGGGGTCTTGGGATTGAGCCCCACATAGGAAACCGCCTTCTCCCTCTCCCTTGGTCATTCCCCCTGCTTGTTCTCTCTCTCTTTCTCTCTCTCATTCTCTCTCTCAAAAAATAAATAATAAAAGAATATGTTGGGGGAATTTTAAGAGGAAAATACCTGGAATCATAAACTTTCAAGACCCCACAATTGAAATTATGATTCAATATGCCTAAGTGGGAAATAGGAAGCTATATATTTAGCAAGCGCTGTAAGTGATCCCTGAAAAACCACTGACAGACAGCTATTGTGCCTCAATTTCTTGTGAATTTCAAACATACTGTTCCCAATTTAAGATTTCTCAACTCCAGCTCTCTTAAGATACAATACTACATAAAGAACTCAAAATTGCATTTCCTAAACCCTAAATTAGAAGAAAATAAATTCAGAATGATCCCCCAGTCCTCAAGTATATTCATGATATTTAACTGGTACCCAGTTATAAGACTTGCATATTTTATGCATTAGAAAAATATATTTCACACAAGTATCCTGAAGACATTTTTTTTAAAATCAAAACGCAACATAGCATAGTAACTAAATGCCTGGACATTGAAGGCAACACATCTAATCAAATCCACTTACTATGCAACCGTGAGTAAATTAGATGTAATAGCAAAAATCATCACTATGACTACTACAAATCAACTGAAGTGAATCTCACAAACACAACACAGAGATAAAAAGCAAGCTGCAGAAGAATACACACACTATGACACCATTTAAAAACAATACTTCCTACTTCCTGGGAATACACACATATGTAATAAAAGTATACCTGGAATTTATAATATATTTAGAATACCAGTTACTGCTAGGCAGGAGAAAAGGTGATTTGATCAAAGAGGTTAATGGAGAAGTTTCAAGTCTACTAATAAGGTACTCTTTCTTAAGGGGATATGGGTCTTCCTTATAACATTCTTTACAATTTTATGATATATATTTTAAATTGATTTTTCAGAGAAAATACAGCAATTCTGAGTATTAACATTAGCAACAGGAAAAGTGCTGATGACATAATGTTAGGAAAAAACATCAGAACACTATGCTAAAAAATATAAAAAAGCCTAGAAGGGAATATAAAAAATAATATTTCAGTCCATATAGTAAAACTGCAGATTTTTCTTTTTTATATATATCAAAATGTCCTCTAATGTTAATACAACTTTAATAATTTAAAATTATAGTTTTTTTAATTAATCAGGCAAACTGAAAAACAAATCCCTGGCTTCCTCTCTAGAAAAAGTATTTTTCAACAGTAGTCCATGAGCAGTGGTGTCCTAAGCAGCTATTCCGTGAAGGATAAAATGGGTTTTATTTTCAAATAATGGAATATATGGTATTATATATCTTCTTGAAAAACCACAATGCTCATAAGCAAATGAATGCCTCTGAGAAGTCTTATAGTAAAGAATCTGTTGTGTTTAATCCAAAGTTACTGGACTCTGACACCCTTTTCTGAAGCATATTATTAGCATCACATAGAACTGACTTGATAAAATGCTAGTTCTTGTCTATAAATTAAAGTGTTTATAACATATATGACATGGTTCCCTAGACTCCCATTCAGATCTATGTAACAACACAATCTTTGATGGACAGAAATAATTCAAATATTGTAAGAAAAACATAACCAATAAGAGAAATAGCTCTTTATCTCCCTCACCCCCCTTTCTTCTCTTAATGTAACAATCACTAAGAACTTGCCCAATGCAAGGGGCTGTTCTAAGTGTATTTTCAACAGGTAAGAACTCATTGAATCTGTCAGAGGAATATGCTGAGCAGGATCTCTCTGCTTTATGAATCTATGGATCACAACACATTCAAAATACCAATGGTAATGTAACTACAAATCCTTTTAAGATATTTACCAGGTTATTTTTAAAGCTAAGTGGGATTTTTTTTTCTACAGTAAAAGCAAAAGGTAGAAAATGTCCCCTATAGTTTTCAATGTATGTAGAAACTATAAATTCTCAGATATTAAATATTCAAGATTATTTCTAAAATTACATATTTACAAAGTTAGTATTGTTTGAAAATCTAAACTCCTGGGTTTTTTTAAGATTTTTTTTAATGTATTTATTTAACAGAGAGAGATCACGAGCCGGCAGGCAGAGAGAGAGAGAAGAGGAAGCAGGCTCCCCGCTGAGCAGGGAGCTCGATGCTGGACTCGATTCCAGGACCCTGAGATCATGACCTGAGCTGAAGGCAGAGGCTTTAACCCACTGAGCCACTCAGGCACCCTAAATTCCTGTTTTTAACTGTATTTTCTAAAATATTTTTGTAGGATGTCTGCGTGCTTCAGTCGGTTAAGCATCTGCCTTCACCTCGGGTCATGATCCTGGGTTCCTGGGATCAAGTCCAGCATTGGGCTCCCTGCTCAACAGGGAATCTTCTTCCTCTGCCTGCCAGTCCCCCTGCATGTGCTGGTTCTCTTTCTGACAAAAAAATAAATAAAAATCTTTTTAAAAAATAAAATATTTTTGCAATACCTTTAATATTGGAAGAATTTCTGTGTTCCCTCTCGAAATCCCAAGGGAGTCACCAGTTCCTTTCCTTAAAGGTATCTCTGTGGGAGGAAAGAAAGGAAAAGAAGGAAGGAAGGACCAGAAGAGGAAGGAAAGAAAGAGAAGAAAGAGGAGGAGGAAAAAAAGGGTTAAAAGTAGGAAGAAGAGGAGTGAGAAGGAGAAAAGAAACAAAGGGAAAGAAGGAAAGACCAGAGGAAAGAGGAGAAAAGAAAAAATGTAAACACAGCAGTGACTCATAATCCTAAAAAATGTTATGCCAAATTCTTTGATTTTTGGTTACTTTTTGATTACTCATGATTTTAGAAATGATTCAACACTTCGAAATTGACTGAATACAAAATTATTTCTTCCATATAATTATATTTTGTCTTTATATAAGTTAATTTAAAAGCTTCTTGCAGTACAACAAACAAAATTAAAAATCTTGATTATTAACAAGGTAATATTATGGTAAAATGACTGGTCTTTCTACACAGTCTATAGAGTCCATTGAAAAGCATTCAAAAGGGGGTGCCTGGGTGGTTCAGTTGGTTAAGTGACTACTTTCAGCTCAGGTCATGGATCCGGAGTCCCAGGATCAAGTCCTGTGTCAATTTCCTCCATGGGCAGCCTGCTTCTTCCTCTGACCTTCTCCCCTCTCATTTTCTCTCTCACTCTCAAATAAATAAATAAAATCTTAAAAACAAAGAAAAGCATTCAAAAAACAGGGTAAGAGCCTAATGAATTTGGACAAATATCAGAAAAGACTGGTTTGAGTGAAAGGAATATAAATTATAAATATATGCCAATGCTAGCTTCCTATTTTAAAATCTATTCCATAATTTAAATAATCCATTACTTAGTAAACAGTCCAATAAATATTTTGAATCAGACTGCCATAATTAATATATAAGAATGACTTGTACTTTGTGTTTTATGTGCCAATAAGATGATGGTAATAATAATACTGGAAAAGTTATAAGAATTTATACATCTGAATGGGGATAACCCCTCACTACATAAACTTAGATTTTTCTATTTTTAAATGGATCATACTCCATTATCAATTAATTCTTTAGAGGTGAAACACTTTAGCAAAGAATCAACAAATTGCATTTAGTTAATTTGTAATTAAACAGAATATAAATCCAACAAAACAATAGTCTCCCAAAAGTAATTAGTAAACAAAACAAAATTGAATAAGGAATAGACAAAAAAAAAATCACTGGGCTTTTTGCTTTCAGTAACAGGTAACCTGGAAAAATTCTCCTGTCTAGAGACCACTAGAAAAGCTGGAAAAAAACTGTTTCTTCATATTTAAGTAAAAAAGATCATGAAAATGGGAACTTGAGCTACATTCCCAACTGAGGACTATTGTCAATTCTGAAACAGAAAGCTAAGAAGCCAAGTGATGCTTCTGACAGCCTTGAGAACTAAAGCAACAGAGATTAGGATCCAGGGCCACCAAAAGTGAGAAGCCAGAAGGGGCTGCATCCCAGGAGTTAGGGTAAATGGAAAATAAGTCAACAAAAGAGCATCTCAGCTTCAAATTATCTTAATCTCTCAAACTGGACTAATGGGATCCTGGAGTAGTAGTGTCTTCATATATTTAGTAAAAACAAGCATAAACCTTCTCTGGAAGGTTTTAACCTCATTAACCTCATCTAAGCCTTCAAGTTATTTCTATAATATATTTAGCAAATATAATGTCTACCACACAATCAAAAATAGCCAGAGTAACCAAATAGATTATGAAGCAGTTCTTCACTTAGGAACTCAACATAGTAAGTGCAGAAGAAATGACAGAAGTTTGAAAACCTTTCTGGATTCTCACTCTTACTCCTTCAATGACAGATAAAAGTTGTATAAATATCTCAACCTCCCAGCTCTCTAGGTTCTACACAGTCTCCTACAGGTCTCTCATAGGAATAACCCCTAAACCTATAAGAGTAGCCTTCTCTGTAACTTACTGCATTTTGTACTGTCTTCCTTTCCTTTACTGTCTTACTTCTCCACACTACCACCCTGTTTCCTAGATAATATCCCAAATAAAACACTGGACTCAACAACTTGTCTCAGAATCTACAAGGGGCGGGGGGGACCTAGGAGAAAGGTCAAACTGACAATAGCTGAACTCACTGGTTAAGTCTTTACAACACAACATGTGCGGTAACTGGGCATTATATGCTTCCTGATTCAACACAACAGGAAGTAAACAGCACCACCACCTATGAAGTATTCTTATGAATTTAGAAGATATTGACAGGAATTCTTTTTGATAAGATATCACGGGAATCTAATCAAGCCTCTAGAGCCAACTACCAGGTAGAGAAACAAGTTAATTCCATAAAGACATAAGAAGCCAAATCCAGATTGTGGGGAATCTACAAGATGGCAAATTTCTTCAAAAAATAAATGGCTTGAAAGGGGGAGGAAGAAAGGAACTCTTAGATATTAGAAAGAAAGACTCAAGAAAAATGTAAGAAAGTAAAATGTATGTATGGGCTTATTTGGATCCTGATTAGAACAAACTAACTTAAGATATTTTTAATACAGTCAGTGACATAGGATTTTTCCCCTAATTTTATATGGTAATAATGGCATTTTAGTTCTGTAAAACAAAATAAAATCTTTATCTGTTACATAGATACATAAACCAACAGACACACACACATGTACACACATGTGTGCGTGCACACACACAAACACATCGGGGTATTTGCTAGTGAAATAACATGGCATCTGTTTTAAAACACTCCAGAGGAAAACATGTGTTCCAGGAAAGAATGAAGTAAAATTGGCAATATGTGCATAATATTTGCACTGCATAATAGGTACATGGTAAGTTATTTCATCTCTCTCTATTTGAAACTCTGCAAATATATAATTTTTTAAAAAGGAAAAGGCATTTTAAGATAGGACATTTCAAAAAAAATAGGACTTGAATGTATTAGATAGCCAGAGACCTTTAACCAGTAGTTCCCAAACTTTGATGTGTATCAAAATCACCAGATAAACTAATAAAGACTAGAAAGGCCCAGGCTTTTCTGAAGTAGGATAGGACCTGGGCCTTTGTATTTTTAATAAGCTCCCAAGTGATACTGATGCCAATCAAAATTTGAGAACCATGGCTCTAAAATTCCATCTGTTAAGCCACACTCAAATGAGAACAGCAGAGCCAGATCAATAAATCTCTGGGAAAACAAGTACTACAATAATGACTTTACTACAAAGTCCCTCAAATGTCATATACACTATGTAAGAGGGGTAAAATAGGAAAGTAAACACCCACTAACCACACCCCCACTCCCTACAGATGGGTTACTTTTTAAAACAGATGGTTCAGGGGTTCAACCACATGCTGAAGAAAGAAGGTCAGAGCATAAGGCTGTACTTTGGGAGAAGGAACTTTCTAAAAGGAGAAGAATTGCTGGCAGAAAGGGATTGGGGCAGAGAGAGTAAGGAGTGGGTGGGAAATTAGAACAAAAATAAAGGAAGAAAAGAGGAAAAGGGGAAAAGAAAAGTAGAAACAAAATAAGTGAAGAAAACAAATTTTAAAAGGAGGGAATCAGAAGACAGAAGGAAATTTAAAAGGAGTAAAACGTAAAACACTGATCCATTCAACAGACATTTTTTTAATTTATTTTTTATTTTCAGCATAACAGTATTCATTATTTTTGCACCACACCCAGTGCTCCATGCAATCCGTACCGTCTATAATACCCACCACCTGGTACCCCGACCTCCCACCCTCCGCCCCTTCAAAACCCTCAGATTGTTTTTCAGAGTCCATAGTCTCTCATGGTTCACCTCCCCTTCCAATTTCCCCCAACTCCCTTCTCCTCTCTATCTCCCCATGTCCTCCATGCTAGTTGTTAAGTTCCCAGTCTGTATGGGGCAGTGTGGTAGGTACCAAAAATATAACGGCAACCAAAACATGCTCTCTTTCTTCAAGCAGCATACACTCTATCAGAAAATGGCAAAGGAGGAAAGGCAATAAAAGGGGAAAAGTAAAAAGAAGGTAAAAGTGGTGAGGAATGGAGAAGGGGAATATATGAGTGAGGGGAAGAAAAAAGACACTTTTCTGCCACGGAACCATAGAACAAATAACCTCTTTAATATTCACTTGGTTAAACTTCTACTATTTCTATCCCTGGTTATAAATCACCAAGGAAGCATAGTACTGAAATGCCTAGTTTTCATTAACAGTAGTTATTCTGTATTCCAACTTATATATTCATATGCATGTCTGTAAATAAGAACTTCATACTTTTTCATTCATTATATTACCTAGAGATTTTTTAAATTTTCTTCGTGGGTTTCCTAATAACTCCAATATTTCACTTAATCGCAATGTGACTTCTGCTACCACCACAATGTCAATATCTTCCATTTTATAGCAGTGAATTACTTCATTTATCTGCCACAGAAGATAAACCCACTGAAAAGAGAAAATCAATTAAAATTTTATTACATTATAGAGTAATTTTTTTAAACTTAGGACTTCCTTGAAGTCATCATCTTCTAAACATGTAAAAATGTTAGACAGGTAAACACCCCCTTACTAGTACATCTTAATTATAAACATCAATGTTCTTAATCAATCTGTTTATATAAACTCATAAAGAAGATCCACCTACGCTTATAATCTACAAATCTATAGCCATAATGGAAAATTTATCATCTTTTTTTTATCATATCAGTAAAGATTATCAGTATCCTCAAAGTTCTAATTTTCCCTTCAGAAAGCAGCTGTTAGGATCACTACCAAAGTCTTCCAAAACAGTGAAGGGTTAAGCAGGTATTTCAGGCTCCATGTTAGGTACCTTCTATCATGCCTATACCCCCAAAGTCTAGCTCATAAAATTAGCCATCACACTTTGGGAACTAAAATGAGGAAACAACATTATTTTTTCATAGTACATGGTAAAACCAAGCCCATGTACCCAATGTACAACTCATCAAGTATGTTACTGTTAAATGTTTCCTCCTATGTTCCCAGGTTATAATATTCACACCCACTCAATTTTCTCTTTTCCACAAAAGAGCTCTTTGAAATAATCTAAAGATATTATTGCAGGGGAAAAAAACTAAAATTCCTTATTTATTTGTATTTTCCATTATTAACCTCCTCAATGAACTTATCCAAGTTTGTATAACCTTAAATGCACTATACTTATTCTTTCCTTAAAAACCTGAAATACCTTCCCACTCCCCAAAACTAAACTGCAGAAGTGCAGAGAATATACTTAGAGAAAGACTCAGTCAGCACCACATTTAAAGAATGGTAGTTATGCAAGTGGATTGATAGGGAAAATTTAGATTTGAAATGTGCATCACAACTTAAAGCAAGTAAAAGGAAACAAAAAAAGGAATACTTTATTACTACTGATTTTCTGGGTGAATTTTGCATAGTCACTTCTGGCCATATTGATCTTCTGAATTCCTAATTTGCATTTCTGCCATAGGAACATTATCATGTCCACAACAATTTCTTTATCAGGCTGAACATTCTGAAAACAAAAATGGTAAAGTAAATTGGTAAGAATAATAAGATACACATATAAATACAGTTATATAGCATTTAACGTGTGTCAAGGAACATTATAAGAGCTTTATATACCTACGGACTGAATGTTTGTGTCTATCCAAAATTCCTGTGTTGAAATTCTAACTCCCAGTGTGATAATATTTGGAGGTGGGGCCTCCCACCTTGAGGTGAAGGTAAAGCCCTCAAGAGTGAAAATACTACCCTTATAAAAGGGACCCCAGAGTCTGTCACTCTCTTTCTGCCAAGTGAGGACACAAGGCAAAGACCGCCAACTATAAACCAGGAGGGGGACCCTCACCAGGCACCAAATCTGCTGGTGCCTTGATCTTGGATTCTCAGCCTCCAGAACTATGAGAAATAAGTGGCCCCTATTTAAGCCACCCTGTTTATGGTATTTTTGTTATGGTAGCCCAAACAGACTTAAGGCTTATAACAATTTATTTAATCTTCATGACAACCTTATGAAGTGAGTACTATTACTATCATCCCCACTTTCCAGAAGAACAAACTGAAGTACAAGATTAAGTGGTTTTTCCCAAGATGAAATGAATAGAAAGTAGCAAAGCCAGGATTCAAACCCAAGAAGTCTAGTTCCAGAGTCTACACTCCAATGAACGCTCTCGGTCACTTCTGCCTCTCTAAAAAGAAATGTTCCAAACATTTTTAGGCAAGCTATGTAAGCTAATTATCTCCAACCAAATTTGAAAGTTTTATATACTACTTCCTTTTTAAATTTTCTGTGTAAAAATAATAAAGAATGGGGAAGGGGATGAATTAGTAAGGGGAGAGGAAGTAGGGAGCTGAAAAAGGATATAAACAAGGAGGAAAGAGAGACATGAAGAAACCAACAGAGCATTACACTGGGCATCAATAGATACCATGAGTAAAATGAATACATCTCCTTTCAAATCAGTTATTTGGTTCTTTCCAAAAGAAAATATAATTCATTATATCTGAACTAGAAAGATAATGCGTTTATGATTAAAATACACCAAACCTTAAACTCCTTTAGGGCAGCTCTAAGACCTAATGTGCATATGTAGTACCTTATATGGGACCATAACAGAGATCAATAAATGTTTACTGAATTGAATTGAATGAACTAAAACATACATTATTATTTTTTTTAAGTTGGTAATAAAAATTCCTTGCCCTGTGGTTCCTGGGTGGCTCAGTCAGTTGGGCCTCCCACTCTTGGTCTCAGCTCAGGTCTTGATCTCAGGGTTGTGAGTTCAAGCCCTGCACTGGGTTCCACATTGGGAGTGGAGCCTACTTTAAAAAAAAAAAAAAATCAGGGGCATCTGGATGGCTCAGTGGGTTAAAGCCTCTGCCTTTGGCTTAGGTCATGATTCCAGGGTCCTGGGATTGAGCCCCACATCTGGATCTCTGCTCTGTGGGGAAACTGCTTCCTCCTCTCTCTTTGCCTGCCTCTCTGCCTACTTGTGATCTCTGTCTGTCCAATAAATAAATAAAATCTTAAAAAAAAAATCTGGGTAGGAGCTATACTGGATTAACAGCATAGCTCTAGGCTATTAAAGTGGACCAGAATGGCTTTCTCACACTAAAGAAATTAAATATGTGGGAAAGGATAGCCTTTTCCTCCAGGGGCATTGTTTGGCCTCAGAGAGTCAGAGAAAGCTATTGAAGTTAGATTTTTGCATCTGGTTACACAGGCAATGTTACTAGAAGAAGAAATTAAGTATAGAAGAAAGTATAAATAAGTTTTGGTCTATTCATACAGTGGAATACTATGCAGTAAAAATGAACAATAAACAATCACTTACAACAACAAGGATGACTCCTACAAACAATATCAATTGAAAGAAGATACTGAAAGTATACAGAGATCTCCCTTGACTTACAAATAGAAAATACTATTAATTAAAAATGCATTTAATACACCTAATCTACTGAACATCATAGCCTAGTGTTGCCTATCTGAAATATGCTCAAAACACTTACATTAGCCTACAGTAGGACTAAGGTCCCTAACACAATAACTATCTCTTGTTATTTATTGAATACTGTGCTGAAAGTGAAAACCAGAATAGCTGTGTGTCTGTCATCCACCCTCATGATCATGTAGCTGATTGGGAGCTGTGGCTGCGGCTGCCCAGCATCATGAGACAGTATCATACTGCATATGGCCAGCCAGGGAAATGATCAAAGTTCACATTTTAAAGTATGATTTCCAGTGAATGTGTATTGCTTTTCACCATTGTAAAATTGAAAAATCTTAGGTTGAATCATCCTAAGACAGGGACCATCTATATTTCCTGTATCCAATTACATACAATATCAAAAAACAGGCAAAACTAACCCAATGAGTAAAAAGTCAAGACAGTGAGTACCCTTGGTAGGGTTAGTAAATAGTGAGGAACACAGGGGGAGCTACTGGGTGCTGGACATGTTCTATTTCTTGAACTGGATGTGTTTCATTTATGAAAACTCATTGAGCTATACACTAATAAAATTTTTTCATTATATATTATATATCAATATAAAGTTTAAAAAAAAAAAGTAAGATGCAAGGGCACCTGGGTAGTTCACTTGGTTAAGCATCAGACTCTTAATTTTGGCTCAGGTCTTGATCTCAGGGTCATGAGATGGAGCTGCCAGTCAGGCTCTGTGCTCAGTGTGGAGTCTGCTTGTCCCTCTGCCTTTGCCCCTCCCCCAACTCATCCTCTCTCTCTTTCAAATGAATAAATGAATAAAATCTTTTTAAAAACAAGCAAACAAAAAGTAAGATACAAAGTAATGAATTTCTAAATATTTCTATTTTGGGAGATAAATATATATCACGTATCAAATGGCATTATAAAAAAGATATATCAAGTGCCTGGGTGGCACAATGGGTTAAGCCTGCAACTCTTTGTTTTGGCTGAAGTCATGATCTCAGGATCCTGAGATCACCAGCATTGGACTCTGCACTCAACATCAGGGACATACAAATAAAAACCATAATCAGATACCACCTCACACCTGTCAGAATGACCAAAATAAACAATACTGAAACAACAGATGCTAGAGAGGAGGTGGAGAACTGCTGGTGGGAATGTAGTCACTGTGGAAAACAGTATAGAGGTTCCTCAAAAAGTTAGAAATAGAGCTACCCTATGACCCAGCAATTACACTACTGGGTATATACCCAAAGCATACAAAATACTGATTCTAAGGGGCACACGCACCCTAATGTTTACAGCAGCACTATCAACAATACCCAAACTATGGAGAGAGCCCAAGTGTCTATCAACAGAGGAATGGATAAAGAAGCTATGGTACATATACAAAGGAATATTACTTAGCCACCAAAAAGGAAGGAAATCTTGCCATTTGCAATGACATGGATGGAGTAGGGTGTATTATGCTGGGTGAAATAAGTCAATCAGAGAAAGACAAATACCATATGACTTCACTTATATGTAGAATTTAAGAAACAAAACAAATGAACATAGGAGAAAGAAGAAAAAAAAAAGGAGAGAGGGAGATAAACCCTAAGAGACCCTCAGCTATGGAGAACAAACTAAGGGTTGATGGAGGGGAGGAGAGCAGGGGCTGGGCTAAATGGGTAACAGGTATCAAGGAGCACAGTTGTGATGAATGTTGGGTGTTATCTGTAAGTGATGAATCACTAAATTCTAGTCCTGAAACCAATATTACACTATATGTTAACTAACCAGAATTTAAATAAAAACTTAAAATGAAAAAAATTTTTTTTTATTTAACTCTCCTACTATAATCATTATATTTGCTATCAAATACCTTTCTTTTAAAAATTAAATACCTGTCACAAATATTTAATAAACCCAGAAGAAATAAAAAACATTAAACAGTAGAACTTCTCAAGTCCCTTACTGTGGTTTCACTTTTCTGAACAAACTTAATAAATGCTCTATCTTTGTGGTTTTCAAACTTTTTTTAGAATTAGTAAAGCCAAATTTTCAAATGAAATTCTATTTCAGCATTGTATATAAACCTAATAGAAACAGGTTAGGGTGTTACTACCCAAAGCTGAGCTCCTGAGGGAACTTCGGCAAAGCCCTGGGGATCCCTGGAATTCAGTTTTAACACCAGCGATGTTCTAGTTACTTAGACATTCACACCCACAAATCATCATCTCTACCGGCCATTGAGTGCAAAGTGAATCCAAATAATAACCAAGCACTGTACTCATGGACTAGAAAGCAGTATTTCATTAAGAATATTAACTCTAACTGAAATGACTGCCTCACTTCCTTCATTATTTTTTTTAATTTTATTTATTTATTTGAGAGAAAGAGACAAAGAATGAGAGAGAGAGAGCATGAGAGAAGAGAGGTCAGCAGGAGAAACTGTCTCCCTGGCGAGCAGAGAGGCCGGTGTGTGACTCGATCCCAGGACTCCGGGACCATGACCTGAGCTAAGGCAGTCGCCCAAGCAACTGAGCCACCCAGGTGACCTCATTTCCTTCATTATTAGAAATATAGCTAGCCTAGGAATTTTCCAAAAAGGAACAAAATGGATTATTATCAAAACAGACTTAAAATCAGAAGTCAGATTATGACTCAACCCCTTATTTAATGATTAAACAATATAGAATTTTGGCAAGGTGCAATTCCTGTGATATTTTAAATCTGGCTTTAAATTAGGTACAATAACCTCCTTCAACACTATTACAAAGTATCCAAAAAAGCAATTTCACCTGGGGAGAGTCACAGACACAAGAGTATAAGGTTGCTGCCAAATGGAAAATGTCTTCTGAATACCCAGAAGTCTTCACACAAGAATCTAATTCATAAAAGAGAAAAAAATGAAACAAAAAAATTACAAAATTTCAAATAGAAAAGGCATAGAAATACTGAAATTCTACAAAATGATATAAATGGTATCTGGGCAAATATTTCATGTCACTAAGATATTTCTGTATGAAAACTAAGTGGGCTCTAATGCAATTAAAAGAAACTATTGTCATTAGTCTGCGATCTATATACCAACTACATTCAAAATAGAATTGAAAAGGCTTAAAATATTAAAACACATGTAAAATACGGCAGTTGAAATAAAATAACAAAAATATCTATTTAAAAACCACTAGGAAAAATATATATATATCACTGTCTAGTAATTGAATTGTCTTGAAATGACTTAAGAACATTATAAAACATTTAAAAAAACCCTACAGGATTAAATTATTCTTGCCAGTCTAAATATAGAGGGTGCAGATTTTAGTTATATACACAATAACTTTTAAGACTTAAAATGTTGGAATGAAAAACTGCTCCTACTGAAAAAAGATGGGAGACCACCAAATCTTGCCTTGCCAAAGTGAACTGATGGCTTTTGATTTACTGCCCTGCCTGCTGATTTCTCATTTACCAACAAGGTAGCAGCTAAATGGAGCCTTCTTCATCTACTCAGAATCATTACATAGAATAAAACCCAACATCCTTACAAGGTCTAGAAGCCTGCAGGATCTGGCACCCAGCTATTTCTCTGCCTGCATTTCCTACCACATTCTCAAATTCCACCAGCACCAACAGTACACTCCAGACACATGTGCCTCCTTGCCATTCCTTCAACAACCAAGCACACTTCTGCCTCAGGGCCTTTGCACTTCCTGTTTCCTCTGCCTTGAATATTCTTTCTCACTTCGCCTAGAGAGCATATTTTATCAGACGAAATTTTAAGTTTCCAAAAAGGTAAATAAATACTCACCGTGAAAAATAATTTTCTTAACATAAATTTGAGCTGACTGTCCTTCTTTACAGTTTTCCATGGGAAAGACCAAACCCTTGTTTCTCTTTATGTTGATTAAGGGTTCTATTGCAACAAGAAGAATTAAATCCTTTTCTGCTTTCTTGGACTCTGGATCATCCTGCCTCTAAGAAAAGTTTATCCCATAAGTTAATTAATAACTCAAAGGCATCTTAACAAAATTAAAACAAATCATTGGTTTTGTATATGTTACCTGGAGAAAATCAATAAGTTGCCCAGCTAAAGAGTCAAATAAACTCCATTCCTCATAAGTAAAAGCCAATTTTACAAATTTCACAGCAGCATCTATAGAAATAACATTTTTCCCTTTTACAGTAAGTTGCAAAAGAGATGTTTGTGGAAAATCAAGCATTCCATCTGCACCAGTATTTGACACTAGAAAAGGAAAGAGAGAGGTTTGAATGTCATTCATGGAAAGACATATTTACTGAATATTAACTAACAGATACTTCTAGGCACAAGGGAAACAAGGGAATAGAAGCAAATACAATCCCTGCCTTCACAGAGCTTATACTCTAATGGAGAAATGAGAAATCTTGGCAGGGAAATACAGGGTGTTATGGGGACAAATAAGAAGGGCATCAAACATGGGTTTATGGTGGGAGAGTGGTCAAGGATGTCCAGCCAAAGAAACACGGAATCGCAAACACATAGAATTAGCAAGAGTTAACTAGTCAAGTAGGCAGCTAGATATTACAAATTGAAAGCTCAGGAAACAGATCTATAATAGGGATACAGCTTTAGAGTCATCATTACATATCCATAGTAAACAACAGAAGCAGCCATGGGCAATGTACAGCTGTCTAGGATAGGAGAATTACGACCCCCAACATGTAAGAGAAGGGCAGAGAAAGAAAAGGCTGCAGAGAAGAGTGCTTTTCTAAATTCCTTTCTAGGTGTATTCAATAGTAACAAATATTAGAGTATAAGGGAAGAAAAGCACTGAGAAGAGACCCCTGGATTGAACAAAAAGGAAGTTGTCCATGACATTCTCCTCAGAGGGCTGAGGACAGAGGGCTGTAGACTGTATAAGTAAGAAGGAAAGAATCTAGAACAGTGGAAATGGACAATTCCTGACTATAAAAAGAGAAAGAAATACAGGGAGGAAGCTGAAAGAGGACATGGGAGAAAGGGGCAGTTTGGAAATGGTAAGCTAAAAGACTTCAAAAGAAGAGAAGGAACACCCTTTCCATTTTAATGAGAGACAGCGGAAAGGATGGGTATAAGTGAAGGTAAGTTTTCAAGTATGGAAGAAGGAAATCTCATCTGAGATCATTTTCTTCATGGAGAGGATAAGCCCAAGCTGTGGCAGAGAAATTCCTTGCCTACAGATCAGCATGCACATGTGAGGATGCACACACACAGTGACACAGACACACACACCCACACACACCCCCGAAACTCACTTAAAAGTACACATGCTAAGGTCTAGGCTTTCACCTCCCTTTCCAGGGAGACTGTGGACAAGTCAGCTGACTGCACCAGAGCAACAGAAGGTAAGCTCATGAAAAAATAAAGTTAAAAACACAAACACTTTGAAACTTTTTCTCTTTGAAAAAGAGAAGATTTTAAAAACATGAAGCAAGAATAAATTGCTGTGAAAAAGAATCAAATTGAGATTAGGTATAAATTATTTTATTGTTGAAACAAAGAATTCAATAGATGAATGGAACAGAATAGCAAGAACCAAAGAACAAATTAGTAACCTAGAAAGTTGGATCGAGAAACCTTCCCAGAAGGCAACAGAAAGGAATAAAGAGATTAAAATAAGGATGTTTGGGTGGCTCAGTCGGTTAAGCATCTGCCTTCAGCTCAGGTCATGGTCCCAGGGTCCTAGGATTGAGTCCTACATTAGGCTCCCTGCTCAGCATGTTGATTAGTCAGGGACGGCTTTTAAGAAAAAATGAATTGGGCCTTAAGGGATACTGAGATTCAGAAGGTCAAGGACAAGATAGTGGGAGAAGGACAAGGCAGGGGGAGAAAGGGCAGAGAACCCCAGAAGGTATAACTATACCCCAGACTTCCTCCCTGGCAGCCCTTAGTGCTGCTGACCAAGCACAGTTGTGGCAAGGAGAGCCATATGATGAGTTTTGACATGTGAGAAAAGACCACTGTCCCTTCCATGCTGGGCATTATGGCCTGCACAAGATTCTCCAGAGCTTTCTCAAATCCCCTATGGCAGAACAATGCCAACTTTCAAAATGAGGGCTTCTGCTCAATCTGACATTTTAAAATTTAAAAAATTTTATGAAAATTTGAAAATATTGGATCAAAAATCAAATTTTTTTCATCCTATTTAACAAACTAATAGAAGATATTTTTAATGAAAAGAAAGCCTAAATCATTTTATATGTATGGGAAATTTTTAATTAATAGTTAAAAACCTTTCCACAAAGAAAATTCCAACTCCAAATGCCATCACCAGTAAATTCAATCAAACATGTAAGAAATAACAACAGTCTGACACAAAATCTTTCAGATAAGAGAGAAAGAGAGTGTATGTACTTCTCAACTCTTTATATGAGCTCAATATGTCCTTGAAAGCAAAACCTAAAAAGGCACTACAAGAAAGGAAAATCTCTCATGAACAGAAGCAAAATAATAAACATTAGCAAACAAAATCAAATTATATATCAAAAGGATAATGCTTACCTCCACATTAGATTTATTCCAAAAATATAGTGGTTAACAATGAGATAAGCAATCAATGTAATTTGTCACATTAACAGAAATAAACTAGAAATCCATTCAATCAACTCAATAAAGCCAGAAAAGGCTTTTGATGAAATTCAACAACTATTCATAATTAAAAACAAACAAAACTCAGCAAACCAAGAATAATAGCAACTTCCTTAATCTGGACAAAAAGTTATCTTAAAAAACCCTTCAGCAAACATCAAAATTAATGGTAAAATGTCAAAAGCTTTCTATGTGAGATCATAAATGAGACAAGAATATCCACTATTACCACTTCCATTTCATGTTTTATTGGATATCTTATCCAATGCAATAAGCCAAGAATAGCAAGAAAGAAGAAATTAAAAGATTAAGAACTAGAAAGAGAGAAATACAATAGTCATTATTCACAGGTAATGATTATACACCTAAGCAAATCCAAAAGAAAATCTCATAAATTATTTAAATTATTAGTTGTGTTTAATAAGATTCCTCAATTTAAGATTTAAAAAACTGGAGGGGCTGCCTGGGTGGCTCAGTGGGTTAAGCCTCTACCTTCAGCTCAGGTCATGATCTCAGGGTCCTGGGATCGAGTCCCGAATCGGGCTCTCTGCTAGGCAGGGAGCCTGCTTCCTCCTCTCTCTCTCTCTTTCACTCTGCTTGCCTCTCTGCCTACTTGTGATATCTCTCTGTCAAATAAATAAAATCTTAAAAAAAGAAAACAACTGGACATCATTTTCTTTTTTTTTTTTTTAGATTTTATTTATTTATTTAACAGAGAGAGAAGGATCACAAGTAGGCAGAGAGGCAGACAGAGAGAGAGAGGGAAGCAGGCTCCCTGCTGATCAGAGAGCCCGATGCAGGACTCGATCCCAGGACCCCAAGATCATGACCTGAGCCGAAGAAAGAGGCTTAACCCACTGAGCCACCCAGGCGCCCCAGGTATCATTTTCTTATATGTCAAATACCATACTAAAATTTTTGTCTTTCATGTTATAACATAATATATTATTTTAACAAATTATTTACTTATTAAAAGTTCTTTTCCTGCCATAAACAGTTCTGAGACAACATCACGAACTTCTACTTCATCTGTAACAATAGATCCAGTTTGTAGTGTGCGCCTATTTGAGTCAGAAAGAGTTTCTAAGACGGCCAGAAACCGGGATGCAGTGCTATCCAACATCTCATCCAACAACCGCTCTGTGACAGTACGTGGCCATGGCAACTGGAATAAAAAAAAAAAAAAACTACAGTCCACTTTTTTAGAGTTCTACAGTGTTTAGTATTATAAGCAAAGATAAGCAAGGAATATTTCATTAATGCTAAAAGAGAGAGTGGCTGGCCTGTCAATGAGATGGCTACTTTTATGGTGTTCATTTCCAAGGTGTTTCTCCAGACTCCATTGATGTCATGACACCATTACATCAAAGACTGCTATTGCTTTATGTCCATGTTTCCAAGGCAGCAATAAAAGGCTGTTTGTTTATTTCTATCTTTTTATTAGGGCAACATCAATCTCCATATGCTTTGTGTTACCTTAATCACAGTCTTCAGGAACTGATATTCAAACTTCGGTTGCCTAGGAATTTCTCAGGAATGCTTTTTAGATTCACAGACCAAATCTTGAGATTCAGTGGGTCACTTTTCATAAGCACCACAGGAAATTCTAATGCAGAAGATCCTTAAACCCAAATTTGAAACAATATTTTACAGTATAAATAGCTAATCTTATAGTAGTTAATGAAAGAAGAATTGACAGCTATACATTAATATGCTAATGGCTGTTAGAGCCCTGTATGAATTCCCAGCCACTTTGCGTTGTATCATCCCAGAATGATTTCCCCTCCTGCCTGTGACTTGCCACTACACTATTCTTCAGACAAAAATCTGTTCTCTGTATTTAGATTACCAGTAAAAAAAAGAAGTAGCTCTGGTCAACTTTTCTAGACTCCATATCCAGTTAGAAGATACCTGTCATATTCCCCATGGTTCCCCTGTTCCTCTCCATCCTGGGGCAAAGTCAGAGAGACAGAAAAACATAAACAGGGTTAAAACTGCTTTGGAGTATTTTTCCCCAAACAACCAACTTCTCTACTCATTAGCTTCTATGACTTTTCAATCCATAGGTTAACTTATAGGTTAAAAACCTCAATAAACTTAAATTTCATGCCCTAGCCTCTCTTTACTAACAGACATAAGGGTTTCTTCTAAGATTTTTACTGTAAGTTAAAACAGAGCTTTCTAAAATTATACTTGAAAGCATTACAAATTTTCTAATAATTAGACATATTCAAAACGAACTTATAAAAACCAAAGATTAGACTTAAATTGCTTTTAGAAATACCATAGAAAAACTAAAAAAAGTGAAGCAGAATATTTATCAAAGCTGTAGATGAATACCAAGTAAAAGATCATAAAACATAAATATTTAAAAGATCTATAAAAAAGATTTAAGGCAACAAAAAAACAATGGGTTGCCAAGCATGACAAGCAAAATATTAATGTCTATAAAAATGATGAGCTCAGGGATGCCTGAGTGGCTCGGTGAGTTAAAGCCTCTGCCTTCGGCTCAGGCCATGATCCCAGGGTCCTGGAATCTAGCCCCGCATCGGGCTCTCTGCTCAGCAGGGAGTCTGCTTCCCCTTCTCTCTTTGCCTGCCTCTCTGGCTACTTGTGATTTCTATCTGTCAAATAAATACATAAAATCTTTTTTTAAAAAATGATGAGCTCATTCAAATATATTTTTTTCAAATATATTTTAAAAATTGAAATCACTAGTAGATAAGTGGTCAAAACTGTGGAAGGCAAAATTCACAGAAAAAGGAAATAATAAGAGTAAACACAAATATAAGGGAAAGTTGGATCAAAGAAATAGTTAAAATGACAAGCCATTTATAAAAACTGAATTATTCAAAAAGTAGAGAGGGATGCCTGGGTGGCTCAGTCAGTTAAGCATCTGACTCTTGATTTAGATTGAGGTCATGATCTCGGGGTTGCCAGATCAAGCCCCAAGTCAGGCTCTGCACTCAGGGCAAACTCTGTCCTAGATTCTCTCTCTCCCTCTTTCTCTGCTCTTCCCGCTGCTCTTTCTTTCTCTCTCTCTGTCTCTCTCAAGTAAATAGATAGACAGATAGATAATCTTTTTTTTTTATAAACATATATTTTTATCCCCAGGGGTACTTTTTTAAAAAAATAGCAAAACGGTAACAACTTGTAGTGGATTGGTACATGCAGGCTGTACTCTGCATAGCTATTTCAGAAATCAATTTGGGAATATATATCAAGAGAAATAAAAGTGACTGTATCCTTTGATTCAAATCCTGCATCTTTAATTTTGTCCACAGGAAATTTAAAAAATAGTATATTGAAGCTGTTGATTACTTCAATATTTAGAATAACAAAGAACTGGAAACCACTAAAATTTTAAATAGTAATAAAAATATTTGACAAGTTATGGTACAAATACTGCATAGAGTATGCTAGACCATCTTGAAAAACATCAGGATGGATGAGAAGCTAAATGACATGATCCAGATAGTCTGTTCCACTTCTAAACAGACATGGCATCTAAGACATCTACTCCATGAGATGTATTATGTTAATTGAGATGTATTATGCTATTATGTTAATATATTATGTTAATCCCAATATAATATACCTAGCCCAGTCAAGCTTAATTTCTCACTATCCCCCAATGAACTTTGTTTGCTCCTGCTTCTAAGCTATGATCATGCTCTGGTCCTGTACTTAGAATGTTTTATCCTCTCCTCCCTATACACTCAAATCCTGCTCATTATTCCAAGGTCATTCAAAAAGACAGAACCATGACTGCTCCTATATATTCTACCATACTTGTAACCACAGTAGGGATTTGATACATTCTGTTAAATGAATGAGTGAAAATAAATAATAGTAATAACTAATATTCCTGAGGACTTTCTACACACCACAAACATTCTAAGGGCTTTACATGTAATTCATTTAAACTCTACCATTATATCCTTTTTAATACTTACCACAAACTATAATTACTATACTTATTTATTATGTAATTCCTCCACTAAAATTTATCTCCTATCTTGTTTATATAGCAGGTACTATAAAAATATTTATTGAATGAATCACTAAACAGTCAATCATTATTAGTATGGATTAGTAGTCCTTTAAAGGAATCCTTTGAAAGTCAAAATGATAAACTTTCAGTTCACAATGGACTGCCAAATTCAGAAATGTTTTATAAAATAGATTTAATATTACAATTACTTTCTATTTTAGACACATAAAATTATTTCATACATATAAAGCAGAACATTCTGCAAAGTATGTCTAGGCAATATACTATGACTTTATAAAAAGGGTATGTTGACTATTCCCTATAGAAACTACCAACTAAACTAAAAGATATACCACCAGACCTTTCCATAAAATAATTACCTTAAAGAAAAGAAAAGAAATAGATGTGTTTTTAATATAATTTTTCTTGGAATTTGAAATGTTTTTCTTTGAAAATATACTTAATTTTTATAGAAGGATGATTATAAAGCATAATAATATGCTAATTAATGATAGTCTTCCAGCTTTGGACACTTAAATTTGGCTTTCTCAGAGAAAAAAAAATTGCTAGTCAGAAAAAAAACCTACCCATTGCTTTCTTACAAATGCCAGAGGCCGTTACTACTCAACAATACCAGATGCGGGCAGTTCCACAGCTCATCCAAGAAATTGTCCATGATTGAGCAAGTCACTGCCCCCACTGACTATCCACCATTGGTCAGTAAGGGATATGATTTTAAAAGGATATATGAAATGTACCTCTGGGCTCAGCAGTCAACATGCCATAGTCACACTAAGTAGCAATAGAAAGCTACCATGCATGCCCAAAAAATTTTTATATTTAGATATTATGATTTATTTTAGAGAAAAGAAAAATAATTTTTCCTAAATGTAAGAAAAAATGAGTGAAGAAAGCAGCAGTTTTAGGAGTATTGAGAAAGCACTGGACGAGTGTCCTGGGGTCTAGTTTGCAGCATAGCCAGCAGTTGCCTTTGTCACCTTGAGGCCATAACTTAAGTACTCTGGGCTTTATTTTCCCATTTATAATAATAGGACAGGACTGAACCAGGACTGAAATTTCTTAAATTTCTTTCAGGTTTTAAAGTTCTACTACCCTCCTATCCAAAACTGCTCAGCTTCCCCTTCACTTTCATTTTCAGGCCCTACCAAGAAGTTCACAAAAGAAATTTACAGCCATCTAGAATAGTCAGGGACGGCTTTTAAGAAAAAATGAGTTGGGCCTTAAGGGATACTGAGATTCAGAAGGTCAAGGACAAGATAGTGGGAGAAGGACAAGGCAGGGGGAGAAAGGGCAGAGAACCCCAGAAGGTATAACTATACCCCAGACTTCCTCCCTGGCAGCCCTTAGTGCTGCTGACCAAGCACAGTCGTGGCAAGGAGAGCCATATGATGAGTTTTGACATGTGAGAAAAGACCACTGTCCCTTCCATGCTGGGCATTATAGCCTGCACAAGATTCTCCAGAGCTTTCTCAAATCCCCTATAGCAGAACAATGCCAACTTTCAAAATGAGGGCTTCTGCTCAATCTGACCCTTAATCTGGCAGTCATGAGTAGAGCCCCCTATGAACTATCATGACCATGATGCTAGCGAGAAATAAAGTTTATTTTAAGCCACTGAGATATGGGGGTTGTTTTTGCTACAGTGCAGCCTAGTTCCTAAACACTCCCAAGGGTAAAGTCTGAAGCTAAGGAGAGAAGGTGTCTCCACCTTCTCTCCAACCTCAAAGCCCACTAAGCTAACACCATCCAGTCAAAGACAAAGGCCTCTATGGCTCCACTCAAGTCCACATCTGAACCCTTCCCAGGCTCTTCTTCTGCATCTTGCCCTTTAAAGTTACAAAACTGGGATTGCGGGAAGGTACAAATGGAGTGAGGCTGTGTCCACAGTGGGAAGGCATTCCTCAATTTGCCACTGGTGCAGAGAACAGGGGGTAGGATTTAATACTGAGTAACTAAGCTTCAAAGATGGGAGGTATAACAAAAATATCCTGCAAAAAGAAAAAAAAAAAAAAAAAAAAAAAAGAACCTGAACAAGAGAAAATACTCTTAGACTTACGGTTTGAGCTTCCCTCAGGTTAACTCTTATCTTTGGTCTAAAGACACTTTTGCTTTTTCTTCTAGATTCAAATACTCCCCTTTTGAAGATCATCACTGCCATCTGTCTCAAAAAAAAGAATTATATATGAGGCACCAATGGGATGCACTTCTCAAGCACTAATACTAAGTTCTTAATCAACTATATAGTGCAGTAAATTTCTTTCATTTCATGAAATTTTTATACCTTTATTGTGGCCTCTCTATAATGTCTTCTGGATTCTTCCTGTGATTGTGAGGAACTCATTAATTCCAGTTGCCTTAGCTCATCAATTTTAGCTAAAGCACGCCGAGCAAATGCCTGTATGCAATTAAAATAAATTTAATTCATAATAAATGAGAGTATAGCGATTAAAAATGTAACAAGACAGCAGGTTTTATTCTCCCAGATATTTGATTTAATTGGTAAATTAAACTCTAGGTTGATGCTAACTCCTTATAAACACTATAAATATCCCACCGATCATTTCCTACAAGCGTCCCAATATTCTGCAGGTCTAAAGTTAATAAGCTGTCAGATATGTTAACTTTACAAATCAAGAAAATGCCAGAATTCTGTACTTCTTTTAAGAAAAGCCAAATTCTGTAGCTTCATATAGATGATCACTTCTCTGGTATCGCATACACACACACACACCCCTCTCTGAAATACTAACCTTCTTACTAAAGCATCCTGTACTATCTAGTCAGCTGTTCACTTTGTCCACTAAATCGTGAGGTCCTCATATGGTCTTATTTATTTTTGTATCTCTAGTACCCAGCATATAGGAAGTATCTACTAATGTGCGAGGAAAGGAAGGAAGGAAAGGAGAAAGAAAGGAAAGGACGGAGATCTGCTTGTTTAATCAGATCTCCATTATTATGATTCTCTACAGTTCAATTTATGTCATCTGTTTTACCGTTTCTTGGAAATGTTTCATCTACAACTTATAATTTTTCATGAAGATCCTTTTAGACATAATAACATATATGAAGGGCTAAATTTTCCAACAAGGGAGAATTCCAATAGGAATCAAATAGTCCAAACTGTGTATATGTTCCATTCCCTGACAATTTTAACAGCTACAGAAACACTAGTACATTGTAACTAACTGTACATGCATGGTGAGTCGTTTCTAGAATGTACTCTGGGCTAGAAAATGTACCCCCAAGGGCTGTATAAGGCTATTCAGGATGAGCCACAACAATCCAGCCATTCAGAGTGAGTTTAGACAGGAAACATTTAACGTAAAGCAGCTAACCAGCCCAATGGCTGTGAACAGGATGGGAAAAGAAGATTTGTGCAAGTGTGAAGGCTCTGTCCTGCTCAAGATTTCCAGTCAAGAGGTTCAGTGAGGGTTGCAATCCACCCCCCACTGCACTCACCAGACCATACACTCTGGTGCAGGGATGTGCTGGCCTAAAGGAAGGGCTGCCTGCTTCTGATTCTCACCACGCCCTCATCCAGTGACCAGCCAGGTACAATATACTGTAGAGAAGACACCTTTTTCTCACTGACACAGATTTACCATAAGGGCTAATAGAAGCCCCTAAGTTATATTTCAAGTAATCAGTCTAAAAGATACACAGGAAAAGAAGAAAAACAAGAAATATCATATATTAAACAAACGGCAGCTGGAAGCAGAGAAAGGCAAGACAAATGGACTGTAGGGAAACAGAATATAAAACTGAACAGGGAAGGAAAGTGACCTGCATACAAGCATCCAATGAGGAAGGTGTCCGATATCTTGTTCAGACAGGGGCAGAGGAAACGGAAGTGAATGGAGAAGAAAGGAGAGAGCAGAATGTAGAACAAGAGATAACAGAATGGAGAGGCCAAGCACATTTCTGCAAATAAACCCTGGGACTTTGGTGTCTTCGTCCCAATGCAATTCTTTAGGTTACATTTGTCCGTTTGTGTTTGTGTTGCTGGACATCTGAAGAAGAAAATACTAAATAACTTATACTTTAAAAACTGGAATCCTGAGAATGAAAAGCGGCCCACCTCTCCATGAATGCCAGCTTGGCAATCATAGTAGCACTGGCAGACGGCAGTGTAAAGAGTAGCTCTCCAGGTCAAGTATCTGACAGACAGGAGGGGGACCGAGCATTCCATACACATGCTGGCCCACAGGAGGTACTCTAAGGCCTGAGGAAGAAAGAGAACACTCAAATGTATTTTCAGTTTAAGCTAACAATGATGATTTCTATCTAATATAATCTAATTATAAGTTGTGAGCACAAGCTGCTGACTGCTTAAACCAAAAATACTATAAATAGTGAGTCAAGAGAAAAGAAGCATTTCAAAAGCAAAGGATTAATTTAAAGAACTCAAAATCTCAAGTTAGTTATTTTAAATGTCTTGCTTCTTAGCTCCTAAAGTGCTATGAACTCAACTGGTTTTTATTAATATCTTTCAAGTGTCACCAGCAGTGTAGGAGGTAATTTACATAGATGTTTCTCTACCTACATATCTACATTACATTCAGTGACATTAATATGCTCACATGTGTGTGATTCCAAAGCTAGACTGTAATCTCTCGGAAAAGAATGGCACTTTTTTATTATATCACCAGCACCTGGAAGAATCCCAGGTACATAGCAGATATCTCCAACTGCTAGTAAATGAATTCAGTAGACAACCTCAAAGTCAGCAGAACCAACGCAGGAGAGCTAACAAGTCTTTGAGACTCTCAGAAAATAATGATAATAAATTTGGACAGCAGAATAAAGTCCTTCTTCTTATAACAAATTTGGCCTTCAATAATTGAGGAAGTAATTAAGGAAAAATAGGTCTGCAATAGTCAACTCTTGGAAAGGCAAATCATCAGAATGGTCCGGGAGCTTCATAGGCATGAAGCAACCTCCCACCCCCCGTGACTGACATAGCATTTAATAGTAAAAATAGATAAAACACTGGTAACATTCAGACCCTATTACCATCTCTGGAGCCTTCAAAGACAGTATGTACAACACATGAGCAAGCAGCTCAGCTTTCTCATCTAAGAGAAAGAAATCTGAAAGGCCAGAATTCTCCACTATCTAGTCAGTTTTTATTCCAAAGGAAAAGAGAATGCTGGAAGTAGAGCAGAGTTTGACACAGAATTATAATATTCTTTGCTATCCACTAAGCTCATCCCACCAGAATATAAAATCACTTAGGAAAGGGACCTTGTCTGTCTTATTCACCATCATATCCCTATCTCCTAAAACTATCTGGCATGTAATGATAAATATTATATAAATATATGTTGACTGACTGACCTTCATTAAAAAAAAATCTCTAGTTAATGATGCTAAATGAGGAACTATGTTAAGTAATCATAGAATCAAAGGGCTGAAAGTCAGTCTAATTCCATCCCTACCAATATCACTGGCACCACCACCAAATGTCCTATACCTTTCCAAACCAAGAGTTCTCAACTCTAGCAACAAGGAACATGCCACATGGCATTAGAAGACAATTCTAAAACATGAAAAGTGCTTTCTTAATCCGAAATGAAATCCCCCTTGATATACCTCCAGTGCACTGGTCCTAGTTACGCATCCTGGAATAGCATAGAACCACCCCAAATCCACTTCCAACATACAGCTTTCCAAGAACCAGAAAACCACCTATGCATCCTGTCTTCTCCCCATCTCTCTCTCCAGGATAACCAACCCTGGATGCTTTCAGATCTCCTAGGACTGACTTCCCTTCCCCATCATGGTTAGTCTCCTGTGGTTTTGCTCCAAGCTGCCAATGTCTTTTGGGGTGCATGACTTCTCCACAATAAAATGAAGCTTTCAATCCCTGGTTCTGGACACTACATCTCTACTAAGTGGGCCCAGGGTTGCTTTATTCCTGTTGTTGTTGTTGTTGTTGTATGCTAACTTTGCCACGCTATGAACTGAGGTGGAATTAGCAGTCATCCAAATGAATTTTCTCCCATTTGTTGCCCAAAAACCCTACTGTGGATTTTTGCATATGGACTGTTGTGGTTTATGGGGGTATGGGATCAAACCGTGTATATATTTTTCCCTTTAAATTCTCATATCTTTTCAAAACCCCTTGGAATCCCTAATATTAGAAATCTCACATTTCAAAATAAAAATAGCTTTAGTCACTAATTGCTCATATTACATTTGGGTTCATATGCAGACTTAGAATAAGTCAATCACATATTTTAGTGCCATAAGGGACCTTAAAAGTAACCCAATTTAACTCTAAGAGGCCAAACTGCTTATAAGCAACAGAGCTGGGGCTTAGTCTTTGGACTCCCAAGCACAGCAGCGTTCCTTCCACTACATGGGGCAGCCTTGACAAAGGGGGAGTTCTGGAAACCAAGCATGCAACTTGGGCTTTTGAAAAACTGTCAGGTTTAAAGATGAAAAAGCCATTTCTAAAACAACAACAAATCTTAATTTGTAGCCTTTTTCTTGCTCCTAAAATCTCAAAAGAATATTAATTTAGAAAAAAAAAAGTTGATGGGATTTCAGTGAACTGTTGTCTTCAGAGGGGAAAAAATTTTTTTGAAAAACCCAGTTAAAAGAGCCCAGCAAGAGCCTGGCTCAGGTGCAGAGCAGGAAAAACCCACGGTTTATCAGCTCAGCCACAGGATGGCACTGCAGCATCATTTATGTCATCTTGTACTCTTGACCGGAAACAACATTGACGGGCTTTTCAAAGTTTGTATTTCGGGTTCACCTAATGGTACCTGGAATAATTTGACAATAATTGTTCAAACCACAAAATTTTACTAACCTATTTCAGTTCTATAGTAACATAAAACAGAAATAACTTTTTTTTTAAAAAAGATTTTATTTATTTATTCGACAGAGAGAGATCACAAGTAGGCAGAGAGGCAGGCAGAGAGAGAGAGAGAGAGAGAGAGGAGGAAGCAGGCTCCCTGCTGAGCACAGAGCCCGACACGGAACTCGATCCCAGGGCCCTGAGATCATGACCTGAGCCGAAGGCAGCGGCTCAACCCACTGAGCCACCCAGGTGCCCCAGAAATAACTTTTTTTTTAAATGAATAGATTCTACCATATTTTCTTATGTTTGCTGAGTACCATACAGTTTTAAATGCCTCCGGAGAAACTACAGATTAAACCACAAGTGAAAGTGAAGTTGTGATTTGTCTTTAGGAAAAGAGCCTTCAGAAATCTTGCCTCCCTCCACTCCCTAAGGTTATACTGTTGACCTGTGTTTCTGATCTGGGGAAAGTCCCTGGTCAGTCCTGGTCTTCAGGACATCTTCAGGAATATAATCATGTTGAAAAACCATTAACCCCCCACTCCTCCATTTGAGTGGGTGAACCAAAATGGGATAGGTCATGACAGGATTAAATTTAGTCAACAGGCATGCATTACTCTAGTGGTTGATACGCAGTACAGTGTAGTGTTGGCCTCAGCAACACTTCTCTGTGAGACATTGAGCCTCAGCTTCCTCATCTTTAAGGTGAAGGCAATAATAGCACCTTTCTCAAAGTGATGGTATGAGGATTAAATGAGACAATACGTGAAGAAAGTGCTTAGCAGCATACCTGATAAATGGTAGGCATTCACTGAACAGATGATGATGATGATGATGATGATGATGGTACCTACCTCATAAGGCACCTACGTTGAGCATTATATATGCAAAGCCCTTTACACAATACCTAACACACAGTAGGGATTCAACAGTAATAACAAATGGGAGCCATAATGTCTAGATCCTATATGAATAGGAGTTTAGATTGCTCTAGGACGACCCCAGGAAAAGCCCAAGTATTCCATGTCAATTTCTCTTTCTGTTGTATGCTACAACAGACTAGAACTCTAAAACTACCACAGAATCAGAATCCCTCATACTGAGAAGTGCTCAGATGTGGCTGGTCCTCCAAGGGCTTGTCCCCATTATAGCTCAGGAATCAACTCACCAGCTGAGGGCTTGGGAATTTCTGGATGAAAATTTTTAATTTCAGTGAAATTTCTTATACTGAACCAACTGAAAGAACCACATTTCAATCTTCAAGTGCCAACTGTATGACCACCCACCACCCCAAAACTCTTGCATCTCTCATTCTCCCTACTCCTATCCCACAAGACTGGGAATTATCCTCCTTCAGCCCTTATTTTGTCAGACAAAAGCTCAAGTTCAATAAGAGGGAGAGGAGATGTCTTATGTAGGATTTAAATAAGAAATACTTTTGAGATGACTATCACATGAAGCTAAAATTCTCTCAGCATTAATAAATACAAACACTAACAGTTAAATTTTGGCACAGTTATCTCTGTCCTTCGAGGCTTTGGCAGACAAATGCTGTAGCAGACCAAACTATGATGGCTCTGTGCAGCAGTATTTGTTGCTACGGCAAGTGCAACAGGAGTATGCAAATTCTCTTTAGGAAATCATCTGGAACTGAATGTGGAATTGTTGGAATAGTGTGTAGGCCACATTTACATTATTCATGAAACAGTCTCCCTTCATTTCAATTTACATTCAAAGCACAGAGCTTGCTCAAGTCACTGTCAGTAATAGAGCTTTTAAAAGTGAGGAACAAAACAGAGAGAGAACACATAATTAATGTTGTGCATCCAGCACGAAAGTATCTTTGTTTCCACTTTTATTTTTTAAGCATTGTCAAATTTTAAGATACTAGGCTATATTTTGAGGAAATAAGGGGGGAAAAAGTACCTGCACTGAGTGTTAAAATATTCAGCATAAGGTTTTGTATGCAGTGAAAAAAAACAAAGCAGTAATGTTTAAGATAGAAGAAACAATTCAAGCATGCTCTTGACGGAAGTATATTCTCCCTTCTAGGCCTATATTCCAATGACTGGACATTGACACATGGAATAAATATGTCTCCTACAGACAAAAAGTGCTACCAACATTGAAGGGAAGTGTCAGCTACTTCCTCAAGCTAAAACTGAGCGGCTAAGTACTAGGAAGTATGAATCTTATTGTAAAATAAAGGCCCCTTGCCTTCAGGTCATAACTGGGACAGTGTTTAGGTGGACATTCACCCAATTAGCATGTGAGCCATAAGTCCAAGCTGTTGGAGGACACTGAAGTCCAAACTCCATAGCATACATAGAGTCACCATACCTTTCATCCAAACCAGAATACTTCAAGGAGCGAAAGGGAGCTATTAATAATTACTTATTAATAACTAGTTGTTAATTATAACTGTTTGTTACTAATTATGACTATTAATAACTATAATAAATAATTAATAACTATTAACAGTTACTCTAGGACAACAGACATAAACCAGGATGGATGGTCACCCTACCTAAAGATAAAGTTACCAGAGGAATGTTCAGCATCAAGTTGACAAGTAATGACTAATCTGAGAGACTGAGAGACACTGGAGATCACCTATCAATTTTAGGAATTTTTTAATTAATATTTTATTATATTTTTATTTTTAGAGATGATCATGTTAAAGTAAAAGAAGAGTAAAACTATATAATAAATATTTATTAAATTTTTTAATGTAATTCACTAATTTTCTTTGTTCAGCACTCAATGCTAACAAAAGTCTTGAGAAAAACAGGAAATACAGAGCAAGATATTTTGTCAGTAAATTTCATACCTTGGAAGATTGACCTATGATCATCAGTTTTCTGCAAATGGTATAAATGTAAATGGTACCTAGATGAAGAAAAAGACTGTTAACATATTTTACAGTTAAATAATGGAAATTTTATATCCTGATTTCTGTGGTTTAAGTCTATAGTTCCTAAAACAAGTGATCTTATGAGACAGTCTGATAATGGTTAGAGTTATAACCATTACAGTTTTTTTGTAACTTGCAGCCAAATCATCAAAAGAACTAATTTGACCATATTTTAAGTAAGGAGACATAGGAATCTTTTATCCTCATTTGAAGGACAGCATAAGTTTTGAAATATATTAAACAAAAGAATATTTAAGTAGCATAATTTATATACCCTTTGGTTTTATAAAATGCAACTGGTGCCTATGGTTTATGACTAAAAAATTAAAGACTGATCTCCAAATAAGATTAGAATACATATTTAATCAAATGGTACATTACTAAACAAGGACACAAGGAAACTCATGATAACTTAAAAATCAAAACATATAATAGATTGTATTTTATTTATTTGCAGTCTCATAATATTTACCCCTTCATTAAGGTATGTCTTATAAGCACTCTAGTGAAAAACAGCATTTCCAACTCCTATTTTAGAGCATTCAAGTATGGCTTTTTGTTTTTTGTTTTTGTTTTTTACAGTCAGGCCATTATTTAAATGAAAACAGAAGGGTAGAAAACTGGTAGAGCTGGGGCAGGGGTGGGCAAAAACAACACCAGACATCTCTCTGTATACAAAGGACATTATCATGCTACAAACATACCCCAAAGATAGTAATGTGCCTTAAAAGGCATGTAATTATAATGACACGTAGTCTAAATATTTTCTATGAAATATCTGATCTAAAATTCATAACCATCCAAATTCAACAATTACGAATGTTCACACTTAAACTTTAAAAGCTTCTGAGAAAAGAGCATCTGCTCCAAAAAACACATCAGTTGATTAAAATACACTTGTAAGCATAGCATAATAAACATTAATTACATAAGTCAGTGACAAAAAAATACTGAATAAACTTTTAAACACTTGTAACACCATAAACTTTATAGAGAATGCAATGGGTCTTTAACATTAAAGGACTCAGCCTTCTTAGTGTGACTGCTCTAGGGACATGGCAGTAGTTATTTCACAAAAGGTTCAGGGGGAAGAACCACTTGTCCACTAACAGCTCAAGCCCAGCATTCTTAACTCAACGTGGCTTTGTTGACGTCTGCTCTTAATCTTTAAATACGAAAATGTCTAACTGTGTTTTTTTATTTTAAAAGTCACCAAGTAAGGATACCCAGAGCAAACTCTTGCCTCCCTGCAAAACATGTGATTCAGGTGTAAGTCAGAAGCCTGTGTAAACATGTCAGTAAGAGAAACTAGGGAATTTCAGAAGACCTGAGGACACTGCCCTCAAGAATGACTAGGGCCCTCTGTATTTTTCAAAATAAGATTTTAACCTTTCCAGACCATATTAATGTGCTGACTATAACCGAATCCTTCTTTGATGGTTCAGGATCTTGGCCTGGCCCAAAAATTCCCATTGCAGAAGATTGACAGAGAGTAAATGACATAAAATGGAAAACAGTTTAAATCTTTACAATCTCTGGCTATTCTGGAACTTTGTTTTATTTTTAACCAAATCCCTAATACAAGTTTATTGCTTTGTCATGTGACTTCTTTTCATCAAAGATGACCACCACCAAAATAATCTGGCTATGTGAGTGTTGAATGAATTGGGTTCAGGTTGGTTGTGAAGTAAAGTTTTATGCAACTGTCATACACCCAGTTAGAGTTTGTGAAAGAACTAAAAGTGGTTAACTATCTTTAAGAAAACAAGAGTGTGGAAGCACCTGGGTGGCTCAGTGAGTTAAGCCTCTGCCTTTGGCTTGGGTCATGATCCCAGGATGCTGGGATCGAGCCCCGCATTGGGCTCCCGGCTCAGCGGGCAGCCTGCTTCCCTGCCTCCCGCCCCCCCCACCCCGCCTGCCTCATCTTTCTCTCTGTCAAATGAATAAATAAAATCTTTATTAAAAAAAAAGAAAGAAAAAGAAAAAGACACAAACCAAGAGTGTGATGTGTAACAGTCAATTAAAAGTAAAGAGAATCGTCTTAATGTCTGACAGAAAAGGTAAAATGCATTCTGATAAATTGTAGGTCAATTTATTTTTCACTCCTCAAACTCCAAACTTTAAAAACTAAAAGGTTTGCACTTGTAAATCCCCTAGTCAGAATGCCCTTCCCCCAAATATCCAAATGTCTTAGTCAGGTGTTTACTCAAGTGTCATCTCAGTGAGGTCTTCCCTAATCATTCTGTTTAAAATAGCAGCCCAGCCCCAGCCCAAACGCTGCTCTCTATATATCCTTCTTCGCTTTTTCTCCATCACACTCATCACTCTCTGACACACCATTTAATTTTGATTTATCATCTCCCTGAGGCATTATGTAAGCATGAGAACAGTTTTTGTCTATTGTTCACTCCTATGTCCCCAGCACTCAGAACAATATGTTGCACTTAATAACTTTGAGATGAGTCCATTAAACAGGGACTGTAATTAGAAAAAATTAAGTATATGCGTCTTCCACAACCCAGCAATCCGACCGCTGGACATAAATCCCTGAAAACTTTAACACAGAATTATAAAAGGACACACGTAAGGATATTTGTTGCAGAATCATCTGTGCAATTAGAAGTAGGGCAAACCAGGTGCCCATCTAGAGGGGTGTATGGATATCTGGAATACAATTCAACAGACAGAATTAATGAACTAGATTTATATATAAGAACCTGGTTCCATTCTAAAACCATGGTATTGAGTAAAAAAAAAAATATGTAGGAAACAATAAAAATCCAAATAATGATACATATGTATAAAAAAGCACACATCAAATAAAGTTCTGTAGAAGACACAGAAACTATTGTTTTGTTCCGTTTTTAGAATATTGGGATTTTTGGATGTGATCTTAAAAAGACTGCAGACAGGGTGTTATTCCACCTCTCAAACAAGGCCAACTGCAAGACCCAACCCTCAGCCCAACCACTCCTTCCTGAGCTCAGAACCTCTGGTCCTGCTCAGACCCTGCCAAGATACGTGAGAAACTTAGGGGGAAGAACAGCAGTGGCTCCTCAGGGAATCACAGATCTTCCTGAAGATGATTAGACAAAAAAGCTTAATAGGCACTGGACTGAAAATTTCTTCCAAAATCAGGCTCATCTTGGGTAGCAAATGTTAGGGTCTAATTTCAATCAAAACGTCAAAAAAAATTATTTGAGCAGGAGGAAGAGGGAAAAGGCTAGGAAATGTACTTTCAGTTGCCATGGATGAGGGAAAATCCAGTGTTTTCTTTCAAGGTATTTGGTCCTGGTCTTACACACTGTCATTTTCCTTTTAAGAAATTATTCAGGGCGCCTGGGTGGTTCAGTGGGTTAAGCCGCTGCCTTCGGCTCAGGTCATGATCTCAGGGTCCTGGGATCGAGTCCCGCATCGGGCTCTCTGCTCAGCAGGGAGCCTGCTTCCTCCTCTCTCTCTCTCTCTGCCTGCCTCTCTGCCCTACTTGTAATCCCTCTGTCAAATAAATAAATAAAAATCTTTAAAAAAAAAAAAAAAGAAATTATTCAGAGATCAATAAAGTAGGTGACTGACTATAACTTTAAAAAGAATGTAAGGGGCACCTGGGTGGCTCAGTGGGTTAAGCCTCTGCCTTAGGCTCAGGTCATGATCCCAGGCTCCAGGGATGGAGCACCACTCAGCAGGGAGCCTACTTCCCTGCCTCCCACCTGCCTGTCTGTCTACTTGTGATCTCTTTCTCTCTGTCTCTCTCTGTCAAATAAACAAAATCTTTTTTAAAAAATAATTAAGTAAAAAATTTAAAAAAAAAAGAATTTAAATTGTAACTCCTTCAAGAGAAAAGCAGATGCTATATTTTGATAGCTAAGATTTATTCCACAAGACAACTATACCATATATATGTGTATTCGCATACCTATACAATGTAGATATATATATAAATACACTATACACACGTATGTACACATACATTCTCAGAGTTCCTTACTCAAAAGCAAGTAGGACGAGAAGGTTGATGAAAAGAAAGCAATAGTCACTGGACAAAGTATTTGAGGAAAGGACCAATAAATGGATGATGCTTAGAACTAGTCTAACCTGCCGTGGTCCTCTGACCCCTTTACCACTTATATTTACATATTAACCATGCGCCCTACTTTTTCATACCTGAAATTGACTGTCTCCACAGCCTCTGACCCTCCCTTGAGCAGGAAACCCAAAGACATGCTTTGTTAAGTCCCTGCTAATGGGGACAAACTAAAATACAACAAAAATATAAAAAGGACAAAAAAAAATACCCATAATCATCCTATTATGAAATGAATGGGGCTTTTTAAAAGAAATTATTGATATTAGGAGAATTTTTTTTAGAATTTGGATACGTAACTTAGTTTTTTGTGGTTTTTAAATTTTTATTTAAAATCTGGTTAGTTAACATACAGTGTAATATTAGTTTCAGGGATAGAATTCCATGATTCATCACTTAACATATATAACACCCAGTGCTTAACACAAAGTGCCCTCCTTAATACCCATCACCCACTTATCCAAGATAATCAATCAAATTACGATCAAACTTGGCATCTAAATAACTTTCTGAAAGTTGTCATGAAAAATAGACGACATTGGCACCTACCATTGAAGATAATCCAGCAAAGGTGCTCCTGTGGCAAAGCTACCTGCATGATGAGTCTCAAAGAGGACAGAATCTGCAGACACTGGGTCACAGAGTCTTTATTCTGCAGATTCACATCACTGTCACAGACCAGCTCATATTTGCAAATATTTTTGCTACTTAAAGCATGAAACTGAAACACAAAGAAAATACAAATTAGAATATAAGTAAGGTTTATGCAACTTAGAAAAGCATTTCTTAAAATGTGAAAAAAAAAAGAAAAGAAAACAGAAATGATTCTGCTTAAATAGATTATATCGTGCTATAGAGTGAATGTTTGGGACCCCACCAAATTTACATATTGAAACCTAATCCCTAGTATTTGGATGTGGGGTCTTTAGGAAGAGATTGTCATGAAGATGGAGCTTTCATGAATGGGATTAGTACCTTTTAAAGAGACTCCCAAAGAGCTCCCTACTGCCTTCTGCCCTGTGAGGAACAGCCACAAGACAGCCATCTATAAGCCAGGAAGTGGGCCCTCACCTGACACCAAATCCTCTAGCACCTTAACCCTGTGGTCCCCAGCCTCCAGAACAAAGAACCTGATGTTATTTAGACCATCCAGTCTATGGATTTTTGTTAAACAGCCCTCAAGGACTAAGACCTATGGAAAGAAATGTAGTAAAAGAGGTTTCTTCAAAGCATCCATTTAGTTAAGCTTACTTGTCCTTAGTCACAAAAATTTCAAAAGCCGAAAAAGGTACAAATTTTATTTCCAACAATATAGAATTGAGTTACACTTTGTAAATCCTCCTCATTAGTATTTTAATCTATTAATCTGGATGCAATTATTACCATTTATACAATTCATTCAGCAAATGTCTGCGGCACACCTCTATTTGCCACATTCTGCTAAGCAATAGGGACTCAAGGACAAAGATGTTGTCCCTGTTCTTGGCAGAGGGAAAAGCATTCCAGGCACATGCAATGTTAGGAATCCTTAAAGTCGTTGCTGTAGTCACTGAATTGAAAGTCTTTTGTAAATTTGGGTAAAAAGGCTTAAAATAAAGATATTAGGAATGCCTGGCTGGCTCAGTTGGAAGAGCATTCAACTATTGATCTTGGAATCATGAGTTTCAGCCCCATGTTGGGTGTAGAGATTACTATAAAAAATCAGCTTTGGGACTCCCAGCTGGCTCAGTGGGTGGAGCTTGCCACTCTTGTTATTAGGGCCATTGAGTGTGAGCCCCATGTTCGTGTAGAGATTATTTAAAAATAAAATCTTTTAAAAAGAGAGAGATTAGGCTATAAAGGTGGTGCATGGTCAGAACATAGAGAACATTTCACATATGGACTTTAGCCAAAGGAGAAAGTCAAAGGGCAATGGAATAAAATGATCTGATTTACAGTTTAGAAGTTTAGAAGCCAAGTCTGACAAAATTGGGGAAGATGAAAAGCAGAGTATGGAGCACAAAGCTACAGGCAGGGGGACTAGGAAACTCAAAGGCCTTTGACGTAGTCCAGAGATACCAGAGTCCTGAAATAGGTGCTAGAATCAGGGATGAAGAAGAAGAAAAAATTTTTATTAGGATTTATTTATTTGAGAGAGAGAGCATAAGGATGTGCACACATGCTGGTAAGAAGGGAGGGGAAGGGGCAGAGGGAGCGGGAGAGAGAGAATCCTAAGCAGACCCCACACTAAGTGCAGAGCCTGACCTGGGGCTCAATCCCAGGAGTAGAGACCATAACACCAGCTGAAACCAAGAGCTGGATACCCAATCAACTGTGTCACCCAGGTGCCCCGCAAAAGGAGAGATTTAAGTTTTATCTGACTTAATGGGATTTAGAATTTTTTAAAGATTTTATTGATTTATTTGAGAGAAAGTGAGTGAGAGAGACAGTATGAGGGGGAGAAGGGGCAGAGGGAGAAGCAGACTCCCCACTGAGCAGGGAGACCAAAGCAGGACTCTAATCCCAGGATCCTGGGATCATGACCTGAGCCAAAGGCAGACACTTAACTGACTGTGCCATCCAGAGTCCATCGGATTTAGATGTGGGAGGCAAGCGAGAGAAAGCGGTCTACAGTGATTTCTGTTTGGGTGAGTGGCTGGTACCAATTATGGAGGAAAGGAAATGAATTCACTTTAGGATATGTGGAGTGTGACATAAATCTCACAAGAGAGATTCTAGTTAGAGAATCATCACTACTGCTAAAGCTGTGGCAGTGCACCATGCACTAGCACAAATGGGCCTTCCTCTAATATATGTGATTTCCCACTGGTATACATGTAGACTATTTCTAGCCATCCTATAACTGGATGTGCATTTTGGAACAGTTATCCTCAAAATGTTCTCTCTTAGAAGCTGATAGTGATACCTAATATCTTTTTAGTGTCAGGCCCTATTCTAAGTCTTTTTTTTTTTTTAAGATTTATTTATTTATTTGAAAGAGAGAGATCACAAGTAGGCAGAGAGGCAGGCAGAGAGAGAAGGGGAAGCAGGCTCCCTGCTGAGCAGAGAGCCCAATGCAGAGCTCGATCCCAGGACCCTGAGATCATGACCTGAGCCGAGGGAGAGGCTTTAACCCACTAAGCCACCCAGGTGCTCCAATTCTAAGTCTTTTATTATCTCAACAATCTAAACAATCCTTTGAGGTAAGTCTTATTGTTATTTCTGTTTCACAGATGAGGAAACTGAGACACAAAGAAATTACATAGCTTTTCTGGGGTCCCATCATTAGGAAGGGGCACAGGAGCTTTTTGAACCCAGGCAGGCTGACTCTGAGAGACCAAATTCTTACCAACTCTGCCACAATGCCTCCCCCCATTACCACAAAGAGGATCATTAAAAAAAAGATGAGTATCTCTGCACAAAAATATTTGACAAGTAAATTCTACATTATTACCACTTCATGTATAATTTTTATGCATCTAACTCTAAAATCTATTTCCCTAACAAAATTTCTCAAGACCTCTAAATTCTTCATTGTCCAGTTCCTATTGGACTACATTTTCAATCCATTTGTTCTCTTACCCACTTATTTTATAGATATTTATTGAGAAACACAGTGTGCCACAACCTCTAAAAAACCAAATTATTCACAGATTTTCATGCCATTCACAAGGGTGCTTTTGGCATACTTCTATGTTGGCTTCATTACTTTACCATCTGCCTCTAGTCTTTGTCCTTCTAAACTATTCAGTGTAGTATTTATTCATTCATTTAATAAAGCTTTATTGAGCATCTATTATATGCTATTATATCTATTACATGATCATTGTGACACAATCTCTAAAACATCTTTCCAAAGTTTATTAAGTGCATTTTCTTATCCATCACTGAAAACATTTATTAAGCAACTTAGAGCACACAAGCAAATGCCATGCTAAGCAAATGAAAGACATTTAGAAGCTGTCAACTAAGGAATACATTGCACAGCTAACAATAAATTGTAGCTAAAATAGCTACTGCTTTCATCCTACTGTATGTGCAGCAGTTTGGTCTCCAAAGACTTTTGGCAAAAAGGCAGTTTGGAACTGATTCACTGTTCTAGGCACTAGAGGTTAGAGACTAGAGCAGTGCCTGTCTTCACAAAGCTCATATTCTAGAAGGGGAGACAGGCAATAAAAACATAAACAAATAAAAATGTATATGGTAATAATAAGTAGTATAAAGAAAAATAAAGCATGAAGTGCAAGAGACCTGAGGGAAGGGATGGATGAGCCACACAGATATCTCGGAGACAAGCTTTCCAGAAGGAGCTCACAGTGCACTCGTACTAAGCCAGAGAGGCTGGGTGGAAGCAGAAACATGTAACAGTACGAGAAAAAAAGATGGGGCCATGGACCAGGGTGGCATAGGAGGGGACTTAAAAGTCTAAACTCCTAAGCTTTTCATTCAGTACTCTTCCCAATGGGATGCCAATTTATATTGCCCAGTATTCTGATTCATGTACTTATGGTACAGCCAAACTGAACCACTCAATGTGCCCCAAACACGCCTTGGGATCTTCTGCTAGTAAACCATATGCTGTTTCCGAAGGCTTGAATAGTCACTAAGTTTGGAATAACATTGCTTTGGAATCAGACTGATTAGGGTTCAAACACCAACATTGCCCATTGCTTTAAGGGGCTAGGGTTCTTAGCCTCTGTTTCCTCATCCGTAAAAGAGGCATGACCATATCCGCCTTCTAGGATTGTAATGAAGCTACAAGAAGACCGCTCATATAACGCTTACTGAAGAAGATAGCTCCTGACAACCGCTCACAACCCCTCGACCAGTGAATGAATGGTAGCAATTAACATAATAATAATACTGGTGTATTAGAAATAATGCATCCCATTTCTTTTGTATTAAAAGATCTATGCTTGATTCTCTGAGCCACTAGTTAACTAACTGTGCCATCAGGTTTCTTTCTCTCTTTTGTAAAATAAGGGTAACAACAGTTTCTAGCTCATAAAGTTATTGAGGATCAGATATATTTTCCAAAGCATTTCATAAACTAAAAGCACTCTACAAATATTAGTTATCATAACAATAATAGATGTCTGCTGGAGGAATGAGTGCTTATTATGACACAATCTCCAAAACATCTTTCCTAAGTTTATTAAGTGCATTTTCTTATCCATCACTGAAAACATTAAGCAACTTAGAGCACACAAGCAAATGCCATGCTAAACAAATGAAAGACATTTAGAAGCTGTCAACTGAAGAATACGTTGCACGGCTAATCATAAATTGTAGCTAAAACAGCTACTGCTTTCATCTTACTGTATGTGCGGCAGTCTTATCTCCAAAGCCTTTTGGGAAAAAAGCAGTTTTGAACTGATTCACATCTGCTTTATTCTCATCAAAGTTGATAGTGAACTGTTGAAGATACCTTCCATAGCACTGTAAAAGTGCCAGTTTGTATTCCTGAAATAAAAGAGGACTTGATGAAAGTTTCAAAGTATGACTTTGCTTATCATTATTAAAATTTGGTAATATTCAAATTATTCTTAATAGTATCAATGTTGATTATTACTGTAACACTCTTTTACTAACACCATTACATCGTAACTACCATTATCACTAGCATCTCTAAACACATATTATGTGAAGACACTGCACTGGGTGCTTCATGTGCATTATTGCATTAATCCTCCTCCCAATAAGCCTATTGTGAGACGAGACCATCACGACCTCAAGGACGAGAATATCCACCAGGGTGTGAATAATGATGACATAATAATGAGAATATTCACCAGGGTGTGTGTGGTAATACCTATATATACTCAAAATCCAAAAAATTCATCATCACCATGTCATAGTAATCCACCTACTCGAGGCAGATGAGTTGCATAACCAGCCTTGCTTCTCTGATACCTCCTCAGTTCGAAAAAAGAAAGAAAGGGGGAGAGAGGGGAGAGGAAGGGAGGAAGGGAAGGAGAAAAGAAAAGGAGGGAGAAGAGGAGGAAGGAAGGAGAGAAAGAAAGAACGAAGGCAGGAAGGGAGAGGATAGGGAAGGCTCTCTTTTATCTGTCATCAGTCTCGGAAGCTGCATCAGGACAAACTAAAAAAGCCTGAGCTATTGTTAGTTAGGACTCCTATTAGTCCTAATTCGTGGTTATGTTTCCATTTCAAAATCAGGCCTCATCTCTGCAGCCCACAGGGCACAGCTGACCTGGAGCTTCAGGACAGGGGAGGCGAGCAGGGCTGCGGATATGAGTCAACTGCACCCCTTCGACAGCTTCCTCCCCTACAACTGTCTCCAGGGAAAGCAACTACTCTCCGTGTCTGCTGCCTATAGGGTTATCCAGGCCCTTGGGAGGCATCCACAGTCAAACTTTTGTTTCTGTTTCTATTGACTTTTTTGTTACTTTTCACTAATGGAGTCTGAATCTTTTCCTTTCTAACTTGGTTCATACAATGAATTTACATCTAGGTTCAAAACAAGACTGTTCCAACAAAGCGAACTTAACTGGAATTAAATAAAACTAAAGAGATTCTAGAACCAAGAAACAACTCTAGTTCATTTTCAGGATTCTAAATACCTCTATCAACCCACTTCCTCACCAATGAAAAGTAGATTTAAAATGTTTTCTTTGTTCCTTTAAGTAAATTTTAAAATATCCTATCTGGGCCTTTCTATCTGAAATATTCTGAATCTTTAGCCACTACCCGGCATGAACTTGCTTTATCAATTTCTAACATGTTCTTCCCTCCTCCCTCCACCAATATCCGCTCCACCCACCTGAATACTCCACAAACACCACCCAACTGTGCTGTGTATCACCCACCTCCTATACTGAGAAGTATAAAAACAGAGAGGACACTCTTCTAATACTTGTCAAAACAGTTATTCCACTTCACATGAATATAACTCACAAGGTGGATCTTGTCCAAGAGTTTTTTTTGTTTTGTTTTCAATAGTTTTCCTATAGAGAAACTTTTTTTTAATCTGTAGTTTTTATTTTTAAATTTCTAAGAACTACGGTCCAATTACATGAAGCTAAGCTGATGCTCTAATTTTGGCAGCAGACAATAGAACATCTACATTTGAAATTTCCTCCACAGCTCATCCTCCATTTGGTAAACTTGCCTCTCAAACCTCTCCCCACTAAAAAAAAAAGAAAAGAAAAATAAATTCAAGTCCAGAAAATAGAAATGGAGGAGGAAAATGAAGCTGAAAAACTGTAAATCAAGAAAACATTGAAAATGGCCTAAAAACCCTTTGGATTAAAAAAAAAACTCTTTCCAAGGATTCTAGATGTGTCAAACATTCATATTTAACTTGGACTAATTTGGGCCTATGCCAGAGCTTAAAGGAAAAACTTACATTATCATTAACTGAAAACCCAGCTATGGTGTAGTCTTACTAAAGCAAATCTACAAGTCCACAGCAATCAGACCTGGGCACTGTTATCTAGAAATTGGGCACAAGCTCAGTTCGGAGTACGATACTAAGCAAGAAACAGGGCATGTAAGGAATGTCTGCTCTAATTACATATAGCAAAACATTAAGAAGTTGAAAGTAATTAAAACAGGGTGCTGGGAACCAGACAACAAAGCAGCAAGGCCAGGAACCCATGAAAGTTGTCACTGGGCAAGGTCAGCCATGTGAAAAACAACAGGAAGTGGTGTCTGGTCTCCTTTGTATGAGGTAGGAACATGATGACTCAGCATTTCCTGTTGGGCACCTACCACACCCTATGTTAACCAGGGGCTGTGCGCCTGCCCGACCCCAGCCAGTTGTCTATCTGTTCAGGAATCTCTCACCTCTGGAGAATCTCAACTACAAAATTAAAAAATAAACACTCTTTTGATTACTGTGCCTCATTAAAATTTATAACATTCGTTCATATTTTTCTTAGGGAAAAAAATCAAATCACGTAAAATAGGAATGGTGTCAAACCAAATAATAATAATTAGCCAAGAAAGTTTCATTTAGGCCCTTTTTACTCCAGAGGCACTTACTTTCATTTCACAAAGGCTATCTCCAACCTTCAGAAGCTTTTCATTGTAATAAGCAGCTGGCAGCCGGGGGGCATATTTGGTCCAGATATTAAACAAAGAGGTGGCGCTGTAAGAATCATAAAATAAAATTATATCTTCAAAGTCAGCAAGAAACCTCAGTTAATTAGCAAACAATCCCTAAAAACTTACTTTGTGCTGTCTTTCAATGTGCCTTACTGTCAATGGCTAATTATTACTAAATATAGTGAAAATTATTGCTTCCTTTATGCCAAACACTGACCAAAACTATCTTTTTAAGATTTTATTTATTCATTTGAGAGAGGGTGTGAACAGGAGAGCACAAGCAAGGGGAGGGGCAGAGGGAGAGGGAAAAGCAGACTCCCCCAGTCATTCCCCCATGAGCGGGGAGCCTTGCTCAATCCCAGGACCCAGGGACCATGACCTGAGCCAAAGGCAGATATTAACTAAGCCACCCAGGCACCCCTGATCAAAGCTCTTTATATGCAATTTTTAAAACAGATCTTACTTTTTAGAGTAATTTTAGGTTCACAGAAAATTGAGCAAAGGGTATGGAGATTCCCCACATACTGCATGCCCCACCCAAATGCCCAGCCCCCCCCCCACCCCACCCTTATCAACAATCATTCCCCACCAGAGCGGTTTATTTGTTACAACTCATGAACCTACATTGACACATCATTATCACCCAGTATCTAGTTTAATTTAGGGTTTACTCTTAGTGTTACATACCAAGTGGGTCTGGAAAAATGTATAATGATGGGAATCCATCATTATGTTATCACAGGGAGTAGTTTCACTGCTCTAAAAATCTTCTGTGTTCTGCCTATGCATCCCAATCTCTCCCTTAACCCCAGGCAACCACTGAGCTTTTTATTATCCCCATAATTTTGCCTTTTTCAAAATGCGATATAGTTAGAATCATATAGCATGTAGCCTTTTCAAACTGGCTCTTTTCACTTAGTAATATGAATTTAACATTCCTCCATGTTTTTTCATGGCTTGATAGCTCCTTTATTCTTAATGCTGAGTAATATTTCCTTGTCTAGATAAATCACATTTTATTTATCCATTCACTTACTGAAGGATATCTTGTTTGTTTCAAGTTGTGGCAACTAGAGTAAAGCTGCTATCAACATCCATGTGCAGATTTTTGTATGGACGTAAGTTTTCAACTCCTTCAGATAAATACCAAAATGCATGATTGCTGGATTGTATGGTAAGAGTATGCTTAGTTGGGATGCCTGGGTGGCTCAGTCAATTAAGCAAGCGCCTGCTTTCAGTTCAGGCCATGATCCCAGGGTCTTGGGCTGGAGTCCCACATCAGGCTCCCTACTCATCAGGGAGCCTGCTTCTCCCTCTGCCTGCCACTCCCCCTGCTTGTGCGCTGGCTCGCACTCTCTCTGACAGATAAAAAAAATAAAATCTTTAAAAAAACAAATAAAACTCTTTAAAAAAAAAAGGGGGGGGGTATGCCTGGTTTTTTAAGAAACCACCAAACTGTCTTCCTAAATTGGCTGTAGCATTTTGTATCCCACCAGCAATGAATGGGGAGTCCCTGTTGTTCCACATCCTCCCTTCATTGGTGATGTTGGTGCTCTGGATTTTGGCCATTCTAATAGGTGTATAATGGTATCTCATTGTTTTAATTTTCATTTTCCTAATGATATATTTTGGGGGACCATCTTTTCATATGTTTATTTGCCACTTATATTATCTTCTTTGATGAGGTTTATGTTAAGTTCTCTGATCCATTTTTAAAATCAAGTTGTTTGTTTTCTTATTGTTGAGTTTTAAGAGTTCTTTGTATATTTTGGATAATGGCCCTTTATCAGATATGTCTTTGGCAAATATTTTCTTCAGTCTGTGGCTTGTCTTTTCATTTTCTTTTTTTTTTTTAATTTATTTTTTTTTAAGATTTTATTTATTTATCAGAGGGGGGGGGGGGAGAGCGAGCACAGGCAGACAGAATGGCAGGCAGAGGCAGAGGGAGAAGCAGGCTCCCCGCTCAGCAAGGAGCCCGATGTGGGTCTCGATCCCAGGACGCTGGGATCATGACCTGAGCCGAAGGCAGCTGCTTAACCAACTGAGCCACCCAGGCGTCCCTGTCTTTTCATTTTCTTGATGGTGTCTTTCACAATGCAGAAATTTATTATTTTAATGAAGTCCTGCTTATCAACTCTTTTTTCATGGACTGTGGCTTCAATGTTACATCAAAAATATCATTATCAAACCCAAAGACATCTAGATTTCTCCTATGTTCTCTTTTAGGAATTCCATAGAATTTTACATTTAGGTTTGTGATCCATTTTGAGGTAAATTTTGTGAAGGGTGTAAGGTCTGTGCTGAGATTCATTTCTTGCATGTGGATGACCAGTTGTCCCAGCACCATTTGTTAAATTATCTTTGCTCCATTGTATTATCTTTGCTCCTCTGTCAAAATCAGTTGATTACATTTATGTGGGTCTGTTTCTGGGCTCTCTGTTCTGTCCAAATGATTTATGTGTTCATTCTTTCACTGATACCACTCTGTCTTGATTACTGTATCTTTAGAGGAACTCTTGAAGTCAGTCTTCCAAATTTGTTCTCCTCTAATATTGCATTGGCTATTCTGGGTCTTTTGCCCCCATGCAATTTTGTTTTCATTTCATTTCCACAACAATCTTGAGATAGGTAGTCTCAATATCCCAGGTATATAGTTAATGAAATTGAGGCCAGTTCATCCACGATCTTAACTAGTATATTACTGTGCCTGCCTGTCTTCTGGAATGTAACTATCTGAGGGCAAGGATTTTGACTATGTTATTCATTGCCCAACCTCAAGAATAGTGAGTATCTAGTATACATATGTACTCAATAATTATTTGTTGAAAAAAATGAATGAATACATAAATTACTAGGAAAAAATTCCTTGTTTTTATATTATTTTTTTCTTTAAAGAGTCCAGGGATTTCACTATCAAGTCAGTCCTTTAGGGTTCTATTTCTTTCCACCAAGTAAACAAAAATAAAACATACAATATTCTCAAAATAGTTTCTAGTTATTTTCTAGCAGATCACTGCTCATTTTGTTCATTCATTTAGTTAATATTTACTCCTTTCCCCTCTCTCAGAAATTATAAATGCCTCTACGAAAAATCCAAATTTCTGCTCAACAGTTGTCCAAGCCTATCTCATAAATTTCTATATGTGGACAGTATTATGTACTGAATGAGTGTGTCCTCTCAAAATTCTTATGTTGAATTTGAGTGTGGCTATTTTCAGAAAAGGGTACTCTCAGGAAATAATTAAGGTTAAATTAGGTCATAAGGGTGGGGCCTTACTTTGATGGCATTAATGCCCATCTCAGAAAAATTCCAGATAGTTTGCTCTCTCTCTCTTTGTACTTGGTCAGAGGAAAAGCTATGTGAAGCCCCAGTGCTCTTCTGCAAGCCAGTAAGTGTGCTATCACCAGAAACTGACACTGCAAGTCCTTGATCTGGGCCTTCTAGTCTCCAGAACTATGAGAAAATAAGTATCTGTTGTTTAAATCATGCAGACTATGGTGTTTTGTTATGGCAGCCCAAACTGACTAATTTATAATTACTAATTAGAAACTAATAGCCCAAATTGACTAATACAGGTAAGAATGAAAACTTAGGGACTGAAGATGGCTCTAGTACTTATGATGTATATGTTGGGATATTATCAGAACAACCTCAAGAGAAACATGTCAATTAATGCATTCAAATAATTAAATGATGTTGAGTTACAAGGGAGGGGTAGGGAGAAAGGATATTCTTGCCTTCTTTGACTGATTAGTAATATTTTGGGAAATGAAAATATACACATAGCCAAGTAGTAAATAACCATGCCCAAAAAAGTTATGGTAAATATAGCCATAGAAATTTTAAAAGGAAAAGGTTTTTTAGTTTAGGTTTTTCATTTTTTTTTAACCTTTTCACTTTCATTTCTGTTTCATGAAATGTCACAGTATTAGAATAAATATAATGAATCCCAAGAAGTCAGCAAGCCTTGTTAGAATTCTTAAATTATGTAGATGAAAGACTTAATATTTTCAAACCTTAAAGATGAGATAATGATGACTATGTTTATTACTCATAAAAGAAAAATGCCAGCTTTGTTAAATCAATCAAGCTTATATAATAAGCAAAATTTTTTTAAGTGAACTTTAAGTTCAAGTTAAGACTGCTCACTGGGAATGACTTACATAATGATTAAACAAGAAAATACAACAAACACTATATAATGTGCATCATTTAAGAGAATGTTAATACCCTTCGGATTGCTGACTTATTATAGCTGCCACTGGATAGTTAGAATTCTCTAAAATAGAAAATCTTAACTATATAAACAACATCTAAATCTCATGTGGTTATAACAAAAGCATACCTTTAAAAAAAAAATCTGTCAAATTCTGAGTTTAATAACATTGCCAGTATTTTAAATTTTTATGCTTATGTAAGTTCCCACAGTTATAAAAAAAATTTTGATTTTAAAAAATAACGATCTCTCAAATATGTTATAAAAGCAAATCCTACCTCTTGTATTCTTTTTTTTTTTTAAGATTTCATTTATTTATTTGACAGAGATCATAAGTAGACAGAGAGGCAGGCAGAGAGAGGGGGAAACAGGCTCCCCACACGGAATAGAGAGCCCAATGTGGGGCTCAATCCCAGGACCCCAGGATCATGACCTGAGCCGAAGGCAAAGGCTTTAACCCACTGAGCCACCCAGGTGCCCCCTACCTCTTGTATTCTTAACTGGCTTCCACATTGTCATTCTTACTCCATTTGGACAAGATTACATAAATACATACATATAATATTAAATAAGGCTAATCCCTTGCCCAAAACTATCCAGTTTTTTCCCACTGCATTTGGAATAAAGGCAAACTCTGTAAAAGGCCTCTAAAACCTTCCATAGCCCTACCTATGTCTCTAATCTCACCTCATAGCCCTGCACCCACACTCATTCCTCCCAAGTCTCTGGCTCTTTCCTGCCAAGATCTTCCCACATGCTTATTCCCTCTGTTTATCCTCTCTCCTTGCCTGATACCCTTCTAATCTCAGCTTAATGTCACCTCCCTCACCGTTCACCTCCATGCTGTGTTCTCTTGAAGCCTCTGCTCAGGTGTCACCTACTCTGACCGTATTACTGAAAATTGCAGTCTCCTATCTCCTACTCCATAACCCTGCCTCTCTTTTTAGTTTTCTCCCTAGCATTTATCACTTTCTAGGTTACCATAAAATGAACTTATTTAATATGTTTATTGCATACCTCCTCCTCTCGAATATAAGCACCAAGAAGGCAGGGATCTGTGTCTGGTTCACTGCTAGATCTCCAACACCTAGTACAATACCTGGCACCTGTAAGTGCTCAGTAGCTTCTTCCCTCATTGCACTTGCTGTTTGTATGTTGACTTAATGACTCACTGAAAGCTTATAAACTCCATGAGCACAGATTCCCTACCTATTTTTCATGACCATATAACCTATGGCTAATGCAATGCTGGGCACACAGTAGGCATTCAATAAAAGTTGTTGTGCAAATAAATAAATATCTAAATTTTGTGAGAGGTTAGATTGCTAAGGTCCATGTCAATCATTAAGGTTTGTAATTCTCTTACAGTCTCTTTAAAGAAGAAACAGATACTCTAATGACCAACTGGCCCAGGTCTACTTTCCCATATATAACATAAACAATTATTGAAACACAAGGATAATAATCCTTGAATTCTTTCAATACCAAATACTCATTGAAAGTTTACTCTAGGGGAGCCTGGGTGGCTCAGTCAGTTAAGCGGTTGCCTTCGGCTCAGGTCATGATCCAGCCCCAGATTAGGCTTCCTGTGGGGAGTCTGCTTTTCCATCTCTCTCTGCCTCCTATCCCCTGCTCATGCTGTCTCTTTCTCTCTCTCAAATACAGAAATAAAAATCTTCAAAGAAAGAAAGAAGTTAGTTCTCTCTATCCCAACCACCAAGCTAGTTGCTAAAGATAGAAAAATGAAAAAGAGGTGCATTATCCAAAGTCAGCAGGGAGCTTCCATTCTAATGGGGGAAATGGATAATATGCAAGAAAACAAATAAATAAAAAATATAAATGGGTGTTTGAACCTGCATTAAATAGGAAAGGCCTCTCTACAGAGGTAAGAACTGAGCTAAGACCTGAAAGAAAAGAAGGAGCCAGATATTTGAAAAGCTGAGGATAGAACATTTCAGACTAAGGCAGCAGCAAAGTCCCTGGGATGAAAAAAATAGGATTTGTCTGCCTGGAAAGTCCTGAGAGAGAAGTGAGGGATGGGCTGAGATGGAAGAGGCAGCCAGGGCCAGATGCTCAGACCCTGGAGGACAGAAGGAGTCTTAAATTTATTCTAACAGCGATGGGATGCGATAGAAAGTCTTGAGATAGGAGAGTGGGTGGTTGATTTATAAAGGTTACCCTGACTGTAAAGTGAAGGATAGATTTGAGAATCCAGAGGCTGTGGGGAAAGCACAATCTGTTGGTTTGAACTACAAGGCTGGTGGTGGAAACGGGAAGATAAAATGCTATCTAAGGCACAAGCGCAGAAGTGTTTTAAATATAAATACACATAGCTTAGTAATGCACTTTCCTTGGTCAGTTCTTGGTTCTCATTCTACCTGGCCCATCAGCAGGATTTGCCACTGTTAATAGATCATTCCTTCCTAATTGGAAACAGTTTCTCTACCTAATTCTCTACCACTGCCATCACAGGACACACTTACCCTTTTCCTCCTACCTCCCAGCCACTCCTTCTTAGTCATGCCACTTTCTTATCTCCTCTACTTGTCAATGTTGGCATGCCCAGGAGTTCAGTCCTTGGCCTCTCCTTTTCTTCATCTACACACACCCCCTTAGCAATTCTGAGTGTCATGATTTAAATATCAATAATATGCTGATGAGTTGCAAATGTATATCTCCTGTACCTCCAGATCCAAATGACCAACTACCTATGTAATAGTTCTGCCTGGGTGTTGAATTACATTTCAATCTTAACATATCTAAAACTAAACTCCCAGGATGCCTGGCTGGCTCAGTGAGAGGAGCATGTGACTCTTGACCTTGGGATTCTGGGTTTGAGCCCCACATTGGGTGTAGAGATTACTTAAAAATAAAAATATATGTTTTAAAAAAAGAAAACTATAACTCTTGATCTGCCTCTTTCCTACCAGAAACCCGTTCTTCCCACAGTCTCAATCCTATCCCAGGAGCCTCACACTTGCCATTTTTCACTTGTGGCCAGTTCTTCCTACAGAAATCTTTATTAGGGGCACCTGGGTGGTTCAGTGGGTTAACCCTCTGCTTTCGGCTCAGTTCATGACCCCTGCATCCGGCTCTCTGCTTATCAGGGAGCCTGCTTCCCCCTCTCTGTCTGCCTGCCTCTCTGCCTACTTGTGATCTCTGTCTGTCAAATAAATAAATAAAATCTTAGAAAAAAAAAAAAGAAAGAAAGAAAGAAAAAGAAAAAGAAATCTTCCTCAGTTGCTACTATAGCTCCTTCTCATCTTTCTCAAAGGCCACTTTTCCTGACTTAACCTAACCATGCTCCCAGGCCCCCCATTTTAAATTTCAACACTATACCATATCTTCTATCCCCACACTGGGCTCTAATATTCTCCCTAGCATTTCTTTCCCTGTAAAATTATTTCTGTACTTGTTTAGTAGCTGTCTGTAGCAACCAAAAACATATGCTCCATGAAGGTGCAAATTGTTCTATCTTCCATTAATTTCATATTTTCCTAGTTCCTAGAATGGTACCTGATATATAGTAGGTGTTCAATAAATAGTTAAATGCATTAATGAATAACAAATGTACGTTAAAACTATTTCATCATATTAAACGCATGAATGAGAAATAAAAGTTGAAATTATTCACTGTGCTGGTATTCTTTGACATTTGTCTACACTTTTAACCGTTTGTTCTGCGAGGTATTTTGACTGCGAAAGAAAGATAGTAACATCATCAGGAAAGAACCTTAAAAACAGGTAGTTTGTAGTAACGTAGGGATACAACTCCCAAAAAGGCAAACATATATGCAAAATGAGTACAAAATCAGTAAAAACAAAAAACAAAAAACACTGTGACCCTAATAACAATATAAAAAGGAATTAAAGTATAAAAGGGAATTAAAGTGCTCATGTTCACGGCATTAAGAACTAACTTTTTCAAGAACCTAAGCTACCTTAAAGTTATCTCTTTTTCCTCATATACAAAATTCTACCCACAACATGGAAACTTGTGAAACCCCTGAGTGAGTCAAAAATTTATCGGCATGGGGTAGCGTCGCGACTGGGGAACACTCAGAAGGAATGGTGAGTTAGGAAACACTTCTGTGTTTTTCTTTTGACCCGAGCAGGAAGCCAAGATGTACCATTTACTGGGAATTGAGGATCGTTAAGAGCGATGAGTCTCCACTTCCAAAACTCTGTTTTTATCTCCAGGTCCGCAACTCTGACCCCGCTCTGGCATCACCGTGGGCATCCTGGAGGGCATCTCCTCAGGCCCCAAGAGTTGCCCGTCTCGGGCCGGCGCCCTCCCCAGCGCCCTGCCTCTGCTTACCAAAGCCGGTGGAATTCATGCTTCTGTTGCCCCGTGATCGCTAACGCCTTCTTTCTCTTCATAAAGCCTAGTAATTCCCGGATTTCCCTCTCGCAGGAGGCCAGGAGCGGGTTTTTGGCGTCCAGCGGTCCATAAAACACGGCAAGGGGCAAGGAGTTCTCGAGGCAGGCGGAGCGCGGCACTGGGCTCGGAGAGCTGTCCTTCGACTCCAGGGGCGACTTCGAGAGTGCGTTCGAGGTGGGGGGCGGGGTCGGCGGCGGCCCCGTTGGGGACAAGGATGTGGGAGACAGGGTGACGGGAGAGGTCGAGGAGCTGTCTAGCGCCGCCATATTGAAGAGACCCCGACCGGCTTTAAGTGTGTGGACACGCGGTTGCCTGGCGACCGTCACCGGGCAACCAGGCTTCCAGCGCGCTTTCGGGAAAACACAGCGGCCCCTAGAGGGCAAAAGGGGAAAGAACCCGGTCCGGAAAGAAACCACGCTCTGGCGGCTTGTTTGCCCTCTTCACCGGCACTGCTGTATGAGAGAAGAGAGAGGTTTTGTGCAGAAAGCCAGCGAATAGCAAAAGCAAAAAGTTACGATTACAAATTCAGACTATATTCGTTTTCCATTTCGGCTATTTAATGATAATAATGATCATTAATATGTGTGTGTGTCAGGCATTGTTCTAAGCATTTGAAACAATCTCATTTCATCACAACACCTTTACCACCTAGGGTATTATGAGTATCTCCATTTCACAGTTTAAGAAACCAAACTTTCCTGACCAAGGTCAGAATAAACTGTAGTATCAGGGACCAGATCCCAACCTTCTGACTCCCAAGCCTGTGCTCAAAATGAGTTAAGTTTCAAAAAAAAAAAAAAAAAAAGCTTACCAAATCAAATCAAAATTAAAATTAGGAAAATCTGACAACCAGTTTAAGAATCAAGTACACTGGGCGGGGGGGGGGGGGGGGGGGGGGGGGGGGCGGGGGGGGGCGCCTGGGGGGGATGGGTGGATCAGTCAGTTAAGCCTCTGCCTTGGACTCTGGTGTCATCCCAGGGTCCTAGGAAAGAGCCCCACATGGGGCTACCAGCTCAACGGGGAGCCTGCCTCTCCCTCTCCCTCTGCAGCTCCTGGGGCTTGTGCTCTTCCGCGCTCTCTCTCTCAAATAAATAAATACGATAAAATAGAAAAGAATTAAATACATGCAAATGATCTATTCTCTTCCCTCTATTTGTACCTTGAGGTCTGTAACTATGGAAATGATGGCTGTGCCTAACAATTAGGGTTACATTGTAGTTCTTCACTGGTATTTCATCCTTATTCTAATTATCACTATATTCTAAATTAATAAGCATTTCATTCAACATTAACTGCCAGACATTAATGCATACTGGTGGCCTGAAGTGTTAACTCTCAAAATACATTTGCATTTTAAACAGAGATTTTAGGAAACTTGCTTCTGATAGGGAAACTATAGGCCTTAAGAAAAATATCTGGGGATAAGGGAATTTCTTTTTTCCCTGCATATTATGGGCAACAGTAAGTTTATTTATTTGCTTACTTAAGGTATAAGTTTCTAACTTTATAAAATATACAATGCCAAAAATTATCTAAGAGAAAAAACAGAAGTATTTGATGTCTTAGAAAAATAGGTCTCTAACAATGAAAAGTGTTGCTGGTTCTGTCGCACATAAAAATAAATAAAGATAATGGCCCTAACACCCTGTGAGCCCAATTTCCCACTTAAGATTAAGAAGCTTATTGGACCACAGCCTGATTTCCTTCAGGTCTGACCTAATTTCTTGCAGGCCCTGTGGGCCTGTGCTAATTTATGAGGCTGGCCTAATATGCCATGTGTACTGTACTCTAATATTCTTTGAAGGAAAATGATGATGATTTTGCTCTTCAAGACAGGTAATTAGGACCCAGAACCTTTTGGCAGGCAGTGAGGTGACTTGTCACCTCACTATAGGAGTTCAATTCTCCACTCAGGATATACAAATCATTCTCTGATTAAGATTTTATCTTTTCTCTAAATGAGCAGTAAAAATGTTAAGAACTTGGAGAATTTCAGCCTAAAGAAGTAATTCATTCTAGGGATATTCACAAAAAGTATTAATAGATCTTTTATTTTTTTAAAAAAAATCAGCTTGGTAAATTCTTCCTCTCCTCATCTTCTCCTTGTTCTCATATAACAGACTTGTCTATTTTAGATCAAAAGCTGATGTAATTTGCCTCTGAGTACTACCTATTATACTGATGAAAAAGAAACTGCAGGATAAAATTAAATTAAAGTGGTCAGAGGGGAGGAAGGAAAAGAAAAATAAAACAGATGAAGTGGGGTCCCCCCTTCCCCGGTCTGTCTGCTCTCACAAACAATCTTACTAAGAGTGCAGGCACTTACATTTCAATGTCACTGGTAAAAGAAAATGTGACTTATTAAATTCAGATGCTTGAATTATGAATCTTAGTCATAGCATTGCATCTTAGTCATTTTCCTCCTTGCAAATACAAAGTTGACAATGCTTCAGTTGCAGTAGTTTTTAAAGGCTTGTCTGAATATTTAAATGGCTGCTGTATTCTGAATCATCATCGTGCTAAGATGGAAGTTTCAATTTTGTTCAGTTTAAATCATATTTGAAACATTTTTTAACATTTTTGAGGTGTTATATTTCGTGTAATGAGATGCAGCTATTAGAATATCTTTTCTATTCCCTTGTCACTTCGCTTTATTCTTGCCACTGAACAAATGCCACTGAAAGAATGGAACTCTGCAACTATTGTGTCTGGCAGGGCTAAGTAATGTAAATAGCTTCCTTATAAATAATGTAAATTGCTGCTTCCTTATAATTAATGTCTCTGCAGGCTGCATGGATTCTTTTTGCTTATTCAAAAGTCTTTATAATCTAAAATTGCTGTTACCGAAGGAATAAATAAGGTTAGGACTCTCTCTATTCCTAATTTAGTTGTTAATCATTTGGATTGTCCCAAATATGTACCTATATACAGTCTTTAAAAAAAAAAAAAGGCACAAAGATCTCCTTTTCACCATACCACACAATATTTAAACGTTTTTTTAAAAAACTTCTCCATCCTTTCATTTCATGCAATGCAACAATTTCTTTAGTGAGTCATAGAAATGCATAGGTGAAACCACACATTCCTTAGAAGAAGCAGATGACACACAACTAACATGATAAAAAGGTATGCTGTGATATGTGCTGAGATGAAGATCTAAAACATGCTATAGGAGTCCCAAGATGAAGCAGGAACTGGAGAAAGACAAGATGACGCTGGAGAAGGTGGTATTTTAGATCTGGACGCTTCCCTGCTCCTCATTAACAGAGAGCCCCTTGCAATAGGGATTTGCCTTTTTACTGTGATAACCCAGCATCCGAGCCTGGAGCCTGGCACAGAGTAGTAGGGCTTAACAAATCTTTGTTGGAATGAGTGAATGGAAAAAATTAAGGTGGAGAACCTTTAAAAGGATATCACTGATTGAGAAAAAAAGCTTGACTAAGGTACAAAGTTATAAACATACACAGCGAGTCAAATAAATCATCTGCCTAGTGTGGTAAACCAAAGAATACAATAGATCTGGGGGCAAAAGATAAGGCAGAAAGAGAAGTGTGATTAAATATAGTGGATAGTTGGAAGGTGTGCTAAGAAATTTTTACTTAGTTCTATATTCAGTGGGAAGCCTTAAGTTAGAAAAAGAGTATAATTAAAAACAATAGGGACTAAGAGCCCAAATTCTGAAGCCAGAAAGCATAGTTTGAATTCCCATTTCTTCCAAGTTGCTTGACTTCACTATGCTGTGGTTTCGTCATCTGTAAGATGGAGTGAAACAATAATCCTATTTAACTCAGTTTTGTTTTGTTTAGAATTAAATGAATTAATATGTGTAACACCCACAAAACAGGGCCTAGAAGGACTATATAAATGTTTGCTAATATAATTACTTGCTTGGGAACAATCAAAAGTTCCTAAACAGAAAAGAACACAATCCACTCTGTATTTTATGTATTTTGGAAAGGAAACTATGATAACCGAAGAAAAGATGGACTGGAGTAAAGAAGGTGATATCTGATCTCAGCTGCACAAATTATCACAATGATTATAGACCGTGAACCATGAGACATAAGGAGCTAAACTAAAACCATGAATAGACACTGGGGCAGAATCTGTAGGAAACTGAAGTCTAATCAATACAGTAAAAGGAGAGTCACAGAGTAATATGTAATTTACATAATAATTATATAAGTAATATATATGAAATGTATATAAATAGTTGTAAAAATAGTGGAAGAAATTCTAACATGTATTTATTATTCTAACATGTAATGTATTTATGGTCTTGAACTGAAGCCTTTCCTAAAAGGTACAAAAGTAAAAGACAGTGCATCATCCCCACTAATATTATGAATTTGAATACATTAAGATAAATTTTTGGAAGAGCGAAAGTTAGCAAAGCGAAAGTAGAAAAGCCACACACTAGAGAAATGTATTTGTAATGCATAACCTACTGTGTGAACACTACGTCAATAAATATCAACAGCAGGTTTAGAAAAAGATAGTGCTTGGGTAAAGTAAACAGGTTTACTTATGACAAGCTACCAATGGAATTAAGTGTAGTCAGGATATATAACAAAGAGATCAGCAACATTATCCAGGACAGACGGGAATATCTGTTTCCAAAACCTAAAATCTTCACCTGCGGTATACAGTTCTAGATGGTAATATCCCTGCATCTTCCAGGTCTTTGAGCTTGAACAAGTATCTGCAATTCTTCTGGAGATCAGTACTGCTTCTAACTGAAGACTTTGGTGTAGACATTTACAGATACTTCTGCCTGGCCCTGCCACCCATAACAACTATAAGGCCACAGATAAGGGCTCTGCTAAGTACTAAATCTCCTCTTCAAGGATTGAGATCTGGAAATTAGATGAGGGCCCCGAGTTTTCATTGCAGCAACTAATATCATGTTTTTGCTATTTCTTGAATTTTCTGGTGACAGATATCGAGAGCAATTTCGTTGACTCCTCATCCATCTTGCTCCTATAAAACCATGATCCATTAGCCAACATTGAACAGCCCTGTAGGTAAAGGTACATTGGTCGTCCCTCTGGCCTGCCTGTCTATTATGGTAATTACATCAGTGGCCTTTGTTAGCTGCCACCACCTGGCCTTTGCATCATCCCCACTAATATTATGAAACTAAACTTCATGGCAGAACCTCTGCTATCAACCTTGACCTACAGAAGACAGAAACTATCAAGCTTCTCCAAAGATCACGGTGCTCCCGTCATCACGGCATTCTTTACATTGTCAACGAAGCGAATACTCCCTGACCATTCCCAGGGGACACAACCAGCTGGTGGGCTCTCAGGACATACATAATAAACTCATTCTAACATTCCCACATCTCTCAGCCTTCTGGTCCTTTCCTCAATATCATACCAAGGAAGTTCTGTCATCTTTACTTCAATCGATACAGAACATGACCAGATCCACGCTTCCAGAAGCCATCCTGTTAAATGACTGGGAACCCTGAAGTATGGCTAAGTAACCCTGTATTAATGAAATCAACCCTATTCAGCTTTGTATTCTGTCCTCCTGGTCTAACATACTCAAAATACGCTCCTATGCACATTCCCCAGGTTCAGCTAACACCTATGAGCCAGATCCTGCAATTCCTTTGGCATCTAGGCTGTTTCTTCCCAGAGCAGAACTTGTACTTTCCTGCTCAGGCTGTGCTGAAACCTGACTTTGGTTTTTAGCCAGGAGGTAATGAAGGGCGTTGGGGCATATGGTGAAGAAAACAAGAATCATCTTGAAAGGCACCTGCTTCAGATTAGATTATTGTATGTCTCCCCCAGGCAAGCAGAGACTATTTTTCTGTGGCAAATGCTTAGGGGCTATTTTTGCCAGCCTGGAAGGCTCGGAGTCATCTAGGAGCTCCAAATTCTTAGGTTTGTCTGCCTAAATATCTGTATCTCAAGTCTCTGGGCCCCATTCTCTTCTTGGAATCTTTGCTATACGATCAGATCCTTGGCCTGATCTGTCTACCTACAGTTGCCCTGAGCTGCAATAAAGGCATTCTGACTTTCTCAGCATGACGTAAGTTGTCAAATAACTGCCCTAAGACTAGAGACAGAGTGAGTGAGTGAGTGAGTGTGTGTGTGTTGTGTGTGTGGTGTGTGTGTAAATTTTCTGCAAGACTTTCAATACCTACAAAAGAAGCCACATCACAACCCCTTTAATTAATATTGCCCCCATACTGATGAAACACAACAGCTATTTAATCTCCCAAAACCTTGTTCTATCTGCATCTCATCACAATTAAACTATGGGTGAAATCACTGCTTGCCAAGGATTATTACCACGCCACCTATTACTGCAATTGGTTCCCTCTTGTTTTCAGACAGTGGGCAATTCACCTCTAAAATCCCGTCCTGAGGGTCCAATTTTTTATAGCCCACTTCTCTGTGTTAACCTGGGTTTCCTAGAAAACAGAGTTTGAGGCAAAAACTTAAGTGCCAGTACTTTATAGGGTAATGCAGTTCCCTGAGGCAAAAATGAGGCAAATGGGAAGACAGGGAAATGGGACTATTATGATTAATTTTATGTGTCCACTTGACCGGGCTAAAGGATGCCCAGATAGCTAGCCAAAATATTATTAATATTATTTCTGGTGTGTCTGTGAGAGTGTTTCTGGAAAAGATTTGATAGACCGAGTAAAGAAGATCACTCACCAATGTGGGTGGGTAACCATCAGTCCAAAGAGGTTCCAAATAAAACAAAAACACAAAGATAGGGTGAATTTGCTCTCTCTGCTGGAGCTGGGACATCCATTTCTTCCTGCCTTGGATACCAGCTTTCCCAGTTCTTGGGCTTTTGGTCTTAGGCTGGAATTTTAAACCACTGACAACTCTAGTTCTCAGGCTATGGGACTTGGACTGAACTATGCCACTGGTTTTCCTAGTTCTTTCATTTTCAGATGCCAGATCATGGAACATCTCAGCCTCCATTATCATGTGAGTTAATTCCTTATAGTGAAAAATATATATACTATTATATATATAATTATATATATATATATATATATATACACACACACACACATATATATATAAAATCTCCTACTGGTCCTGTTTCTTTGGAAAACCCTAACGAATAAAAATACTGACACTAAGACATTTCACTACTATATAAATACCTTAAGCTGTGGAAGTGACTTTGGATCTCTAATGGGTAGAGGCTAGAAGACTTTCGAGCTGCCTGCTAGAAAAAGTCTACCTTGCTGTCAAAGGACAGTTACGAGAAATTCTAGTGAGCACTCAGGGGAAAAAAAGGAGAGCTATAGAGAAAGCCTCAGTCTGCTTAGAGAACACCTAAGTAATCTTGAACAGAATTTTGATGGAAATATGGATGTGAAAGGCCATTTCGAAGAGGCCTGAGATGGAAATGAGGAACATGTTATTGGACAATAGAGGAACGGCCATCTTGTTATAAAGTGGCAAAGAACTTGAATGAATTGCGTTTGCATTCTGCTGTTTTATGGAAGATAAAACTTGTGAATGATGAAATTGGATATTTAACTGAAGCTATTTCTAAGCAAAGTGTTGAAGGTGGAGCTTGGCTCCTCCTGACTGCTTATAATAAAATGTGAGAAGAGAGAAATGACTTAAGGATGGAATTGTCAAGCAAAAAGGAAATAGAACTTAAAGATTTGGAAAATTCTCAGCCTATTCCTATTATAAAAAATGAAAATGCTGTTTGGAAGAGAACACTAAGAGTGTGGCCAAGCGACCATTTGATAAGATTAGTATTGAGTCCGCCATCTCAACAGCCGGGAGCTAGCATTCAGGACGTGAAAGGAATGACCTCTAATGCAACTCAGAGACCAGCAAAGCTGGCACTAGTATCACAGGCCCAGAGTGAAAAGGCCAGGGAACAGAATGGTACCCAGCACCCCATCACCTCATAGGCTCCTCAACAGCCCCAAGGGCAGCCCCAGCAGGCTTCAGTCGCCTCCCTTCCAGAAGGGCAAGCAGCAAACATTGGTGATTCTGTGCAACACCTGCTCTGCCAGTGTGCAGAATATATAGGCCCTGGACATAGAGATGCCTCCACATAGATTTCAAAGAATGGGACTTCTGGAAGGACCACAGGTTCAGGGCCCTAGCCCAGAAGAGACACCAGGCCAGAATGGAGAGTCACCTTAGCAGAGACATTGTGGGGCTGTACCACTGAGCTGTGGGGCAACACTGCCATCCCAGTAGGCTTGAAAGGCAGAGAATCAAGCCAAAAAGATTACTCCCCAGCTTTAAGGTTTAATATTAATGGCTCCATTAGGCTTCTAGACTTACTTAGGACCTGTCGCTCCTATCTTCTTGCCTATTTCTTCCTTTTGGAAAGAAAATGTCTATCCTACGCCTTTCCCCCATTGTATTTTGGAAGCACATTACATGTTTGGTTTCACAAGTTCCCAGCAAGAATGGAATTTGCCTCAGGATGAATCTTACCTTGAGTTTCACTCATATCTGATTTAGATGATATTTAGATGAGATTTTACACGTAGGCTTAAAGTTGATGCTGGAACAAGTTAAGATTTGGGGGGCTATTGGGAAGGAAAGCATGTATTTTGCATATAATAAGGACTTGAGGGGCGCCTGGGTGGCTCAGTGGGTTAGGCCTCTGCCTTCGGCTCGGGTCATGATCTCAGGGTCCTGGGATCGAGCCCCGCATTGGGCTCTCTGCTCAGCAGTGAGCCTGCTTCCCCCTCTCTCTGCCTGCCTCTCTGCCTACTTGTGATCTCTCTCTCTGTCAAATAAATGGATAAAAATCTTAAAAAAAAAAAAAAATAAGGACTTGAATTTGGTGGGGAAGCAGGAGCATAATGCTGTAGACTGAATGTTTTGCCCCCACACACAGTGAAAAAAGTTCACACTGTAAATCCTAAAATCTAATGTGATGGTATTTGGAGGTGGGGACTTTGCGATTGGTGAGATCCTGAGAATGGAGTCCTCATGCATGGGATAAATGCCCTCATAACAGAGAACTCACAGAGCTCCCTGTACCCATCTGCTATGTGAGGATGCAGCAAAGGACCACCACCTATGAAGCAGGAAATGGACTCTCACCAGACACTGAAACTGCCAGTGATCTGATCATAGACTTCCAGGCTCCAGAACTGTGAGAAATAAAGAACTGCTGTTTAAGACATTCAATTTATGATATTTTTGTTATAGCATCCCAAAAAGACTGAGACAAGGACAGATGGAAAGGAAATACAATGCTGGCCAATGAACCATAAAGAAACACATAGCCAGTTGCTCAGCCATGTGGGATAGTTCCCAAACAGGCTATATAACTTTTTATGTTTCATATCTTAGAATAGTCTATAAGAACGGAAGGTAGAGAGAAAATGTCCCTGCTGTTTTCCTCCTGTCTTCTATACCCTATTGGTGAAGACTCATCTCTGTATTTCCAGGTTGGATCACCTGGCCCCATAGGCGGCTACTGGGTATGCTAAATCTCATACCTTGTGATATAGCATTTCCTCCTACTTCAAAAGTGGTGGAAGGAGCTGGAAACTCCAGATGGTAGCTTCAGGTGGTAGAACCAAGCAGGCCAGCATGGAGTCAATCACTACAGCAGCTGTTGGAATGCAGCAAGTGGTTGACGGTCCAGGAGTTGAGTGAAGACAAAGAAATCCAAGACTGTGCAAACAGTATATCCAAGACACAGATTCTCTTGAATGTCAATGCTAGCAACACTCCAAGGAAAACAGAGTAGCAACATAGAAGGAATCTGGATGCCCAACACTGTGAAACTACAACACTAGTCCTAGACAATTCACACCCAGATTATTATGAGATAAAAATAATCTCCCATCTTATTTAAAGGACTACTTTTGAGGGTCTTTGTAAAAGTAGCCAAAGCTATAATATACCACATGTCTCGGAAATTTCACTTCTTAAAATCAGCGTAGATTATCACTTACAGTATGTATAAAGATTCATATACAGACACATACAGAACGTACAGCAGATGTTCATTGCTAACATTAAATGCCTATAACAGCAAAGCATTAGAACAACCTAAATGTGCAACAATAGAGTAATGGTAGACAAACCATAATTTATCTGTAGTATTAAATACCTATCAGCAATCTAAAACATATAGTAGATCTGTACATTCTGACATGAATATATTTTACATTTTTATTTTAAAAAGTGTAGAATGATGTGAACAGTATGCTAACACTTATCTTTTTAAAAGTGCCATAAAATGATACTGTAATATTTGTATTTCTATGTATGTCTCTATATACCATGAGAGAATGGGGAGAGAAAGAGAGAAGTTCTGAAAGAACACTCAATAAATTGTTCACAATGGTTACCTCTGTGAAGGAACTAAAATCAGAAGGAGGGAATGAAATGAGACTTTAGACTTGTCTGTTTATTTTTATTTTTTTTATTATTATTTTTTTTTATCATGAAAAAACTGTATTTAGATTTAGCCAGCTGAACTCAGTTTAGATGATCCCAATTTTGTTGGCAACAGCCAAAGCATCATAGTCAGGGGCCAGCCGAACGTATGCCTTCTTCTCTCCATCAGGCCTGATTAAGGTGTTGACCTTGGCTACATCAATGTCACAGAGCTTCTTCACAGCCTGTTTGATCTGGTGCTTGTTGGCCTTGACATCCACAATGAACACAAGTGTGTTGTTGTCTTCTGTTTTCTTCATGGCTGACTCAGTAGTCAGGGGGAACTTGATGATGGCATAGTGGTCAAGCTTGTTTCTCCTGGGGGCGCTCTTTCGAGGGTATTTGGGTTGCCTTCGGAGACGCAGAGTCTTGGGTCGTCGGAATGTAGGTGATGTGCGGATCTTCTTTTTTTTGTGACTGTGGACGCCTTTCAGCACCGCTTTCTTGGCTTTCAAAGCCTTTGCTTTGGCTTCGGCTTTGGGAGGGGCAGGGGCTTCCTTCTTAGCTTTCGGCGCCATCTTCCTATTTTTATTTTTTTAACAAAGAAAAGGCCTTCCTGTGTTATTTATGCAATTCAAAGTTCATTTAAGAATGTGACAGTAGGATCATGTGGTTGGTTCAGTTGGTTGAGCGTCTGACTCTTGGTTTGGGCTCAGGTCCTGATCTCAGGGTCCTGAGATTGAGCCCGCATGGGGCTCCATGTTCAATGGGGAGTCTGCTGGAGATTCTCTCTCTCCCTCTCCTGCTGCCCCTCCCCCTGCTCTCTCTCTCTCTCTCCTCAAATAAATAAATTATTTTTAAAATGTTAAAGTAAAACTATTAATAGTCTGTTATCTTTGAAAGCCAGGATTACAAGAATATTTGTTCTATGTTCTTTTCTGTACATCCCAACAATTCTATAGTGAATATATGTTATTTTCATTATAAAAAACTAATGGTTTTTTAACTAAAGCATGAAGATGTATATACAATAACTACTACAAATTGAAAAAAGAAATCCCATATTCGCTAATTACACAGACTTTCCACTAACTGCATCACATTAGGGGAAGTATCTCGAAGCACATTCTTGGACTACATACTATTTGCTTCATTTACTAAATCTCAAAAAAGGCAGAAGATGTTTTTGATTCATTCAGGCATTTCTAAAACGGAACTCCAAGACTTGGGGTCCACATGGCATATTTTCCTTAACTCCATGTCCAACCACTTTTTTTTCCCCAGTGTTCCAAGATTTATTGTTTATGCACCACACCCAGTGCTCCACGCAATAGGTGCCCTCCTTAATACCCAGCACCAGGCTCACCCATCCCCCATTCCCCTCCCTTTCAAAACCCTCAGTTAGTTTCTCAGAGTCCACAGTCTCTCATGCTTCATCGCCCCCCCACCCCGATTTACATGTCCTACCACTCTTACCCCTCCTTATCATTCCCCCCACCACCAACACTATAACTCTGAGCTTACTACAAAGCAGAAACTAAAGGGAAATACGCAGATACATAGTGACAACAAAAGCGGGCTCCCGGAAAAGCTTATGCTGAGTGGAGATTGGAAGTGCACTGTGAGGACGTCTTTCTTGGAATCAGGTCTATCATATAATACACTGGTCAAAGAAAAACTAAAGTTTTAGGTGACTTTTTGGATTGGTCATAAAACGCCAGTCTAATGATTTCCAAACCTTCTTACCATAATGCACAGCAAGAAATACAAAAAGCACAATGACCATACTTTTAACTTTGTTCTTGTCAGGAGGCTGAATATTTAATTCCCTTAGTTGTATCTGTTACCAGGTTGAGATAAAAATTCAACCCTGCAAAGTCCTAGAGATTTTGGACTGTTTCATTCCTCCCTGCTTGAAAACTAGGCTATTCTTTTCTGAGTTCAGATCTTTCTTGCAGTACCTTGGCAAATACAACCAGTAGCAACCAACACATGCTTTTTGTTTCCAAACCCTTCACCTAAAACCCCAAGTTTATTCACTGTATTTTATGCTACCAAGTTATTGCAAATAACAGTTTTATCAAATATTTCATCATCAAATAACATGAGTCGCCATCTTTCTAGGCTCCAGTAAGTTTGCTTGCTGCCCACTCTTTAGCTCTGTAGGGATACACATTCTAAGTTTTTGCTACAGCAACACCCCAATGCCAGTACGAGACACTGCATCAGTCTCTTTAGACTAACTTATGCTAAGTAAAAAGCAATCACACATCTCCACAGCATAGAAGAACAAAGTTTTACTCCTCATTCACATGTGTGAATAATGCAGATCAGCTGGGTCTCTGCTCCATGTACTATCTTCACTTTGGGACTAAGGCTAAAGGAACAAGCCATATCTGGGACATTGCAAGTCTTGGGTTTGAGGAGGAACCAGTCAATGCCTCTTAAACCTGTTCTGAAGTGGCACCAATCACTTCCACTCACATTTATTTCATTTTCTAAAACAACTCAAATGGTCAAGGCTATTCTCAATGATGCCAAGAAGCATAGTCCTTCTACAGAGAGGAACAGGAAACATTTTGAACAATAATCCAATCTACCAGAGTACCTCAAATTTAACATAATCTAAACTAAACACACAACTTTCTCCCAATCTACTCTTCTCCTGTTTTCTCTCAGTAAATAACAGCATTAGGGGAGGCTCCAGAATTTTCATACTAGAAGATGGTTGGTGTGGCCATTAGGTTACAAAAAAGAGCCAGGTGACTAATTTTGAAGCTGCATCCTCTAAGCAAGCATGCAGTTTTCTTTTTCTTTTCTTCTTTTTTAACTTTATTTGTTTATTTTGACAGAGAGAGATCACAAGTAGGCAGAGAGAGAGAAGGGGAAGCAGGCTCTCTTCTGAGCAGAGAGCACAATGTGGGGCCCAATCCCAAGACCCTGAGACCATATCCTGAGCTGAAGGCAGAGGCTTTACCCACTGAGCCACCAGGCACCCCAAGCATGCAGTTTTTATTTAGACAGTATAGTCATTTAAGCTGGCTTGATGGAGTTGATTGAAATTATGAATTGGCTAAACTTCCCACAATTCACCCAGTTGGTCCTTCCACTGGATACAACCATTGGAGGACCCAAACAAGAAGCAATGATATCTTTGAGTCCTCTGATCCTACTTCCAGTCCCAATTTCTAGACCCCCCACTGTCCAATATGGCAGCTGCTTGCTACATGTGGCTCTTAAGGACTTGAAATGCAACAAGTATGAATTGAGAAGTGCTATTGATGTAGAGTACAACAGATTTCAAAGAATTCATAAAGAGGGGTGTGCCTGGGTGGTGCAATGAAGCATCCTTATACATCCTGTATAAGGATTTCAGGGTCCTTATACAGGTTCCTATTGTGATCTCAGGGTCCTATTGTGATCTCAGGGTCCTAAAATCAAGCCCCAAGTTGGCCTCTGCATGGAGTCTGCTTAGGATTTTCTCTCCCTCTCCTCCCCCCACCAACCACGCCACATGCACTCACTCTCTTTCAAATAAATAAATCTTTAAATAAAACCACACACACACACACAAAGACTTCATAAAGAAAAAGAATATAAAATATGTCATCTTTATATTGGTGGCATTTTGAAATGACAATATTTTAAAATATTGGATTAAATAAAATACTTCATTAAAATTAAAATTCCACTCATGTCTTTTGAAGACTTTTTAATGTGGCTTCTAGGCAACTGAAAATTACGTATGTGGCTCTCATTTGTGGTTTGCATTACATTTCTATCAGACAACACGACTCTAAGGTGTTTTTTCCTCTTCATCTCCATAGTTCCAGCCCTATCTCAGGCCTTCATCTTCTTTCGGTGATGTTTCTGCAAAAACCTCCTAACTAGTTTTTCTGTCTCTAGTATGGCCTTTCTCCAACTGATTCTTCAAAGTGACCAGAAAGATCTTTTAAAACACAAATCCAATTATGCTAACTGAAAGAGCTTGATATTATTCCGTGGGTCTCCTCCATGGAAGAGGAGACTTTAATTTTGTAGTTTAATTCTGTAGTTATCTATATAAAGTCTTTCTTGATGATCCAGACTCTGGTTTTAAGTGAGTCAACTTCAAGATCCTCCACTTTCATATTTTCCACGTATTTATGTGCCTTCAAAGGCCACTGCAGTCAAAGTTCTCTCCCCTCTTCCCCTTTCACCATTGTTCTTATCTTTTTGACAAAAGAAAGGTATCTAGAATCTTACCATGGGCATTGATGGAACAATGCAACACCTGCTTAATTTAAGCAAGGCACCATAACCACATCCCTACTCACTGTGAGACTTATTGCCAATACAATATTCACAACACATATTTTAAAATATGCAAGAAATATAGAGTTTTTGGAAATTCTTTTAAGAAATGAAGAAGAAAATTTGAAGACCACTAACTAGCCCATTTCTCATGACACCCTCCTCATATCCCTACCAGCACCAGCCCTCCTCCCCAAAACACAACACACACATACACTCATACACCCCTTCCCAGCTCCACTTTTACTCAAGGCTCAGCCTATCCAGCTATATCAACTTCTAAGCTTCTTAGAACATTCTCTTTCACCCTCTTCCCCGAGCTAATTACTCACTACAGCTCCTACTTATTTGATGGCATCATCAGAAAAGGTTACTTCTTAGTTTTGTAATACAGGGGTTTCACAAATTTTCTTCTATTACGTAAGCTTTGATTTCCATTGCACTTTATAAAAACCTCAAAGGAAAATGCAAGCAATTTTTTTTTATTCAAGTTTTATTATCGATATAGTACTCTTTACCAAGACTTCTCGCCTTTCACTAGTCAAGGAAGTTGGGTTTTCCTCCAAAAATTTGCTTGATTATTTTCAAGTGTTGCTGAAAGAGTAGTTTCAAGCAGTTATTACATAGGTGTCTTATTTTTTAAACAAAAAAATACCAAGGTTTAATTATTGAGCTTATATAATAAGGAAAATGTGTGCACATCTTATACTGTTTAGACGGACAGCTGATGCTTATTATTGATTCCTTCACTGTGGTTGCCATAGTGTTGCCTTCACTGTCAAGGTCACTGTGTGAATGGCTATAGGGAGTAGAGGAGAGTGATTAGGAACATAGTGTCTAGAATGAGATTGCCTGGCTCAACCATCTGTTAGTCATGTGACCTTAGAAAATGTATTTAAGGGGCGCCTGGGTGGCTCAGTGGGTTGAGCCGCTGCCTTTGACTCAGGTCATGATCTCGGGGTCCTGGGGTCGAGTCCCGCATCGGGCTCTCTGCTCGACAGGGAGCCTGCTTCCCTCTCTCTCTCACTCTCTGCCTGTCTCTTCCTCTTCTTGTGATCTCTCTCTGTCAAATAAATAAATAAAATCTTTAAAAAAAATGTATTTAACCTCCCTGAGCATCAGTTTTCTCATCTACAAAATGGAGATAAAAGGAATAGCAATTCCCTCATATGGTTGTAAGAATTAAATGAATTAAAACTAGGGAAGTGCCTACAATGTAAGCCATTGATTGTTTATATAATAATACAAAAAGCAATAGGTAAGACAACAAGCTCATTTTTTCAAAAGACTTGTTTCCAGAACTCTGAAAAATTACTAGAGCAATATTAGATTTCTGTTTATCCACATTTTCAATTTTCATCTCAATAACAAACCCTCTTAACAGTATCACAAGTACAATGCTAAAATCAGCAGGTTCCCTGTCAACAAAAGTTACAGTTTTTTTCCATTTCCTCACCACCTATGAATTTTTTTCAACTCTGAGTTTTGCACACACATACATGCATACACACACACAAGCACATAGACAAAAGGAGTGAGATTCTGCTGATTTTGCTTATACTTAAGTAAGTCAAAACTTTTAAAAGCTCTAAACTTCAAATCATCTTTTCCCCCAATATCTTCAAGTAATTTAATTCTTAGAACATGGTTGGCAAACTTTTTTATTATCACCAGATAATAAATATTTAAGGTCTTCCAGGCCAAAGATCTCTGTTGCCACTACTCAATCCTCCCACTGTAGCTCCAAAGCAGCCACGGACAATAGTAAATAAATGAGTGTGGCTGTGTTCCAAACAAAAACTTTATTTACAAAAAAGGGCGGTCAGCCAGATTTACTCTGCAGGCCATAGTCTGTCAACTCTGTCTTAGATATTACTCCATATTTATCTGGTGACTTTGATTATCTCTAGTAAAATGCAACATACTTATGGTGAGAGGAAAAATTTTGTGAAGCAATAAGCTACAGAAAATAACTTATAAAGTACAGAAGGTACATAGGGACATATAAAGTAGAGGAAAAACAGAGGAGAGGCTACTGCAGGTGAGAAACAGATGATAGTCCAATTCCCCAAGGTAACAGTTCAGCAGGAAACAGATCAAAACATGCACAACTTTTGTTTTCTGCCTCAGAGCGCTTACCTGTATAAATACACATATTCATCTCAACTCTGAATTAACCAGTCAGAGCCACACACATCACTAGTACAGTTCATAAAACTCTGTGCCCCAAATGACATCATCAGCCCACTGAAACAACACGTTCTTCTTCCCAGGGCTCAGCTCAGCCTCATCATCTTACCTTGAATTCTTCTTTTCATATGTCTATATCTCAGGAATAAACAGCAACTATGGTTATTGTTAAGAATGTTTGGTTCTACTTCCAAAGTTAACAGATACTTTCAAGTTAATCAATTTTATAATAATCTCTAACTCCTTAATTATGATTCCATTAAACCATAAGGATCCATCACAATGGGCCTGAATCAAGACTGTGGTTGAATGAACTGAAAAGTGAAGCCGTGATTAATCAGTGAAGACTTAATAGAATTTGATTAGTGAGGCCAGGGTTGGGTTTGGGATTTGGGGATCTCTGTTTTTGTTTTTGCTTTGGTGTGTTGACTGTTGTATCCCTAGTGCTTAGAACAGTGCCTGATACTCTACAAACACTTATTGAATGAATGAATGATTGAATGAATGAATGAACAGACATATAGAGAGAGCAGGGGAATTTGAGCTGCAGAATATTACACAAGCAGTGAAATGCATGTCATTTTCTATCGTTTGGTGGCTTCAACATCTCTTCACAACACCTTGAAAAGACGTCTGCAAATTTCAAACCACCTCCTTGCAAAATTGATTTCTTAATGTCACTAGGCTCCACACATTCACAGCCCACGCTCTTTCAGTTGCTAAGTGCACTGGATTGTCACAGTATGTTCCAGAGTCTCCAGAGTTCTCTCAAATGCAAAAAAAATGTTTTTCTAATTGGAAGCAAAATCCTTGTCTTTCAAATACGATATTCTCTGAAGTGAAGAAACAGAACAATCAATTCAAATTAAAACTGATTTCCCAAAGCAAGGGAAAGCTTATGAGCTCTAAAATTCAATAATATTATTTCACAACTCTGACTCAAAGATGATTTATAGATTAGTTTTGCATTATTAGCTTCACTTCATTAGGAATGAAAATCACAACATACTACTGGAAGTATCTATTCCTAATACACATTGATAACTACTATTGAGGAGATGTGCAAGAGACTGAATTTTTTAAGTCAACAATATAAACAAAATTTAGGCAAAAGTTTAAGACTATGATGAAAAGAAGGGGAAAAAGCTATGGCAAGAAATAAGTAAGAACATTTAAATTTAATGGGTGTAATTATATACAAAGTTTAACGAGTATTTATTGAGTGAGAGCACAATAGCAAAGTAGGAACCAGTTGGGTATAAAATGCAGTCTACAGACCTGAAGAGTTTAGAGACTAATAGAAAACATTGGTCATTCATTCATTCAACAAGTTGTGGGGTTTTTTTTAAAGACTTATTTGTTTGGAAGAGACAGCATCAGTGTGAGAGGGGAGAGCCAGTGGGAGACGGAGAGACTCTCAAGCAGACTCCCTGCTGGACAGAGTCTGATGCTGAGGTTGGATCCCATGACCCTGAGATCATGACCTGAGCCAAAATGGAGAGCCTGACAATCAACCTACTGAGCCACCCAAGCTCTCCAGCAAGTTTTAATCAAAATATTTCACTGGGTACTAAATCTTAATGATTGCATTATAGCTTGGAACACTTCAACATACATCACTGATTTTAAAGTTTTACTTTCAGATTTTATTATGCTACATGGAATACATGTTTTTTTTTTTTTTTTTAAAGACTGAATTATAGAAATAAAAGGTAAAAGACTTTCCATAACTACCACCACTAGGTGGGGTAACTACTATTACATTATAGGGTATCTTTTCACACATCTTGAAATAAGCACATACAAATACAAACAAATGCCTTTTTTAAAAACAAAAGTGGCATCATACTATACAAAGAGTCAGGTTAGCATACTGCTGGAGAGCATGGGCTTCAAGCAACACCACTTCAACACAAATCCCACCTCTACCCCTAAGTTACCTTTGGTAAGTTACTATACATCTCAATGCCAAAATTTTCTAGAATTTAAAGTGGAAACAAGATCAAAACATATGTCATAGCATTATTGTAAAAAATGAACACTCATATTCACTTAAAACAGAGGCTGGTACATTCTAGGAACCCAACCAATGTTAGTAATTATTATGCAATTTGTGATCTTTTTAAAATTATATTGTGGACCTCCTTCCTCCATTTAATTTTTTTGCAAGGACCAAACACTACCATGGTATGGATTTATTGTAATTCCTATAATACATTCTCTTGTTATTTTATGTACAGATTGCTCCAATGTACTCACAAAAAATGCCGCAAATAATATCTTTGTGCCTCTACTTGAATACTTCTAAAGAATAAATTCCTAAAGAAAAAAAATGGATGGATCAGAAGAGGTAAATATTTTAAAATAATTTAAAATTAAAATTATTTTATTTTATTTGTTTTTTATTTATATTATTTTAAATTTAATATTTAATTTGAGATTCTTCTGAATTTCCCATCTAAAATAAGTGAACTTATATTTGCACCATACTATGAAGGTGATCTTTTTTCCTACATGGAGTATATGTGTGTGTTTCTTTTTTTTTCTTTTTTTTTTTTTTTAAGATTTTATTTATTTATTTGACAGAGAGAGATCACAAGTAGACAGAGAGGCAGGCAGAGAGAGAGGGAAGCAGGCTCCCCGCTGAGCAGAGAGCCCGATGCGGGCCTCGATCCCAGGACCTTGAGAACATGACCCGAGCCGAAGGCAGCGGCTTAACCCACTGAGCCACCCAGGTGCCCATATGTGTGTGTTTCATGTTTGGACTTTTTTTTTCTTTTTAAAGATTTTATTAATTTATTTAACAGAGAGAGACACAGTGAGAGAGGGAACACAAGCAGGCAGAGGGAAAGGAAGAAGCTGGCTATGTTTGGGCTTTTGACAACCCATATATTTTTTTTATATTTCTGTTTGGGTTTTTTAAATTTTTGTTTTTGTCTTTAAGATTTACTTACTTGTTTTAGCGAGAGAGATCATGAGTGGGAGAATAGAGGAAATCAGAGAGAGAATCCCAAGCAGACCCCAAGCTGTTTGCAACCCAGACTTGGGACTTGGGGACTCAGTGACATGACTGAAATCACCACCCAAGCCAAAACCAAGAGTGCACACTCAACTGAGTGCCCCACCCTAGGTACCCATCTTTTTTGGGTTTTTAATAACTCAGATTTTTCTGTGATATAAGGTAGAAATCAACTTTATTTTTGTTAGGCAGCCAAATGTCCCATTACCATTTACTGAGCAGTGTATTTATTCCCAACTTCTTTGAAATGACATTATTACATACTTAATTTCCACATATACATAGCTCATAGCGAGTTTCTACTCGCTATTTTGTTCTATTGAAACACTTGTCTTTCTCTGACAGTACCAAATCACTTTGTTGTTACTATACTATTGTAGTATACTTCAATACCTGTTAACTTTATATTCTTTTTATTTTTTTTAAGATTTTATTTATTTATTTAACAGAGATCACAAGCAGGCAGAGAAGCAGGCAGAGAGAGAGGAGGAAGCAGGCTCCCTGCTGAGCAGAGAGCCCGATGTGGGGCTCGATCCCAGGACCCTGGGATCATGACCTGAGCCAAAGGCAGAGGCTTTAAAACACTGAGCCACCCAGGCGACCCTCATTATATTCTTTTTTCAAACTTAATCCAGGACTTACTCCCACACATTATGACGGAGATAGCTCCCTGACCACAAAAAGCTAATGTTTCTCTTTCATTATGTGGTATTGTTGCTGGAGAGCAACCCCCTACATTTCTCAGCACCAGCCCTTTACATCTAGGTAGGACCATGTGACTAATTTTCGCCAGAGGAATGTGAGCAAATACAGCATGGTTCATTTTCAGGTCAAAATGATGGGGAAGCAGGGATGCTTTCTTCATGGTCATTGTCCCTATCCAAGGACTCCAAGGACCTAAAAGAAGGCCAGAACCACAGAATGGAAGATGCCTGGCTTCCAGAATGATCTTATGGAAATCAACCTGACAAGGAACTCTTGCTCTTGACTAAGAGTAAGAAATAAACCACTTGTTGTAAAAAGCCAATAAAGTTTAGGGGTTTATCTAGTATCTTAGCTAATATAGAGATGATGGATTATAAATGGCATTTTTAAATTTTTTATTTATTTTCAGCATAACAGTATTCATTGTTTTTTCACCACACCCAGTGTTCCATGTTATCTGTGCCCTCTGTAATACCCACCACCTGGTACCCCAACCTTCCACCCCACCCCCACCACTTCAAACCCCTCAGATTGTTTTTCAGAGTCCATAGTCTCTCATGGTTCACCTCCCCTTCCAATTTCCCCCAACTCCCTTCTCCTCTCTAACTCCTCATGTCCTCCATGCTATTTGTTATGCTCCACAAAGAAGTGAAACCATATGATAACTGACTCTCTCTGCTTGACTTATTTCACTCAGCATAATCTCTTCCAGTCCTGTCCATGTTGCTACAAAAGTTGGGTATTCATCCTTTCTGATGGAGGCATAATACTCCACAGTATATATGGACTACATTTTCCTTATCCATTCTTCCATTGAAGGGCATCTTGGTTCTTTCCACAGTTTGGTGACCGTGGCCATTGCTGCTATAAACATTGGGGTACAGATGGCCCTCCTTTTCACGACATCTGTATCTTTGGGGTAAATACCCAGGAGTGCAATTGCAGGGTAATAGGGAAGTTCTATTTTTAATTTCTTGAGGAATCTCCACACTGTTTTCCAAAGAGGCTGCACCAACTTGCATTCCCACCAACAGTGTAAGAGGGTTCCCCTTTCTCCACATCCCCTCCAACACATGTTGTTTCCTGTCTTGTTAATTTTGGCCATTCTAACTGGTGTAAGGTGGTATCTCAATGAGGTTTTAACTTGAATCTCCCTGATGGCTAGTGATGATAAACATTTTTTTATGAGTCTGATAGCCATTTGTATGTCTTCATTGGAGAAGTGTCTGTTCATATCTTCTGCCCATGTTTTGATATGATTGTCTGTTTTGTGTGTGTTGAGTTTGAGAAGTTCATTATAGATCCTGGATATCAGCCTTTTGTCTGTACAGTCATTTGCAAATATCTTCTCCCATTCTGTGGGTTGCCTCTTTGTTTTTTTGACTGTTTCCTTTGCTGTGCAAGAGCTTTTGATTTTGATGAAGTCCCAAAAGTTTATTTTCGCTTTTGTTTCCTATGTCTTTGGAGGCATATCTTGAAAGAAGTTGCTGCAGCTGATATCGAAGAGATTACTGCCTATGTTCTTCTCTAGGATTCTGATGGATTCCTGTCTCACATTGAGGTCTTTTATCCATTTTGAGTTTATCTTTGTGTATGGTGTAAGAGAATGGTGGAGTTTCATTCTTCTACATATAGCTGTCTATAAATGGCATTTTTAAAAAAGATTTTATTTATTTATTTGACAGACAGAGATCACAAGTAGGCAGGGAGGCAGGCAGAGAGAGGGGGAAGCAGGCTCCCTGCTGAGCAGAGAGCGGGATGCAGGACTCCACCCCAGGACGCTGAGATTGTGACCTGAGCTGAAGGCAGACGCTTTAACCCACTGATCCAAGGACCTTGAGATCATGACCTGAGCCGAAGGCAGAGGCTTTAACCCACTGAGCCATTCAGGTGCCCCTATAAATGGCATTTTTAAAAAATTTAATTAGGATTTTAATTGGGAGTACATTTTATTTATAGGTTAAATTAAAGAGAATTGACATCTCAATATTGAGTTTTCACATCTAGGATAAATTATATCTTTACATTTATTCTGGTCTTCTTTTGTAACCTTCAGTAAAGCTTTGTTTTTTTCTTTATGCAGATCCTAAACATTTCTTACTGTTTATTTCTATATATTTTTGTTGTAGTACAGCTGCAATCCTTTTCCATTACATTTTCTGTTTGACCATTGTTTGTTCATATACAGAATGTTTGCTTTTATAGGATTGTCTTTTATCATCTTACAGAATCTTGTTTGTGTCATTGGCTCATTGGTTTCATTTCTTGCATTTATTTCTAACAAACAGTTTTACCTCTTTCTCCCCCAGATACCTCTTCTTTTTTTTTCCCCCTTTTGCACATCAGCTAGGATCTTGAAAATAATATAAAAAATAGTAGAGATAGCTTTTTTGCCTTCTTCTCCTTTGAAATAAAATTTCATTAATAGTTAACCATTAAATATAATGTTTCATAGTGATTTGATGAATGCCTCTTCCTAGGTAATGGAAATCTCCTTCTATCACTATCTTTTTTTTTTTTTAAAGATTTTATTTATTTGACCGAGAGAGATCACAAGTAGGCAGAGATGCAGGCAGAGAGTGAAGAGGAAGCAGGCTCCCTGCCAAGCAGAGAGCCTGATGCGGGACTTGACCCCAGGACCCTGAGATTATGACCTGAGCTGAAGGCAGCGGCTCAACCCACTGAGCCATCCAGGCACCCCTATCACTACTGTTTTAAAAAGGTATATATTTTTTGTTGTTGCTGTTGTTAAATCAGGATGGATCTTATATTTTAACCAAATGCCCTTCCTCTCTGTTTAGATAATTCATTGTTTTATTTCTTTAATATAGTATACATATAACACATTTCCTAAATATTAAAACACATTTTCATTTTATGTAACCCCTTCTTGGTCATGGTATTTAATGTGTTCAGCCATTTATGTAGTATCTTCGGGCACACCTGCATATCAGAGATTGGTTAACAGGGGTGTGTGTGTGTGTGTGTGTGTGCTCACGTGTGTGTACATTTGCCTAGTTTTCTCATCAGGAATATTCTACCCTGTAGAACAAAATTCAAAAATTTCATTTTTCCTATGTTCTCTAAAGTTGAATATGTTAGCTTTTTTCTGAATATTTGAAAAACTCACGTGTAAAATCAACTAAAGAGAATGTATTTTGGTAGCGAAAGATCTTTGCTCATTTTCCACTTTTTCTACAATTATTGAACGATGCAAGGTTCTTTGCTTCTTCTTGAATTTTTAAATCATTTTTACGTCCCTAGAAAAGTATGTATTTCATTTGTTTTCCCAAAGCTTTCTTAATTTGTACATAAGGTTCTATTTTAATTTTTCAACGTTTCTTCGACTTCTGCAGCTATGTCCTCTTTCAATCTTCTCTCTTTTCCATATTGGATAGGCTACGGCTTGTCTATTTGAATTGGTTCTTTCAAAAACATCAGCTTTTATTCACACAATTTTTATTAAAATTGTGAAAACACTATAGGGAAACATGTATTTTTTTTTCTCAAATTAAAATTTGTATATATTGCTCTAAATTTAGTGGTGTTTCACTTGAAAAGGCATCTGGAAGCTGAAAAACATACTGAACACACTGGTTGAAGTTTATCCTGTCTGCATGTTTGTTTATCTTAGGTGCATGACTCCTTGGGCATTCTCATATTCAAGCTCATGGATCGTTTCATTCTAATCTTCCCAGTACTTACTTATTTTTGGCCTATTTTATCAGTAGGCCAAACACACCTGAGACAGGTGTGTTTTAAGGTTTTTCACCATGATTATAGTTTCTTCAAATTCTCCTTTTTTTCTAATAGTTTCTAAGAGTTTTTGTTTCATAGATTGTAACACTATATTGTTGAGATGATACTGCTCCTCCTTATTATAGCTTTTTAATAGATTTTATTTTTATCAATATAATTTGGGGTGGGTTTTTTTTTGTTGTTGTTGTTCATGGACACTTTTTGCATTCAGAGTAGCCATGTTAAACTGTAATCCCCACATTTTCCAGTGGATTGGTCCAGGGTAGGTGTTTTACTGCCTGAGCCAACAATTTCTTCCTGAAACTCATTATTTGGGATTGTGAGACTCATCAGCAATTGAAACAGTAACATAAAGCCCAGATGGCATGGGCACTGCCACCAGCTGAGTAAAAGAAACTGAACTGCAAAGAGGGGACTAAAGCAGATACACAGAAAGACACACAAACAGCAGACTGGGAGGCAGTTTCTTGGATATACTTTGAGTCTGAAGCCCACCTATATTTTTTCTTTAGGCTCTGTGAGATATACTCATTTCCTTATGATAAATTCCCCTGTGGCTGAAACCAGTTTATTCATTCCACAATTATTTATGGAGTAGGTCGTTATGTGCTAAGTCCTATAATTGGTACTAAGGACATGGTGGAAAACAAAGCAAGTCCTACCATCATGGAGTTTACATTCTAGTTGGGATTTACAAAACGCCAGCAATAAAGACAAGTGGGGGATATGTTATTTAGATATGTGGTCAGGGAAGACCAGTCTGAAAGAAGTGATAGTAAGCCCGGAACTATCTGGGGGGTGAGCGTTTCTGTAAGAAAGTACAACAGGGGCGCCTGGGTGGCTCAGTGGGTTAAAGCCTCTGCCTTCAGCTCAGGTCATGATCCCAGGGTCCTGAGATCGAGCCCCGCATCGGGTTCTCTGTTCAGCAGGGAGCCTGCTTACCTTCCTCTCTCTCTGCCTGCCTCTCTGCCTACTTGTGATCTCTATCAAATAAATAAATAAATATCTTAAAAAAAAAGAAAAAGAAAGTACAACAAAGGAAAAGGCCCTGAGGATTAGAGGAATTTTTGGCATTTTCAAGGAATGGCCAGAATAGCAGCCTGGCTGAAGCTGACTGGGTGTGGGAAGAGGGAGGGAACATGGGTGGACGGGTTAGTCAGGGGCTAAGCTACTGCAGGGGCTTATAGGCCTTGATAAGGATCCCGGAATCGGAAGCCATTGGACGGTAAAGGGTGGAGGGTGGAGATGATCTGATTACATGTTAATGGATTACTTTGGCTCTTCAGGAGGAAATCATAGACTGTAGATGGGCAAGAACAGAAGCACGGATGCCAATTGGAGGCTCTCGCAGTAGCAAGGGACATTAGAGTCTAAAGCAAATTCACGGAGGTTCGTGGTTGGATGGAAGTTGGATGGAGGTTGTGATTGGATTCTGCCTATATTTTAAAGGTAGAGGATCCCTTGATGGGAATTTAAAGTGGGAGAGAAAGGGAGAAGTTAGGGACTTCAAGGTATTTGGCCTGGATAAAAATGATTACCAGTTTTCAGTAATTCTGATGTTCTAGTATACCTTGCTCTAGCTAGGTACTAAAATGTCATTATGGTTCTTTGTTAAATGCCTGTTTTTCAACATTTTTGAAAAATCTGAATCATTTATAGTTGAAGACCTATGTGTAATCGACGATAGGATGTATGTTATTCAACTTTTCCGCCACATCCATTCTGTTATTCAGCCCATCTTTTGAGCTCCTGAGCTGTTCGCTGTGTGGTAGGTGTTTTGTGTGGGATAGGATCCCCAGGTATTCTGTATTTGCAGCACATGTCTTCTATTTAATGATTTTGTCCTATGTCCTACATTAGTCTTGTCAAGACAGGCTACATGTTTATTTGCGTCGCCCCTCCTCGCCCGCCCCCAGTAAATTACAAACAGCAGTTAGAGCTATTTTTTTTTTTAAAGATTTTATTTATTTATTTGACAGAGAGAGATGACAAGTAGATGGAGAAAGAGGCAGGCAGAGAGAGAGAGAGGGAAGTAGGCGCCCTGCCGAGCAGAGAGCCCGATATGGGACTCGATCCCAGGACCCTGAGATCGTGACCCGAGCCGAAGGCAGCGGCCTAAACCACTGAGCCACCCAGGCGCCCTAGAGCTATTTTTTTTAAAGATTTTATTTATTTATTTGAATGACAGAGATCACAAGTAGGCAGAAAGGCAGGCAGAGAGAGGGGGAAGCTGGCTCCCTGCTGAGCAGAAAGCCGGATGTGGATCTTGATCCCAGAACCCTGGGATCATGACCCGAGCTGAAGGCAGAGGCTTTAACCCACTGAGCCACCCAGGCGCCCCAGAGCTATTTTTTTCAAAGCGACAACTGGTACTTAAATCACTGAAAGGATAACATACCTCCCCAAAAAGATGGAGACAGTCTCATGATCCCTCATGAAGATTTGGCTGAAGGAAGGGACACCTGGGTGGCTCAGTTGCTTAAGATTTGGCTGAAGGAAGACCAAAACCAGGACTGAGCACTACAAATATTTAACTTTCCATACTCAAGGAAAGGAAAACACTGTTCTTTGGTCAAAGACCCAAATTGTGAATAAGCAACCACAGTTAAAGCACGTGCTTTAACTAACAGTAACAACCTCACTGGTTCTGAAAGTTAGCAAATCAAAGCCGACCCTTGGCTTCTGGAAACCAGCGAATCAGCGATATAACCCACCGTCCTTAATGTCAGCCAATCAGTGACAGCTCCACCCTTTGAGACAACAGCCAATCAGCAAAAGCCTTAAAGTCAGCCTGTCTACAGCCTCCTTACTCTGGAGACAAAAGAAATGAATGCACCTGAAAATCAGGCAATCCCTAAACACGATACTTCTAAAAGCCCACGAAACCTTGAATGCCATACTTTCTTAAAACTTCTCATAAGATCAGATTTGGCTTTGGGGCACCTGGGAGGCTCAGTCAGTTAAACATGTGCTTCAGCTCAAGTCATGATGAAGCCCTACATTGGGCTCCCTGCTCAGTGGGAGCCTGCTTCTCCTCTGCCTACTGCTTCCCCTACTTGTGCTCTCGCTTGCTCTCTAACAAATAAATCAAATATTAAAAGAAAAAAAATCAGATTTGGCTTTGCCTGCAAGCAAACCAGAGGTTTTTGGTTTGTTGTTGTTGTTGTTTCTTTTTGCATTAGCTATAGAGTTCAATTTATCATTAGTGCATTAATTCACAACCTTTTCAAAGTTCAGCTTCTGTTGATATGAGTTGGGCTTGTGCGTGACAGACACACTAATGCTGCTGTGAGATTATCGAATTCAGCGTTTTCGTTGCTGGCAGTGGTTGCCATTACCTATTTTTTTGTTTGCATATATGTGAATGCAAAATACCAATACCCAAATGTAAATTTTGTGATGAATTTTCTGAACGGTGGATTTTTCAATAAATAAGGAAAAAGTCATTTTGAAGTTCTCAGTATGCAGTTATTTACTTAATATCAGAAATGGTGGAAAGTCAGACACAAACCAATAGTATGTAACAACTATGCACACCAGATACAGCATTTTCTCAACTTACCAAAGAAAGTGCTAAAATTAGCAACTTGTTATTAAGAGAAATTCAGATGCAGAAGATAAAATAATCAGAGAAGCAGTTGTAATGGCCTTCCACGCCATATATCCACATAAGTCTTTCAGATCAAATGATCTAGCTGAAATATCCCTATTACTTACAAGAACTTGTTGAATGTATTTTTTAGGAAAAACTTACAAAACATGTACCCCTTTAAAAGTAAAGGTTATTCATAAAAGGAATAATGTACCATGAACAGAAAAAGAAACTGTATCTTGAAATGGGTAATTATGGCACTTGCCATGACAATTTCATTCTTCAAAGAATTCTACTGTTTCAAATGGTTGTTACTAACTGCTCTTCCAACAGAGCAACAGGTGGAATCATTATACATCATGTTGTTGAAGAGGGAAGAAAAATTGATAATACTTTCTTGTCAGTGGACAATGTTTTTAAAAGTTATTGATCTAGAGATCAGAGCATAATCAATAAAAAAGCAAGTTATACCTGAAAAATGGGATTATGTGCTTCAACAAGTCAAATTTGAACACCAGTTCTCCAAGTTGTTAACTTTATGCCCATATATGCTCAGTATACTGACTCGTATTATTAATTTTTAGCATATTTTTTCATTAATAAATGTTCAGTGGACAAAAGAATGAAGTAAGTTAACCACTGTGGAAACTATCCTATGTAAATGAACACAGGCTATAAATGCAAGAGATTTTAAACGCAATTCTGCATGACAAAGAATTACTAAGGAGAGACAAAGGAAATATAATTTTAAAAAGTGGCACAAAAGGGTGCCTGGGTGGTTCAGCAGGTTAGGCATATGCCTTCAGCTCCAGTCATGACTCCCCTCCCCACCAACCCACCCACCCCTGCCGGCCCCCATATCAGGCTCTTTGCTCAGCAGAGAGTCTGCTTCTCCCTCTCCCTCTGTCCCTTCCCCTGCTTGTGCTCTCTGTCAAATAAAAAATAAAACCTTAAGAAAAAAAGTGGTCTGAGAGTTAGATATTTGGAATTTATTTTGCATAAAAAGTAATTTTTAGGGTACCCAGATGCCTCATATAGTTAACTGTCTGCCTTCAGCTCAGGTCATGATCCCAGGGTTCTGGGATTAAGTCCTGCATCAAGTTCCCCGCAGTCGGCTTCTCCCTCTCTCCTTGCCTCTCCCCCTGCTTGTGCTCTGTCTCTCTTTCTTTCTAATGAATAAATAAAATAAAACAAAAAAAAACAGGAAAAAAGTGATTTTTAGCATAAGTATGCCCCATGCAATATTTTCTTAATGCACATATGCATGGCCAATTAGAAATATTTAAAATTTAACTGAATGTTTTTTATTTTTATTTGCTCCTTCTGGCAACCTGAAGGGAGGGGCAATTCTTTTTTTAATTTCCCAGAATTTAGGTTGCTTCTTTTAAAAATAGCAACCTGCTCTTTTTTATGGATATAAGACATTCTCCTGGATCTCTCTGTTTCCTGCATTCATTCTGTTTCCTCATAGGAAATTTCTTTTGTTTCTACATTGTGGTGGCATTCTTTTATGCTGCTGGTTTTCCTCAAGAGTTTCGGAATTCTTGGTTACTCACACTTAAGAACTACAGGTTTAGATTGGCCCATTTAGGTAGCTGGAGTGTTTGAGTTCACGAAATCCTTGTTTTCTTGGCAATCTATGCAACTCTTGAGTAGGGAAGAGAGTCAGCGTGGACGAGTAGTCTTTCCTTTACCAGAAATAGCAAGCTTGCTTTCTGGATGCAACTGTTCTCCATACTTTACGACCGACAGAAATAATGTCCTGGTTTGCCTGGGAAGGCCACAGGATACTTCTTATCCTGGCACAATTATTAATAGTGCTTGCTTTTATTCAAAAGTGTCCCAGTTTAGACAACAAATTATACTTTCATCCTTCTTATGACAGATGGAAGCTAGCTGGATATTGTCCTATTTCTCTCTCTGGCCCCAGCACCTACCTTGGGAGAGGCTGATGCCAAATATCCCAGTAAATTTCAAAGGCAGAATTCACAGCCTTAAGCAGGGGGCAAATGCGACAGCAACCGCTTGGAGAATAAAAGACTGACACAGTTACTCCACAGCACTGTAATTAATTACCTTATGGGCTCCCCTCCTCCACCCTCTTACTTAGCATCTTAGGTTTCTTTTTCAGGGGTCATCAGAGCTGCTATCTTTCACCAACTAGGATTATAGGGTGTTTTGTTTTGTTTTTTAAACCCTTGTGGATGTTCTCATCCATGACTAACCCTATCTGCTTTAAATCCTTTTTTTTTTTTTTTTTAAGATTTTACTTATTTATTTTAGAGATCACAAGTAGGCAGAGAGGCAGGCAGAGAGAGAGGAGGAAGCAGGCTAGGCTCCCTGCTGAGCAGAGAACCCGATGCGGGGCTCGATCTCAGGTCCCTGGGATCATGACCTGAGCAGAAGGCAGAGGTTTAAACCACTGAGCCACCCAGGTGCCCCTTTAAAAAAAATTTTTTTTTTTAAGATTTTATTTTTTCACTTGACAGAGGAAGAAAGCACAAGCAAGCAGAGCAGCAGAGGGAGAGGCAGAAGCAGGCTCCCCACTGAGCAGGGATCCTGAATCGGGGCTTCATCCCAGGACCCCAAGATCATGACCCAAGCCAAAGACAGTCGCTTAAACAACTGAGCCACCCAGGCGCCCCACCCTATCTGCTTTAATGTTCAATATTAAGCCTGTAGCAGCACCTGTAATAACAATAATTATAAGCAGGATATGAGAACTTTGTGTCAGGTGCTGTTCAAAGTACTTTACTTGTACACATCCTCACACCACCCTTCGAGGTAGGTACTTTTATCTCCGTTTTCCAGTTATGGAAACTGAGGCACGGAGAGGGGAAAGTAATTTACCCAAAGGCTGGAAGACCCAGAGAGGGTAAGCAACTTATCAGGAACTCAGCAATTGAGCCCAGAGCTTAATTCTTCACCAGCACCTAAATTAAATCCCTCATATCAGACGATAGCCCTTTTCCTGGCTTTCTAGAAATGCATGGGGTTCCCCACTTGTATACAGTTCTGTCATTTCTGTGGGGCTTTGAGAGGAAGAAGAGGTTACCTCATGAGGTCAGTTAACTATTTGGAACCTGAAGCTTAGCTTATCAAACTTTCTTTCTTTCTTTCTTTTTCTTTTTTTCTTTTTTTTTTTTTTTAATCAAACTCAGGTGTTCTGTCATATTGAAGAAGGGCTTCTGGTCCAAATGATTATTTGTTGTTTTTCCAGTCAGTCGAAATCTTCTATTAACCTACCCTTGCTAATGTGCCCAAATATCCACATAGCACTTCCCACTGCTGTATCTAGAAAGCTGGGTGAAGATCTGGGATAAAAACAGAAAATACACCATGGAAATTTCCACACCGCCCTGGGAAACTCCACTTTAGGTACTTTATGGGCCACCCCAGGGTCATAATAAGGCCTCCCTTTAAAGTATGTAGACCTAAATCCTATTATTTTAAATCAGAAAGAGATAGGGACAATGGAGGCTGATTCCATTAGTTTGCAAATAAGAAAACTAATTGCACAGAGATCAAGTGATTTACCCATCATCTCCCAGTTAATTAGTATAATTAGTGACAAGGCCAGAATTACCAGCCTATGTCCTAAGAATTTTTTTCAGCTGTCTCACTGCTTCTCTTTTTGGTTGCTTTGGGAACAGAAAGAGAAGATCATCAAAAATCATGTTATTATATGTCTAGAAATGATTGTTTTCTGTAGGTTTGATCTCAATGTTCTTTAGGACCCATACTTTTGTAAAAATTACTATCTCAGCTTTAAAGTTTTGATTGCCATAACTGTCATGGTTCCCTACAATATTTTTCAGGTTTTTCTGTGCTATACATGCCAGTACACTAAACCACGCTTCTTTTCACCTCCAAAATAGCATTGACTCATATCTGTTCAAATATATTAACATTTTCGTCTCAACTGACTCACTTGCCAGGAGCAACAGGCTTTTATGCCAGTTCCCAGCATAAGCCATATCACCCCTCTGCTGGATAAAACAAAGAAATATTATTCTACTTTTAGGCTAATGAACTTTGAAAAGTGAAATCCTTTTCTTTTCCTTGCCCCCCCCAACAGCAATTGGCTTTTTGGGTTGCAGATATGTTCTAGAAATTGCAACATCAGAAAGGCTAAAAGTGGCGGGGTAGGGGGAGGCTTTAGGTAAAGGGAAAGGGGGAAAATTACAAGATATTTCCTAATTTATCGAGAGATGAACATTTCACCTTCTAACTGTGAAATAAAATGGTTTTCTTATCCAGGACTAGAAGGAACTGTTGTAGAAGGAAAAAGGAAAGTCAAGTAAAAATAAGCTGATAAGTTTTCATTATTCGTTCTAGGGAAGAAATAGCTATCAACATTAAATAATCTGTTTGGGAGCATATTAGGAAATAAATTCTAAAATGTCTATTGTTCGTAAGCCATAAATTCAAGATAAAAAGCAGTAATTCTTGTCAATTAATATCTCTGTCTTTTCTCCCTGTCTCTAGCTAAGAAAGCCGCAAAGCTCCAAGATCTGCTAACACTATCTCCACCTTTTAGGACAACCAGGTAACCCATCATTCCTTCAGCAGATGCATTTCTGTGACGTCACCAAATCCCCCTTTCTGTCCCACCCACAAACACCTACCCAGTCATTTGCCTCTTGACATTGATGCCTCCAGTTCCTCCTCTCAGCGGAACATCCCACCTGCACTCCTGTTAATCCTAGCTAAAATGGTATCTTTTCCTATTTAATGTTCTCTATAGCTCTTTTTGCTATGACACATTATCTCGTGCTTACATATTTGTTGTCTGTCGGCTCTTTTCAGAGAAGATTTTGTCTATCTATTTTACTAAACATACAACTCCCATTTCTAGAACAACGCCTGACACCTAGGAGGTGCTTAAGAATATTTGTTGAATGAATAATTTATTTGGCTCCCTGGAAGCGTCAGAGCATCTTGGGCCCTGGGATATCAAAGAGCAGCTATCAACTCTCACACCTTGCCCACTTCTGTCATCACTTGGAAATGTCCCACCTCTGAAATTTTTTTTTTTAAAGATTTTATTTATTTATTTGACAGAGAGAAATCACAAGTAGATGGAAAGGCAGGCAGAGAGAGAGAGAGTGAGAGAGGGAAGCAGGCTCCCCGCCGAGCAGAGAGCCCGATGTGGGACTCGATCCCAGGACCCTGAGATCATGACCTGAGCCAAAGGCAGCAGCTTAATCCACTGAGCCACCCAGGCGCCCCCACCTCTGAAATTTTAAACCCCGTAGAAATTTGCTCCAGTTGCTAGCCCCTCTTTCTCTGGCATATTCTCTACTGCCTTATTTCCAAAAGCTCTAGACTCTTCAGTTGTAACACAAATGCTCTACCAACTCTATTTAAGGCTTCACTTCTCATATCCTGCTTCAGCTGAGCTTAATAAAAGAGTAGTTTACACCCACTAGCTTGATTTTACTCTCTCCCACTGTCTCAACCCAAGTATTTTGATTTCTGTTCACACAGCTCTATCAAAAGTGCCTTTGCCAATGTTACCACCCCACAATCCCATCAGATCATAAAATCATTTTCAAAACAGAAATCTAATGCCAAATATTAGGAATATGTGGGAAAAGAGGAAGTCTCTTCCAGGTGGAGTGAAAAATGGTACAACCATTTTGGAGAGCAATTGCTAAAGTTGAAGAGGTGAATTACCAACAACATATTCCATTGGAAAAGCTCTCTCACATGAACCCAAGAAGCCGTGTGTATGAGTGTTTGTTAAAGTGCTGTAATAACAAAAACCTGGAAATCACCCAAATATCCACTGTGGTAGAAACTTGTACTTGGTCTCCAGAATTCACCTTCCCCTTCTTCCTTGGTAACTGAACAACCAAATTTTAGACATGTGGTTACTTAGAATGAAGAGTCCTTTTCCCACTCTCTTTTTTAGCTGTGTTCATGTGAATTCATTTTAGATAATGGGATGTAAGCAAAATTAGAGAATGAAACATCCTCTTTTTTCTTCTTTCTACTGTAAGAATGCAAATAATGTCTGTCAGAGCTGGAGCCATCCTTTTGAGCTCTGAGATGACCTGTACATGAAGGTCCAGATGTAGAGGAGTAACAAGATAGAGGGAGTCTACGTCCCTGAAACTGTGCCACTCCATGCCATTCCCGGAAAACCACCTTTGGACTTACCCACAAAAGAGAAACATTTTTTATCTTGTTTAAGACCTTGTTGTTTTGGGGGTTTTTTTGTTGCTCATCTTTAGCCAAACTTAGTCCTAACAATCAGAACAGTGTGTTCATTAAACTGACTTTAGTATAGCAATAAATAAACAAGAGAAATCTATCCACAGGGATAAATCTCAGAAACATAATATTGTTTAGAATAGGAAGTACAAAATAACATTATTTGAGTTAAAAATGTATGATATTATATTTATTGTTTACAATAAATATTCTTACATTAAATAAATATTCTTACATAAAAAAAAAACATAAGAATTATTCGTGACAACTTCAAGATAGTGGTATCCTTACAGCAGGGATTTTTCTGATTCTACATGGAGTAACCGGCTACATTACTGATCATCTTATCAACCAGGTTGGTCAAAAGCAAACCAAGGGGCGCCTGGGTGGCTCAGTGGGTTAAAGCCTCTGTCTTCAGCTCAGGTCAGAACCCAGGGTTCTGGAATCGATCCCTGCATCAGGCTCTCTGCTCATCGGGGAGCCTGCTTCCCCCTCTCTCTCTGCCTGACTCTTTGCCTACCTGTGATCTCTGTCTGTCAAATAAATAAATAAAATCTTTAAAACAAACAAACAAACCAAGTAAAAGGCCCTCAATTTGTTTTGTCGAGAACTTTCAAGGTTGATCCATTCACCCTTCCCTTGTAAATCACTGCCACTGAAATCAAGCCCTGATCCTCAGTATTTGAGTCACTCATGAATGATACAAGGTGAGACAAGCTGTTTCTGGGATGTGACTTTGTGAAAACCAAGCCAAGAAGATTATACTGCCAAGTTTCAGTAGAACTTTAGCAGACGTGGCCTTGGCTAATTGGCCACTGTGGATTAACCATAACTTATTCATATTCACCAACACTTTCCTGAATATATACTGAGTTAGGGTTAGGAATAGTTACCTTGTAAATTAATGTGAGTGAAACAAGAGCTGGCTCCATTATTTTTTTATGTGGAGGAAATCTGATCCTCAGACAAAGAAGAAAATCAGCCCGCGAGCCATTTTCAAGTTTCTAATAATGGTGAGAATAAAATACACCATTCATTGAGTACTTACAATGTGGCAGGTATGTTACATATATTTGCTGATTTAAAATATTTTTTTTAAGATTTAATTTATTTATTTGACAGAGAGAGATCACAAGTGGCAGAGAGTCAGGCAGAGAGAGAGCAGGGGGACACAGGCTCCCCCTGCTAAGCAGAGAGCCCGATGCAGGTCTCAATCCCAGGACCCTGAGATCATGACCTGAGCCAAAGGCAGCGGCTTAATCCACTGAGCCACCCAGGCGCCCCTAAAATATTTTTTTTTAAGATTTTATTTATTTAAAAAAAAAGATTTTATTTATTTATTTGACAGACAGAGATCACAAGTAGGCAGAGAGGCAGGCAGAGAGTGAGAGAGAGGAGGAAGCAGGCTCCCCGCGGAGCAGAGAGCCCGACGCAGGGCTCGATCCCAGGACCCTGGGATCATGACCTGACCTGAAGACAGAGGCTTTAACCCACTGAGCCACCCAGGCACCCCTAAAATATTTTTCACAACAACCCTAAAATATTAATTTAAAAATGGCTTATGGTCACATAGCTAAAAAGGGATTGAACCTGGATTCTGTTTAAAGAGCTGTCTAACTCTAAAGTCTATGTTCTTAAATATTGTGCTAGTCCATTTACCACCACTAATAGTATTTACTGTCCTGGGTGAGTCACATGAACTGGTAAACTAAATAGTTGATTACATCATGCATTTAGAATGGTGTTACAGTATGCACAGGCTATGGAAGCGTTTACCTGTCCCCAGACATCTTCTCCACATTCTGAAATGCTATTACCACATATGTCACTTTTGGGGTTAAGTAATGTGCCCCAGAATACTAGTAAAGTTTATCTCCTTTAAGGGGGACATTCTCATTGACAAATCCATGGATTAATTTAATACATTAAACTATAACTTAATAACAAACTACTAGCATTAGATTCCCAAAGGAATGAAATGCCTTTCTCATACACTTCAATGGATAATGTAAAAGTCTTTTTAAAAGGATCAGATTCCCTTAGGAGAAAAAGCAGAGGGACCTGAGGAAAGAAATGATACCATAGAGGAGCAGTATACCTTGTGGTTTTGGTATCTTAACCTGAAATGGAGTGTTGTGGTTTGAAGAAATCTTGACAATTACCTATCACAACCTCCTGCATTATCACACCCACAGAAATACACCCTTTATGAGTGGAAGATTAGCTCAGAGTTATTCCTTCATTTGTTCATAGCCACATAAGTAGATTTTAACTACTCAAAGATGAAATCATGAGCCTTTTCACGCCAAGATTATTTCTCTGTCAAAATCTGAGGAGAAAGTGCCAAAAAGCAGAAAATAATGAGGAAGAAAAGAAATATTTGGCCCAATTCATAATTTTAACCAGCACAAGCCTACCCATCCGCCAACTGCCTTTATCTGGTTTGTAATGGGAGGAAGGGAAAAGACAGAGGACGTAAGGAGATGGCTAGGTGGGGTGCCAAGGGCGTTCTGCCTCTGTTTGGGGAAAAAAGCTGTTCAAATCACTGTGAGCTGGAGCTCTGATTTCTGCTTCTTTCTTCCTTCAAGCCCACAGCTGATTTGAGGAAGAAGGAGAGGCAGCCTTGATAATGGGAGGAAAGGCTGCTGTCACCGAGTCAGAGAATTCATCCTATCCGTTTCCGGCCCACTCTACTACCAACCCTTAACATCGCTGTCAAGAGGAGTCCCCAGCTCTGGTGACAAGGAGCCCAACATCCCCCCGGACCGATCTCAGTTTTGAGCCAAAGACAAGCTTGCTATGGTTCTACCCTCTTGTCCTAGTAACCCCCTCTGAAGCCATTCAAGCAGGTCATGAACTCTCCTGTCCATAATAATCCTTCACATATCCGATGAATTAAGTAATAATAACAACAGCAAACACTTACATGTAATGCTAGGTATGATTATCATTGGCACCATAGAAAACTGAGGCAGGGAGAGGTTAAGCCCCTTGCCATGCTCTCATAGCTAGTAGGTGTTCAAGCAAGGATTTGAGGTGTTCAATCACTATATTACACAAGCTTTTCTTAACTATTTCTTGCTCCCCCATCAGCCACTCTTCCTATGACAGGATTCTCCATCCCTTTCACCCTGCCCTTTGACTCACACTCCAGTTGGTCAATGCTGCTTTTAACAGAGTCACTGTGGAAGACTGAGTTCTTCGGGAAGCAGGCTCCGACATGGCGTTTAGAGCCTGTAGGGTGCTAATTTTTTTTTAAGGTGTTATTTATTTGTTTGACAGAGATCACAAGTAGGCAGAGAGGCAGGCAGAGAGAGAGAGGGGGAAGCAGGCTTTCCACTGAGCAGAGAACCCAACACAGGGCTTGATGCCAGGACCCTGCGATCATGACCTGAGTGGAAGGCAGAGGCTTCCCACTGAGCCACCCAGGTGCCCCAGCAGGATATTTATGAATGAACATCCTTGATGTCAACACCTGATGAAGGTGAAACAGATGGAGGGATGGGGAAAAACAGACCTAAGACATTCACACAATTATGGTAAGTGTATATTATCAAAGGTTATTCATAGGTTACTCTGACAATGTAAACCATTTTCATGGAGTGGATATAAGATTGGCTGACATTTTGACCCCATTAAATTAATAACATGCCCAATTTTTGTTCCAAATGGTAGCTAGGCAAGTTCATCCAGAACCTATTGTCAAAAACAGGACACGATGGTGTTTGTGAAAGATGATCATGGAAATCCTTTTACTGATTCTGGCTAATTAAGTAAAAACTTCTGGGTATTTATACCTCTGCAGAGATACAATTTAGCTTTAAAAATAAAGGTATCAGGGCACCTGGATGGCTCAGTGGGTTAAAGTCTCTGCCTTTGGCTCAGGTCATGATCCCAGGGTCCTATGATCGAGCCTCGAGTTGGGCTCTCTGCTCAGCAGGGAACCTGCTTCCCTTCCTCTCTCTCTGTCTGCCTCTCTGTCTGCTTGTGATCTCTGCCTGTCAAATAAATAAGTAAAAATCTTGGGACGCCTGGGTGGCTCAGTTGGTTAAGCAGCTGCCTTCGGCTCGGGTTGTGATCCCAGTGTCCTGGGATCGAGTCCCACATCGGGCTCCTTGCTTGGCGGGGAGCCTGCTTCTCCCTCTGCCTCTGCCTGCCATTCTGTCTGCCTGTGCTCGCTCTCCCCCCTCTCTCTCTCTGATAAATAAATAAAATCTTTAAAAATAAATAAGTAAATAAATAAAAAGAAATCTTAAAAATAAATAAATAAATAAGTAAGTAAAAGGTGTGTTATTCTTGTAAGTGTAAGGAAAAAGTCTACAGATCCCCCTGAAAAGATTAGTAGGCTCCTTATTTGTACAAGTTCTTTTGTTTTTTAATTTAATAACGCTACTGCTGGTTGATCAACCAAGTTGTTTTTAAGAGCTCCACGGTATTTTGGCAAGTCTGTAAAGTAATAGATAATTAGTCCCCAGGAAAAAAAAGGAGTAGAATGCCACAGCCCCCGCAAATCTGTTACTTCTCAGATGCCTGTTACAGCGGCTGCTCCAAATGCTATTAAAGTTAAACCTCAAATTCTTACCTTATATATTCTTTTTTTTTTTTAAGATTTTATTTATTTATTTGACAGACAGAGATCACAAGCAGGCAGACAGGCAGGCAGAGAGGGGAAGAAAAGCAGGCTCCCTGCTGAGCAGAGAGCCCAACGTGGGGCCCCGATCCCAGGACCCTAGGATCATGGCCTGAGCCGAAGGCAGAGACTTAACCCACTGAGCCACCCAGGCGTCCCGATTACCTTATTTATTCTTGCAGCCTGTTTATCAACTGTTTCTATTTCAGAGCTGTGAAGGGTTGCATTCTTGTTATCCCATATTCCATTTCAGCGTAGTTTATGACTTAGCTAAGGAATTTTTATGGCACAAATATTAGGGACCATACAAAGGTATAAAAGGGAAATTGGGAGAATATTATTTTAATAATAGCTGTGAATACAGAAATGAGGGAAATTTTCAAGGGGAAATTAAAAACAGGGATGTTGAAATAACAGGAAATGGAAGGTGATGAGGAAGAATCGTCCACCTGCTAAATTAATATGCTTGCATTCAATGTGAACTCCAGTATAGCATTGTTCCTCCACATTGTTAAGTTTGCTGAAAAGATATTTTAAATGATAATTCCCGTCTTCAAGTTGAATTACTTCTACAAACTAAGTCAGTCACATTCTTCGGATGCAAGCCTCTTTGTTACATTTTCACCAGCAGGCAATAGCATCTCCTTCTCATGCCCAACAAAATTCAGGTTACCTCCTAGGACACCAGACATAACTTCTTGCTCTTTTGGAGTGGACCAGCCCTATCTCTTTTACTAAACTCACTCCATTCCTTTGTTAATTTTACATAAAGATTCTCCATGGAAACAGCTCCTTCTGAGTCAGACTGAGAAAAGAGCAAAAGCGCTTGGCTAGGTATAACTGTTATAAGTATCTGTATTTTGTTTAACCCCCTTGAAATAATGAGTTTTCTAGAAGTCAAAGAAGAATGGAAAGCTTATCAAATAAGCTGCTCTATATGTGGGCAGCTTTCCCATGAGCGAACCCATGATTTCCTATAAGAATTACATAATATGCATCGCTCGCTTTGCCAGGAGTCCTTATCTTGCCTATGATGTAAAGCTGAGCTGTAAGAGATACAGGTCTGAAGAGAAGGGTCAGCCGGAGGCCCTGAACCAACTTTGTAACTGCAAAGGGAAATTGACTAATCTTAGAAATTTGTTTTTCCTTCCTTGTCCTAGGCTTGATCCAACTGGAGGAAATTGACTGGTATTTCATGATTTTCCTTTACAATAAGCTGGGAGCAAGCTGCAGAGGAAGCTGGTCAGGTCAGAGCAGAAAGGAAACTGCCTAGCACCTTCGTCAATTTCCTGTTGCATCCAACTGATAGCAGAAAAGAGAGGATGTGATGTTATAGGCTCTGGCCTTAGGTTCCTAGATGCTGCTGATAAACGCTGCCACCTTCCAATCAGTGGCTAGTGATTCACAGTTTTCTACCAACTTAATCTAGATTCAGAGTTTAAAAACTGCCTCCTAACTGCCCAGACCTTTAAAATGCTTACTTATCCTGTGTCAGATATAAAGAGCCAATAGTTAATAGTTAAAGCAGTTCCTTCAAAAACAGCCCCCTGAAGATCTACCAGACTCCAGAAATACACAAGATCTGTTTCCAGGGAAATCAGCTCCTTGAGAATTCAGTCTGCTCATACAGACATTTCCATGGGAGGATGGGGGAGAATGTGTTCTGGTTTAGTCCGGGATAGGGGTATGTCGGGGACATTTCATTAGAAACTATTTCCCAACAGGGCACATGACTATACTACTCAAAAATGCCAATGACCTTCTTTTAATTATGGAAGGGACCTCTAGTTTATTGCAAATTATTTGAAAGCCTTACACAACATAGTCCCTACTTACCTTTTCAGAACTGCTCTCAAACTATCTTACTATATTATTGTTAAAACGCAAATAAACAAAACTGTGTACATTTGGTGTCCCAAGCTCCAACAGTTTGGCTCAGGCCAGATGAACCAAAATGATCTCACTATTTCTATTCTCTTCTCCACATCTTATCCATAATTCAAGTTGCTGTTTCTCCACCAAGTTTTCCCTAACTATTCTAAGTACAAAGAAATTGCACAAAGCTTGTAGTATCATAGTTATATCTCATTTGTCCATAAACCATTTCCCTGGTGGAGTTTGAGCTGTTTTTTATTGTGCAGTTTCCTAATTCTTGCATTCCTGTTTCAGTCTGTATGCTTTTGTAATGATTTTGGAAGAAAGGTGATGTATTTTACTTTTTTATACGCCCACACCCCACCCAGAATAGGGTCTTCAATTCAGCAATACCTATTCTAGATTAATTTATTGAAAGCACATGGTATTAAACAGGAACAGACACAACCATGTATAAAGGTAAGTGGAGTGGAAGAATCTAGTACTATAAGAAGATAATCATAGGTTTGGGGAATTTAAATAGTTAGGTTCTTATTGACTCTCAGATTCATAATTTAATAGGACATATCTTGACTATTTTCATCAACCAATCAACTAACCTATTAAGCAAGCAAAAGCAAATAAAAAGCTCTTCTGAGTTTGGGTAATAATGATATGGTTTCATCAATTATAACAAATGTACCAGTCCATTGTGGGATGTTGATGGTGGAGGAGACTGTGTGCGTGGAGGAGCAGGGAATATACAGGAAATCTCAGTACTTTCTGATCAGTTTTGCTGTGAACCTGAAACTGCTTAAAAATAAAGTTTAGGGGAGCCCAGGTGACTCAGTCGGTTGAGCAGCCACCTTTGGCTGAGGTTGCTCAGGATATGATCCCAGGATCCTGGAATCGAGTCTGACATCAGGCTCCCTGCTCAGTAGGGAGCCTGCCTCTCCCTCTACCTCTGCCCCTCCCCCTGCTCATGCTCTCTTCCTCTCTCTGTCTCTCTCTCTCTCACACACACACTTCTCAAATAAATAAATAAAATCTTTCAAAAAACAAAATAAAAATAAAGTTTACTTAAGAAAAAGAAAAAAGAAAAACCTTCTGCACATCCAGTGTATTAAGCCTGTTTCCATACCACACCAAATCACTCAGCAATATCTGGTCTCGGCCCCCGAGCCTCCACCACTTGACATGCTTCTGTCATCACTGTAATAAAATCAGGAGTCCCGGTTGTACAGTGTCACAGAACAAGGAAGGATCACAGTCTTTGTACATTGCTTGGACCCCTGGGGTACTGCCTTTACGAGACTGCCCAGACTGACTGGAAATCACAGAAGGGCACACAGAGTTAATGCCCCCATGGACTAGACTTTAATGAGTGAGAGATAGGAGGAAGGAGGAACCCAACAGATAAATTGTCCTTTGGCTCATCCATGGACCGTCTGGTTTCTTATTGCCTCTCTGGACACCAGGCAATCAGCAATGTTGTGCTGTGAGAGGCCAACTCAGTAACACCTCCTTGCATTCTCTCTCCTTCCTTCCCTGACTCATGCCCTTCTCTTCCCTCTTAGCTCCCTAGGGTTGCACCCCTCTCTAAATGATGGGTATGTAAACTCTTATCTCAGGCTCTGTTTTCCGGGGAAACTGAGTATCTGCCAAATTCAAAATCCTGTGCTTACTGTGAGGGACAAGACATAGTACTCTGTAGTTACAAATGCTCTTTCTCTCTATATTTTTTTCTTTAATAGGCAATGCATTACATGGTTCAAAAAAGTAAAGAAAAAGTGCAAACCTCCTTCCAACACACATGTACCTTCCTGTCTTCTTCACCCTGTTTCCTTTCCATTAATAGTAAATTTAAAACTTTTCAATCAGTAAATACTTCTGGAAGTAAAAACTTCCAGAAAATTTTGTCTGCTTAGGTTTCTAACATGTAGGTGTGCCGTAATTTACTTACTTATTTGAGTGTAGATGAATCTTTAGGAATCTTTAGGTTGTTTCACTGTGATTGGCTTACAAAGAATACAGAAGGAAATACCATATTATAGGTAAGCTGTTTTGCCTGCATACTTGCATATCTAAAGGCTAAATTTCTAGAAATGATATTTGTAGGTCAAATTGTATTGGCATAAGAACATCTGTTATTACATACCTTTAACAATCCAGTGTGTTGAAGATTTTGCTTTGTGTTTGGTTCGTGAAAAATGATATCTCAACATATATTTAAACTGTACTTCTCTTATTATACATGAGGTTAAATATAATTTTAGACATTCAAGAGCCATTTGTTTCTCCTTTTCTGTGAACTGTTTGTTTGTGAAGAAGCCTTCACCAAGGGAACAATCTTTGGCGCCTCTATTTTTAAAACCCTGTGCACCAGACTCAAACCAAATTAAATTGAGGACTTGAGCACAACACTCATATCCCTACTTGAGATCCTGCAATTTATACCATCTCCAAGTTGCAGAGTCTGGTCCCCACATTCAGCACGTTCACAGTCTAGCAATAAAGGAAGATGGTGGGGAGAAGGGAGTAAATCAGGCTTAAAAAGTTCCCGCTGTTGCAACAATAATGCACAGAGAGGCAGGAAACACTGGCTGATGATGGCTGGTGTGGGTGTCCAAAGGCTCAAGCTTGAGAGTAAAGATATTTGCAAAGGATTATGGGAACACAGAGAACAGGATAGAAATAAGGTTTATTAGAAAGGTCATGCACTGAGAGGGCTCTTGAACAAGGCCTTCAAGGATAAGGTGGAAGAAGCAAGCAGGGGTATAGCCCTTCTACACAAAGGGAACAGAATGAGCAAAGATACAGGGCTAAGAACTTTCTGTAAACAATGACTGATCCAGAGTGACCAGAGAACAGGGAGGGCGTGTGTGTATGTGCGCACGTGTGTGTGCGTGCGCGTGTGCATGTGTGTACAGGTGAAGGATGTGAGATATGGGCAGAATGAGAGATGAGGTCATTTTTTAATTAATAATTATTTAAAAGCTTTTCTTCCTTAGGATTCTTCACAACTGAGCTCAAACTTCCTTATAAGTTTTACTTGGCATAAATGAAAAGTCCTAGAATAAACATGACTTGGGATGATGTAAAAACAACCTATTTTAAGGAAAATAGAGGAAGAAGCTCACTAGGTCAGAGAGATTGGCCCCTATTAGTCATGAGCCTCTTCTTCCCCTCAAACAAAAAATCCCAGGGCATGAAGGCTAATGGGTATGTTCGTAAGGACATAGCAGCGCAGCATCGATGGGGAAATGAAGCAAACACTTCTTAAAAAAAAAAAGAGGAAATATAAACTGCTCTTCTGTTTATGGTAATTAAAACTGTAGGAATAAAGAACAATAAAAAGGTAGATGCAAAGAGAGGTCAGTGAAGTGAAATTAGCTACATTACAGAACTCTAATGATAGCTGCTTACTAAACGCCCGGTAGATTGTGCTAATGAATACTCCAGAGCTGTAACCATTAAAAAAAAAAAAAAATCTGGTTGGCTTTAAGAAGAAAAAATATATGATAATTATTTTTTCAAAGAGACATTGCTAAGGTTTATCCATGCCAAAACACTGAGCAAAATTTGAATGTGAAATAAACCACAGGAAAGACATGATAAGTGAGAGCGTCTGCAGACTCATTGGCACTCTGCATTCTTCCTTCGGCTCCTCCTGTCTTCTAATTCTTTGTTTATATTATTCTCCCCTTGAAAAATCCAACAACTTGCAGACTCCAGGAATTAAAAACAGGAGCGCTAAATTATCAAATCTTTACATATAAGGGAAAAATAGTTACAGAGGTTCAAATGACCTCACCAATATCTTCCAACACCATTCAGCCTTGTCCTGCAGATCTAGGTAATGGCTTACCCAGCAGATTCTTTCTTTGCAGTGACTATGATCTACGTTTTGCTTGCTTCAGGACAAAGGCCAAATCAGGCCAACAACTTTCCATCTCAACCGTAGGGGAGGCAGGGGATGGATGCACTGAAGCTGGGGTTCCAAGATCCGGTTGGGAACTGATTACATGGGCCAGGCTGGGATAAGCGGGCTGAGATTCTGCACCCGTGCATATACCACAGCAGACACCTTGGTCTCCCGCTAGGAGGCCATCCCCCTTCTTGCCTACTAACAAGCCTCAGTTTTGTTCAGGAAAAAAATGCCAAGTAAGCGGGATGAGCGATGATGGATCTAAGCCAATCATGGTGAACCCACTCCCCTTTGCCAGTGACTGCCAAGATCTCGGAGTGGACATGTGAGCCCGACTTGACTAGTACAGGGTAAGAAGAAGTCAGTGGAGGGCTGGTAGGAGAGATTATATTTCCTGATAAAATAAAGGAAAGGGAGGAGAAAACCCTTTTGCCTCCCTTCCCCTGCTTCTAGTTTGAATGCCTTTGTGTGTGGGGCGTTCCCCAAAGCGGTGGCAGACCTCTGACAATTACCGAGACATTGCTGACTCACCCGGGAGGCAGGGTGGAATCTGCCGTGTTTGATAACATTGTTGAGTTACCAAACCAACCTTGAGACAAGCATCTTGTTAAGTGAGCACCAAATATACGGAGGGTCTTAGGTCACTATTTGTTAGGTTTTCTGTTGCTTGTAGCAGAAATACAAAACAAAACCCTATACCTGGTAGGAACCAAATCAGTAACCAGGGAAATAGTGCTGGGGTGATGTCCATAGGGTCGGAGGAGCAGTAAGTGGGAGAAGGGGGCCAAGAGCACACCAGCATGCAGTGTGGAAAAACTTTCATGGTGGGGAGTGTGTCCTGGGGCTTCCTGGAGGCCTCCATCACTGTGCTTTTGGCTATGTGAAGTGGGGTGGGACTGACCGCTTCAAGAGCCAGCGCAGGGCTAGCTGCTGCTGAAACCCACCGCTTCCTTTATTTCTCTCGGCAGCACACCTTAGCCCAGATTCTTGTGACCTCATACGTGCAATCTCACATGTTGGCCGACTGGTTTCCTGTCTTGGGTCTCTACCTTCCCACCCACTCTGGACGTGGTAGCCAGATTACCTATCAGTTATTGTCAATCCACACTTCGAAACCTTCCATGGCACCTCACACTTGAAAAGTCCACCTCTCTTAGCCTTAAAAAGTACTGCGCCCTCTTGTCCTTCAGGGACACATCAAGTTAGGTTATGGTCTCTTAAGAACAGTTCCAAGTCACAACTTTCTGTCTCCTAGTTCTTAAAAACAGCATCTTAACATGCAGAAATTTTCAGTAACTATTCAAGACAGAGACTTTTTTTTTATACCTTAGTCTTTACCCTGTATCATCTATTTTAGAAGAAACAATATTGACTGGTGATTGGATGATATGACTATATCTCCTGGTGATTAAATAAATCGGTAAGCATGCATTAAGTAGCCATTATTCTTATAAGTTATGCCTACACTGACATTTTTTTCACACTACTCAACTTTTGTTTGTGTGATCTTATGTCTTTATAGTGATTAAAAAAACACCATTAAAAATGATCATTAGTGGGGTGCCTGGCTGGCTCAGTCAGAGGAGCATGCGACTCTTGATCTCAGGGTTCTGAGTTCAATCCCCATGTTGGGTGTAGAGATTACTTAAGTAAATAAAACTTTTTTAAAAAATGGTCATTAGTGGTGTTGATTTTAGTAAATTAACAAATTTAAGTAACAATGAAATTTTGAATTTGAGTTTTTGTTATAATTATTTTATAAAATAATTTTTAACTAGCTCCACCTTTATATAATTTCACAAGCAGTTTTGCTTTTTTTTTTCCAACTACAAAAACAGAACTTTATTTTCTCAGTAGCTTCATTTAGTTCATCAGTAGCCAGCTTCCTGACTTATAGCATTACCACTTCACACTTTGACCACTGCAAAAACCCCAGTTGGAATTTTTGTATCTTTTGCAGGTTCTTGATTCCACGATTTTGCTCTTTAATCATTCTCTCTATCTAGAGTACTCTCTTGTCTTCCCCTAACTTCAAAGCTAAGTCCCAGTTTCACATGCCCTGCGTGGCCTCTCCTGATCACTGTAATCCACAGTGGTTTCTCTTCTGAGCCCGTAGAGCACACAGTATGTCTGTCACTCATTCTTGTACTGTTAAAGTCTTCTTGTTAAATGTGCGTGTCACCCAGGTGTTTCCAAGATTCAGCCTTCTCTTTAGTACTAAATAAAATAAATCAAGCTCCTATGACATAAAGCTCTGCTCTCCTGAATACTCTTTTTTTTTTTAAGATTTTATTTATTTAATTGACAGAGAGAGAGAGAGAGAGAGATCGCAAGTAGGCAGAGAGGCAGGTAGAAACAGGCTCCCTGCTGAGTAGAGAGCCCAATGTGGGGCTCGATCCCTCAGACCATGACCTGCACCTAAGCTGAAGGCAGAGGCTTAACCCACAGAGCCACCCAGGCACCCCACTCCTGAGTACTCTTGAAATTACTGAGTTTCACCTCTTGCTCCAAACCTCTACTCCCAGGTCAATTCTTGATCCTCTCCTATTATCCTACCTACGCCTATGCAAATGCTTATTTGCATTTGCAGTCCTTTCTTAACATCCCTTTTCCCCAAGAAGAGACATCAGCTCTTCTCCTTCATTCCTAAGAGCATCACTAACACAAAGCTCTTTCACGTAAGAGACTTTTACTAAACATTTTAGGAATGATGGAGAGTAACTGTGCTTAGAACAGGAAGGGATAAAAAGTTCTAAATGATCATCAAAATAATTACCAATTATTGAGCAATTAACCTGGGCCAGGTTATGCCAAGCATTTTACATACACTATTTTATTTAATATTCAGAGTGTCCTTATACCATCACACAGCTGGTAAGTTAGAGAGCCATCACTCAAGTCCAAGTCTTTCTGGCTCTGGGGCCTCCATAATCTTTAGTATTCCTAAAGTTCATGGTCCTGGAAGAATCTCTAACTATAACAGTAGAGTGTATGGTCACCTATCCACATTTACTCCATTTCTTTTGTCTACTTCTTATAGAACTTTGGTTTTTGTATTTTTGTTCAGGAAACCACCTTCTTCTTCTTTTTTTGTTTCTTTTTTAAGATTTTATTTATTTGACAGAGAGAGAGTGCACAAACAGGGGGAGTGGCAGGCAGAGGAAGAGGGAGAAGTAGGCTCACCACTGACCAGGGAGCCCAGTGTGGGGCTCTATCCCGGGACCCTGGGATTGTGACCTAAGCTGAAGGCAGTTGCTCAACCACCTGAGCCATCCAAGTGCCCCAGGGAACCCACCTTCTTCAAGCTGCACTCCTGAGAGCTGCGTCCTGAATCTTCCCGGCAATTATGGTTGGCAGTGACTTGTGTGGGCATGAGTACAGGATACATTCTGGCAAGTAAGACCTGCAAAGAAATCTTCTGGGTTACTTGGAGGAAAAGTTTCCTTTGGCCAAAAGAGATACATGGAAAGAGGTAGTATCTTCCTAGACAGTTGTGCAAAGATGACAGGAGAAACTGCTGGGGCTGACTTAAAACCATGAGAGAGTTACTTTGAGGGCAAAGGCAAAGCAACACAGGTTGCAGAAAGGAAAGACAGAATAAATCCTGGGTGTTTGTTGTTCGCCCACCAAAATATTTCATCTTAAACATTCCTATCTTTGTGCTTTGTGGAATTATAGTGCTATTATTTATACCCATATTGAGTTCAGCTTTCTCTTATAGTGAAAACTATTGCTTTTTTAAAAAGATTTTATTTATTTATTCATAAGAGAGAAAGAGAGAGGGAGAGAGGTGGAAGCAGAGGGAGAAGCAGGTTCCCCTGACTTGGGGGAGGGAGCCAGATGCAGGACTCTATCCCAGGACCCTAGGATCAAGACCTGAGCAGAAGGCAGATGCTTAATCCACTGGGCCACCCAGGCCCCCACTAAAAATATGCTAATGGATACTTTGTCTTCACTCTCCTAAGACTTTAGCCTACTGCTACTACAAGGATTCATTTCTCCCACCATCCACAACCTTTCTTGAGTCTCAGGCTCCCAAAATCTACTGTCTCCCAAGGTCAGAGAAAACCTCCCCAAATTCTAACACTTATCTATGGAGAAAAGTGTCTGTCTCACCTTCACTCATCTAGCCTCCCGGGTCCCCTCCCCTCCAATTCATTACCAAAAGGCCCACTTAATGAGTTTTCCTAAAGAATTCTTCCCCAGAGATGAGACGCTAAAGACCAGGAGTCATGTGACCTGAGCTGGAGTCTCGGTTCCAATTTTTGCTAGCTGTGAAAACTTTGACAAGTTGCTTTAATTTTTCTGAGGCTCAGCTTCTGTCAAAGGAGAATAATTAGAGCATTGTTGTGAAGATCAAATGACATCCACACAATGCCTTCACACTGGTGCCTGGTACTTGCAAGCATTCAAGATAAAATGTTGATTGGAAGTAAAGGAAACCAGCTAAGGTAGGCCAGAAAGGAAATTTCCATCCAATGCTTTAGCTCATAGAATGGAAAGCCCAGCTCAATAACCTGGCTCAGAAAAGCTCAGGACTGCTGCAGCCCTGGGGATTCACATAACACGCAGAAGGTGATCTTTTTCAACTTTTCATTCCTCTACTCATGATGCAAATTCCTGAGAGCAAGCCCTCTGATTGGCCTAGCTAGGGTCAGGCCCACCTCTTGGTTTGGTTGAAAAGTACTTCAGTTGGGGCACCTAGGTGGCTAAAAAAAAAAAAGAAAAAAAAAGTACTTTGGTTAATGGTCTCACAGAATGTCTCCAACAGTGTCCCAAAGCAAACTTGGAGTGCTGTCACCAGAAGGAGTAAAGTGGAAAACAAACAACCGAACTACATTCATTGGTTACTGCATATTTATTATGTTTATAGGACAAAGATTACGCCTCATCCACCTCATTGCCTAATATCCTATTACAACCATTACTGATGTTCAAGATACTTGTTGGTTGTTCATTCTTACGTAATTTGACTTCTAACGCTGATCATTTTTTTTGATCATTTATATTTTTAAGGTTTGCAAGTCAAATGCTCTACCACTGAGCTATACCCCCAGTATTTTTAAGGTTTGATCCAAAAGAAAACACATGTTCCTTTTTTGTTTTTTTCTTAAGTGCAAGAAGTCTATTAGTGATAATTATAAAGGGATATAACAAGGTTGTTTTTGAAGAGTGAGGGCAATAGACTACAGGGGAGGTTGTTAACCAAAAAATATCACTGTTGAAGTCAAACAGTAGAGGAAAGCATAGATAATTGGGTACACTATCTTCTTCCTTTTCTGAATTTTGCATAGGTTTTAGCTCTAAAGGATGAAATAAAAAGGGATTGGAGGAACTGGTGAGAAAACATCTCAATGGTCTAATTGGGTCTTTTAGTTTAATCTTCAGAGGAAGTGCTCTTTGGGCCTCAAGCACGATCAAAAAGAAGGCAAGAGCCACGGAGGAAGCATTAACTTCACTGTTTATCACTTCTTTGATTCCACATTTTAGACCACTAGTTTGTGCCCACTTTTCCTCATAAATGTGGTTTTACCTGGATCCCAGTCCCCTTGTGGCTAAATTGCCACCACTGCCTATCTCCCAACAGCTTATTCTTGTTCTATTCTTTTGTGAGAAACCAGAGCACAGGTCAACTTCCTCAAGCATTATTTGGCCTCCTGCCTTTCAAATCATACTTAAACTCCCAATCCAGCTGTGAGAGCAATTTGGCAGAGACATCTGTTGCGCCTTTGTTCATCAGTGTTGAGTCTACAGATCTGATTAGTGAGGCAGAGCTCACCACGCTTCTCCCCAGGCACCCCTTCCCCCCAAGCTGTACACATGGAAGTGATGACAAATAAACAGGAAGGGAGGCCATGGTCTTGGGTAAGCCTGGGTGAGAGGAGAGGAGTGGCTTGGGACCAAGTATCAGAGAACTTCAACAATAAATGACTAAGTGGTAGAGAGTGAGCTTGGATGAAGCAAAGAAACAGAAGTCAGGGAGGTCAGAGGAAAACCAGGAAATACAATAATGGAAGCTAAGGAGAGAAAATGCTAGGAAATTGTGGAAGCCAAGGAAAGAAAATGACCTCTCAAAAGCTAGAGAGGTCAGAAGCAAAATGTGGTAGATACACATACAATGGAATAGTATTCAGCCTTAAAAAGAAAGGAAATTCTGACTCATGCTACAGGTTGAGGACATTATGCTAAGTGAAACAAGCCAGTCACAAAAGGACAAACCCTATATGATTCCACTTACATGAAGTACCTAGAGTCAGATTCACGGAGACAGAAAGTCGAAGGGTGGTTACCAAGGTCTAGGGGAGGGAGGATGAGTTATTGTTGAATGGGTATAGAGATTCCCTTTTGTGAGATACAAAGAGTGCTGTGGTTGGATAACAATAATGGTTGTGCAAGAATATGAATGTATTTAGTGCCACTGAGCTGTATACTTAAAGTCGGTTGAGATGGTGAATTTTGTGTTATCTGTCTTTCTTTTATGTGTTATGTGTGTTTTAGCACTTTTTTTTTTTTTTTTTTGAGTGAGGTCAACAGAGTCAGATGCTACTAAAAGGTCAGGTGTAAGGAGAACTGAAATGTCCTCTGTGTTTAGTGTATTGGAGACTGTTGGTAACAAGAGCAAGGAAGGATCCTGCCCACAGTGGCTGACTTCAATATCCACACATAAATACCCATGCATATTTTCTGGCTCATAACTGACTTTTTAGTAAAAGCAAGTCAAGACAGACTCAGGCTCTCTCTGGTTCCATGGTTCACCTCCTCCTCCATTCCCTGCTCTCATTTCATGTGTTTCCTTCTCCCTGGGCTCTCTCTGTAGCTTTCATACACATGTCACCATTTACCATTTTCTGCATAAAACTTACATATCCTGCTTCCTGAGCAGACTACTTATGCCTCCTCTCTGCCAGCCTGTATCTCTTCCCCTGCTTCCAAATAGTAACTAAACACTTCCTCCTCCAAAGTCTTTTCCTAGATTAATTAACTCCATTTGGCTTCAAAAATTCTTACTCACCACTGTCTTATCTCCATTATCCACCATAATTTTTTTCTTTTAAAGAATGGTAAAATGCCATTTGTCATACCTTCAACAATTATGTACTAATTTAATATTTCATAAATATTAATAGAGCCTCTACTCCATTCCAGGTATTGTGATAGTTGCCAAAGATACAGCCTCTGCCCTCAAACAGCTCATAGTCCAGTGGGGGAGAATTTATCTCCTCCTGGGCTTCGTACAGAGAAGTTTTTTGTCTGGACCTGAAATTTAAAAATGTAAGTAGTCAAAAAAATATATCTTTACAGAAAGATTTATACCTATTTTGGGAAACAATATAGTTTGCAATTTCAGTAGGAATTCCTTCCCATTCCTGATAAATTAAATATGCTATAAATTTACCACTCTGGCCTTGGTATACGCCTATGGCATAACTTCTACAGCAGAACCTTCTTAGCTCCAGGGTGCACACTGTGTTCCAATAAGAGAGGATTACTTTATTTTCCCAATTCTAAAATGCAACTGATGATTATAAAGCACACTATCAATTAAAGAGACATTTTAGACAACAAAATGTACAACTGTAGTACGTTCAGACAGTAATTATAAAACACATGCCGATTATACCAAGTTGGATATGTTAAAATAGAAGGAGGAAGTAGGAGAATGAATGTGCATGTTAAGTTCAAAGGTATGCAGTGTTTGCTGCTCTCAGAAAATGCTTTGCATTTCCTGGGCTCCAAATATTTGCTCATGCTTTTCCTTCTGTTTGAACATCTCTCATCTCTTGACCCTTACCTACAACCTATCCAGTTCTTTGGGATACCTTTCTTCCTCTCATGAAAGCTGTCCTAATCTTGCCAAGCAAATGGGATCTTTTATTTGTTCATTGGTTCATTCAACAAACATATACTGAATGACTTCTGTTTTAGACACTGCTTTCTTGTTGTTTTTTTTTTTAAGATTTTTATTTATTTATTGAGAGAGAGAGAGAGCACACATACACAAGCAGGGGTGAGGGGTAGAGGGAGAGGGAGAAGCAGACTCCTCCTTGAGCAGAGAGCCTTACTTGGAGCCTCAGGACCCTGAGATCATGACCTAAGCCAAAGGCAGGTGCTAAACCAACTAAGCCACTCGGCGCCTCTCTTTTAGGTACTGTTCTAGGTACCAAGGATTAAATGGAAAGTAAAATGAACAGACATAGTCTTGTCTTCTCTAGAGTTTATATTCTACATAGGGAGACAGATAAAAATCAAAACTAATCAATAAATGACATAATCATAAATTATAATAAGTACTATGAAGAAAACAACAATAAACAAGAAGCTGAGATAAATTATAGAGAGAATTCTCCTCTGTGATGGGTGGTCAAGGAAGCTCTCCACAAAGAGGAAAAACCATAAGCTGAGACCTCAAGAGAGAGGAGAAATTGTCCTAACTTTGTAGCGGGAAGAGCATTCCAGGTTCCGGGAATAGCATGTGCAAAAGCCCTGAGGTGGAGTTAAGTTTGATGTGTTGAAGGAATCGACCTTGCCTTCCTTTGAAGCTCCAGAGCATTTTCTATCTTCCTTTGGGGTTTACACTCGTCTCCCCTGTTCCTAGTTCTTATTATCATTTTCTTATTCTCATTCCCATGCCTTATGAATTAGTAAATTTTTGAGGGCAAAAATTGAGTCTAATTTATCTATGTGTTCCTTTACAGTGCTTAGGATAGTACTGTACACAAATTAAATGCTCAGTTACTGTTTTTTGAATTCCATAAGACTACAAATTTGGGATGATTTACTGAGTCCATTATAAAATTTTTTACAAACCTATATTTTAATAAAATACTTTAGATTTTTACCAAAGGTTGCTGTATCAGCCATATTAAATTTTTGACACTATTTGCTATAAAATGTTACTGAGAAATTATTCAATATATTGCTTAATATATTGAATTACTTAATATATATTAATATATTAACATATATTAATATATAATATATTTACAATATATTACTTAATACAGAATTACACCTAATGTATAAGTTCCTTTTGGAATTCAGAGCAAGCAAAATTTTACTTCCAAACTAGTCTGCCTCTTCCCTTCTGAAACCAAGATTTATATAACGGATTATGTTTCGTCTTACTGTTAAGAGAGCTAAAAAATTAAAAATGAATTCAACTATTTAATTTGAACAACTAAAGCAATATGTTTATCTATGTGATTCTAATATTTGTATTTTTCTCAGATTCTTTCTCCTTATAATGAATAATATCACAGTTTGCCACAGGCTGTGCCAAGCACTTTCCATGAATTATTTCATTCATTTAATCTTTACAATAATCTTGAGTGTTACAGGTGAGAAACTGAGGTTTCAAATAATGTCAAACAGATTATAAGTACTGAATCCAGGCAGTCTGAATTTTCTACTGGGATGTATTTTAGTATCATATGGGCATATTAATCTAAGTCTCTTAAAATAGTTTTGGGAGGGACACCTGGATGGCTCAGTTGAATAAGCTGCTGCCTTTGGCTCAGGTCATGATCCCAGGGTCCTAGGATAGAGTCCCACATCGGGCTCCTTGCTCAGCAGGGAGCCTGCTTCTCTCTCTGCCTGCCACTCTGCCTGCTTGTGCTCTCTCTCTTTCTCTCTGACAAGTAAATAAATAAAATCTTTAAAAAAAATAGTTTTGAGAAAGAAAAGGAGAAAAATATATGTGTATGCTTACATGTACATATGTATATTTACATAAGTATATGTAATTGAGTTAAAATATAATTGAATTTTTAATTGAATTAAAAAATGAAATACAGCTGTTGATGACCTATCTCATACAATATTATATTTGGTAGTATGAGAGTCCACTAACCCTTTGGTTATTTGGTATAGGTGAGTAGGAGGACCTAAATGACAGAGAATTTTTTAAATGCAGTTTGAATACACAATTAAATTTAGGATGTAAGAAATTTTATTTCAAAATGTCATTGAACTTGAGTTTGGATAAAGAATCCTGCAAACTTTCATGTTTAAAACACAGGCTGGCACACTGCAACACATTTCAGGGTAAGAGTCCCCAGCTGCACTGCAGTAAAATTCTCTTAGATAATATTTGCCATGTTTTAATATAAGATTGGTTCCCAACAGGGAATTGGATCATGGGTTCCTGGCTTTCAATCAGTCCAGTTGAGCTCATCAGGAGATTGTGTTTGCATTTTCAGAGAAGGGAATTATTGGCATTTATTCCCAAGGCAAACGCTATCTTTTAGGGCAGTATAGAAAGCTATCTTTTTTTCACTCATGACAAGTGTTTACATGGGCACTAGTAAGAAAAAAGGGCTATGAATATAATGAGAACTGAAAAAAAATTGCCAGCAAAATTTGTTTCCCTTCACCAAAGCTATAGAGGCGAGAAAGCTCAGTAGGAGAACCTGTTTCAGGAACAAACAAAACCACAGAAGGAAATCCTCCCAGGGCATTAGGACTCCTTTAGTGAGAGCAATAGCTTTTCATTTGCAGAAAGAACAGGTGTTTCCCCAGGAAAAAAAAAAAAAAAAAAAAGCAAAAAAACCAAAAAACTGCAGAGTCACCTTGCTGAACCAATATGATTGGAAACCGGCAAGAGCTGGATTACTGGAGAATAACTCAAGAGGAAGGTAGAATACCTCCCCAACCCCTGCTCTGGGAGGGGGAAAAATTGTTTGCAACTGAAACAAAAACATCCCTCTTTTCTCTTTCATTCCGGAAGGAGTAGTGGAAAAGGCACACATTGAGTCCACCATACCATTAAAGTGGTCAGGAATCAAATGAACGAATTCTAGAATGGCTAAGGGTGGTGGAAAAAATGTGCTCTCTAAAGATAAGAAAATGACTGCATAAAATGGTCACAGAAAGACTCAGAGATCTAAGGGTCCAGAATATGTGCACAAGTCAACGCCACCAAGTCAGGCACGTAGTATCAAAACAAAGGGTTGCCATGAGGGCATTCCAAGATGGTTTTTCCCGTTGTCAACTATGTTCATGGGGGCCTGGGGGAGGAACCAATTGCGTATGTCTAAATCTTTCTCCTGCAGCAGGCTTTCAACAAGTTGCTAGGTGTTCACTCCACCAGCTTGTTGTGATGAGTCTTTCAAAACTTCATTCATTATTCCATCAGCCAACTGACATTTACTGGGTGCCCGCTATCTGCCAGACTCTAAGCCGAGCTGAGAGGATACAGGAGTAAATAAATAAAGCACGGAATTGAGAGAAGGGGATGGTGCGATCAGGTCTCAAAAATTGTTTCATACCGTTTAAACCCCCAAGAGCTTGTCTGACAGGAAAGATTCATAGCTCCTCATGGAAAATTTTAAGGACCCAAGTTGTGAATTGGGACTCCATTCTTCATAAATACCCACTATGGAGCCTGAGTCACAGGTCAGAATACGCTTGAGGAAAACAGATGTACAGCAAAGAGAGCTGGATTTGTTTGTAAAATGGTACCTTCCCCAAAGACACGTCTATTCATTTCTCTTGAAATTAAGCCCTCCTCCCATGGATATCCTCTATCTACCCTTCAGCTAAGAATTCTGCTTACTTCACTTACACTTATTTTCTCATCTACATCTACGATTCCTTTACATCTGTGTCGTGATTATGAGCCCACGCCTGGGAGGTAAAGAGACCTGGGTTCGGAATTATAACTTAGCCACTAGCTATGCAGTAATCGAACAAGTTGCTTATTATTTCTGTGTTTCAGATTCCCCAAGGATAAAATAAGGGCAATAACAGCACTTGTCTTAGAGGATTATTATGAAAATAAAATGAGATAATATATGAAAAACAGCTAGCCCAATTAGTTATGGCTAATGTAATGATTATATTCTGAAAGTAAGTAACTGTCCTCATATCAAAGTGGCATATAATCTTCTTGACATCTGAAGTCTCATTTTTTTCCCAATATTGTTTCATTTTAATATGTAATTCATACTCTAAAACTAGTATAAGATCATTATGGAAAATTTGAAAGAAAGAAGCAATAACTCTTAAACTCTCCTAATATAATCATTAAAAATTAAAATTATTCCTGATGTTATTTTACAGGTATCTGCTTATATGACATCTAGCTGGAATTGAAAAAAAAAAAGTACTTTTAAGCATGGCATCCTTTGGTTTTATATGCATTGCTCTGTTGTCATGAGATGTGAAAGCCGGATCGCTTGCTGTGAATCATGATTCTGGCTCATGGCAACTAGCAGATAAAGAGCTGAAGAAACACCTTTATGTCTCTCTACCCTGAAAATACAGGAGACCGTGAGGTGCTTTTGTTGTTGTTATCTGTTTTGTTTTAAGAAGACTCAATTTGGAAAGGCTGGAATTTCCTAAAAGCTTGCATTTCTCCCAATACCCCTGTGTTAAGGCTTCTAATTGCATTACTAGGCAAAAGAAGCCACAGACAAGGCTTGTACTTTTAAATGGTCAAGTTAAATTACAGCTTGGAATAAAGCAATAATAAGGAAGCAGTGTCTTTGCAAAATTACATACCCTGTTCTGGATTTACTAACATTTTGTCTGTTACTTTGAATCAGAATATGGAGGAATTTGTGATTACATTGATCTCTTCTTCAGCAAGTGCCAGTCATTTTCTGTTGTTTGTTGTCAAATATGTGTTGAAAAAAATTAAGTAAATTTATTTTGTGAGCCCTTTTGGGAAACTCAGAAGCCCTGTAAATGGTAGGAATGGTATGGGATGGTGGAGGTACTTCAAGTAAAAACTGGGACTGCAAACAAAATTTCAGAATTACGGTGCACATGCAGTGTTTGGCAATGTATCTGGTTTTTCTGCTTTGATGAAGAAAGAAGCTTCAACAAATCACCATGAGTCATGGCTTTCTACATCACCTTGCGTAGGCATCAAAGCCCTTGCCAGTAGTTTGCTTTTTGCTGCAGAAGGCATCAATTTCTCCAGATCTTTTGACTCACAGGGATTTGAAGAAATTTTTGTCAAGAAATGAGAGCAGAATATGAAGTTATTCATCAGAATTCATGCCTAAAATAATCCATAGGAAAGAAGCCATTTTTGGCTTTGATATACTTGATCACGTGAATAAGGTAAGGCTTTTTGGGGGGGGGGGCATGAGATCCGAGGATGACAATTTGAAACACACACACACACACGTAGAACCCCAGAAGCTCTTTTGCCCAAGTTACTACTGTGGGAGAAGGGATTGGAAGCAGACAAGTGCTGCTGTCTGTGTGTTGTCCCTTTCCCACTCTGGAGGAGATTCTCCTGGCTCCATTCAAGAGTGATGAAACTAGTCAATTTCCCCCAAGGTTAATGTACAGATACCTGGAAACCACTACAGAACTTCTTCAAAGGTTGGTTATGCTTGTTAGATTTTAACCACGTTCTTGCTGACGTGTATATCATTGATGATGCAGACCTTGCAAAAATGACTAAATTCATTGACCTGAGGACAGAGGAAATGACACAACTATTAGCTTGAAGATTTGTAGAAAAATCCAGTCTGTTCTGACATAAACCTATCCATTTGCTACAATCTTCTTCATTAACTGTGGCTTTCTTTCACTTGCTGCTATCAAAATTAAGAGTCAAAATTGATAGGATCTCAAAAATTACAAACATTATGATGTAAAGACTACTCTAAAATATCTTCTGAAGTCAAATGATGGCAGCCATGTCATTTAAATTTGCTTTGGTGAAAAATTTAAATTTCATTTTTTTTTGTCTTTGCACATGCATTTATTTCAATTACTTCATTTATGTGAATAAACAAGAGTGAGACATGGAAACATTTTTTTAAAGTTTTTTCTATGTGAAGGGAATAAGTTTCCAATGAAATAAAATAGTGTGCCAAATTTGAGGGGATACTGATGTGCATTTTTGTAAAAAATTACCCTTTTCCATCAGATCAAAGAGATCAGATGAGAATGATTCCCTCCTTCCAAAAAATGGTTAAGAACCATGGATCTAATACAGCCACTTCATTTTACAGTGAGTAAGTGGAGACTCCAGAAATGAATTATTTGTCCAAGGTCACACAGCTACTAAGTGTTAAAACTGCAATTTGAGCCTAGATCTCTTGTGTCTGAGGTCACTATACTATGTTGCCATTATGTTTCTTCAGTGGGACATCCCACAGTCACAAAAGAAAGTTCTTTGGAACCAAATCAAACCCAACCAAACCAAAACAAAAACCAACCACCAACAACAAACCTCTGTGAAAATGAAAGTTTTTGTTCCAAATGTGTTACCACCAGACTTTCCCAACCTTGACTTACTACCTGTCTAGACTTGCACTGATCACCAGCTGCTTGGAAAATTCATCTGCCATCTACCCCATCTTGTTCCTGCCTGTTTTTCTTCTTTCATGACAGATGTCCTGGTTTCAAATCTACTAGCAAATTTAACCATCTTAAATAAATAGCCCCAGCCTTCATCCGGGTGTGTCTCTATTCTCTAGATTCCAACCCTGGTTTTTCCTGCTGCGTCATTTTGCCATTGTCTGAACTCTGTCCATAACACTGCCTTATTCCATTTGGGCTGCTCTAACAGAATAACGTAAACTGGGTGGCTTATAAACCACAGAAATTTTTTGTGGCTGGAAGTCCAGGGTAAAGGCACTGACAGTTTCGGTGTCTAGTGAGAACCCAGCTTTTGGTTCATAGTCAACCATCTTCTGGCTATTGTCACAAGCAGAAAGGATGAGGGAGTTCTCTGGGGTCTCTTTTAAAAAAGAGCATTAAGCCCATTCATAAAGGCTTCACCCTCATGAGCCAGTCACTTACCAAAGGTCTCACCTCCTAATACCATCATATTGGGGATTAAGATGTAACATATAAATTTGGGGATGGGGGGGAGAGGTAAACATTCTGTCTTTAGCAAACAATTTCACTAGAGTTTAGTGAGTTCTGTATTGAGTATCTTACGGCAGAATGTTGAAATGGACCCTTTGCTTGAAGACGCAAAAAAATGGAAATGCTGAATTAAAGCCTTTTCATTTTCAAGTATCTCAAAGTCGTGTATTTTTCTCATTTAATTTAACGAAGTATCCTTTTTGTAATACGAATTATTTGGAGTTCAAGAACTTTTCTTTTTCTTTTGTAAGATTTTATTTATTTATTTGACAGACAGAGATCACAAGTAGGCAGAGAGACAGGCAGAGAGAGAAGGGGAAGCAGACTCCCCGCTGAGCAGAGAACCTGATGCGGGACTCGATCCCAGGACCCCGGGATCACGACCCGAACTGAAGGCAGAGGCTTTAACCCACTGGGCCACCCAGGCACCCCTCAAGAACTTTTCTTAAGTTGCTAATCAAAATAGAAATTTTGACTTTCTGCCACTACCTGCCACTTTGAAGATGAGGTAGGCCATTAAAATTAAGTCTGCTTCTAGCACGTGAACAAAATTGTAGTAACATTAGCCATCAATATCAATATCAATATGGTGGTAAGAGTTGTACAAGCATGCCTTTAATCCCTACAATCACTTCGCAAGGTAGAAAGTATTATGTCAATTTATAGATGAGAAAATGGAGGTCAAACAGATTGACGTGGTAAGAGTATATACTGTTAAAAAATGGCAGGGTCATGATCTCCAGGTCATGATCTCAGGGTCATGAGATGGAGCCCCATGTCTGGCTCTGTGCTGGGTGTGGAGCCAGCTTAAGATTCTCTCTCTCCCTCTCCCTTTGCCCCTGTCCCCCTCAAAAAATGACAGAGCCACTTCTTATATTACCCAGAATAAATTTTTTTTAAAGATTTTATTTATTTAAGAGAGACAGAGTGAGTGAGAGAGGGAGCACAAGCAGGGAAGGGGCAGAGGGAGAGAGAAAAGCAGACTCCTCGCTGAGCAGGGAGCGTGGTGCAGGGCCAGATCCCAGGACCCTGGGATCATGACCTGAGCTGAAGGCAGATGCTTAACTGACTGAGTCACACAGGCGCCCCCAGAGTAAATATTTTTTAAAAAATTCATACCAAGCACAGTTTTTAGATACAACTTCTCTTATCACTAAAAAATGAGTGTAGTTTAGAGGTAGTTCAGGAAAAACCTGTGCCTACTGCTGGGAACCCCAAACACTTTTGTCAGCCCCCAGTCCAATTTCCACCCTCTGCAAATGGGAACCCCCTAGGTTGGAACAGCAGGAGGTGAAATCAAGGCAGGCGACTTGAAAGGATAAACTGAAACAGAAGTTCTATCTAGGAAGTCAAAAGTATCCAGGGCAAAGGATGGCAGAGGCAACCTCACTATCTGCAGACTCAACTGGCCTGAAAGCTTGGTGGTCATCAGCAAGGAGAAGAGTAATTAAATGATGCCGATGGCAAGTGACTGGGCAGGAGCACAAGGGAATCACCCCACCCTGCACTCTGGAGAAGATTTTGCAGAGAGGTTGGGGAGGGCCCATGAAACACAAGTTACAGAGGGTTGGACAGCCAACAAATAGGGTAATCATGAAGATAACAGAAACAAATATTTATGATAATGATAAGTCAAGATCATGATACAAAACTACCTGTAAACTATTAAAACATACATGAGGGGCACCTGGGTGGCTCAGTGGTTTAAACCTCTGCCTTCGGCTCAGGTCATAATCTCAGGGTCGTCGGATCGAGCTCCGAATCGGGCTCTCTGCTCCGTGGGGATCCTGCTTCCCCCGCCCCCCTGCCTGCCTCTCTGCCTGCTTATGATCTCTGTCTGTCAAATAAATAAATAAAATTAAAAAAAGAACATACTTGAATATGAAATAAAGACTGGAAAGATATACTGCAACATGACAAAAGTCACTGCGTTGTGATTGAAGAGTTATGGGTGATTTTCTTTCGTTTTTTGTAATATCGTTATAATTTTTAGGGCTTTTACCAAAGAAACAGTGGGTGAGGAGAACATTGAATTAACATTTTTATATTCTATAAAAGAGAAAGTTCTTAAAAACATTAATAACTTTTTTCTTCCATTGTTCCTTGTCATCTTTTCAAAGTCTACCTCAATCTGCCTCTCATTCCAATTCATTCTGTGTTTGAAATGAAACAGATTGCCTCCCTTCCCCCCACAGGCTCTATTATGATATAAGTTTGAGCCTGTTGTGATTTGCTGGCTTAGGTGTCACTTGTGTGAGCCATTCAGACTTGCCTAACTCTGAGTTGGGAGTACATGACTTGCAACAACAACAAAAGAAAAAAAAAAAAAAAAAGCTGAGGCATCCAATTTGTAAGACCGCAGAAGGCATGAATCAGATACAAAAGGACAGACCGTGTTTCTCAGGTAAAGACATCAAAAACCTGAGATGCCAAACTTTGGAAGTGAGGTTGTTTTATTTTATTTTATGTTATTTTGATTTAAATTTTACTTGGTTAACCTACAGTTCCATATTGGTTTCTGGAGTAGAATTCAGTGATTCATCCCGTACGTGCAACACCCAGTGCTCATCACAAAAAGTGCCCTCCTTGATACCCTTCAACCGTCTAGCCCATCCCCCACCCATCTCCCTCCATCAACCCTCAGTTTGTTCTCTATCCTTAAATGTCTCTTACGGTTTATTTCTCTCTCTCCCTTTTCCCACTCCTTTCCATATGTTCATCTGTCTTATTTCTTAAATTCCACATATGAGTGCAATCATATGATATTTGTCTTTCTCTGACTTCTTTCACTTAGCATAATACACTTAGCATAATACATAATTTCACTTAGCATAATAGCTCTATCCACACCATTGCAAATGGCTAGATTTTATTCTTTTTTTTTTAAAGATTTATTTATTTGTTTGAGAGAGAGAATGATCCAGGAGAGCGGCAGAGGGAGAGGGAGAAGCAGACTGCCCCGATGAGCAGGGAGCCTGATGTGAGGCTGGATCCCAGGATGCTAGGATCATGACTTGAACTGAATGCAGACACTTAATCAACTGAGTCAGCAGATGCCCTCATTCTTCTTTATTTATTTATTTTTTTAAGATTAATTTGAGAGAGAGAATGCGCACAAGCATATGAAAGAGTAGAGGGAGAAGCAGGCTCCCTGCTCAGCAGGGAGACCGACATGGGGCTCTATCACAGGACCCTGAGTTCATGAGCTGAGCCGAAGGCAGATGCTTAACTAACTGAGCCACCCAGGTGCCCTAAGTGAGGTTGTTTTAGATACGAAAGTTGGAAACTTGAAGATCACTTCACATTCATGGGCTTACAAGATAAATAAAAATTAAATTTATCTCCAAAGATTATTCTAAAGTAAATTTGTTAAGGATTTATAGCATATCTCCATTGTGAAATAAAATATTTAGCCTTTCAAATGAAAGTTTAATACTGATCTTTATCTTGCTATACATAAACGCTAGGCCCAAATTTTATGTTACTCTGCAGACATGACTATGTCATTAATTCTTCCACAATAAGGGCCTAAGCAGTAAACCAAATTTAAATTTGGTAATTTTAAAATTTTAGTTTTCATAGTACCGCCTTGCATCCAAAATTCATAAAGAATGGCATAGTTCATCTACAATTTGGCAAAAGATTAGAGGCTATTTCAAAATGTCTTGATCTCTTTTTTCCATTATCTCTTTATTAAAAACCACTCATATAAAGAGAGACACCTGGGGGTGCCTGGGTGGCTCAGTCGGTTGAGCATCCAACTCTTGATTTGGCTCAGGTCATGATGTCTCAGGGTTGTGAGATTGAGCCCCGAGACATCAAGCCCCACATGGAGCCCCATGTCAAGCTCTGCGTGCTCTCCCAGTGCCCCACCCCTCCTTCCTCTCAAAAAAAAAAAAAGAAAGAAAGAAAGAAAGAAAAAAGAAAAGAGAGAGAGCGAGAGAGCACAACACCTGACTTGCCTCCATGCATAATAGATTTGTTGTTTTTTGAGACCGGATTACCATTGAAAACTGAATTACTATTAATAAACATTAATATTATCAAACTAAAATATTAATAAACAATAGGCATTTAAAATAAATGTATCAAAAGCTATAGAAGTAGAGATAGTCTGCCTACCCTGCAAATTCTGTCTAGTGCTGGAATATCGGGTCAAACTACACGTTGTGCATTCTATGAGGCCAGGGATTACCACTTAATCTATCTCTTTGATAACACTCAAAGCTAGATTCCTAATTAGTCACCAATTAGTACTTGTTGACTTATCTGATACAAGCCATATAACCTGATTTGACTGCCCACTCCCTCCACTTCTTCCAGCTAGAGGTCCTTCTCTTCTTCTGAGCAGCATATTTGAACTTTTATTTTTGCCCTTAGTTTTCTGAGTTTTGGCCAGAACTTCTTCTGCCCTGATAGACAAGACTTTTGAGGACAGGGACATTGCCTATTATCCTTCTATTCCTTGCAGTGCCTGGTACATTGTGGACACCAATCATGTATTGGCTGGAGGAATATTTGAATGAAATGATAGTTGAAAAGTAAATAGGAGGGTTGGAGGACTTCTAGCTCCACACCCTAAAATTGCTTGAGCATCTCTGATAAAATACATGGAGATTATATTTGTACTTGTAAATACAAGGTGTAGAAAGTACATAAATAAGAATCTGTATTCATGTGTTTTGTTCCCCTTACAGGAAAGTCTTTACATATCACAAACTACGTGTATTTTGTTCATAACTGGCCCTTCACATTCTGAATGGGAAGTAATACTTATGATGAATAATACGCTAGGATACAAGCTAATCTAATTCTTTTGTAAATGGGGCTGGTCATCTTCTAGCAAAATGTTTGTCTCCATTCCTTCTTTTTCTAAATATTGTAGTTTCTCTTCTTAGAAGACACATTATTTCTCTTGAGCACTATAAACTTAAATCTCTGCCTTCCTAAATGCATTTTTTTAAAAGATTTTATTTATCCATTTGACAGACAGAGATCACAGTAGGCGGGGAGTGGGGGGTTGGGGGGAAGCAGGCTCTGTGCTGAGCAGAGAACCCAATGTGGGGCTCGATCCCAGGACCATGACCTGGGATCATGACCTGAGATGAAGGCAGAGGGTTTAACTCACTGAGCCACCCAGGTGCCCCTTTTTATCAAAGTATTTTTCCATGACTCTTATAGTCATGGTGTGTGAGAGTGAAAGGAAGAATATTAATATTTAGTCATTGCCACGTAAGTGGCAAGTATTGTATTAGGCAACTTTATATTTGGTGTCTTGGTCAATCCTCATGAAAGAGACTATGAGATACGCCATTTTATGTACAAAAGAAACTTAAGCTCGAGAAGATTGACCCTCTTTCTCCTTTTCTTATAGCCAACAGTGGAGCTAGGATTTAAACCTGGGTTGAATATAGTTGAATCCTATAGTGTTTCCTTTTTTTTTCTTTTTAAAAATAAATAAATAAAGTTATTTATTTATTTATTTATTTGTTTGTTTATTTGTTTAAACAATCTCAACATCCAGTGTGGGGCTCAGACTCATAAGACCCTGGGATCAAGGGTTACACACTCCTCCAGCTGAGCCAGTCAGGTACCCCTGAATCCTATAGTCTTTCTACTGAATCTGTGAACATTAATGCGAAATAAAAGAAGGTTGGAATATTTAACTTCACTGTACGTAATAGTGGATAGAAGGTAGTAAAGGAAGGAAGCATAAATGCACACGCTGGCTAGTAACTGGTTTAGTTAAAGCAATTTGAATTAACCAAAGATGTAAAATACCATTTTGAATAGGCTATGTTACTAAAATTTCTGATCATTATGAAAAAACCACCTTTTAAACAACAAAAGCAGCCTTTGTAAAATGTCTTTTCATTTCTAGGTGTGTGAGAGATAATACTGAAATATTTAGCGCTTCTGATGCCTCCCAATCAAATTGTTATGAGCTTTAGACAGCCATTCTGACTGTGACCTACCTAATAACTTTCGGGGTGCCTAAAGAACCAGAATGTCCTGGCCAGGGGCAAGCTTCTTTCTGCCTAGAGGGAAAGAACCTTTAATTGTACAAACAGGGGTGCCTGGCTGACTTAGCCAGTAGAGCATATGACTCTTAAGGTTTGTGAGTTCAAGTGTCAGATTGGGTGCAGAGACTACTTAAAAAAAATAATTATACTGATGATCTACATTTTAGAGTATAAAAACAGAAAATATTTATAAGGAAACACAGAAATGAATACTATTTCAAACTTTTTGCATGCTTTTCACATTGAGAAGGTGGAAAGAGAAGGGAGCTGATGGGGCACTTGGGTGGTACAGTTAGTTGAGTTTGAGCATTGGACTCTTGGTTTTTGCTCAGGTTGTAATCTCTAGGTGGTGAGGTCGAGCGGGGCGTGGAGCCCTGCTTTGAGCTCCACCTTCAGCTACAAGTCTGCTTAAGGTTCTCTCTCCCTCTCCCTTGCCCCCCCCCCCCGTTCCTTGCATGCGCATGTTCTCTCTCAAATAAATAAATAAATAAATCTTTTTAAAAAGAGAGAGAAAGGGAGCTGACATCTGCTGAGTACTACAGTCTGCTTTGAAGAGATGTTTTGGATTCACCAGGTCAATATCTTATATAAGGTCAAGAGGATATGAGGCATGGCCCATTTGGTAATGCCCACTGCTACACTCTTTTTCACTGTGACGAGTAATCTGTCAAGAAAAATATGATCTTGCTTGTGGATTTTATTAACCTCTTTTATGAGCCTGTGGCTAGAAAACACCTATGGGTTGAATGATGTGACTTCTCTATAAATATACTTACAGAAAGCATTTATAGCAATGTTGAAAAATTGAGACTCATACAGATAGGTCCGGTAATAGTTTCAAATGCCATTCAACAGGACAGTGTTTTGTTTTGGATCACATTTGCTCTCTTTTTTTTTAGCAGCAGTATTTAGGTATAACTAACATATAATGAACTGCCCATATTTAAAGCATCCAATTTGATGTTTTCACACACTGATGAAGCCATCACCACAATGAAGGGGAAAAGAACATATTTATCATCCCCATGAGTGTACTCATGCTTTTTTTAATCCTTCCCTCCCCCAGATTCAGGCAACCACTCATCTACTTTTTGTCACTATAGATTAGTTTGCATTTCCTATAATTTTACAGAAATGGAACCGTACAGTGTGTACATTCTTTTTGATCTGGCTTTACTCATCATAATTACTCTGGGATTCATGCACATTGTTGCACATGTCAGTAATTCATTTCTTTTTATTGCCGAGTACCATCCCATGCTGAGCATCGATACACCACGATTTGTTTATCCATTTATTCATGTATTTCCTGCTCTTCTGAGTTGACCCTGTTCTCCTTACCACAATCACTTTCTCTGATTTGCAATTTCTGATTATACCCTTTGCATTCACCCAGTTACAGTGGACACCTGTGGTTTTCACTGCCCTGAATCCCTTTCCTCTTATGTTTGCTAATAGCACCTTCTGTTTCTTGAACAAGTGCATCTCCTCCACTCCAGGTGATCTGGTGGAACTCTTCTGATTAGAGGTTGGATACATATGACCCAGGTTGGACTAATCAGAGTCCTTCCTCGGAATTTTCTGAACAGATTGCCTTTCCTTTGAATTAAGCATTATGAGGACATGGTCCCAGGGATGTTAGTGAGCATGAAAAGAAGACCAGGGGAAGGAGGTTGGCCCACAGACGAAAGCCCAGATGAGAGATAAAGTGCCTGTGTTCTGAGGTAGACTTCCTAGATCCAGTTGATGAAAAAGCCTGCTTATTCCTCACTGTCCACATTTTAATTAAGTGGACAATAAGAGTGTCTTCTTCTCCTCCCCTCCCTCTCCCTCCCCCTCTTTCTCCTTTTTCTGGAGGGAAGCTTTCTTCCCATACGCTCAGCGCATGTGATTCAGGTGAAACAAATTCCACCTTGGCTTTAAGGGCAGAGCATGTGTGGCCTATCATTCAGTTACCTTGGTCACAGTGATAGTTCATCGATTCAAGTTGGGCTAATTAGAGCTAATGTTTGTGCTGCTGGGGATACTGTTCCCTCTTTTCTGGAAGACTTCAACCAGAGAGTACAGAGCTACAAATATGGTAGCCATCTTTTGAGCTAATGGGTAGATAAGTCAGGACTGCCAAAGGCAGAACCAAAAGGAGAAAATCCAGGTCCCACTGAGTTTGTGCGGGCTGTTGGATAAGATGTCTCTGAAGCCTGCAATACCCGTGGTTTGGGAAGGTCTGTAAACAAAATCCCTTTTCTGTATAAGTGATTTGAGTGGCTATTCATGTTGCTTACAAAAGAGAAAGTTGCAATACAGATGCTTTACGTTCATAGCTCATCCAGTACTTAAACCTGGCAGGTATGTTACTTTCCTAATTTTATATATGGGGAAACTCTTAGTTAAGTAACTTACCAAAATCTTACAGTGGCAAAACTAGGACGTCCATCCAATCCAACTATTGCAAAGTTCAGTTCCTATGCAATACTGCTTCGGGGCTAGAACCCTGACCTGCTTAGCTTTGTGTTTTTCTATTCTTTCTTTCTAGTACCTGAACTTTAATACTATAAACACCTGTGGCTTCCACATTGCCGAAATAAAAGTATATTTCTAAGGCTTAGTTCTTCTCTGCCCCCCCTTTTACCTTTTTTTTTTAACTTTTTATTTTTTTTTAAAGATTTTATTTATTTATTTGACAGAGAGAGATCACAAGTAGGCAGAGAGAGAGAGGAGGAAGCAGGCTCCCTGCTGAGCAGAGAGCCCAATGCAGGACTCGATCCCAGGACCCTGAGATCATGACCTGAGCCCAAGGCAGTGGCTTAACCCACTGAGCCACCCAGGCGCCCCCCTTTTACCTTTCTTATTGTTTTTCTCCCACTTTTTCATTTTTAATTTCTCCCATTTTTTTTCAAAATTAAATACCAAATCTTCACTCTACTCTTCTCTTCATAGATGATCCCATGGTCCTGTTGACTTGGACAAGGCAAAGTTAGTTTATGAGAAAACTTGCCCTTCTTAACTAATAGCTGAAGATTAGGATTACATCTCTCTACACATCAGTCTGATAAACATTCCTAGAAGGAAATCACGGGGGCAAATTTTGAAGATGACAAAACCATAAGGCCTCTTTCTACTCCCTCCCTTCTCTCATTCTTTAAAAGAATGAAAGGCCAGTGATCATTCTGACAAGCCCCCGGGAAAATGGCTAATTGCCACATCCTCCTTTTTAACACGCTTAAGAGGGAAAAAACCTGTACTGCCCTAACTCCCACTTCTCAACAACATTTGTTTTTAAAGACAGAAATTTGTTAAATCTAAAGATGGCTTCATGTTGTGCTTTGTATTTCAGGAAGCTCAAATCAGCTTTAAATATATTTTATTTGATGAAGAGTCCACCTCTGATTTCTTTCAGGAGGCAGAACGTCAATCTAATTAAGAGCAGTTAATATCACAAGGTTTAAAAAGGAAAGAAAGAAAAATAATTTAATCCCTCCTTAGTCTTTTAATAGAGACTCATGTGGAGCCTTACTGGAAACCTGGAGACAAACACTCCCCAAGCATTTTGTCAACAACTACAGAACAACTTCATTTTGAAACAGAATGTTTGAAAATTATGTTTTCCTTAACTGCCAAGACTGAGTTTGGTTCCTGGATTCATTTCCTTTGTGAGGACACATGACATCACTTTCCTGAAAGCTTTTTATAATGCTCCCTGGACTATACCAAATTTCTCAGATGTTACCAAGCCTTTATATAAATCTTGTACTACAAATTAGAAATTTTAGATGTAACAGTAAAGAAATTTCTCTCCCCAAATTTGAAGCTTGTGTGTCTATGGAGATACTTTGATGATTTTTAAATAGGGCTGGGTCTGTCAAATCTCTGTAGTTAACCCTGAAAGTGATGGGCTACAGCTGTATCATTATGCAATGGCATGAAGTTATTTTGCAAATGTTGGGATGGTACAAAATATTTATTAAAAAATAAATGTTAATGTAAGGCTACCTGTTTTGTTTTCAAAGCAGGTTAAAAAAAATCCTTTGATACTACTCTTTCCTCATTTGCAGTTTCATTTTTATGAAAAGTAAAATTATTTTGCTCAGGTGATATTACAGGGAAGATAGTTAATTGCTGCCCTTAGCTTATTTTGCTTCATTCTTACTGCAAGCAAATAGATTTATCATATGGTTCAGCCTAACAAAATAGGGAATTAAACCAGAGAAAAAGCATTATCCCAATTTGGTAACTTAACTCATTTCTTGGAGAATTTTTTATAGCTCATAATAATTGGAAATGGTCCAGAAATTCAGACATGTGGGAAACTGTTTTTGTAAATAGATGAAGTTACGTATTGGTGCTATACAGAGCAGAGGTTCTCAAACTTCACTGTGTAGCAGATTTCTAGAGGACTTGTTAAAAACAGTTTGCTGGGCTCTATCCCAGAGTTTCTGATTCAGTTGGTCTAGAATGGAGACTGAGAATTTTTTAATTTCTTTTTTTTTTTTTGAAGATTTTATTTATTTATTTGTCAGAGAACAAGAGAGAGAACACAAGCAGGGAGAACAGCAGGCAGAGGAAGAAGCAGGCTTCCTGCTGAGCAAGGAGGAAGTCCCAATGTGGGATTCGATCCCAGCATGACCCAAACCAAAGGCAGATGCTTCACCCCTGAGCCACCTAGCTGTCCCGGGAATTTTAATTTCTAAGAAATTCCCAGGTGATATTGCTGCTGCCACTGATTCAGGGATCATTGTTTGAGAACCACTGATGGAGAGCAACCGAAAACAAGCTTCAAAATTTCTTTGCCATATCTTATCTGGGTGTGTCTCACATTTGTTTCCCAGACTTCTGTCATTCCCAAAGTGTGAAGCACAACAGATTTTCTTACTATATCCCCTTCTACTCTCTCTCTGTCCAAAGTTCAATGATCTTCACATTCTCTCCCTTCAAGGAGCCCCCTTCCCAAGGGTGGAGAGTAAATGCCTAATCTCCAAGAGAGCAGTTTCCCAAATTGTGCTCATCAGCACATATTTCCCTCAATATGTGCATATACATCCTGTGATGAAGCTATTCTGTGGTCAAAACATTTTAAGATACACTGGTTTGACTGGAATGAACACTACTTTCCATCTCAGAACTTCTTAGAATTTTTAATATGCAAATGTACGTGGTGAATTTCCCGAAGGGAGATGAAGTATGTGCATTTCCCTAATGGATTTGATCTTGGAATTCTTCCTCAACCCTCTCTCTCACCATGTGCCAGGGAATATTTATTAACCATACTTTGGGAAATGCTGTAAGTAATTTTATAATTTATTTTACAAAGTTAAGAAAGTCTGTAGCCAACTTAGCATGCCAAAAACATTATGGGCAAATTTTAAATCACTTTAGAAAAGTAACTAAATAAATGTACTCATTATTTTGATTGTATGTGACTTTTTAAAAAAAATTATGGTAAGACTGGATAACATAAGATCTACCCTCTTAAAATTTTTTTAAGTGTACATTACAACATTGTTAACTATAGGCATAATGTTGTACAGCAGATCTCTAGAATTTGTTCATCTTGCATAACTGAAACCTTATACCCATTGAACATCAACTCCCCATTTCACCCACCCCTCAGCCCCTGGCACTCACTGTTCTTTTTTTTTTTTTTTTAAATTTTATTTATTTATTTGACAGAGAGAGATCACAAGTAGGCAGAGAGGCAGGCAGAGAGAGAGAGAGGAGGAAACAGGCTCCCTGCTGAGCAGAGAGCTGATGTCAATCCCAGGACCCTGAGATCATGACCTGAGCCGAAGGCAGCGGCTTAACCCACTGAGCCACCCAGGCGCCCAGCACTCACTGTTCTACTTTCTGCTTCTGAGTTTGACTATTTGGGATACTTCATATGAATGGAATTATGCTGCATTTGTCCTTCTGTGATTGGCTTATTTTGCTTAGCATAATGTTCTCAAGGTTCATCCATGGTTTTGTACCACTTCCTTTTTTTTTTTTTTTTTTTTTTTTTACAACTGAGTAATATTCCTGTGTGTGTATATGCCACATTTTCTTTTTTCATGTGACCTTTTTGTGACCAAATAAACTACGGAGGGATATAAAGGAAGAGCCCATGGCTTTTTAGCTTTTGCTGCTCAACAGGTCTTTCTGGACCTCACCCTCTAAGTCCTGTTCCTCTTGCCCAATTTCTTTTCCATTAGTTCTTCATTTTCTTCAGTATATTTCTCCTGATTATAAGTTCTTATGAATTCATTAAATTACATGTTTATTGCTAGAAAACAGTTCCATAGGGCAATATCTTGTCTGTTTTGTTTACTTCTATATTTTCAGTGCCTAAGAACAGAGCCTGGCACGTCATATGCAATCAGTACATATTTGTTAATGGAAAGAATAAATAAATCAATACAATCATTATCTCAGTTCTAATTATGAAATGTTTATTATGGTAATAAAACATGTAGGAAGAAGCAAGCGTGCTCTTTAGCAGCTTTAGATGAGGCAATTAGGACAATCTTGATTTCTAAGGAGCAATTCTGATCTAATACTGTAAAAGGGGAATTATCGATGTGAAAGTCAGGATGTCCTTTTGTAGAGTCACTTTTATTATGATTTTTCATACTTTTTAAATACTTACTAAGGGGCCAAAAAGGGATAATTATTTTTTTAAATAAGACAAGTATGTGAAAAATGCTTGGCATGTAAATAGGCCTTATATAAATACCAATTTTTCTAACTCTAACTTTAAAAGACGTCTAAAAGTCATGCTATCTAACACTGATGCTATATTCTTCATATGTTACAAAGTTCTCTGACTTGGACCAATTGGAAGAGCATCATTAACAGTGTTGTGTTTTGTTTTTTAAAGCACACTTGTTCTAAAGGAAAGGTTCTGTTCCATATTTGCATTCATTTAGGAATGATAAGAAAGTATTAAATATGTGCAGAGCATAAATGTTGCTAATTTATGGATCCTGGCAATTTTAGCGGCATGGGAGAAGTCTGACTGAAAGGTATGATTTTTCTTGGCTATTACAGTAGATACATTCAACTTTGTCCAACAAAATAAGAGAAAGAAGTCAGGACACATGATTTTCAGAGGGAAAGGACTCATCCAGGAATCCAAGAAGATAATTATCAGACGTCCTTAGGACATAATGTGATTTGAAATTGCATTAAAAACTTACAAAGTCTATTGCTGAGTATTGAAATGGAAAAATATTTATATCTCACTTTAGCAGATTTTTATGTGGTTTAAAATTTTTTCTTGTTCAGGTTGTCCACATCCGGTCCCCCTTCTTGTCTTTTCTAACTTCTCATTATCTCCCTCTAGGGGTTTGTTTGTTTTTAGTTTCTGCTTTTATCCTTATTAGTGGAAAAAAATGGGTCAGTATTACTTTAGTTTGTCTTCACTTTCATTCTGCTGTTCATTTCTGAACTAGCTTTTAGCCTCTGGGAAAGAACAAAGTAAAAATATTTACAGAAACTGGGCCAACCTCTTGGTGCCTCCTCCCCCCAAGAAAACAAAACCTAACCAAGGGCAACAGTAGTTCCTCTCTTTTCTCCTATAGCACCTTGTACTTCCTTTCTCATGAAGCTCAGAATTTTATTATAACTGCTTACTGAGAACCTTTCATCCCAGCTAGACTCTTCCATTCTTTGAGGACCTAGTGTATTGCCAAGAGCACAATGTAAAAAAATTAAATGAATAAATGCGTGCGTGAATGGACTGCTGCACAGCTACCCATCCAACTACCCCTAATGAAGGAGGAAAGTTGCAAAGAACATGATCAGGCGCTGACCCTCTGACATCAACTGTCTAAAAAACCGGTAGAGAACTGCGGCATTTGTGTCTGAATTACATAATTGGATAATTTAAGCAAGAGTTTTTGTTTAGTTGGGGGGTGGAGGAAGGATGAAGGAGCGGAATTACCCAGGTAATTTCTTGCTGTGCAGTGGCACTACCTAACCAATGCACCCCTCTCACCTCCCTCCCTCCCTCCGCCGCACAAGCCAGGAAGGCGAGAACAGGGCCCCCACCTCGGGGCGGGGGGTTTCCCGGGGATACCCCGCCCCGCCCTCTAGGCCCCGCCCCTGGACCGCCAGCTCCGCCCCACTGCCGCGGCCAGCAGGGGTCGCGCTGCCCGCGGCGAGCTGCTCAGGCGGGGGTGGGGAAAGCTCCCGCGGCGGGTCGCTCTTCTCAGCTGCTGCTGGTTGGATCGTTTCAATCTAAGTCTTTTTTCTCGCTCGCTCGCTCTCCTCCGGGGAACAGGCGGAGGCGTCCATCCGCAGCCGCCGAGTGAGAAGACGACGCACACGCAGAGAACGAAAGCGGCCGCCCGCCGTCTCCTGAGCTCCTCACGGTCCGGCCGCAGCGAAGAAGGAGCCCTAGTCCGGGCGGGCCGCCTCAGCCGGGCGTCGGCACCTCCCTGCCAGCCGCGCTCCCGCCCGGGCTCCTCCGAGGGGATTAGTGGGCTGCCCGCGCGGCTCGGCGGCCCGGGAGCCATGTTGTCCGGGGGGCTTGGCAACGCGTGAGGGACCCGCGGCCCCTCCCGAAGGCTCCGGACCCTAGGCGAGAGCCGGAAGGCGGCTGCGGAGGCCTGCGCCTCGGAGGCGCCTTGGGTCCGCCAGCCGCTGGGACCCGGACCTGCATCCGGTCGCCGCGGGCGTCGGCGGAGCCGCTCACCCTCAGCGCCTCGCCTCGCGACGCGGCCCCCGCACTTGCTGGTGAGTTGGCGGCTGGCGACCGCGCGGGACTGTCCGGCGGACCCTGAGCCAAGGGGGCGGGAGGGTGCTTGGGACGGAGGGCTGGGGCGGGCGCCGGAGGCTCAGGCCCGGCCGGGAAGTTGAGAGAGGGAGGCGCGGCCAGCGGAGCTCGCGAGTGCCTGTCGTCCCTCTGGTCCAGCGCGGACCCGGGTCGCCGAGGCATTTCCGGGGGTGGGGTGGGGTGGGGTATCCGACGGGCTCCTTCGCGGGAGGCGCCTACAGTCGCCGCCACCCCCGGTGCGTGCTGCCCATTTGGTCTCCGGGGGAGGCCGGTCTCCCCGGGAGGCCCCGGAGGGAAGAGGCAGAAAGTCCCCCGAGACACAAAGATTCCCCTCGGCGGGGGAGGAGCCGCAGGCGCGGGCGGCTGAGGGGAAGGAAGGGCGCGAGTCCGCGGGAGGTGGGCGAGGAGGCGGTGGCGGCCGCGGCGCGTCCTGCTCCTTGGAGACACCGGGAGTGTGAGCGGGTGGCGAGCGCGGAGGAGGAGGAGGAGCCCTCGCGTGGGGCGCCGGCCCAGACAAAGATCACCGCAGCCTCCCGCTGGCGGGTCACACCCCTGAGTGCTGGTCAAGGGCTGAGGTGGAGGGAGTGTGGGAAACCCGAAGAACCGATGGGGAGGAGGAAGATGGGGACCTGCCAAGGATTGTCGTCTCCGATGCAGTTGCTTTTCTCAGCATTTTTGTGCCCAACGCTTGTGCTCCCCAACTCAGCTGGATAGCTCCAGATTCCCTGCCTCCTGTCACCCCCTCACTGCCACATTGACTCCCTTGTGGTTTTCCTTTCATTCTCCCCCCTACTTTTCACCCACTCGTTTTCGGGTAAGCGGTATTTTGCCTTCAGCTTGGGGGAACGTTTGCTAATGACAGGATGCCTGAGCTTGTTCTGACCCTGAACTGCCTTGAACTCCTCTCTCTTCCTCCCACCCTTTCCTTTCTGGGATCTCACAGTGTCACATGGCCACTAACAATTAGCTTTTCTTCAAAAATGGCAAAAGCAAAGCTGCAAACCGTGGCGCTCCTTCTTGATATTGACTCGTCCACTAAAGACACGTCGTTGGTTATGCTTTATCACCTCTTAGCCAATCTTTCTAGGTAACAAAAGTGGCAAATTTTGTTTCGAGTTTTGGCTCTTCCTAGGGTCAGCAGTGTGTTCCTGGCAGCCAGACCTTCTGTCACTTATCAGGAAATGCTCGACTTACAGACAGTTCTTTCCTCAAACTTTGCGGATTCTTTCTTGAGTCTTTGTTGCGGGATTTCTTTTAAAAGGCGCTTGTGGAAGGTCAGAGTAACAAATACGGAGTTACTGTATTTTAGACCTGTTAACCACTGAGCATCAGAAAATGAATGGGATTTTAAGATCTTTGATGCCTTGAGTCAACAAAAGCCTCCGTTGAAGCTAGAAATAAGGTTCAGTCTAAAATTTTAAGAAAAAAATCGGCTAGCAGTAGTATCATTGGTTTTTTTGTTGTTGTTAATGAAGTCATATCAGTCTTTGTAATTCTAACATCTGCATACTTCCATAAACAATGGTTGTAACAAAAGAAAAATGGCTATAATTGAGGAATAGGCTTTTTATGACAGAGAATTTTGGAGTATAAAAACGTTATTCTTTTATCTGGTGAACTGTCTCACCACCCAGAAATACTGGGTGGACTTTGAATGCTGGACTTCAAGGAAAATAGTTAAGTCTTTGAATTTAAGCTATTTTAAAATATTATTTTTTACCCCGAAAATAGACATTGAATTATGAATGGAAAGAAATTAAAAGTACAGCCCGTTTGATATAGCAAAGTTACTATTGATACCATTCTAAGAACCGTCATATCTTGCTGCCATTAAAAATGTTAATGCTGTAAAGATTGTGAAAGGGATTTTAGTCTAGGGACAAGTCTCTGAATTGTGGGACTCCCTCCCCCACCCACACCACTTCTCAGGTATCTTTGTGAAATTAACAGGTCATATCATTAGTAATCAGTGTTTTATATAAGTTATCAAATGGCCAGAATGAAGAAGGTACATTGTTTTTTCCCCCTACATATTTATTAGTATTTAATTAGATTATTGAAGTTTAATTCTTGGAAGAAAGTCCAGAAAGTTACCGAAGATTTCTGAGTGGTGAGATCTGTGGATGAATAAAAATACGGTTCTGTGTTTTCTAAATTTTTACTTTCATTTTGCAATCAGAAAAAAAAGTATGAAATATGAAACCTTGTTAATAACCCAATTTTCCTATTACTAGAAGAAGCTTCTATAAAATGATTTATTTTCATCCTTGAAACTAAGAAAGTCACTTGCAGGTGTTAGTTATTTGAAATGTGCAGGTTGTTAGATGTGCTCTGGTTACCTGAAGGGGGAGAAAAGATAGTCAGGAAAGACGAAATTGGAATAATTGATTCAGTGTATGGTAGTGATCCAATATATGGTGGTAGCTTTGTACACTGGTAATCTTGTTCTAATAAGTCATTGGTTTTACAAAAAATAGAAAAAATAAATTTTATTTTCTGTAGTGCAGAATAGTTGTTGACTAAACAGATCTTAATGTATATAGTTTTCAGATATTGCTCCAGTCCTGTGATTATGGAGGAAAGAGATGGCATATAAAATAATTTACTCTGTTGAGGCTTTTGTTTTTCCTGTTATTTTCAGAAATATTTTTCTCCTTTCTCTTTATTTGTGAAATAGTACTAAACAACTGCAACTCTTGTGAATAGTAGAGATTATAATGGCAATGAGAAAGATGTTCATAAGTGAAGATGATTTCCTTTAATATTAGGAAAAATTATGTGAACACAAAATTTTTCCCTGGTGTTTTCTTGGTTATTGTCTAATAGTGCTGAATATTTATAAGACATTACATTTTGATCTTTATTACTGTTCTCTAATCTTTATAAAAATTGCAGCATCATGTCATGGCGCCTTTTTTTTTTAAATAGCTTTTATACTTCCATGGAGGATAATTACTTAGCGAATGTGTTGCTTTTGTAGAAAAAGAAAATTATATGTTAAATTCAGTTTATAAAAATATTCATTGGAGTATTTTATCTATTTTAAAAATTGTCTCCTTTATATAATGTGAAGAAAGACTAGTTTTGGGTTCTTTGAATTTTGAATGTGTAATTTTTGCTTAAATTTTTAAATGGGAAACTTATTTAAAATATACTTTATAAATCGATTATGGCATTTTGTGTTTTAAATGACAGATAAAATAATAGGTTTATGGCCTTTAAAATTAAACTTTATGTAGTATTTATGAGGTTAAAAAATTGCCCAAATAGGAAACTTGGTATAGTTGACTGGCATTCAACCTACAGTCTTGGCAATTTTTCGGAACTGGCGGCGGCAGTGGCGGGGTGGGGGTAGGGGGAGAGGACCTTTTTAAAAAAAAATTTTGTGAGATATTTACAATATTAAGCCAAGAATTGTTACTGTCATTAGTGGATTCTTTGTCATTATTTTGTTCCCAACCTTTTTAGTTGACAGTCTTTAATATCTGCAAAATTTGACCTGGAAAGAGTAATTGCCAGGGGCCAGGAAATCGTATTGAATATATCTGAGTGTGGCTTACCTTTCATGGCCTGTTTCCTCTCTGATGGCCAACTTGGAAAACCCATAAATACCTACCAATAACTCTAATGGGGGTTGCCTCCTATAAATAATAATTCTGTAGTAACATAATACTGTGTGTGAGGAGGTAGATTTACAAATCCTTGGCATATTGGGATGAATGAAAATTATCTTGCTTCCAAAGTTTCCTTTTGAAATTATTTTTTGATATAAACATGTGAAAGAAATTAAACTTCTTTTGCTAGGTACCATGCCAGGTGTTAATTTGTTAAATCCCCGTAGTAAACCCATCCTATATGAGTACTGTGCCTGTTTTTCAAATAAAGACACAGATGCATTAGATTAATTGTCTCTTAGGTTCTACCTCTTTGGTGAAGCTGAGGTTCCAGTTCCAGTGTTCAGACCGCTTTATTACAATGTTTCCATGGGGATGTGATGTTAAAAAGTTCTTTTTAAGTGTCTACTGTAGCAAGAACTAAAGTGGTAAATTAAAAAGCTCATCAAAATTTGATTTAAATTCCATTGAATTAATTTCACTACACACAAAAAAATTGATCTAAACAAAATGTATAAGAGGACATATTTATAGCTCAAAATTAATTAAAGGTACTAAAATGATACTGAAAATGTTTGTAGATTTATTTTTAATCACGGATTTATCAGTTAGTTGTTGAGCACAAAGTAAAATGAATATAGGTATTGAAAAACAAAAATAATTATATTGCATATTTACTTTCATTTTTACTTTTATGTTTACTTACTGATTTTGATTTTATATATGTTAAAATTAGTTTGCATTACGCATATGCCACAAAAAAGACAGTCCAGATGCATGCTGCATAGGTTGCTTCAGTATTAGGTAAGAATTTTGTCTTAAGGTAGATAAAATTTCTGTCTATATGTGTACACATATAATTACCTATTGGTTTTTGGTTTTGGTATTGTTTAAGGAGAGCATAAATTTTGATCTTGTGTTTTTAATTTCCACATCTTGTGTATTTTATTTCTACATCTTTACTTCTAATCCAGACCTTTTCTTTCCTAGCTACCTCCCAGATATTGCTTCTTAATTTTTTATTGATAGGTAGCTATATATCACCAAAAATGGAAATATTAGATTATATTACACATTTTTTGGCAATAAGTTTTTACACTGAAAGCCAACCCTTATAATGAAAATATTGCAAATTAGTATTGTTGATATATATATCCTATTTCTTACTCCATTTGAAGAATAGAAAATGTTATTGACTTGACCTAAAGGTAGTCTGTTAAAGTGGGGAAAAAAAAGATTTGCTTTGGTCTGTTGTCATAAAAGTTAATTGTCAGCATTTTTTTTTTTTTAAGATTTTATTTATTTATTTGACAGAGATCACAAGTAGGCAGAGAGGCAGGCAGGGAGAGAAGAGGAAGGAAGCAGGCTCCTTGCCTATCAGAGAGCCCGCTGTGGGGCTCAGTCCCAGGACCCTGAGATCATGACCTGAGCCAAAGGCAGAGGCTTACCCCACTGAGCCACCCAGGCGCTCTGTTTCTTTAGCTTATTTAGTGTAAGCTCTATACCCAACATGGGGCTGGAACTCAACAACCATGAGCTCGAGTCACATATTCACCAACTGATCCATCCTTGTGTCCCTTGTCAGCCTTAACATAACATATCCTTGTTTCTTTTTATGCACTTGTTAGTGTAAATACTTCAAGAATACTCTAAATTTTATATGCATATTTGTAAACAGTGGGGAAAGGACCCAAGAATAATTTCACTATATTCTGGGTTAGTTACTAACTCATTTTGGTCTTTTCAAACATGTATTTAGTCCTTCTGTTCTTATAATTGATGGTTAATCTTTGTTAATAGTGCGAGTTAATGTTAAAGGTTGGTAAAAATTAATATTTATGAAAAATCAGGTAACAATGTTGAAGCTCTTATTACTCCAAATTTAGAGGCATTATCCTTTAAGTTATCTAATATTTTAAAAAAAAATAAGCTAATGTGTACTTTTAAGTATGTTTAAAATAAATCTTTTTCATAATTCCAGATTTTAATTAATTAATTTTTTAAAGGTTTTATTTATTTATCTGGTAGAGAGAGATACAGCAAGAGAGGGCATACAAGCAGGGGGAGTGGGAGAGAGAGAAGCAGGGTTCTTGCTGAGCAGGGATCTCAACATGGGGCTTGATCCCAGGACCCTGGGATCATGACCTGAGCTGAAGGCATATGCTTAACGACTGAGTGACCCAGGTGCCACCATAATTCCAGATTTTGATGTTTTATTGTCTTGCTATTTCTGGTGGGAAGGAAGCCTTTTGTCAAATTTTGAAAAAATTTTGGATTCCTTGAGTAGACTTTAGCCCCTTGAGCCAGTCTTAATGGAAAAAAAAATTTTTTTGAGAGAGTGAGGAGGGAGAGAGGTTGAGGGGGGTGGTGCTGAGGGAGAGGAAGAGAGAGAATCCCAAGCAAGGTCCATGCTCATCACAGAGCCCTAAGAGTCCCACGTGGGGCTCCATCCCACCACCCTGAGATCACAACCTGAGTTGAAATCAAGAGTCCATTGCTTAACAGACTGAACCACCCAGGCACCCTTTATTTATTTATTTATTTTTAATTTTTTAATATTTTTATTAACATATAATGTATTATTTAGTCCCAGGGGTACAGGTCTGTGAATTGCCAGGTTTACACACTTCACAGCACTCCCCTTCCCCAGTGTCCATAACGCAGCCACCCTCTTCCTGCCCCCCTCCCCCTGGCAACCCTCAGTTTGTTTTGTGAGATTAAGGGTCTCTTGTGGTTTGTCTCCCTCCTGGTCCCATCTTGTTCCACTTACTCCCTTCCTACCCTCCCCAGGCCTCCACTTTGCCTCTCAGCTTCCTCGTATCTGGGAGATCATATGATAATTGTCTTTCTCTGATTGACTTACTTCGCTAAGCATCATACCCTCTAGTTCCATCCATGTCATCGCAAATGGCAAGATTTCATTTCTTTTGATGACTGCATAGTTTTCCATTGTGTGTGTGTGTGTGTGTGTGTATATATGCCACATCTTTATCCATTCATCTCTTGATGGACATCTAGGTTCTTTCCGTAGTTTGGCTATTGTGGACATTTGGGTGCATGTGCCCCTTTGGATCACTACATTTGTATCTTTAGGGTAAATACCCAGTAGTGTGATTACTGGGTCATAGGGTAGCTCTATTTTCAACTTTTTGAGGAACCTCCATGCTGTTTTCCAGAGTGGTTGCACCAGCTTGCATTCCCACCAACAGTGTAGGAGAGTTCCCCTTTCTCTGCATCCTTGCCAGCATCTGTCATTTCCTGACTTGTTAATTTTAGCCATTCTGACTGGTGTGAGGTGGTATCTCTTTGTGGTAATTTTCCTGATCAGGCACCCTTTATTGAAATATTTTTAAGAAATTATCCTTTATGATTTCATTATATGTAATACATTTTGTTTTTTCAGTTCAGCGGTATGTATAATCAGTATTTTAAAGCATTTGTTGTGACGTAGGCATTGTGCTAGTCAGTTGTATATGGTATACAATGAGGTGGTATTGTGAGGTAGTATTGTAACATGGGAAATACCAGCAACACTAATTGAATGTTCTGTTCTTGGCCCTGTTCTCATGTTTTACATGTTTCCTGGGCAATCTTATCTATTTTTAGTGCTTTTTTTCTTACTACCTATATGTTGAGGATTTCCACATCTTTTCTTCTAATCCAGACCTCTTCCTTCCTAGCTACTTCCCAGATACTGCCTCTTAGTGCTCCTTTACCAGAACTGAACTTTTTTTAACCCATGCCTCTATTCTCAGCCAACACTAATGCTCCACATGAGCCTAGTTATTAAAGCCAAAACCTTTGGCAGATTATTTTTTCTATTCTCTCCTCCCCTTAGTCCAGTCACACCAAATTTTTTAAATTTTATTTCCTAAATATCTTTTAGATTTATCTTTTCCTGTTGTTACTTTCATATGTTGGGTTTTGGAATGCTTTATCTGAATTATGATGTCTAATTTTGCCCGTAACAGTGGAGTCATACCTCTTTTGCAGTAGATTTTTTTGCTCATAAATTTTTTTTTAATTAAAAAAATTCTTTTAAAAGTAAGCTCTAATGCCCACAGTAGGGCCTGAGGTCAAGAGTTGCATACTCTCCTGACCAGGAGCCCCTGTCCATAAATTCTTGAGCATAGGTTTTCCCCTTCTTTCTCCAGATACTCTTATTTCATTTCTGTTCTCCTATAATCCCTTTTCTTCCCAAGAAACTATAAAATGGTTGACACATTTTTTATTTTATGTAGAATTTTTTGGAAAAAAAAATCTGAATTCTCATTTTTATTATATAAAGTTAGAATTGGTTATATGTGTTTTTTTTTTTTTTTTATAAAGAAACTACTTCCATTGTAATTAATAACCATGTGATCTTGAGCTAGTTACTTAAACTCTTTAGGGTCAGTTTCTTCTATAAAATTGGGAAGTGGCAGAACCTTCTTCATGGGGTTGTGGGAATTAAATGATATGTATAAAGCACTTTGCAAAGAACCTTGCAGTTAGCACTCCCAAGTAGCAATTTTTTAAAATCTTACTCTTTGATATAATAGGAAGAATTATTGGTAATGGCACTAGACATCTTTTGCTGATTATCCCTTCAAGTTGATTCCTTCAGGTTAAATAAGTGATTCAGAAGGACAGTTGAATCAAAATAATCTCTTTGACTTTTAAAACTATATGTACCTATTGGATTTTCTCATATACCTGCCTTCTCCCACCTAATTTGAGAATCAGTGTTACTAATCAGAGTGTGTTGCATGCTTTAGGTACGTTGTGGGGAGGATACTGTAGACTACTGGACCAAATAATGTAGGATATTCATTGTTTTTTCATCTAATGCCCATTAGGAATAATGGCTATTACAGTCTTCCTAATAAGCATATTAATAAGCTTTTTTTTAGGACCAACCAAATTTTTTTTGTAACTGTTTGCCCTGTGTCCCTTCTTCAAACCTGTGCTATTCTGCTTGTTTGACATCTTAACAGTCTAGACAGTATTTGTTTTTCTTGTAGATGACTTTTATGTGTGACTCAGGTATTCTGAAGTCAGAATAACTGGTCATATAGCTTATCCATCAAACAAAGAAAATGGTTTTGCCTTTTTTTTTTTTTTTTTTTTGTGATGAAGTTTGCTTGGGTGTATACTATTTTTTTTTTTTAAAGATTTTATTTATTTTATTTGACAGAGATTACAAGTAGGCATAGAGGCAGGCAGAGAGAGAGAGAGAGGAGGAAGCGATGCGGGGCTCGATCCCAGGACTCGGGGATCATGACCTGAGCTGAAGGTAGAGGCTTTAACCCACTGAGCCATCCAGGCGCTCCGGGTGTATAGTATTTATTGTTTTAGGTTTTTATTATCTTATGTTCTTCTAGGTCATTGGCCTTAACTTGAACTTCAGAAGCACTCTTGTGATTTAAAAAAATAAACAAAAAACGACTTGATGCCTGTGTGTGTGTGTATGTGTTGTAAAATCTGAAGCTCTGTCCCAGAACAACTGAAGTGGAATCTCTGAGCTTGGTTTTTAAAATGTTAAAGGCAGTGTTTAGAAACAGTGTTTCAAGGTTTGGCACAGTGTTAAAGGGAGCAACCACTCATACATAAATTAAAGTAGGCAAAGTGATTAAAACTTTATATCATTGCATCTTACTTTTTTCTCTTTTTATTCTTTATTGAATTTTGTAGTTTTATCATGTTTTGAAGGGTTTCTTTATGTATAAAAGTCTTATCTTCCAGTTATTTTATTTATATTTTATCTTTTTAGTGAGTATCTTTTTGTTTTAGTTTTGTTAAAAGGTAAACTGAGGCATGTTAAAATTTTTCAGAGTTTAATGAGCATATATGTTGACTGAATTGTGGAGCATCAAGCCAAAGGTTTTTACCTGTCCACCTAGGGTCGGTGGGAAAGGGGGGAGGTTCTTTTAGAGAAGACAGAGAAACAAAGGGAATTATTTTATTGGTGATAGTTTAAGCAGTTGTCTTATTGGAAAGCCTAGAGGGCTGTTTGTGATTGGTTGTTCTTAAGTTTTATTTTCTCAGATTCTTGTGCAGTGACTCTGGCTTAGGTTTTGGTTTGCTTACCTAGGGTACCAAGGCATTGGACTCACTTTAGTCTAATGGCCTTATTTAATTACTTTAACAACTTGAGTGTCTTTACTGCTTTCTATCTGGATTTTATTTGTGAGAGAGGGAGAGACAAGAGAGAGCACAAGCAGGGACAGGGCAGAGGGAGAGGGAAAAGCAGATCCCCACTGAGCCGGGAGCCCAACATGGGGCTCCATCCCAGGACCCTGGGTTTGTGATCTGAGCTGAAGGCAGATGCTTAACTGACTGAGCCACCCAGACGCCCCTCAATTACTGTTTTTGAAAATTATTTGTTAAATATTAGTAGAAAGTAGGGCATAATCTTAATTTCCTAGCAGTGGTTATCATCTTCAAATATTCCCTTTGTCTTTTTTCATATGTAGAGTTTAATATTTTTGTTTAAGATCCTTTTTAAAAGTTTTTTTTAAGTTCCCAAATAATTCTTAAGGCTATCATTTTCGGTGGTTATAGCAATCTATCAAAAGAAGTTTAACTGTTTCATAGTGGTTGGTAATTAACATACTGCTTTTCATTTTTCATTATTTCATTATTTTAAATTGTGCTGGACAGGCTATAGCATGTGACCACATCATCCTTTTACCCTCATTTTACATTTCCTTAGGGTAGCTAGATATTCAGAAGTGAAATTCTCACATCAAACCTGTGAACCTTTTCAGGTAATGCTTGTTGTGGCAGTGCCACTAGTAATGTGCCACATCTACTTAGGAGGTAATGATTGCCATTCCCTGAACATTGACAGCTTCATTTTTCATTATTTTATGATACCATTTTTTTAAATATCGTATTGCTATGTATACTTTTTCCCCCTTAATTTGAAATAATTTGTTTTTGTTGTCCATCTGTTCTTATTCTAGCTTCAGCTTATTTATCACTGCTATGTAATATATCTTAATATCTGGTATGGCAAAACAGTTTTTCCTCTAAATAATTTTGATATTCTATATCTATTTTTATTCTACTTTTATTTATTTTTAAGCAGCAGGCAAAAAAGATGTAGAATAGGTGTCTCCATTTTTTTCTTTCAAGCTGGTCTCCAACTATAAAACTTAATCCTAGATATGTCAGTACATCTGTAAGAGTTGCATCAGGAATCAGGGTAGACTTCCATATCCTCATTGTCCAGGTTCTACCATGTAAAGAGCATCTCAGTAAAAATTAGGTAACCTATGATTTTATCCATTTATTCATGCTGTCACCAAAGATGATTTATGATTTATTTATTTGAGAGGGTGCATGAGGGAGGAGGGAGAATCTCAGACTCCCTGCTGAGCACAGAACCCAATTGGAGGCTCAGTCTCACAACCCTGAGACTATGACCTGAGCTGAAATCAGGAGTCGGACACTTAATTGACTGAGCCACCCAGGCATCCCATCAGTTGTCCTGAAGAGAAGGAAGGAATGACATTCAGCCAATGGTATTAGGTAGATTTCTTGGAGGAGATGATGCTAAATTTAATTAGCTTTAGCCCTTCCTAGGATAAAAGCAGTATATAAAAAGGAGGTAGGAAAAAAGATTTTACATTCTTTAAAATAATTATTATTCTCCTCCAGCCTATTAAGTATTTGCATGTAGTAGAAATAGAGAAATAAAGGTTGCATGTGGAGGCTGTGGTAGATTAGATTAAAAAATGCAGCTATACCAGTAAGAAGCTTGGATTTTACTTGTCTATAGAACTGAGCTGTTGAGCAGTAGGCAGAATGTACTCTTTTCTACATTGAAGTCATTGGGAAAGTTCCTGAACAGCTACAAATGAGCTACTTCTGGATGTTGAACGGACAACCTTTTGTGATATGTTGATCTTTCAGAGGCAGCTTCAAGGGATTGCTTTCCTACTTTGGGAATGCTAAAAGGAGCTATTTGAACCTTTTTTTTTTTTTTTTTTCCTGGTCTGGTTCATTTCAGAGACAATTACTGTGTCTTAGGAGCATTTAGAAATGTGTATTTGCAAGCCAGCCATTTTTATCTTCCAGTGTTAGAAATTGGTTTCACCATTTTGTCGGGGAAATAGATAAAAATAGTAAGTTTATGACAATGAACTTGAAATAATCCTTTTATTTAACTATAAATGCTAACATTCTAATGAAGGATACAAATATTAATTGTGCCTCCATAAATGATTATTTATTTAGTTCTTTAGACCTTACCTGTGTGCTACTATAGGTAACCATGTAACACTATCCATTTAACAGTAATTCAGTAAAGTTATATACAGGTACAGAGAAGAGGCTAATTTTAGCAGCTGCAGTGTTTTAGTACTTTAAAGTCAACTAAATTTGACTTTACAGCTGATCTTGAACCTCACATATCTAACTGTACTGGTCCACTTATACACCTAGTTTTTGGTGGGTGGAAGGTACAGTACTGATTTGATTCTGTTAAGATTTTTTCAGTAACACTTTCTTTTTTCTAGCTTCCTTTATTGTAAGAATACAGCGTATTCTATATATGTATGTATATATAGAGAGAGTATATAAAATGTGTGTTAATTGAGTCTTTTTGTTATTGGTAAGGCTTCCAGTAAATGCAGGCTATTCGTAATTAAGTTTTTGGGGAATCAAAAATTAAATACAGGTGTTGGACCACACAGGAGTCAGTGCCCCAACCCCTGCATTGTTCATGGGTCAGCTGTACTTCCATTTTACTAATGCATACAAAGAATTTTTGATACATAATTGTTCCCAAGTTGGAGGTACCTTTTCTCATTGTATTTACTCTTCACAAATGATTATCTCTCTGTCCCATTCCTTTCTTAATTTGAACTCTTCAAATTCTTCCATTTCTGTAGGCATTGAATATTTTTTAAAAAATTAAACTTGATTTTTCTGAATAGGTGATATGATGAACTTAAAGCCATGTAGAGAGAGACAGAGAAGTCTTTTTTCCCTTTTGCTTTCTCCAGCCTCTCTTTCCTCCCATACTTTTTATAGGTAGACATTCCTTTTGTTTCCTGTTTAGACTTCCAGTGTGTTTTTTGCAAATATAAACAGATACATGTATATTTTATTTTGGAGATTTTTTTTTCAGTGTCTACTTAAAGATCTTCCTTCCTTTATTGATTTTTTAAAAAGATTTTATTTATTTATTTGACAGAGAGAGACACAGCGAGAGAGAGAGTACAAGTAAGGGGAGTGGGAGAGGGAGAAGCAGGCTTCCCGCTGAGCAGGGAGCCCAATATGGGTCTCGATCCCAGGATGCTGGGATCATGACCTGAGCCGAAGGCAGAGGCTTAACCCACTGAGCCACCCAAGCATCCCTATCTTCTTTTATTTTTAATAGCTGAATTTTACTTCTGTGGATATATGGTAGTTAATTCACAGTCCTTTATGGACACTTGGGTTTTTTCTTATCTTTTGCTATTACAATAGCAAATGAATAATATACATACACATTTTGTACTTACATAAGCAAATAAATGATTTCGATTCTAAGAACAAGGATCAGTCAAGTGATAAATATATCTGTACACATTTCCTTGCTCTGCCAGCTGGGAGGCCTAGAAGAAAATGACACTCCAGTAGCAGTGAGCACAGCTAGTACCCAGATCTTGGTTTCTAATACTAACAGTATTAGTAACTCCCATAAAAGGAACCAGAACTCTGGAAAAATGGCTGATCCTAGGACTGGGACAGGAAATAAATGTTTAATAATGCTGAAAAATTAGGAAGTATTCTAACAAAAACAATGCATAGAATAAATAGGTATGTGAAGGGCACACAGGAACCAAATCAAAGAACTCCCAAGGGCTAATAATAGAATAATTTGAGGAACAAAATAAAATAGAATTTTAAAATTGGATTATAATTCAATTATAAAATAATATCCATAAGTCCCCAATACTGATATAAATAAATAGCTGGGAAAGAATAGACAGATCTCCTGTGCAGAGGAATTCTACATAATTTATGTAGCTACTCAGCCTTCAGAGAGGTACAACAACTCCTTAAGAGTGGAAACAACACTCTTTAAGAGTGGAAAACTATGGAAAAGAGTAACTTGACATGGGGAAAAACCCAACAGACATGACCTTGGCTGTGTCACCAAGGTTAAATACTTAAACATAGTATTAATACTGTAAACCAAATGTATCCCCTCGTAATTCATATGTTGAAACCTAGTCCCTAATGGGATGGTATTTGGAGGTGGGGCCTTTGGGAGGGGGTTACATCAGGATGTCATGGATTTAATGCCGTTATAAGAGACCCCAGAGAGGTACCTCACACCTCACCTTTTCTGCCATGTGAGGACTCAATGAGGAGATGGCAATCTGTGAACGAGGAAGTGGGCTCTTACCAGACACTGACTCTGCAGGAGCCTTGATCTTGCACTTCCCAGCCTCCCAGAACTGTGAGAAATAAATTTCTGTTGCTTGTGAGCCACCCTGTCTAAGCCACCCTGTTATAGCAGCCTGAACAGACTAACGTTTAACATCAACAGCCATAAATCATGTTGATAATATGATGTGGTGGCAAATGCACTTGACTTCTAATGTGGTCTTCCCCCCAAAAAACATAATCCCCGTCTAATCATGAGAAAAACATGAGGTAAATTCTAATCAAGGGATATTCTACAAAATAACTGAACAGTACTTCTTAGAACTATCAAGGTCATCTGAAACAGGGGAAGTCTGAGAAACTGTCACAACCAAGAGGAGCTTAAGACATGATAGTACAATAAAGTAAAATCTAAATAGAATGGACATAATGCATCAGTTTTGGTTCATTAATTGTGACAGTTATTACCATAGTAATATAAGATCTTAATCACACAATCTAGGTGTTTGGTGTAGAGGAATTGTGTGTACTATCTTTGCAATTTTCCTGTAAATCTAAAACTATTTTTGTAAAAAAGATAGATGCTTCTGCAATTCTCTTAGGTATAGCCATATTGCCATTATGTACCTAAATGTTTGAGAGGCTTGTTTTCCTAAGCCCTCACCATCTGAATGTGTTGTTGGACTTTTGGAATTTAGCCCATTTGATAGATTAGAACTGGTGTAACTGAGACTTCTGTATTTCTCTCATTATGAATTATGGTGAGTCTTATCTTGTATGTTTAATGGGACATTTTACTTTTTTCTCCCTTCTGTGAACTCTCACGTTCTTTATTTCTCTGTTAGGTTTGGGCCCTTTTCTTCTTGGTTTCAGGAGTTCTTTCTTCTTGGTTTCAGGCAGCGGCTTAACCCACTGAGCCACCCAGGCACCCCTGTCATTATAGAGAGCCCTTTTTGTAATATGGGTTGCAAAAAACACTTTTTCATTTTTTACAGTGTTTCTTATACAAAAGTTTTCCTTTTTTATATGGTGATATTATGTTTTCTTTAATGTTTCTGGACTTTGAAACATAGTTAGAAAAGTCTTGACCACTCCAAGATTATAAAAGTGTTATGTTTTCTTCCAGTACTTGTGGATTCCGTTTTTACATTTAGATCTTAATACTCGAATCCTTCAGTTCCTCCCAAGCATTGAGGCATTCTGAATGCTTAACTTTCTTTCAAATTACTCCCATGTAAGCATCCTTGTGGGCTTATAAGTGCTTTAAATGATTTATGGTAAAAGAAATGCTTATACATTTTACTCTTGGTGGATTAAAAAGTCTCAACTCTGTGGAAAATGTATTAAGCATTTCATTGTGTCTTAATTCCATATCATGGTTTAAAAATAATTTTACAGTAATGAAAATTCCTTTAAGTTTCTTTTTACTGTTAAATTGTAGTAAATTTAGCAGGTTTTTTTTCTTCTGCTGATTATTAGTGTTGTGAATTATTCATGTTCAGTTTATTCCCCATCCTGTTTCTCCTAAGATTTCTGCTTCAGTTATTAAACCTGTCTGTGATTTACCTTCTTTTGTCCTCAGAACTTCTTACTGTTTTGTGGCTGCTCTGTTAGTAATCTCTTTATTTGGTATTATTTAGAAATTTTATTTGTGGGCCAAATACTTCTTTCAACTCATTAAGAAAGTGGAACCAATAGTGTCAGCAGATGCTGCCTAATGTAGGATGATAATTTCTTATGCCCTTTCATAAAGGTATTCATATTTTCCTCACATTACTTGTGATGAAACTAGTATTGCTGAACTGAATTTTCAGATATTTGGGAAACTCTGGTAGTACTGTGGAATGTTGATTAGAAAATAGCACCAGAAACTACCTGGTGAGTTTATTGCATAAAGGAGAGAACTACCAACAGAGTTGGTAGGATCTGCTAGGGCAAGGGAAGGGTATGTGAATAAAAAGAATAGCAAAGTATGAAGGGAGAGCAAAGTTGGGGTATTTATTGAGGATTTGGAATCTTTAAGACAGCTATTTCAGTACAGGAGCTGATTGATTAGAATTGGGATCATGATGTAATAATTCAGGATTGATACAGCAAAACAAGGGTTTTGAGGTGAGATTTTCGAAATATCTTGGAAAGTGAACAGTCATTTGCTGCTATTTATTAAAAAGTTGAATAGTCTGCTGTTGGTTTATATGGGATTTTGGGGAAGTTCCTGAAATGAACAATGAAGTTATTTGCAATTCTTATCTGCCTGGACAAGAGTTTCCTGGAATAGTAAAGTCACGTTGTCCAGGACAACTGAATAGTGATGTTAATGTAGACTGTAAAGTCTGGGTTTAGGTGGTTTCAGTTTGCACTGCCCATTCAGAACTACAATAAACTTGAAAATGTAATTATAAAAAGGATGATTCTTAGGAACAGCTACTCAGTGTATTTTCTTGGTGAGGGGTTTGACATTGAATGATCTTCCTTAAAGAAAGAATGAGGCTTAACTTTGATAATTAAGTTGTCTGAGATACCTAAATGGCAGTAGAATACAGGATTCTGCAGCTAAGAAAAGAAGCTATGAAAGGATCAAAGATAGAAATTTGGAAGTAACTGTTTATGTTAAATCCATGTACCAAGATAAGTTTGCCTGATGAGGAAGTATAGAGTGAGAAAAAAAAGACTTTGGCTTTAAAAGTTCTAGTGCCTAATAGTTATATGTGTGTGTGTGTGTGCACATGTGTGTGCAAACAAACCTGTAACGGAGTGACTGGAGAGGTTGGAAGAAAACCAGGATATAGTAATGTGATTTCTGGAGATGTGGCTGGAAACTAGCAGGGTCAGAACACAAAGGCCTTACATGTCTAGGTGAAGAAAGATCTATTGGACCTAGCGATGGATTTTCACTTGGTAGTTCTGTGCTTGTACAAAATACAGACTATTCCAGAACTAGTCAGTTTATCATGACATTCTTTTTTTTTTTTTTTTTTAAGATTTTATTTATTTATTTGACAGACAGAGATCACAAGCAGGCAGACAGGCAGGCAGAGAGAGGGAGAGGAGGAAGCAGGCCTCCTGCAGAGCAGAGAGCCCGATGCGGGACTCGATCCCACGACCCTGAGATCATGACCTGAGCTGAAGGCAGCGGCTTAACCCACTGAGCCACCCAGGCACCCCTGTCATGACATTCTTTACATAAGAATTGCCCAATGGGAAATTCTGTTTGCAGGGTAGTTTTTTGAAATTGAGAATATTTTCTTAGACATAATTTTACTAACTTGCTCCCACATTACCCGGTAAAAGTTAATCTCTCATTTTGACTGTGAGGAAAGGTCAGCCTGCGATTTTTATTGACAGTACATATATTTGGTGTTAATACTTTGGGAGTGAATAGTGGAAGAAGTAACATTTGTTGATGCCTACATTATGCCAGGCATAGTCCATACATTCTGATTTATATCTCTCACCTTTTTGAGGTAGTTTATTTTCTTCTCCAAAGAGGGAATAACTGAGGTTGGATTTCTCAGTGTCATAATTCTAACTTTCCCCGGTGTCTATAAGAAGGTCAGGATTTGAATGGAGTTAGGCTTAGTCTCAATTTTTGCTGAACCAAATGGTCTTCCTGTATGCTGTAAACCCTTGGTCAACCAGTGCTGCAGTTGTATATAATTCACATTTCACCAGATGTTAATTAAATGTAGGAACATGTTACCTTTCAGCTTTTGAGGAACAAGATTGAACGGGTATTAAGTAATAGTGAAGCAAAGAAGAAAGAATGTAGGCCCATATACTCATCTTGGATTAATTGGAATCTTTTATTAACTATAATCTCTTTAATTCCTTTTAAAGGAGCTGTTCAGGTTGAAGAACAATATCCTGTTTTTTGTTGTTGTTGTTTTTGTTTTTAAAGATTTTATTTATTTATTTGACAGACAGAGATAATGAGTAGGCAGAGAGGCAGGCAGAGAGAGGAGGAAGCAGGCTCCCCGCCAAGCAGAGAGTCCATGCAGGGCTCGATCCCAGGACCCTGGGATCATGACCTGAGCCGAAGGCAGAGGCTTTAAACCACTGAGCCACCCAGGCGCCCCTTGTTCTTGTTTTTTGAACAGTATCCTATTTAACAGAATTCTGGCTAATGCAGACATTACTGTATTTTTTTTTAAGTATTTTTCTCTATCCTCATAGGAAATCTTTTTTTAAAAAGTCATTATCCTTAATGGGTATGCACATTTTGTCCTCTTTTCTCTTCATTTCATCTTAGTCAAATTAGCACTTCATAGAAACAAAAATTACCAAAAAGTTGGAGTCCTGGCATTTTTAACATCTTGCCAGCTGTTGGCAAGGAAAGTTGGTCACTGTCCAGTAGGATTTGTCTTATAAAAGCTTTAATAAAGAGCTGGCTTTTAAAAAATGTGACAAATTGTCATTGTGTCATCAGTGATGGAGTAGCACATTCAATTCAGTTATGTTTTGGTGAGAAAAATTGGAAGTTGCCTACATGCCTTTTTTTTTTTTTAAACATTAAGAGTAAATTCATATTTACCATGTGCCAGGCATGGCTAAGAACATTTTCAGTGAACCTATGAATATTTACAAAGGGGGAGATTTTGTGAGATTTGAGCTTTGAAAATCTATAGAAGATAATACATAATTATTTTGTGGTAATTGAAAAATGTATCATGTGAATAGAATTAATTAGCTATTTTTGAAGGGAATTAAAGTTTCATTTTTATTGTACCTATATGAATATGACCTTTTAAATATCTAAATATTTTTATCTTTTTCTATTAAAACAAGGTCCCATAATGTTTTTTAAAATTTCTTACTTTTGGAGTTAGGAGGTGTTTAAAAAAGTAAATGACTAGCTGAACCTTACAGGATATATTTACATTAGTGGGGTCATCATGTATCTCCATGTGGTAAAGTCTGATCTTTTCACTTTCCTGAACAGTTCATTTTGAGGTGACGTGGGACTGTAAAATTCTTAATATGCTTAAGGGTAAAGTATAGCATTAATTTAGAAAGATGCAATGAGAAATAATCTTGCTTGATATAACCAGTTTTGGGGGGATAAGGAGTGATAGGATGGGGGTTGGGGGGGACACAAAGATTTAAAAAAAATATTTCTGTCTTTAAGGAGTTTATAGTATGGTGAAACCCAGAAACTTTACATTTATATAACCCACTTAATTCTATTGAGTAAATGAATTTAGAAGACCAGATTTAAGATTTGAGGATTGGTAGAAAATGTCCTTAGAGCAGCAGCTTTTTTTTTTCCTGTTTTAATCCAGGTATGTTTTATTAATTTATTTTTTATGTTTTAAGATTTTATTTAAATTCCAGGTAGTTAACATACAGTGTTATATTAATTTCAAGGGTACAATATACTGATTCAATTCCATATACCTCCCAGTGCTCATCACCACAAGTGTACTCCTTATTCTGCTTCATCTATTTAACCCATCCCCTACCTCTTTCCCCTCTGGTGACCATCAGTTTGTTCTCTGTAGTTGAGTCTGTTTCTTGATTTGTCTGTCTTTTTTTCGCTTTGTTGATTTGTTTTCTTTCTTAAATTCCACATGTGAGTGAAATATATCTTTATCTGGCTGACTTGTTTGACTAGGCATTATACTCTCTAGCCCCATTCATCTTTTTGCAATTGGCAAGATTTCATTCTTTTTATGGCTGAGTAATATTCCATTATATATATGTGTATATATATGTATATCACTTCTTTATACATATATCTGTTAGTGGATACTTGGGCTGCTTCCATAATTTGACTATTGTTAAGAATGCTGCTGTAAACATACAGGTGCACGTATACCTTTGATTTAGTATTTTTGTGTTCTTTGAGTAAATACCCAGTAGTGCAATTCTTGGGTCATAGGGTAGTCCTATTTTTAACTTTTTGAGGAATCTTCGTACTGTTTTCCACAGTGGCTGCATCAGTTTGCATCCCCATCAACAGGGCAGAGGTTTCCTTTTTCTCCACATCCTGGCCAACACATTGTTTCTTGTGTTGATTTTAGCTATTCTGACAGGCAGGTGGTGATATCTCGTTGTAGGTTTCATTTACAGTTCTCTGATGGTAGTGATGATGAACATCTTTTCATGAGTCTGTAGACCATCTGTAATGTCTTCTTTGGAGAAATATTTATTTCTTCTGCCCATTCTTTCTCTCTTTTTTAAGATTTATTTATTCTAGAGACAGCACATGAGCAGGGGAAGGGGCAGAGAGAGAGAATACCTAAGCAGACTCCCACTGAGCATGGAGCCGGACACGGGGCTGGATCCCATGATCCGGGTGATCTTGGTGAGATAAGGACCTGAGTTAAAACCAAGTCAGATGCTCAACTGACTGGGCCACCCAGGCATCTTGTGCCCATTTTCTAATTGGATTTTTTGGGTTTTGGGTGTCAAGCTTTTTAAGTTCTTCATAGAGTTTGGATATTCACCCTTTATTGTATATGTCATTTGCAAATATCTTCTCCCATATCATAGGTTACCTTTTGGTTTTGTTGAGTGTTTTCTTTGCTGTGCAGAAGCTTTTTAATTTCAGGTAGTCCCAATAATTTATCTTTGCTTTTATTTCCCTTATCTCAGGAGACATATCTAGAAAAATGTTGCCTTGGCCTGTGTTGAAGAAGTTACTGCCTATGTTCTTTCCTAGGATTTTTATGGTTTCAGGTCTCATATTTAGGCCTTTAATCCATTTTGAATTTATTTTTGTATGTGGTGCAAGAAAGTGGGCCTGTTGTTTTCTTTTGCATGTTGCTGTTTGGTTTTCCCAACATCATTTGTTGAAGAGACTGTCTTTTTCCCATTGGATATTCTTTCCTGCTTTGTCAAGGTTAGTTGACCATATAATTGTGGGTTCATTTCTGGGTTTTCTGTTTGTTCAGTTGATCTGTGTGTCCATTTTTGTGCCAGTACCATACTGTTTTGATTACTGCCGGTTTGAATAGGACTTCAAGTCCAGAATTGTGATGCCTCCAGCTTTGCTTTTTTTTTTTTCAAGATTGTTTGGCTATTTGGTCTTTTGTGGTTCCATACAAATTTTGGAATTATTTGTTCTACTTCTGTGAAAAAATGCTGTTGGTATTTTGATAGGGTTTGCATTAAATGTGGAGATGCTTGGGTAGTATAGACATTTTAATGATACTTGTTCTTCCAGTCTTTGAGCATGGAATGTTTGCATTTCTTTGTATCAACTTAAGTTTCTTTCATCAGTGTTTTATAGTTTTGAGAGTACAGGTTTTTAACCTTCTTGGTTGGGTTTATTCCTAGGTATCTTAGTATTTTTGATACAGTTGTAAATGAGATGTTTTTGATTTCTCTTTCTGCTGCTTCATTATTAATGTATAGAAATGCAACAGATATCTGTACATTTGTTATGTATCCTGGAGCTTTACTTAATTTGTTTATCAGTTCTAGCAGTTTTTTGGTGGGGTCTTCAGGGTTCTCCTTATATGGTATCATGTCATCTGCAAATATGAAAGTTTTGCTGCTTCTTTACCTACTTGGAAGCCTTTTATTTCTCTTTGTTGTCTGATTGATGTGGCCAGGAATTCCAGTACTATGTTGAATCCAGGTGATGGGGGTATACATCCCTGTCTTACTCCTGACTGTAGAGGAAGAGGCTCTCTGTTTTTTTCTCATTTAGGTTGATCTTAGTTGTGGGTTTTTCATATGAGGCCTTTATTATGTTGAATTATGTTTCCTCTAAAACTATTTTGTTGAGTTTTGGTTTTGTTTTTTGTTTTTTTAATCATGAATGGGTGTTGTACTTTGTTAAATGTTTTTTCTGCATCTGTTGAAATGATATATGGTTCTTGTCCTTAATCTCTTTTTTTAAAGATTTTATTTTATTTATTTATTTTTTTAATTAAATATTTTATTTATTTATTTATTTGACAGAGATCACAAGTAGGCAGAGAGGCAGGCAGAGAGAGAGGAGGAAACAGGCTCCCTGCTGAGCAGCGGGCCCGATGCGGGCCTCAATCCCATGACCCTGAGATCATGACCTGAGCCAAAGGCAGAGGCTTTAACCCACTGAGACACCCAGGCGCCCCTAAGATTTTATTTTTAAGTAACGTATACACCAGATATGGGGCTCAAACTTATCAAGATGAGTTGCACACTCCACCTACTGAACCAGCCAGGCATCCTTCTTTCTCGTATTGATGTGATATGTCACATTGATAAGTTGTGGATATTGAACCACCTTTACAAACCAGGAATAAAGCCCACTTGATTGTGGGGAATGATTTTTATAAGGTATTGTTGGATCTGGTTTGCTAGTATTTTGTTGAGGATTTTTGCATCTGAGTTCATCTGGGATTTTGGCCTGTGGTTCTCTTTTGCGGTGGTGTCTTTATCTGCTTTTGGTATGGTAGTGCTGGCCTCTTTTCTATTCCTTCCTTTATTTTTTTTTCCCCTGTGTCTTCCATTTTATTAACAAGAGGAAGCCTTCTTAGACTTCCAGCTGCAGACTTTTTAGATCCCACCAGCCAGGAATGGAACCTATAACCATTCTCTAGATAGGAAAGGCATGGCAGTGATAATAAGTGCCTGGTATTTTCAGCTTCCTTTTTTTTTTTCTTTTTAATAATTTTTAATTTTTAAAATTAACATATAATGTTCTATTTTTTGGAATAGTGTGAGAAGACTAGGCATACTCTTCTTTAAATGTTTAATAGAATTTGCCTGTGAAGCCGTCTGGTGTTGGACTTTGTTGGGAGGTTTTTTTGATTATTTTTTCAGTTTCTTTGCTGAGAATTGGTTTGTTCAGATTTTGTATTTCTTCTTGTTTAAGTTTTGGTAGTTTATATGTTTCTATGAATTACCTATCTTCTCTAGGTTGTCCAGTATGTTGGCATGTAGTTTTTTGTTTCTTTTTTTTAATAATTCCCTTGTAATTATATTTCTTTGGTGTTGGTTGTTCTCTCTCATTTGTGATTTTATTTATTGGAGTCATTCCTCTTTCTTTTCCTCCATAAATCTGTTTAGAGGTTTATCAGTTATATTGATTTTTTTTTTTTTCAAAGAAGCAGTTCCTGATTTCATTGATCTGTTTTTTTTTTTTTTTTAAGTTTCTATACTATTTATTTCTGCTCTAAAATTGTTTATTTCCTTTGTACTGCTGGGTTTTGGTTGGTTCTTTTTCTAGCTCTGTTAGGTGTAAAGTTGTTTGATATTTTTCTTGCTTCTTGAGGTAGGTCTGTATTGCTATAAATGTCTCTCTTAGAACTGCTTTTGCTGCATCCCAAAAGTTTTGGACCATTGTGTTCTCATTTTCATTTGTTCCCTTGTACTTTCTTTCTTTTATTTTCTGGTTGACCCACTCATTGCTTATTAGCATGTTTTCTTTCTATGTATTTGTACTCTTTCCAGATTTTTTTCCTGTGATTGACTTCTAGTTTCAGAGCCTTATGGTCAGAAAAGATGCATGGTATGACTTTGATGTTCTGCATATGTTGAAACTCCTTTGGTGGGCCAATATGTGATCTATTCTGGAGAATGTTTTATGTGCACTTGAAAAGAATGTGTGTTCTACTGTTTTAGGATGCAGTGTTCTGAATGTATGTTAAATCCATCTGGTCCAGTGTGTCATTCAAAGCCATTGTTTCCTTGTTGGTGTTCTGTTTAGATGATCTGTCCATTGATATGAGTGGGCTATTGAAGTCCCCTACATTATTATAACAAAAAGTATTTTTTTAAGATTTTATCAGCCAGAGAGGGAACACAAACAGGGGGAGTGGGAGAGGGAGAAACAGGCCTCCTGCTGAGCAAGGAGCCCGATGTGGGGCTTGATCCCAGGATCTCAGGATTATGATCTGAGCCAAATGCAGATGTTTAATGTCTGAGCCACCCAGGCACCCCCAAAGTCCCCTACATTATTGTATCATTATCAGTTAGTTTCTTTGTGTTGGTTAAACCATTTTATGTATTTGGGTGCTCCCATGTTGGGTGCGTAAATATTTACAATTCTTGGGTGCCTGGGTGGCTCAGTTGGTTAAGCAACTGCCTTCGGCTCAGGTCATGATCCTGGAGTCCTAGGATTGAGCCCCACATCAGGCTCCCTCCTCAGCAGGAAGTCTGCTTCTCCTTCTGACCTCTCTCTTCTCATGCGCTCTGTCTCTCATTCTCTCTCAAATAAATAATAATAAAAAAAAATCTTTGAAAAAAATATTTACAATTCTTATATCTTGTTGGATTGTCTACTTTATTATTATTATATAATGTCCTTTGTCTCTTGTTAGTCTGTTTTAAATTCCGTTTTGTCAGATATAAGTATTGCTACTCCAGCTTTATTTTGACATCCATTTGGTAAATGTTTCTTTGTCCCCTCACTTTCAGTCTGCTGGTGTCTTTAGGTCTAAAATGAGCCTCATTTTTAAGATGAGTCTTGTTTTGCTTTTTAGTCCATTCTATCACCTTTTGTTTTTATGTATTTATTGTCATTTTATTGTTTTGTGTTTTTTTCTGAAGATTTTCTATGAATCTCTTGTTTTTCTCTCTCTCATGGTTTGCTGATTTACTTTAATGACATATTTGGATTTCTTCTTTCTCTTTATTCTTTGCATATTTATTAGTGGTTTTGGATATATGGCTACCATCATGTTTGTGTGAAACTTCTGCATGTAGCAATCTGTATTAAGTTGATGGTCATTTAAGTTTGAACCCATTTTTTATTCCTCTTCTTCCCACATTTTAGGTATATTTTGTTACATTTTACATACTCTTATTTTGTGAGTTTCTTGACTGTTTTGTTTGTTTTGTTTTTTTACAGAAGTATTCATTTTTACTGCTTTTGTGTTTCCTTTGACTGTTTTCCTTTTGTGTTACCTTTGTACTGTCAATTCTGGTCTCTCCTTTCCACTCAAAGAGTCGCCTTTAGTGTTTCTTGCTGGGCTGGTTTGGTGGTCATGAACTCCTTTAGTTTTTGTTTTTGTTTTTGTTTTTGTTTTTGTTTTGTTTGTTTGTTTGGTTTTGGTCTGGAAAGCTCTTTATCTCCTATTTTGATTGATAGCCTTTCTGGGTAGTCTTCTAGATTTTCCCATTCAGCACAACCATATCATGGCAGGCCATTTTGGTTTGGAATATTTCTGCTGAAAAATCCCCTGCTACCTTGTGCATTTTCCCTTTTAAGTTACTGTCTCCTTTTGTCTTTCTGCTTTTAAATTTTTCTTTCTCATTATATTTTGTCCGTTTAACTACAATATGCTTTGGTATGAATCTGCTTTTATTAATTTTGGTGGAAGTTCTCTGTGCCTCGTATATATGTTTCCTTTCTCAGATAAGGGAAGTTTTTAGTTATTATCCAGATACATAGTCTGTCCCCTTTTCTCTATCTCCTTCTTGGACTCCTATAATTTGAATGGTATTACATCTGATAAAGTCACTATGTTCCCTTTGTTCTCACTTTGTGTAATTCCTTTTTCTCTCTCTTATTCAGCTTGATTACTTTCCATTACTCTGCCTTCTCAGTCAGTAATTCATTCTTCTACTTCTTCCAGCCTGCTGTTCATTCCATCAAGTGTTTCTTATTTTGTTTATTGAGCCCTTTATTTCTGCTCTCTTATTCCTTATCTCTTCTCTCTGTTAAGGGTCTTACTCATGTCCTCTACTTTTTCCTTAAGTTCAGGGAGTATTTTTTTTTTTTAAGACTTTATTTATTTGACAGAGAGCACAAGTAGGCAGAGCAGCAGCAGAGGGAGAGGGAGAAGCTGAGCGGGGAGCCCAATGGAGGGCTCCATCCCTGTACCCTGGGATCATGACCTGGCCAAAGGCAGATACTTAACTGACTGAGCCATGCAGGTGCCCCTTCAGTGAGTATCATTATGATCATTGTTTGAAATTCTGCATTAGGTGTTGTACTTATATCTGTTTTGATTAGCTCTCTGGCCATGGCCTTTTCCTGTTCTTTCGCTTGGGACAGTTTTTTCTGTCTTCCCATTTTTGTCTAAGTCTTTGTGCCTATTTCTCTGTGTTAGGAAAGTCAGCTTAGGTCTCCTGTTTTTAAAGTTAATGGCCTTATGAAAAGAGGTTCTGTAATGTCCTGCTGTGTAGTGTCCCCTGTTCCCCAGGGCCTGGCACTTTAGAGAGTGCCTCTAGTGTGTGTTGTGTACACTCTGCTGTTGTGTTCTGGCTACTGTATCCTTCAGGTCAGTTGTGTGTGGAAGCTTTCCTTGCCTGCCGTGGGTAGTGTTTTGTCCCTTACTTGAATGTGGTGAGTTTTAACTAGTTGTGCTCTGGTCTGCTTGTGAAATGAGACTTGGTGCCACTGCCACCAGAACTGAGGCACCACAAAATTCTTGGGTTGAGAGACTGGGTGTAGGCAAGAATTTGGGCTGGTCTTGTTGGGGAAGAGGCCCACCTTGCTGGGACTGAGTGAGGCACGTGAGACTGGAAAGGGTGTTTCCACTGGAGCACCAGAGGGCAGGGCTTGGTATAAGTAGGTTAGGTAGCCAGTGGTGGCACTGCACTGATAGCCTCAGGGGGCCTTTGCTTATACTGAAGTGTGGGGGAGGTAAATATAGCCTCTCCACGAAAGCTGCCTCTCTGTGACATGCTCCAGGATGAGCACTTAAACTCCCACTGTGTGCCTGAGGAGCTCTTGAGATTACTGTTTCCATGCTGTGTGTTCATGGGTTGTTTGCCTGCATTCTCATCAAGAGCAAGACGGTGCCCTGGAGGTCTATCCCAGCCAAGCCTGCTAACCATTAAAATTCCAGGCATTAACCCTGTTAGTTGCGAGAACCCAGAGTATTTGGCCGTTCTTGTTTTCCAAGCCACTTGTTGTGGGGATTGATTTTCCTTGTGTGCTCCCCTGGGTGCTGGGCTCTTTCACTCACCTTTCTCTGCAACTGTCCTTCTCTTAACACCTCAGTGGCCCAGATCTGTTTCTCTCCCAAACCGTGTCTCAGCATTTCCTACCTTCATCAGTGTGGCCTCTTCTCTGCTTTTAGCTGTGGAGTTTGTTCTGCCAGTCTTTGGGTCAGCTTCTGGAGAATTTTGGATGATTTGATAGTTACATGGTTGTATTCATGGGACAAGATGAGCCCAGGGTCTTCATACTGCGCCACCATCTTCCATTCTCGGTCTAGAGTAGGAACTTTTCAACTTTTTGGTTCCTGGACCTTATGTTCTTTAATGTTAATTTACTTGAGAAACATTACAAATTAATATATCACAGCACATATTTTAAATGAAAAATAACTCTAAAACATGACAAGAATATTAGCATTGTTTTACGTGTTTGTAAACCTCTTTCATGTCTAGCTTAATAGAAAACAGCTGGATTCTCACATCTACTTTTGCCTTTCAGTCTGTTGCAGTGTTTTTCAGAAAACTCCACTGTACACTTGAGATAAAAGTGAGAAGGGCAAATAACGTCTTAGAATCCTTGTAAAAATAATTTTGATCTCAAAGCACAACCCCCTTGTAAAGATTACGCAGACTACACTTTGAGAACTTCTGCTTTAGATATCAAAATCAAATTGGATCCTAATCCTGCACTTGACCTTCCTCTCTCAGTTGGATACTCTTAGGGGCAATTTTTGATAAGCTCCAGTAACTCAGCAAATTCTAATTTGAAATCTGTTCCTGGGTATCTTCTACTTCAAATAGCCTCAGAGCTCTAGGCTTTGGTTCTTTTGTACCCCTCCCTCCTTTTTAATGTCACTTGGACACTATCAATTGGAAATGGTCAGACTTGCAAGCTATGTGATCACAGGTAAATTTGTTAAAATTTTTGAGTCAGTTTCCTCATTTGTAAAACGGCAGAGCAATATCAACTCATGTCTTTCCTGGGGATCAAAAAAGATAAGAGTTATATTCAGTTGCTAATAAAATCTTAATGTTGTTAGAGGTTAGTGAAAAACAGTGTTTCCAATTTTATTGGAAAATGTTCCAATTTTATTGCATACATTTTGGACTATTTGATTAAATATGCAAAATATTTTAAACTCACTAAGATGTGGATCTCCTTTGTTTATAAGTTATTCTAGAGAGAGACCCCCCCTCCCCACTGCCCTCTATTCTGTTCTGTCCAGTACTTGGGCCTTATTAAAGCTAAGCCCTTCACTAGGAAATGAATGGGATTTCAAAACACACAGCAAAATGTCCTTCCTTCTCTGAAAGTGTTTAAAATTGTGTGCTTAAACTTATTAGGTAGGAAGATGCTATATAAAAGATACATTAGGGGTGCCTGGGTGGCTCAGTGGTTTAAAGCCTCTGCCTTTGGCTCAGGTCATGATTCCAGGGTCCTGGGATCAAGCCCCACATCAGGCTCTCTGCTCTTTCCTCTCTCTCTGCCTCTCTGCCTCCTGTGATCTCTGTCTGTCAAATAAATAAAATCTTTTTAAAAAATAAAAGATAATGTTATATAATGTGTCTCTCTCTCTCTCTCTCTATATATATATATACACACACATAGATATATATGTGTATGTATGTATATATATATATGTATGTATATATATATGATTATGAGAGCATAGTGTGAGGAATTCCTAATTCTGTAGGTAGAGAAGTAGAAAAAGGAAAGGAAAAAGAATTACATTGTGCGTTATTTCTCAATCATTGATTTTTGTAACTCCTAGAAGAAAAACTATTAAGCAGCCAGGCTTTTATTTATTGAATGAATATATGTGCTAAATGGGTGATGTTATGTAGCAGTGAAAACATGGACTTGGGTAGGGCATTTTACTGTTTGGGTTCCCACTTGTGCTTCTGCTTACTTGCTCTAACAGTGAATTTTTAGCTCATCAGTGACTGTCTCTTTAGGTATGTGAAGTGAGTATAATTTAAATAATTTTATAGAGTTACTGTGATGGTTAAAATTAAGTAGAGAACTAGAACAGATTGGCAGATTGTTCTGTTTACTAGTTTATTACATAAAAAGGGAAAAAGACATTTCCTTGATTATATTGACTTCTAGTAGTTTTATAGAGATCCTATATTTTAAAATGATTGCTGAAAAATTATATAATGTGGAAGGTTAATTTCATCTTTTTTTATTCCTTTGTTATTGTTATAGCACATATTACTATGACTTGTGTAAGAGGAGAAAATTGATAAAGGAACAGATCTTTCAGCAATTAAAATGTATTTTTTTTAAAGATTTTTGTTTATTTATATTTTTGACAGAGATCACAAGTAGGCAGAGAGGCAGGCAGTGAGAGAGAGAGAGCGCTCGGGAAGCAGGCTCCCTGCTGAGCAGAGAGCCTGATGGGGGACTCTATCCCAGGACCCTGAGATCATGACCTGAGCTGAAAGCAGAGGCTTAACCCACTGAGCCACCCAGGCACCCAGTTAAAATGTATTTTACCTAATTGACATTAATGATTTTTTAAAGTACTTTTTCTCCCCTTAAATTCATGATAGACCCCTTACATGGTGTTGCAAGAGAAACTAGTGGGTAGGGAAGTACATAAACTTAAACCTCATTTGAGGAAAAAAAATCATTGATATCACTAGGTACTAGTCATTTTATGTACATTTGTAATCATTTTTGAAGGATATGGTTCTAGTATATAGGGACATAAACTTGTGAATTGCCTGGTTAACTTTATAAACAAAAGGTTGCTCATATAATATTAAGAGATTTGCTCAAATAAATCTGTCTTAAGTTGGTGCTTAATAAATTTCATGTAAAAACCAGTGTCGGGTTTTATAATAAGCTATAAATATTACTGCATTCTAAGGTGTTGATTAGTGAGACCTAAGTCTTTTGAAGCATCAATGAAAATCATGAAATTTAATCTCTTTTGTATACAGGAAGAATAGAAAAAAGAATAGAAACCATTCTCTGTGCTTTTGTCTCACTGAGGATGTCAGAGGGATAGATACTAATGCTAATGAAATGTGTACACAGAGGGTAAATACGCATTGGAGCTCCAGGGAACACCTTAATTGAAGTGATATGCTTAAAACATGAGACTTATGCTGCCACTTTTTAATTTCATAAATATCAAATTGAGCATCAAAAAAGACCTTTTTGTTTTCTCATGGCAAAAGAATCCATATATTTGGAAGCAGTTGAAACCGCAAAGGAGGGTCTGTTTTGAACTCATTGAGAAGAATTTTAATGTTCTAGGCTCTTTTTAATCTATTAAAATTCTCACTCACTGTAGTTTCATGATGATTTCTCGCTCCCTGCCCCCATATTTGAGTAAAGTTAATTAGAGCAAAATACATTCTGGAGTTCAGTAATAATGAGTTCAGACCTATTTTACTGTACTTACTATTCATGAGTTATGGAGAGCCTTAGTGTACCATTAGGTTTTCTTTCATATTGATTATTTACATACCTAATGACTTAGATTTTAATAAATTTTAGCCTGCTCTTAAGAAAGTGGTCATATAAATAAACATGTATTCAAGTGCCTGGAAACTCACTATAAACCTTGTCCCAAATCATGAAAAAAACAGATTTTTAAGAATTAGATCAAATCCTATAGTAAATATTTATTTCTAATTTCTATATAAAATAGTCAACAAATCTTAGACACCTATATATTTCAAACATTTATTTGTTGTAAGAGTAAATAGGAAAAGTCCTTTTCTTTTTTCTTTTTTTAAGATTTTAGAGAGTGAGGGGAAGGGCAGAGGGAGAGAGAGAATCATCAGGCAGACTCTCGCTGAGTGTGAAGCCTAATGTGGAGCTCAGTCCCAGGACACTAAAGTCATGACATGAGCTAGAGTCGAGAGCAGGCAGCTTAACCAACTGAGCTACCCAGGCATCCTGGGAAAGTTTTTCATATGGAATTTAGCTTTATTTTTTTAAGAAGATATCACATTCACAGAGTTAGGCTAACAGGATTGAGCATTAATTCAAAAAGATATATGCACTCCTTTGTTTGTGGAGAATTATTTACAACACCCAAGATATTTGAAGCAGCCTAAGTGTCCGTTGATAAGTGAACAGTTATGGATGATGTGGCATATATCTATCTATATAGATATACAATTGAATATTACTCATCCTTAAAAAAGAATGAAACTTGCCATTCATGACAATGTGGATGGATCTAGAAGGTATTATTACACCAAGTGAAATAAGACCGAGAAAGGCAAGTATTGTATGATTTCAATTATATGTGAAATCTAAAAAATAAATGAACAAACACATGAAAACCAGAAACAGATTCATAAACACAAAGAACAAATTAGTGTTTGCCAGAGGGGAGGAGAGATGTGTGGATGGGCAAAATAGATGAAGGGAATTAAGAGGTACAGGCAGCCAGTGATAAAATAATAGAAAAAGATTATGTCACAAAATTTTCATTTAACTATAATACTGAGTTTAGTTCTTCCATTTTATCTGTTTATTTCTTTGCTAGGTTAAGAATGTTACTTAAAATTGCATGGAAATTTTATTATAGTTCATCAATACTCCATTTAGAAAGGAAAGTTCAAATCATCCTGTACTGCAGTTAAGAAATTTATTAACATAAAGCATTTTGGATGTCATAGATGGTTGCATGCTTGCAGAGACTTTTGTGTATAGCATTTAAGAAAGCAAGTGAGGGTATGTAGTAAAAGATCTGACTAATTTGGCCTTTATTCCTTCTGTAAGACTACTGATTGATGGCTATGACTTGTTTAATACTAACTCATAGGTAGTAGGCCTTTCTTTAGTTTGAGCTTATATTCTTAACAGTTATATTCCAGCTTTGTTATTGTAATTACATAATTTAATCAAATATTACCCAAACCAATGAAATACTAATGTATCAGTAGAGTCATTTCTGTGAAAACTTTGGAAAGACTTGATAAAGGTAGGTTGCTAAAAAATATTCCGTGGAACTGGATTTCGTCTTTGGGATCCCTTGCGGTTATAGCAGTAGTTACAAAACTTAGTATTCAAGCCATTTCCTTTAAGAATATTTTGTAGTATTTTGGGCGCCTGGGTGGCTCAGTGGGTTGGGCCGCTGCCTTCGGCTCAGGTCATGATCTCAGGGTCCTGGGATCGAGTCCCGCATCGGGCTCTCTGCTCGGCAGGGAGCCTGCTTCCTCCTCTCTCTCTCTACCTACTTCTCTGCCTACTTGTGATCTCTCTCTGTCAAATAAATAAATAAAATCTTTAAAAAAAAAAAGAATATTTTGTAGTATTTTGTCCCTAGGTTTTGGGACCCTCTTCTCCTTTTTAGCATTGTTTTCCCCTCTTTAAAAAAACAAAAACAAAAACAGGGGCCTCCTTTTAAATTTCCTCTTCCAAGGAATCAGTTGATTTTTCTAAGGCAGATAGTTGAGCCAGTATAATGGTTTCATATAGAGTTGTTAAAATATTTCATTTTGGGGGCACCTGGGTGGCTCAGTGGGTTAAGCCTCTGCCTTCAGCTGAGGTCATGATCTCAGGGTCCTGGGATCGAGTCCTGCATTGGGCTCTCTGCTCAGCAGGGATCCTGCTTCCTCCCCATTCTCTCTGCCTGTCTCTCTGCCTACTTGTGATCTCTCTCTCTCTTTCTGTCAAATAAATAAATTTAAAAAAATAATTCATTTTCTAGTGAATGTTAGATGGAAATGTGGAACATTTCAGTTACAGCTTACTTGGAAAATTAAAAGGGTATTTTCTACTTACGTTTATTTTACTTCTTATCTTGGGGATCTGAAAATACCTTTTAAGAATTAGTGGGAGATCTGAATATATCTTTTAAGAATTAGTGGGCAACAGGATTGGCCTATACCCAAATCTTAGGAGGGCCACAGTCCCCAGAGAGGGCCCCAAAGCTGTTTTGCTGGCTGCCTACTCTGGAGCAGCTGACTAACCAGATGCAGAGCACATTGATCTGGTCATAACTGCTTTCATCCTAGAGCAGGGCAAGTTAACACAATTTAGATCAAGAGCCACATTAGAAGATCCTGACCTCAGGATAACCTCTCATTTCCTACCTTTGAAACAGGGAACAATTCTAGTCACTTCCTAACTTCTAACCACAAAATTGCATGGGAACATATAGCCACATCTAAAGATTGTGACCTTTTGATTTTCTTTACCCTTTATAAAGATGGATTCAGAATAAAAGAAACAATAGTCTTAACCTACTGTTCTTCATTGAACAGAGAAATAATCCCTCCCCTCCTCTACTTATTTTTTTTTCCTATTGAAATCTTTCTAGGCCATTCCTATAGATGGCAGTATAGGTGAAATAGATTGGGTACTGTGCCTGCAAACTCACCCTTTTCCCAAAAAAAGTATATCACGAGTGTGACAACTCTTGTCTGTGTTAGACAGCAGATCATTGTTTCTTGATATACACATTTTCAGATCATTGCTCTTGGTAAATCTAGGCCTTCTATTATTCTCCACATATTCCATCCAGGTTTTATTGAGCTTTATTTTCTAGAGATTTCAACTTTGTTTCTGCTATAATGCACATGACAGAATAGATAGTTTTATATATGGAAAACTGTAAGCTACTGGATAGATAAGAGGGACTGAGAATTGTGAGCAATTTTTGAAAAAGATTTTTATTTATTTGAGAAATAGAGCAAGGGGGAGGAGGAGAGGGAGAAGGACAAGCAGACTCCATGCTGATTGCAGAGCCCAACAGGTGGCCTGATCCCAGGACCCTGGAATCATGACCTGAGCCAAAACCAAGAGTCAGATGCATAACCAACTGCGCTGCCCAGGCACCCCAATTGTGAGCAGTTTCTAACTCCTAAACTACAAAGCCACTTCCTATCCTATTCATTTTGGGGAATGACATTATTATAAGAATAACCCTGAATTTATTCTTATACATTAAATACAGTTCCCAAATTTCTTACTTTGACTGTTAGTAAGAAATTCAAGTGTTTACAATGTGAGCATAGAATATTTATTGAAAGAATTAACTACAGAATTGAGAACTATTGTTTTATTTTGTAAGTCTTCCTGATACAAAAGGAACTACCAACCACCATGATAGAAATCTCTGTGCTTAATTCTTGGAAGATGTATTGAGTTGGAACAAAAGAAGGAGGAAGAGCAGCAGTCATTAAAAATGTCATGAAATGAGAGTAAAAAAGGAAATATGAAAGTGATAAAATGTATTGAGATGTTTTATAAGTATTATAATTTTGTTGACTTAAATATCTTTCTACTTAGAAAAAAATAGCAGAACCCAGATTTCCACACAACGTCACAGCCTTTGTAGCTGTGTACTTCCTGATGATTGATGGCATTAAACCGTCTATCATCTTGGCTAAATCTTCATAAGACCACTGATACATATTTACCATTTCTGAGTGTCCAGAATTATAGATAGGTGATTTTCCTGGTAGCGCAAAGTTAATTGACTAACGTAAGGATCAAATTACGGCTTTTGGCCATAGCCAGTTACTTTAAACAAGTAGGAGTTACCATTAACTGACTTTTTTTTTTTTTTTTTTTTTTTTTTGGATAGTAGAATTTAAAATTTTTTTTGAAGATTTTATGTATTTGAGAGAAAGTGAGCAATAGAGATAGAGCACAAGCCAGGGAGAGTCGCAGAGGGAGAGGAAGAAGCAGACTCCTCGCTGAGCAGGGAGCCCCCTACATGAGTCTTGATCCCAGGACTCTGAGATCATGCCTTGAGCCAAAGGCAGACACTTAACTGACTGAGCTACCCAGATGCCCCTGAATAGTTGAATTTAAATAGCAGCTTATAATTCCACTTATTTTACAGAGATGATTTATTTTCTTCATGTCTTGTTTGTCCTGTCTGTTGCAGTACAGTAGAACAACAGATATTATGTAATATGTAATGTTATTGTAATATATTAGTGGCTGTGGTTTATTATACTTAGAACTAAGGGACTTTTCATATGGATATTTATTTTTCTACCCGTATTTGAAGGACTGGGTTATACTGCCTATAAATGTAATCACAGAAATGACTTGTTATGTAGGAGGATAACATCTGTGTTCATACAGCAAAAGAGTGTGGCCTGTTTCTCTTATAGAATGGCTAACACTTGACAGTACTGTTCTCAAAAAGAGTTTATGGATAATTGTAAATATACACTGGGTAGGTCTTTTGGGTGGTGGAAGCTATGCACTCCTCTGCACCCCTCTTAGCCATGCCTCACAAAATGGAAGAAATCAAGGACTTTCTTCTTATAGCCAGGCTAAAGGATGCCAAATCTGTCAAGTTCAAGAAAAATAAAGATAATGTGAAGTTTAAAATTTGATACAGGAGATACCTTTATACATTGGTTATCACAGATGAAGAGAAGGCAGGGAAACTAAAGCAGTCCTGTCCTCCAGGTCTGGCGGTGAAGGAGCTGAAATGAACCTGGCATGCTAATTTGAACTGTATTAAGAGTCTTTTAAACAAACAAACCTACACAACACACACACACACACACACACACACACACACACACACACACACAGGCTGATCTAGAAAGGCTAGATGGCAGTGGAAGGTTTGTTGGAGGTTTTGTCCTTTACTTTGGAAACCTCCTCTCAGCAGTGTTGAAATAAAACCAGGATTCAAGGAAGGAATAGTTGAAAATTGTTACAAATCCTTTGTGATACTGAGTCTGGAATTTGTATTTATGAGTCTGCCCAAGGAGAAATGTTCAGAGGCCTACGGAAGAGGAAAGAGGCATGTTTACAAGTTGCCTGGCTGCATGTTTACAAGTTATCTGCTTTGTATAAACCTAGTTCTAAAAATACTTTTAAAAATTGTCAATTAAAATACCATCATTAGGAAATAATTTACTAAGCACATTTTGCTGTAGCTAAATGAAATTTGGCGACTTACAGATAATTTGGTATTGCTAAAATTGCTTTAAGGTGTGGCTTTTCTTTTGAAAAAGATGATCATGCATGCTTTGACTTAATTTTACTCAAGAATATTACAAAAATTACAAGGAAAGGCAGTTTGTGGTTCACTTATAATCCACACATGGGCCAATTTATTGTGAGCCGATTAATGGTAGGAGCACGTAGTTTTTAAATTTCTGTTTTATCAGGATTTACTTAGTAGCTTAAGAACTCTTTGGTGACCCACTTTTGAGCTTTTGTTTTCTCATTTGTATACCAAGAATGGTAAATAATTATACCTTTTTACCTACTAGAATCATATTAAGACTCAAATAAGATGTGAAGACTGCTTATAAACTCCATAGGGCCAAGTATATAGTGGAAAAGTAATTTCATTTAGATATATTTAGGGATAATTTTAAAGCTTTAACATTTTTGTGGATAAATACATAATAAATATTAATACAATGTATAGACATTCAAAGGGTTATTAAACTGACAAAAAGTATTTGAGGCAAAAAGACAAAGGTTTGGTGTCTGAAAAAGATTTTATCATAACCAAGTGATTTTTTTTGCAAATTAAGCACCTTCCTGTATACCTTGTTCTATCTCCTGTTTGTGATGACCTCCTAAGTTATTGAACATATTTAATAGCTTTCATGGATGAGACTGAAGGTAGAACTGAATTTCTAGCATTTTCCCTAAAAGGGAGGAGTAACTTGCTAAACTTAATTTTTTTTTTTCAAGGAAGTTTTTGGTTTATTTGTGAAACATAGAGGAAAATATTTTCATTTCTCCACTTAAGAAGTAGTGTAGACCAAGCATACTCAGGTGCTTTCTTAAAATACTTGCTGTGTTTCTTTCTAGTACCCACTGAGAGGGTATTGCAAGGATATGTTTAAAGCACTAAGGATACAAAATGGAAAGAAACAGAACAATATAAAAAACAAGTGTAGCATAACCAGGTGATTAACATATGTATAATTGGAGTCCCTAAGTGTTGTGGTCTTAATGTTTGTTACCCCAGATTTCATGTTGAAATCCTAATGCCCAGTGTTGATGGTATTAGAATGTGAAGTTTTAGGAAGGTGCTGAGGTCATGAAGGTCAATTAATGCTTGTATAAAAGAGATCCTCAGAAAGCTCCCTAGCACTTTTCACCATGTGAGAATATAGCAGGAAGTCTATAGCACAGAAGAGAACCAAGATCAAAAGCTCCTTGATCTCAGACTTTTAGCTTCCAGATTGTGAGAAATAAATTTCTGTTTGTAAGTTGTGTAGTCTGTGGTATTTTGTTACAGTATCCAAGCAGATTAAGACATTGATGAAATGGATAGGGGAAAGGGCAGAAACAATATCTGAAGAAATAATATCTATTTTTCAAAAACTGTTAAGACCACTGATGGAAGAATCTCAGTGAACCCAACACAGGATAAATAATAAACATTTACCTTTAGTGTTTTAGAAACTCTTTCATAACACCACTAAGCCAAAAGAAATAATTAATAATTCTGTTTATTTAGTAGTTAACCACTTAGTAGTGGGAGTTTGTAGTACTATGTCTGCCTGCTATTGCTATGTTTCCCTCAGCACTTAGTTCCAGATCACAGTGCTAAAAACCACATATAAACAGAATAATCTTAAAAACAGAAGGGGAAAAAGACATGTTAGTTACAGGGAAATAAGAATCTTTTTTTTTTTAAATAAAGATTTTATTTATTTATTTGACAGACAGAGATCACGAGTAAACAGAGAGAGAGAGAGAGAGACAGAGAGAGAGAGGGAGGCGGAGGAAGCAGGCTCCCCGCTGAGCAGAGAGCTGGAGGCGGGGCTTGATCCCAGGACCCTGGGATCATGACCTGAGCTGAAGGCAGAGGCTTTAACCCACTGAGCCACCCAGGCGCCTTGAGAAATAAGAATCTTCAACGATGATTTTTTAACCATGTAACTCAGAAGAGACAGTGGAATGACACCTTTACAGTGCTGACAGAAAAATTGATAACCAGTGATTCTGTACTCAGTGAAAATACCCTTCAAAACCAGAAATGAAATAAATATATTCTTGGATAAACAAAAGCTGAGAGAAGGCATCAGCGACATACCCACACTTTAGGAAACATTAAGGAAATACACAGCCCAAAAAAAAAAAAAAAAAAATTCTGAGGTAGAAGCATGACGGAATGAAGAGTACTGGAATAGCTAAATAGGGTGGGCAGGACTGTTAGTTGCTTAAACCAGTAGTTTTAACAATCTCCAGTGTTCCATTGGAAATGTTATATTGGAAAACAATAGAACATGTCAAAGTAATTACATGACCGCAATAGCAAAAGGAGGAAGTAAATAGAATTATAAGAATCTCTCATTTGAGGGCGCCTGGGTGGCTCAGTGGGTTAAGCCTCTGCCTTTGGCTCAGGTCATGATCTCAGGGTCCTGGGATCAAGCCCCGCCTCCAGCTCTCTGCTCAGCAGGGAGCCTGCTTCCCTCTCCCTGCCTGCCTGCCTCTCTGCCTACTTGTGATCTCTCTCTCTCTCTCTCTCTCTCTCTGTCAAATAAATAAATAAATAAACTTAAAAAAAAATAGAATCTCTCATTTGTATGGGACATGGTAAAAGCACTAATTTAAGATACAAAATGAAGATGCATTTTTGTATCTTTTTTAAAAATTAATTTATTTATTTTCAGAAAAACAGTATTCATTATTTTTTCACCACACCCAGTACTCCATGCAATCCATGCCCTCTGTAATACCCACCACCTGGTACCCCAACCTTGTATCTTTTACAGTAACCACTGAAAGAATTATGCTAAAAGATAAACCTATAGAGTGCATAAAATAGAATGATAAATATGTGATTAATAGAAAAGGAAGATCAAAGAACAGAACAAGGGGACAAATGGAAAATAAATACAAAGATGATGGACTTAACTACATCAGTAATTAAATGCTAATGGACTAAATGTATCAGGTATCAGAGTATCAGGTTGAATCAGAAAAGCAAAACCCAGCTATGTGCTGTTTACAAAGCATAAACAGGTACAGAGTAAAAATATGGGAAACAGTGTACCATGCAGATGTTACCTAAGAAATGGCTGTGTGACTATACTAATAGGAGATACAGTGTCTTTAGCCAAGAGACATTATTGGAGATAAAAAGGGATAATGTTAAAGGGGCAATTTATTAGGAAGATAGAATAGTTCTAATTTGTATACACCTAATTACATAGCTTCAAAATATGTAAAGCAAAATTTAGCTAAAAGGAAAATCACACAAGTCCATTATTATTGTTGTGAATTTAATAGACCTTTCTCACAGACCTCTTTGAGAAAATCTATAGAGAAATAGTGACCTTTACCTCACACCAAATACAAAAAATAATTGAAAATGGTTAATGGTCTTAAATTGTAACGCTAAAAATATAGAACTTGAAAATACAAAATACAGAAAAAATACCCATAATATCCTGGTACCAAAAATTTTAGGATGCAGAGAGAACCAACCATAAAATAGAAGGAACAAAGGAAAACAAAAGGCAAATCACAGAACAGAAAAATATATTTGTAATAGATATGTTGGAAAAAGGACTTAAACATAAGTCTTAAGACAACTCTGTTTAAAGTGGACAAAAGATTTGAAGTTATATGAATGGATCATAAACCCATTAAAGAGGTGGTCAACATCATTAGTTCATCATTAAAACAACATCATTGAAAGTCAACATCATTAAAAATATTTTTAATATATTTGTATAGTCATCACCACAATTTAATTTTAGAACATTTGTGACCACCCCCAAAAAACCTTATATCCATTCTTTTTTTTTTTTAAGACTTTATTTATTTATTTGACAGAGATCACAAGTAGGCAGAGAAGCAGGCAGGGAGAGGGGGAGTGCAGAGCAGGCTCCCTGCGGGGCAGAGACCCTGATGCACGGGCTGGATCCCAGGACACTGAACCAAAGGCAGAGGCTTAACCCACTGAGCCACCCAGGCGCCCCCTTATATCCATTCTTCTCCATCCTCTCCCATCTCCTGCCTCAGCCCTGTAAATGTTGAATGAAATTATTTAGCCCACCAGTTGGAAATGAACAGAAATGAACTAAGGTTAATATTTGTGCTGTTTGTTGAGTAAACAAAAAGATAAAACTACAAGGGAAATCAAAATAAAAGTTTAAGAAGCCAAAATACTTACATGCACTCTAAGAACTGGTATAAGAGAAGTTGGCAATAAGGTTATTAAAATGATATTCTGAGATAAAACACCTTAGCAGTACATTAGACTATATTTTAAAAACTGTTTTATTTATTACTAGAGAAAGATAGCATAAGTAGAGGGCAGGGGAGAAGGAGAACAGATTCCCCTCTGATCAGGGAGCCCAACTCAGGGCTCATCCCAGGACCCTAGGATTACAACTTGAGTCGAAGGCAGATGCTTAACCAACTGAGCCACCTGCATGCTTCAGTACATTAAATTATAGATTAGATTAATGTGGTAGAGATCCTTCAGGGATTCTTAAAAGTCCATTAAAGAATCCACGAAGCCATAGTTTAACTTACAGCATTTTTTCCCCTTTTGTGATTTATGCAGTAATGCTGTGTTCTATTGTTGATGGCATCTTAAATGTGGTGAAACGTGGTATGTTTGAAATGATGTATTCTTAGATGTATTCCAGAGGAAGATTCAGAATATTTCATGCAATAAAAATATTAAAATTATTCACTGGGAAAAGATTTGGTCTAAAAGAAAAAGCTACTTATATTTCAAAGTAGTGAAATAGCACTCATCTAAAATTTTAGTAGGTCAGGCCTTTCATTAATCTACATTAATCTTGTGATGATTTTTGAATATGTGAGTTTTAAAGTTTTCATATACACACAAAATTTGAGCCTTAAGATTGTTATAACTCTTGAGGTTCTGATTTTATTTTGAAGATCTGTGCATTGCCTAATTTATGGAGTATAGCATGGGTTGTTCTTTTAAAGTTTGGGGTTCTAAAATAGATACTTTATTTTAGTGTGGATTATTTTATATAATTTCCTCAGAAGTCATGAAAAAAATCAAATTGCTGAATTTAACTAGAGTTTTATAATTCTAATTTAAAGAGTATTACCTTAAGTATATAGAGAGGAGAACTTGTATAGCTGATGATGGTTTTTAAGGTATTTTTTATCAGCTTCAGACTCATCCTTCTAAAAAATTTTTTTTGTGGCGTAGGAGCTGAGATCCTACAAACTATATTTCTTGCTTACCATCTGATTCCCCATTAAATTCTGCCAGTAGGAGGATGGGAAATAGGAAAGCAAGAGGAGGGGCAAGGGATTTGCTCCTTTGTGTTTACTTCTTATCAATATTATCTTCACAGCAATGGGACTTCACCCTGGTAAGAAAAGGAGTGGCAGATCACTCCATTTTGCACTATACCGCACTCATAGAACCCTCATGACGTTCCTCCTAGATAACATCAACTAGCCTTTTGCTCTCTCTCTGAGATTTGTGTCCCCATTTTGCTGGGATCCTCCTCAAGTTCTTGGTTCTTTGTGTTTTTCAAGAAGTGCTTTATTTCTAGAGATCTAGGCTTTAGTTTTATGTGGTTTCTCCAAACCTTTGAGTTCCAGTAATTCTAGTCACTTTTGTTTTCCTCAGCTCTGGGGGTCCAAGCTGCTTCTTGTAATTACTTTCTTTGTAATTATATGAGTCCCTTTTTTACCTTTCCAGTTCTTCAGTTCATGGTTAACAACTTATTCTAAACTCTGTTACAGTTACTGGTGAGATTTTTGCCTTTTGACTGATACCTGACTAAAATAGCCTGGTCAAAATAATAGACCTTTGCAAACCAAGGTCCTGGAGATCACATTTAGGTCATTCTTCATTTAGTCATTATTGGACCTCTCTAATGTGCTGGGCCTTTCTTTACTGTATTCTCTGTCAGATGTCCTCCCTATCTGTGGTCCCAGAGCTGCTTGAGAATATGTCATTATTACACTTCATTGTCATTGCCTGCTTTTCTGTATTTCTCAACTTGTGGCCCATGATAGTATGTTTTGTTTCTTTGTCCTTAGTTCCTAACACAGGATTTGTATAAACTAGATGTTCAATAAATATTTTAATTAATTAACATACTTATAAATATGGTTGTAAAGGGCAGAAGTCATGACAAAAATTATCAGATGAAGGGGAAGGATCTTACTTTGATTATTTTGGGCGTCTGAAGGTCCTCTGATACTAAGAAGTTTAAGCCAATGTTAATATGGTATCAAAGGTTATTTAATACTCTTCAAAAAGTCGCATATCTAAGGCTTGATTTGGGTTTTCTGGTTCAATTGTTCTGGTTCAGTTGTTCGTGAGATTGAATGTGCTTTATCTCACTACATTTTCACCAACTCTTATACAGTACTGTTCTAGGGAAGAATCCAGATCCATTTATCATGATACTTCTCAGGTTATCAGGCCTCAACCTGTCAGGTATCATTTAAGCTTGCCTTTCTCTTCCACCTTCACTGTGCTCATGGAGTGAACCCTATACTTCACTGTACTTTAGTTATTAGTGCATTATTAATGCTTGATACAGGGCCACCCAGAAGGTTTACAAGTCTTCCAGTTATTTTGATTGTAATACACTTTCTCTTCAGTATTTAGTAGGGTCACCCTGACCTACAAATATCCTAGTTCCAGACCCTTAACTCCATCATGGTAACACCTTATTGGCACCCATGTCATTCCTATTATTAAACTCTTAATATAGGCTCCCTCCTGCTCAGTTTATATTAAGCAATTTAAATCTATAGTTACTGTTTTTCAAAATGAGAGATTTGGGGACATCTTTCTATTCCCACTTCTTATTTGTAGTAGAGGATCTTTTGATGAACTAACTGGATAATTTGAATATCTTGGTTTACAGTACTGAGATTTTAGGGAAAAAAGTAAATATTTCCCTGAAATTTCTTTATACTTGTTGAGGGGTGTAGATTTTTTTTATTTATCTTTAAGAATTTTGATGGGTATTTGGTCACTTGGCCATTTCTTTATTTGCTTTTTTGAGTTTTTATGTCGCTAAATCTTTCTGTTCCAGTGTCGTTAACATACAGTGCTCTATTTGTTTCAAGTGTACAATATAGTGATCCAACAGTTCTGCACATTACTTAGTGCTCATCAAAACAAGTATACTCCTAATCCCCTACTCCTGTTTCACTAATCCCCTACCTACCTCCATTCTGGTAACCATCTGTTTGTTAAGAGTCTGTTTTGGTGTGTGTGTGTGTGTGTGTGTGTGTGAATTTTACTTTACTCCTTTGTTTCTTAAGTTCCACATATGAGTGAAATCACATGGTATTTGTTTTTCCCTGACTAGGTTACTTTGCTTAGCATTATACTCTCTTGCACCATGCATGCTATTGCAAATGGCAAGGTTTCATTCTTTTTTATGGCTGAGTAATATTCCACTACACACACATACACACACACACACACTCTCTCTCTCTCTCTCTTTCTCTCTCTCTCTATATATCCATTCATCTGTTAGTGGACACCTGGGCTGCTTCCATAGGTCAGCTGTTGTAAATAGTGCTGGAATAAACATGAGGGTGCATATATCCTTTTGAATTAGTGTTTTTTGTATTCTTTGGGTAAATACCCAGTAGCATGATTACTGTATCATAAGGCAGTTCTTCTTCTTCTTTTTTTTTTTTTAAGTAGGCTCCATGCCCAGTGTGGAGCCCGATGTGGGGCCCAAACTCATGACCCTGAGATAAGACCTGAGTCATGATCAAGAGTTGGACACTTAAGCAACTAAGTAGGGCAGTTCTATTTTTTTTTTTAATATTTTATTATTTATTTGACAGAGAGAGAGATCACAAGCAGGCAGAGAGGCAGGCAGAGAGAGAGAGAGAGAGGAGGAAGCAGGCTCCCCGCTGAGCAGAGAGCCCGATGCGGGACTCGATCCCAGGACCCTGAGATCATGACCTGAGCCGAAGGCAGTGGCTTAACCCACTGAGCCACCCAGGCGCCCCCAGCAGTTCTATTTTTAATTTTGGGGGGAAACCTCTACACTGTTTTCCTCAGTGTCTGCTGCAGTTTGCATTCCTACCAGCAGTGCACAGGGGTTCCTTTTTATCCATATCCTCGCTTACACTTGTTTCTTGTTTTTGATTTTAGCCATTCTGACATGTTTGACGTGATTTCCATTGTGATTTTGATTTTTCATTTCCCTGATGATGTGTGATGTTGAGCATCTTTTCATGTGTCTTATGTGTGTCTGTTGGCCATCTTTGTGTCTTTGCAGAAATGTCTGTTCATGTCTTCTGCCCATTTTTAATTGCATTATTGGTTTTTGGGGTGTTGAGTTGTATCTGTTCTTTGCATATTTTGGATACTAACCATTTACCGGACATGTCATTTGCAGATATCTTCTCCCATTGAGTAGGTAGGTTGCCTTTCAGTTTCGTTGGTCATTTCTTTTCCTTTGCAGAGATTTTTTTTTTTTAATGTAGTTTCAATAGTTTGTTTTTTCTTTTATTTCCCTTTCCCTTGCCTGAGTAGACATATCTGAAAGGAGATTGCCATGACCAGTGTCAGAAAAATTACTTTCTGTGCTCTCTTCAAGTATTTTTATGGTCTCAAATTTCACATTTAGGTCCTTAATTTCAGTGTATTTTTGTGTATGGTGTAAGAAAGTGGTCCAATTTTATTCTTTTTCATGTAGCTGTCCAGTTTTCCCAAAACCATTTGAAAAGACTTTTTCTCATTGCATATTCTTTGTTGAAGATTAATTGACCATATAGTTGTGGGTTTATTTCTGGGCTTCCTATTTAGTTCTTTTGATCTATGTGTCTGTTTTTATGCCAGTACCATACTTTTTGGATTACTAAAGTAGTAATAACTAGTATAACTAGTAGTTATAACTAGTATAACTGGTAGTTACTACTACTAGTAGTAGTATAACTTGAAGTCTGGAATTATGATGCTTCTTGTTTTGCATTTCTTTTTTTAAGAATGCTTTGGCTATTCAGGGTCTTTGGTGGTTCCATACAAATTTTAGGATTATTTGTTCTAGTTATGTGAAAAACACTGCTGGTATGCATGTTGCTTTGGGTAACATACGCATTTTAACGATGTTTGTTCTTCCAATCCCTGAGCATGGAATGTCTTTCCACTTCTTTTTTTTTCCTTTTCTTTGTGCCAAAGAATTTATTTGATAGAGAGAGAGAGAGTGAGTGCAAGAGAGTGGGGAGGGGCAGTGGGAGAGGGATAAGCAGACTCCCCACTGAGCAGGGAACCTGACACAATCCTAGAACCCCATGATCTTAACCTGAACTGAAGGCAGATGCTTAACCAGCTGAGCACCTCAGGTACCCTTGTGTTGTCAGTTTCTTTCATGTATTTTATAGTTTTCATAGTACAATGTGGGGCTTGATCTAAGGACCCTGAGATCATGACATGAGCTGAAATCAAAGAGTTGGACGCTTAACTGATTGAGCCACCCACATGCCCCAAGTGTTTTTTTTGATTTCTCTTTCTGTTGCTTCATTATTAATGTGTAGAAATGCAACAGATTTCTGAACATTAGTTCTGTGTTGCACTAGCGTTACTGAATTTATTAATTCAAGTAGTCTTCAGGGTTCTCGTCATCTACAGATAGTGAAAGTTTTGTTTCTTCTTACCTATTTGGATGCCTTTTATTTCTTTTTGTTGCTGATTGCTGTAGCTATGACTTCCAGTACTGTGTTGAATAAAAGTGATGAGAGTGGGCATCCCTGTCTCATTCCTGCCTATAGAGGAAAAAGCTCTGTTTTTTCCCCATTTAGGATGATCTTAGCTGTGGGTTTTTCATGTGAGGCCTTTATAATGTTGAGTTATGTTCCCTCTAAAACTACTTTTTTGAGGGTTTTTTTTAATCATGAATGGGTGTTAAACTTTGTCAGATGCTTTTTCTGCATCTGTTGAAATGATCTATGGCTCTTACCCTTTCTCTTACTTTAAGATTTTATTTATTTTTTAAATATTTATTTGAGAGCAAGGGAGAGAGAGAGAGAGAGCGCACGCACAGAAACGAGGAGGTAGGAACAGACTCCCCACTGAGCAGGGAGCCTGATGCTGGCTTGGATCCCAAGATAGGCATCTGAGCTTAAGGCAGATGCTTAACTGAGCCACTCACGTGCCCCTAAGATTTTTTTTTTTTTAATTAATGTATACAGCCAGCATGGGGCTGGAAATTATCAAGAGTTCTATGCTCCACCGACTGAACCAGCCAGGCACCCCTTCTTTCTCATATTGATGCAGTGTATCACATTGATTGATTTGAGAAGACTGAACTGCCTTTACAACCCAGGAGTAAATCCCACTTGATTGTGGGGAATGATTTTGTAATGTAATGTTGGATCTGGCTTGCTAATATTTTGTTGAGGATTTTTGCATCTTTGTTCATCTGGGATTTTGGCTTGCAGTTTTTTGTGGTGGTGTGTTTATCTGGCTTTGGTATCACACGATAAGGCTGGCCTTATAGAACGAATTTTCTATTCCTTCCTCTTTTGTTTTTTGAAATAGTGTGAGAAGACTAGGCATACTCTTCTTTAAACATTTAATAGAATTTGCCTGTGAAGGCATCTGGTGTTTGTTGGGAGTTTAAAAATTATTATTATTATTATTATTATTATTTTAAATACTTTATTTATTTATTTGACAGACAGAGATCACAAGTAGGTGGAGAGGCAGGCAGAGAGAGAGGAGGAAGCAGGCTCCCTGCTGAGCAGAGAGTCCGATGCGGGGCTCGAATTCAGGACCCTGGGATCATGACCTGAGCCGAAGGCAGAGGCTTTAACCCACTGAGCCACCCAGGCGCTCCATAAATTATTATTATTTTTTAAAAGATTTTATTTATTTATTTGACAGAGATCGAGATCACAAGTAGGCAGAGAGGCAGGCAGGGGTTGGGAGAGCAGGCTCCCTGCTGAGCAGAGAGCGCCGATGCAGGGCTCAGTCCCAAGACCCTGAGATCATGACTTGAGCCAAAGGCAGAGTTGTTTTTTGTTTTGTTTTGTTTTGTTTTTTTAAGATTATTTATTTATTTATTTATTTGACAGACAGAGATCACAAGTAGGCAGAGAGGCAGGCAGAGAGAGAGGAAGGGAAGCAGGCTCCTTGCTAGCAGAGAGCCCGATGTGGGGCTCGATCCCAGGACCCTGGGATCATGACCTGAGCTGAAGGCAGAGGCTTCAACGCACTGAGCCACCGAGGTGCCCCTGAAGGCAGAGTTGTAACCCGCTGAGCCACCTAGGTGCCCCGGGAGTTTTTTAATTACTGATCCAGTTTCTTTGCTGGGAATTAGTCCATTCAGATTTTATATTTCTTTTTGTTTTAGTTTTGTAGTTTATATGTTTCTAGGGATTAACTATATTTTCTAGGTTGTCCAGTTTGTTTACATATGATAAATCTTTTCAAAACGGAGTATGTTGATTATTTCTTTGTATTCTTGAATTTTTAATACATCAGAGTATGTTAACATTTCATTTGATGTTTCCAAATTGTTAAAATTGTTCACATATATATTTACTTTCCTTTTGGGAATTTGGTAGATATTCCTGCCAAATTAAAGTTAGGCATGGCTATGTGACTTGATTTAGCTAATGAAGCATGAGTAAGAGTAGTGTGTGATACTCCTAGATGGAAGCTCTAAGAGTTAGTATATACTTTGCCATACTGTCTCCTTCCCGTGGTGCCTACTACTTTAGCCTAGATCTCTGAAGACTTGGAGAACTCCAGTCAGCTCTCAATGAGCATATAGCACAAAAGAATAAAATCTTAGTTATTTTAAGCCACCAAGATTTGTTGGTTTTTCTTATTGTAGCCTAACCCACTTGAACTTGACTTATATAATTGGTGTTAATCAATGCAACTTTTTTTTGTAGGAAAATTTATGAGCAAACGCATGTCAGATATAAACTTTTGTCTCATGGTATATCTATAAAGTTCAGTGAAAATGGTTGTAACATCAGTGGAAGTTATGAAGAGAATCTGCTGGGGTGATTATTTTTATTTGTGGGCACCTGTGTAGTGACAGGTATTAGATAACATTGGCAGGCTAGGAAAAGAAGGGAAGCTCAAAATGGAATGGTTAAGTCCTTCAAAGGTGACAGATTTCATACCTGATAACATTAAATATAGGCCATTTGTTTAAGAAAATAAATCCATCTGAGCATAGTCTATTTTGGAAGGATATCTGTTAAGTGAATTAAGTGAGTAGCCTGAGATTACTCACTTAGTGGCAGAACTGGGGGGAAAATCAACCTTTTTGACTCTAGCCTTGTGTTCTTTTTATTATTAAGACATTTCACTTATTCTCTAAAGATTTTTAATCCACTCAATCTGTAATTATACCTTTCAGTCCTAATTTTTCCCCCTAAACTTAATTAACATTTTCCCATCAATTTGCACAGAATTGTTAATCATAATTCTTGGCTCTTGACACATTATTCTTACTGATTTGTGCATGATCTTATGTAGAATACTTAAGAAAAGAAAAAATACTTAAAAAATGAAAATACTTAAGAAAAATAACTATCTGTGAATCCAACTTCTCAAGCATTGCCAATAACTTCAGTCTTCCTGTGTGCTCTCCTTGACTCTTCCTAAATGATAGGTATCATTCTGAGCTTTGTATTTCAGTCTCTTACATTTTATAAAAGTTGTATCCCTCAACAATATTTTTTTTCTTAATTTTGTTTGTATAAAAATAATACGCTAAAATGTAGTCTGGATTTTTTTTTTATTAGATATCATGTTACTAATACTCATTCTTGTTGCATGTAGTTATAGTTTATTTTTACAACTATGTATAATATTCATTCTGCAGACTTAATAGCTGATCCATTTTCCTTACTGTAGACATTTGGGTTGATACTAGTGTTATGCTGTTAGAGACATGTTGTGAGCATCTACTCATATTTCTGTTAAACATGTGTTAAAATTTCTCTCAGATACGCAGCTAGAGGAATTGCAGACTCTTAGGGTATGCAATATTTAACTTTATGAAAGGGTACCTAATTAATTTCCACCATAGTTATAATATTCATTAATTTTTTTTCTTGAACAGGATTGCTAAAGGTTGTTTACCTATTTTATCAATCTTTTGAAAGAACCAGGGAAGGTATTTATGAGCTTTGTTGTAATTATTTAGATAATAAATTACTATGGTTTGAACTAAGGCTTAGCAGTGGAGATAGAGGGGGATGGGATTGGGAACTGTGAGGGATTTAAAGTAATACAGTTTGACTTGATGATCCAGTTTGATATGGCATTTGAGGGAATGGAAATTGTAAAGAATGATCTTTGAGTTTCTGGCCCGTATATGATTCAGGAGTGTAAGTGTAGTTACTTTGTATAATCTTGTAATTGAAAAGTGCCTAGATCAGTTTTGTTTCATTAGTTTTAGTGCCAGTATTTTCTGTTATTAGAAATAAAGCTTTTAAGGTTTTAAGGATTAAAGTTTTAACCTTCAGTTTGAAATACACGTGCATGTCTTTATCTGAGAGTAATTTTATAAGTGATGAGAGGCCTTAACTGATCAATTAATAAAGAGAAAATATTTTTAAAAAAAAAAGAAAGAAAGCTTTTAGGGATACTGTTTATTTTCTTTAATACTTGGGAAACATTTTATATAAACTACTTTACCTTCCTTAAGAAGGACTTTGAAACTGTTGTCCTAAAATTTTATCACTGGTTGACGTTTTATTGTTTTGTTTTTTCGATTTTACTTGTTTATTTGACAGAGAGATAACAAGTAGGCAGAGAGGCACGTGGAGAGAGAGAGGGAAGCAGGTTGCCTGCTGAGCGGAGAGCCCCATGTGGGGCTTGATCCTGGGACCTTGAGATTATGACCTGGGCTGAAGGAAGAGGCTGAAACCCACTGAGCCATCTAGGTGCCCTCACTGATTGACTCTTAACCAAATAAACTGGATTACTCTAGAAGGAAGATAGGTCAGAAATAACAAAATCTGTAAATTCCCAGTGCTTCCTCTATTGTTTAGAAGTATTGGTTTCTAAGGGACTAAGTAATTTAGAGTCCAGGATAATCAGTCTACTTTATCCTTTCTATATTTCTGCTTTGAGAAATACAGGACATACATGCAAATTCATTATTAGGCACTCTCATCACTTAACTGAGACGTAGAATGATAATTGGAATTGCTTTCTCTGCTTTTGAATTACAGTGGGGAAGTTTAAGTTTTTTTTACGATAGTGGTTTTTCACTAGCTATCAAAGATGATGATTGATTTTCAAGGGTGTAGGAGGTAATTGGCAGAACAACTGTTTTAAAAACAGTTTGTAGGGGTACCTGGCTGGCTCAGTTGGTAGAGCCATCATCTCTTGATCTCTGGGCTGTGAGTTCAAACCCCATGTTGGGCATGGAGCCAACTTAAAATTTAAAAAACTAACATTGAAAAAAAAAAAGGAAAGGAGTTTGCATCTTTCAGGGAACCCCTAGTTTCATAATTTAATTTAAAGCTTTTTATTTAATCATGGAGAATTTGGTAAAAATTTATTTAGCTGGAATAAATAATAATTTGATCCATTTACAAAAGAATAAATAAAAATTATTGAAATCTTATATTTTTCAGATACCATTTTGTTTTAAAATCTTTGCTGCTTTCTTGGTGGCCTTTTCCCTTTTTGTATATAACCACTTGTGTATCAAAATGAGGCACTACCTCAAATGATTACAATTGCTCTCTTGGTTCTGCTGTGAGTAAGACCATTATTATCAAAAACATCATATGACCTTTCTAATAGATGACTTTCTCAGTTCACCGAAACCGAACAGCTGTTTCAAACAAATGCCCTTTCTATGAGCATTTATCATCTGCGGATCAATTTATTGTTATTTGTGATGAAGATATCCACATTTTGAGTGATTTTTTTAAAAATCAGAATTTAATATTTTGAATTTCAATGTATTATCCAACAGTGTAAGTAAAAATATGTATTTAAGCATTTTTTTATTATTATTTTATTTGACAGAGATCACAAGTACACAGAGAGCAGGCAGAGAGGGGGGGGGGAAGCAGGCTCCCTGCTGAGCAGAGAGCCCGATGCGGGGCTCGATCACAGGACCCTGGAATTATGACCTGAGCTGAAGGCAGAGGCTTTAACCCACTAAGCCACCCAGGTGCCCCTAAGCATTTTTAAAAAAATGTTATTTATTTGAGAGGGAGAGGATTATTAGTTTGTGAAAAATGCTGTTGGTATTTTGGTAGGGATTGCATTAAATATGTACATTGCTTTGGGTAGCATATGCATTTTAACAGTATTTGTTCTTCCAATCCCTGAGAATGGAATATATTTGCATTTCTTTTTGTTTTTCTTTTTTCCAAAGAATTTATTTGAGAGAGGGAGAGAGTGCACGGGTGCGCATGCGCACGCATGCGTAGAGCACGAGGTGGGAGAGGGACAGAGGGAGAGGGAGAAGCAGATTGCCTGCTGAGCGGGGAGACCTGCACGCAGGGCTAGATGCCAGGACCCTGGGCAGAGTTGTAATTGACTGAGTCTCTCAGGCACCCCAGCAAAAATACACATTTAAAGAAAATAACTAAAAAAACTAATGTGAAAGCCAGAAGGATTTGAGGATTATTTATCCCAGTGAATGTATTGAGATGCAACATTAATAGGCCTGTTAGAGGTTTCTTGGTGACTGGTTTAGGTTTTGTCTAAGATGCTACTGATCCCAAGGGATAATGATTAAAGATGAGTAAGGGGGAGATCATTGCATGTTCCAATGTAGTGAACTAAATGTCTTGATCTTTTTAGCCAGTCAGATTTTATGTAAGTTGTCAAACTGGTAAAGCAGCTTTCATGCAAAGTACATTTTGAGTATTTTCTTTGTTGAATGAATTGTTTGCCTTTTGGGACAATTTTAACAGCATATTCTGTATTAACTAGTAGTTAACCCTCATTTGCAGTACTACAACTTTATTGTTCTGGAAATGATATAACACCTCTTTAAGACTAAGTTTCTTGTGGGCAGAGTTCATGTTATTTATCTTTTCTGCCTTCGGTGCCTCATATTGCCTGGGACATGATAGGGCCTCTGTGTTAATGTTTGTTGAACGAATGAATAAAAACTTTAACATAAAGTGAAAACCTAAGCAGAGCCATCAGAATGGGACAGTGATCTAAAACTTTGCCAGTTAATAGATTGACTTTAAATAGAAAGATCCTAGTTTATAAAAGATTACTAATCTCTATTATTTGCTTTCATTATTTCGTTCAAGAGGTTTGGTGCCTGTTGAGTGCCAGGTTTTATACTAAATGCTGGGTTTTATACTAAATATAATAATGAACAAAACATTAAGTCCTTGCTCTCAAGGTGATTAAATTCTAATGGAGGGAATGAGCAATAAAACCAGTATTTAGAATGTCAAGCCAGGCAGGCTACAGAGGAAATTAAAAAAAGGAAGGGGGGTAGGGTGTGTAACCTGGGTACGGAGTTGTCACTTTTATACAGGGTGACCAGGGAGGTGCTGTGTGAGTAGAACCCAGAAGGAAATGAGACTATCTGGGAGAAGTGCATTACACACCAGGGAAGAGCAATTACAAAAGTAGCATCAGCAAAGAGACTGCTGTGCTGCTAGAACAGGGTAGGTGTGTGCAGAGTAGCAGCAGATGAGGTTAAAAAAGGAGAACGGCAGACAGGTCCTATAAGGCCTAGTAAGCCATTTAAGGACTTAAGGGTTAATTACTCAGTAAAGTGCCAATAGTTGGATGATTTTGAAGAAGAGGGATGATGTTATTTATGATTTAGTCTCTTTGCTCTGGCTGCTGCATAGAAAATACACAGCGGTCAGTGGCCCAGGAAGGGGAAAATGTGGTGGGATGGAAGCAGGAAGACCAGATGTAGGATACTCTAAATATTCTAGGCATAGAGATGATCAGGGTTGGGTTAAGATTCTAGCAGTTTAGGTGGTAAGAAGTGGTCAGACTCTTGATATATTTTGAAGGAAGACCCTACAGGTTTGGGTGATGCATTGATCGTGGTGATAAGATTATTAAGAGGAACAGGGTTTAGAGGAAGTGGAAATACATGTTATATTTTCCTTGATTTCTGTCCCTGATGCTAGGCTTTAATTCTCTAGCTAGAATAGGAGAGAATTGCTACTTAACCCTGGAATTTGGTACTATGGAAAGAAAACTGAATTGAGATCCCTAAAGTGGCTTTTTTTTTTTTTTAAAGATTTTATTTATTTATTTGACAGACAGAGATCACAAGTAGGCAGAGAGGCAGGCGCAGAGAGAGAGAGAGAGAGGGAAGCAGGCTTCCTGCGGAGCAGGGAGCCCGATGTGGGGCTCAATCCCAGGACCCTGAGATCATGACCCGAGCCAAAGGCAGCAGCCCAAACCACTGAGCCACCCAGGCGCCCCCTTAAAGTGGCTTTTTAAGGGCTGATGCTCTCGCTTTCAGAGACTTGGCTAAATCATTTTTTTGAGCCTTTTCAAGCTCTGTTTCCTTAACCAGAAAAATGACTTGGTTGACCCTGATGGTCTCTAACATGATTTCGTTTGTTACAATTTGTGTGTTTCATTATTTTTGGAAGTGCATTGATGACTTCCCCTTTATCCACTCACTAATTATAGGCATTCCTTGTATTTCTGACCTTCCCTCTTATCACCTGTATTCTTTCTGGCTTTAATCAGTTTTATAAATATCTCTCAGACCTATACTTTAAACTGACTTTTTTTTTCTGAGTTCTGGATTCATTAAATTCATTAATTCATTAAATCTGTTCCAGTAGGTTCAATCCTGAATTCATTTTCTCTCCCCTAAACTTGCTCTTCTTCCTGTGCTTAGCACTTGGTAATGTGGATTATTGGATTCTATTATTAATAGCTGATTATTTAATTACTAATGTTCATTTTGCTAAGATAAATTAATTGGAATTAAGTTTGGGAAACTAACCTGGCAGATCTCACAGTGTGATCTATGATCCTGAAACCATTTCAGGGAACCTGCAAGATCAAAACTTAATTTTTATAATACTAAAAACATTTGAAATAATAATACTAAAAACATTTTTAAAAACTGTGGACATTTGCTCTGATGGTACATATACATTGGTGTGTACAACTACTGGTTCCTTATTTCAGATCATAGCAGGGGCATTCTTCCCCTACATGCATTTGTGGGGAAGAAAACAATTTCACTTAAGGTTTTTGATGAAGCAGTTAAGTATGTTAATTTTCTTAAATCTTATCCTTAGGTATATGTCTTAATATTCTGTGTGATGAAAAAGGTAGTATAAAACATTTCTGCTGCATGGTACAGTCATTTAAAATGATGGTGTATAGCTTTGTTCATTTGTGTATATAGATATCCATGACGTAGTTGAAGGAGAAGAGCTGAAATACACTATAATTAGGAAAACAGCCTAATTTGGGTCCTGACTCTGTTACAGTTTTAGTTTTACTTAGTACACCACTGGTATCAGATGGTCTTATTGCAGAATCAAGACTTTCCCTTCATTATGTCTTGGGATGTGAGCACTTGTGAGACTCAAGAAATCTCTTCATGCTTTATAGTGCAGCCAACAGTTCATAAAACTGTTAAGAGATCTCTGTTTCACAGCCCAGCTGCTGGGATTTTGAGCAACTGAGACGTTTTCTTTTCTTTTTAGCCCCACCCCGGCTTTTCTCTCTTTTGGGGAAATCATTTACCTAATACTCTTCAAGGCATCCTATAATGAGTGTGGCCTTGCACTTCCTGAAGGCCGTATGCCCCTTGGGGACATTTTTCTTTTAGCTTTGCATCCCTGTTCCCAGCATTTTGGGGTCTTACCTCCCCACTCCCCTCTTGCAGCTCTAGTACTTGGAAAGCATCCTTTTTTCTCTGCTCTTTTAAAAAATTTAAACTCAGTTAATTAACATGTATAATGTATTACTGGTTTCAGAGGTAGAGTTTAGTAATTCCATCAGTCTTATATAATACCTAGTGCTCATTATGTCCTGTGACCTCCTTACTGTCCATTACCCAGTTACGCAGTTCCCCTGACCCTCTTCCCGTCCAGTAACCTTTTTGAAAAAGTACAGATTTGCCTTGGGAATGTGTCTGCTAAATCTGTCTTGCCAGTCCTTATGCTCCCCTTAAAAATCTGTTAAACATTGGGCTGATTTTCCCCTTTTGTAGTAGGTTCACTCTTACTTTCACCATGACCGCAGCCACGGGCTTGTTCTTGCAGGAATTTTGTTCACTTAAGTTTCTTTGCATCTCAGCTCTCTGAATTTAAAACAAACAAACAAAAAAAAACCAAAAAACAAAAAACAAAAAAAAAAACCTATGACTTTATAGTCTCTCTGGCTTGTTCTTACTGTTGAGGTGGGAGCAATGATAGTCTTTCGTGAGTTTCTGCATCCTAACTATAGTAATCCAAGGATTTACTCTGTTATGTTCAAAATAATTGGTATTGGTTGACAGTTCATATTGAAATTATTTAGCCAGTTCTTTTAATAATATTTACTAAAATAAGGTATTGGCCGTATTTAGTCTTGATGAAACACCGATATTAAATGTGTGCTGACACAGTAAAAAAAGTTTTATTATGGTAGAATATATAGACGAATCAAATTGTACAATTGGGATTAAATACATTCAGAATGTTGAGAAACCATCTCTGCTATCTGTTTCCAAAACATTTTCATCATCCCAAACAACCTTCAGCCATTGGGTAACAACTCCTCATTGCTCTTACCTTCTTTCCCTTGGTAACCTCTGTTCTACTGTCTCTGTGAATTTGCCTATCCCAGATATTTCATAAGTAAAATAATATAATATTTGTTGTTTTGTGTTTGTCTTCATTTAGCATAATGTTTTCGAGGTTCATTCATGTAGCATTTTTCCGAACTTCTTTTTATTGCAGAAATGTATTTTCTTCTGTCTGTGCATCTTTTACATTTTATCCATTCCTCTGTTAATAGACACTTAATGTTTTTACCTTTTGTTTATTATGATTAAATCTGCTATGACTATACAAGTATACAAGTGTCCGAGTCCCTGTTTTCACTTCTTTTTGATCTGTCCCTAGGAGTGGAATTGCTGGGTCGAAAGGTTATTCTGAGTTTAGCTTTTTGAGGAATTCCTAAATGGTTTTCCATGGTGGCTGCATATGTTACGTTCCCGCCAGCAGTGCACCAGTGTTTAATTTGTCCACATCTGCATGAACATTTGTTATTTGCTTTCTCTCTCTATTTTTTTGAACGACAGTTGTTATTTTCGGTTTTGGTTTTATAGTAGCCATCCTGGTAAGTATGAAGTGATATCTCATTGTGGTTTTTATTTGCATTTCTTTAATGAGTAGTAACGCTGACCCTCTTTTCATGCACTCACTGGCCATTTGTAAATCTTCTTTGGTGCAGTGTCTATGTCCATATTTTGATTGTGTTTGTTGTTTGTTGTTACTGAGTTGTAAGAGTTCTTTATATATTTTGGATATTAAATTCTTTTTAAAAAAAATTTTATTTATTTATTTGACAGAGAAAGAGAGCACAAGCAGGCAGGGCAGCAGAAGGAGAGAGATAAGCAGGCTCCCCATGGAGGGTGGATCCCAGGACCCTGGGATCATGATCTGAGCTGAAGGCAATCGTTTAACCAACTGAGCCATCCAGGGGCCCTGGATATTAAATTCTTACCCAAAGATATGATTTGCACATATTTTCTTCCATTCTGCACATTGTTTCTTCACTTTCTTGATGCTATTCCTAGATGCCTAGAAGCTTTTAATTCTAATGAAGTCCAAATTGTCTATTTTTCATTTTTTGTTCCTGTGCTTTTGGTGTCATATTTAAGAAATAATTTTTAAATGCAACACCATGAATATTTCTCCCATGCTTGCTTCTGAGAGTTTTATAGTTTTAGGCCTTAGATTTAGACCTTTGATCTATGAATGAACACCCACCCACACACACACACACACACCCCTCACCGCCTTTGTTAGATCATGACCTGCACTGAGATCAAGAGTCTGATGCTTAACCAATCAAGCCACCCACCTAGGCACCCATTCCCAGCATCACTTTTCCCCTCACCCCAGCAACATTTTTGAAAACTCTGTCTTTTCCCCTGAATGGTCTTGGTAACCTTGTTGAAAATCAATTGATCATAGAGATAAAGGTTTATTTCTGGGCTCAGTTCTGTTCGATTTATATTTATGTCTCTCCTTGTGCCTGTACCATGTTTTGATTATTGTGGTTTTGTAGTAAGTTTTGGAATCAAGAAATATGAGTCCTTTAACTTTGTTCTTTTACTTCCAGATTGTTTTGGGTTCCTTGGAATTCTATATAAATTTTAGGATGTGTTTTTTTTTTCTTTTTTCTTTTTTTTTAAGATTTTATTTATTTATTTGACAGAAACACAGTGAGAAAGGGAACACAATCAGGGGGAGTGGGAGAGGGAGAGGGAGAAACAGGTCTCCCACTGAGCAGGGATCCTGGTGCGGGGCTCAGTCCAGGACCCTGGGATCATGACCTGAGCCGAAGGCAGATGCTTAATGATGGAGCCACCCAGGCATCCCACTTTTTTTTTTTTTTTGAAGGTTTTTATTTATTTGAGATAGAGAGAGAACACACACAAGTCGGGTGGGGGGAGTGCAGAGGGAGAGGAAGAAGCATATTCTCCACTGAGTCCTTGTGGAGCTGGATCCCAGAACCCTGGGATCATGACTTGAGTCACCCAGGTGACCCATGTGTTTTTCTATTTCTGTAAAAAATACCTTTGGGATTTTGATAGGGATTGTATAGAATCTATAGAATCATTTTGGGTAATATTGTCATCTTAATATTAAATTTTCCAATACATGAATATAGGATATCTTTGCATTTATTTAGGTCTTCTTTTGTTAAAGCCATCATTTTGTAGGTTTCAGAGTACAAGTCTTGTGTTTCATTGTTTAAAGTTATTCCTCAGTATTTCATTGTTTTTTATGCCATGTAAATGTCCTTTTCATTTGTTCATGTAAATTTACAGAAATGCAACTGATTTTTGTGCGTTTATTTTGCATTCTTCAGTTTTACTGAATTCATTTAGTAGCTCACACAGGTTTTTATATGTGGATTCTTTAGGGTTTTCCACATATAAGGTTCTGTCATCTGTGAATAGAAATGTTTTTATGTCTCTCCTTTCAATTATGATGCTGTTTATTTCTATTTCTTGCCTAATTGCTCTGGCAGAGCCTCCAGCTGTGTTGAATAGGAGAGGTGAAAATAGACATCCTTGTCTTTTTTGTTCCTGATCTTACGAGAAAAGTTTTCCAGTTTTTTTACTCTTGTGCCCGAGTTTTCACGTCCGAGAGGCCACCAAGGAGTCAAGCACTGATGCAATCACATGAGGGTTTATTCGACAAGCTTAAGCTTGGGCCCAAGTATAACCGACACAGCGGAGTACAGACTTGGACCATGAGCTTAGTTAAGGCAGGGGTATTTATGGGTTCCTGTTACTAAAGCAGGGTGGGGATTCCTGGAACCAAAGCAGGTTGGGGGGGGGGTCTCTGGAACCAAAGCAGGTGGGGCTTACAAAAGCAAAGTAGGAGAAAGTTCAGCCCTTGGGCACAGGGGTCTGAGATGGCTGCCAGAGCTAAGATGGCTATACTTACGCTAAAGCTAAACCTGAGGTGGGATGGCCTTAAATTTCTCTGCCTCCACATCTCCCCCTGAACAATTTTGACCCTTAAATCTTTTACGGTTGTTGAAGGTGGAAGGTCTCATCTTCTGTAACTTCTTCTTGCTGAGTAGAGGCGTAGAGTTGTCCCTACCTACTTGGTCAACATTGATCAGTTGGGGAATGTAGAGGGGAGTTAATGAAAGACAGAGGCAGCTGAGTCCAGGGGTTTAATCAATCATTAAAGGAGAGAGGGACTGTTTAAAGTGCTAACCTGAGTAGGTCAGAACCCAAGAAATATTTTGTCAGGATGGCTGCACTTATGTCAGGGCTAGACTCAAGATGGGTACAGCCTTGTTTTTCTTGGCCTCCACATTTACTCTTGAATATAGTGCCCCTCCAGTGTTTTTTGTTTTGTTTTGTTTTGTTTTCTGTTACTGATTTCCAGTTTCACTTTATTGTGATCAGAAAACATACTTTGCATGATTTGAATCTTTTAAAATGTTAAGACTTATTTTGTGGTCTTACTAATGTCTGTCGTGGAGAATGTTCTGTTTGTATTTGAGAAGAATGTGTATTCTTCTGTTGTTAGGTGGAACATTCTATATATGTCAGTTAGGTCTAGTACAGTAGGTATCTTTGTTGTTCAGGTCTTTTTATTTCTTTATTGATCTTATGTCTGGTTCCTCTGTCCGGTGTTGAAAATGGGGTATTGAAATCTCCAATTTCTATTATTGTAGAACCATCTGCTTCTTTTTTCAGTTTTGTTACTTTTTACTTAATATATTTTCAGGTTTTGTTGTTAGGTATGTATACGTTCATAATTGTTATATATTAACCTTTTACTAATATAGAGAGCCCTTTCTTGTCTCCAATAACATTTTTTTTCTATGTAGTCTATTTTGTTTGACAAAAATCTAGTAATTCCAGTTCTTTTAGTTAACTGTTGTGTGGAATACCTTACTCATTTATTTTCAATCTCTTTGTGTCTTTGTACCTAAGTTTTCTGTAGACAATATGTAGATAGATGACATTTTTTTAAATCTATTATGCCAATGTCTGCCTTTCAGTAGAAGAAGTTAATCCATTCACATTTAAAGTAATTACTAATAAGGATTTACTGTTTTGATTTACTTTCTATATATGTCTTGTTTTTTGTTCCTTAGTTCTCTGTTATTGCCCTTTTTTACATAATTGATTTTCTTATAGTGTACTTTTCGGATTCCCCTTTTTCCTCTTCTGTAATACTTTTTAGTTAACTTCTTAATGGTTACTTGGGAATCACAATTAACAGAGGGAGAAGCAGGCTTGCAGGGATCCTGACGCAGAGATCAGTCCCAGGACCCTGGGATCATGACTTGAGCTGAAGGCAGATATTTAATTGACTGAACCACCCAGGTTCCCCTCTTTGGTTCTTTTTATAATTTCTGTCTCTAAATTGATTTTCTTCTTTTTCCCATACATTGTTTTCCTTACTGCCTTTATTTTTTTGTCATTGGGTTTCCTTTAGCCCTTTGAGCATATTTAGGACACTTGATTTAATGTCTTTGGCTACTAATTCCAAATTCTGGACTTCTCAGGAATGGTTTCTGTCAGATGCTTTTTTTCCTGTGAATGAGCCATGTTTTTTTGTTTGTTTGTATGCATTGTAATTTTTTGTTGAAACCTGGACATTGTATTACAGTGTAGTAACTCCAAAAGCTAGATTCTCTGACTGCGTAGGTATGTGTTTGTTGTTGAGGCTGCTGCCATCTGTTTGTGACTTTCCCAAACTATTTTTGCACATATGTATTCTTGGTGGTGTGTGGTCATTGAAATTTCTTTTCCATTACCTTTGCAGTTAGCTAATGCCCTGATGAAGATTTTCTTTAATATCTGGCTCAAACAACAAAATGTTGCTGTCTCTAAATCTTCCAGTAGATGTTGTGGGAAGCCCCTGCAGCCTGCAAGGGAAGAAAGGGAAGTGTCTGCATTTTGTCAGTCTTTGATCGGCCAGACTTATCAAAATATATAACCCCCAGTTTTTTGATATCAGGGTTCCCCGTTGCCTGTTCCAGCATCAACCAGCTGCTCCAGGAATGCAGGACAGGGCTCTGAGGAATGGGCAGTGTTAGCTGGTTCCCACATGGGATTCTCCTAGCAGCCTGTGTCCCTTTAGCAAACGCTCATGGCTGTTTTGAGTGGCCAGTCAGGTTCCAGAGTTTTGAAATAGTTGATTCTGTTTGTTTTTTTTCCAGTTTACTGGTTGTTTTGGGTGGAGGGACCAATCCCCATAGCTTCCTACTATTCATCTCAGGTGTCACAGTGGTTTTATATTGGCTTTCTAATGTAGTGTTTATGAATAGAGGAATATCCTTCATAGGTTTCTTTTTTTCTGGTTTGTGTGTGTGATAATTCTTTTCTTTTCCTTTTATAGTATGAATAATCTTCAGATTTTAACACATAAAGGATTAAGATACTTAAGTGTTTGGAGGGAACATTCCTATAAGCATTATGGAACTTTTATTTCAGTGCTCTGTTGGTGTTTTGTATAATAACTTTGTTGTATGTAAATAAGAAATTTGTGTCTTTACTGAAAAAACTTAATTTTTAAATGTTAGTTATTCTTCACCGAGTGGTTAGCTTACATTCCTAGAAAGCATTAGATGTCCATTATGATTGTTGAGGGAAAGATAATAAAAAATTTGCTTATAAACCACTGAATGAATTTACCTCATTTACAACAGGTTTATTTTAAAGCCATAGTCCCTACAGAAAATGTTATAAAGAAATAAACAAAACTGTCTTTATTGTGAAGTCCTGCTACTCTACTTGATACTTTAGAACTTTGATCTGCCTTTTTAAGATTGGATTTTATTTTAAAGATTTATTTATTTAACAGAGAGAGAGATCACAAGTAGAGAGTCCGGCAGAGAGGGGGGAAAGATTGGATTTTAATCCAAACTTTAAATGCTCCCAAGTATTTTGCATGTAAATTTTGTTTCCTTACCTAAAGAAAAGTAATTTAGGCATTTTATAAACAATCTTCAGCTTTCTCCTCAAATTTTCCTGTAGTTTTAATAAGAAATTATTTTGAGAATATATCAAAGACATTAAGCAGATAATTGCAACTCTAATAAATCCTTTAATATTAGAGAAGTTTGATTTAGAAGGTAAATTTATGTCTGAAGAACTTCTTACTACAAATGCCAAAAGAGCCACAATCTGACACCAATTTTTGCAGGTAAATATGCATAGTAGAGGATCTAGTTTGGGAATGTTTACAGCTATATAGCTGTTGTCTTTAAAAAAAAAAAAAGTGTATATGTGTGTGTTTCCCATTCTTAGGACAAAACTGAGTTGGCATTCCCGAATGGTTTTCTGTATTCTGTAAGTAAACAGAATGGTTACATTTCCACAATAAACAAAAACCAAAAAATTGTGAAAAAATTTTTTAATTGGACAGCAGACAGTCCCAGATCCAGTTTAGCACCAGGTGATAAAGGAAGGTTTTTTTAAAGCACTTGTAGTGGGAAAGTGATATTAAGCTTTTTCAGCTGTATATATACATCTGTGTATAAAGCATGTTACATGCTATCATTCTGAATATCATTTGTTGCCCTTTTACCTTTTTAATTTGATCTAGCTACAACAAAAAGCTTGAGATTTTTTGAAAGCTACAAAAGCATAAACATTTTGCATTGTGTACACACATACATACGTATATACATATTTGGGGATATATATGTGTGTATATATATGGGATATATATGTGTGTGTGTATATATATGCAGTATATATGTGTACATGTGTATACATGATAAGTGCAGTGAGTAAAAAAAAAGGAATAAAGGGGGTCAGAGTCAGGAAAAAGTTCTCTGAAGATTAACATGCTGAAATTTGAGAATTTATAATGGTTTACTATGTAGTTAAGTCTTTAAAATAGCGAAACAGTTGTGGAGTTTTTGTTTAGGGTTTATTTTAAATTATGGTACATTTACTTTTGAGGTGAAAATAGCTTTTTCAATGGCATGAATTAAACATTAAACTAAAAATTTAGGCATTTACCATAAATCACATTGTTTATACTGTGATTTTCAGGAATATTAAGATAGGTTAAGATCCCAACAATCCCAAATAAAAGTTTTTACTAAGCTAGGTAAAATATTTTAGATTTCAGGAAGTCAGTAATTCAGCGCTGCTTTATTACACTACAGTAAGATTAATCAACCATAAAGGTAATGTAAACAATTGTTGACTCTTAAATTTTTTTAAAAAAGATTTTATTTATTTATTTGTGTGTGTGTGTGTGCCTGTGGTAGTGTGTGTGTGTGTGTGTTTGAGAGAGAGAGAGCAAGAGCGCAAGTAGGCAGAGTGGCAGGCAAGGGAGAGAGAGAAGCAGGCTCCCTGCCAAGCAAGGAGCCTGATGTGGAACTCAATCCCAGGACCCTGGCATCATCACCGAGCTGAAGGCAGCAGCTTAACCAACAGAGCCACCCAGGCATCTCATTAATTTTTTTTTTAAAGGTTTTATTTATTCATTTGACAGACAGAGATCACAAGTAGGCAGAGAGGCAGGCATCGAGAGAGAGGGGAAGCAGGCTCCCCGCCGAGCAGAGAGCCCGACGGGTCTCAATCCCAGGACCCTGAGATCATGACCGGAGCAAAAGGCAGAGAGGCCTTAACTCCCTGAGCCAGCCAGGCACCCCTAATGTTTTTTTTTAATAGATTTTATTTTTATTTTCCAGAGAGAAAGCATAGGTAGGGGGAGCAGCAGGCAGAGCAGTCAGAGGGAGAAGCAGACTCCCCATTGAGCAGGGAGCCCAATTCGGGGCTTGATCCCAGGACCCTGGGATCATGACCTGACCTGAAGGCAGGCACCCAATCGACTGAGCCACCCAGGCGTCCCAGTAATTGTTACTTCTTAAAGGGTGTTTTTATTGTAGCATTTTATGTGTTTTTGTCCTCACCTAATGAGGAAAAATGTTGACATGTATAATTCTACTTAAAGGTAATTAGAAATGTTGAGGTATCTATGGAATTTGGGAGTATTTTTTCTTTAATACGGATCTAGACTGTGACCGTGAAATTCTTTAACTTCTTTAACTTCTGTCTTTACTGATCATTTTGACTCAATTAAAATGTTACAGTTATACTGTGGCTGATTAAAAAAAGGATCTGCATTTGAGGATATGGCTTTTGAAAATTTTGTAGTAGGATTTAAACTTTATTTCTCTTGCTAATATGAACTTGAAATGGCTTTCTTACTGCTGATAGGATAGAAAATACTTAAAGTTATTTTATAGACCAGAATTATTTTGATAGAAAATATTCTGTTATAAAAATAGAATGTACCTTGATATATTGTTCAAATGCATTTTATGAAGAAAAGATTAAAAGTTATGTGACTCCTTTTTTACATTGTACCCACTTAGAACTACCAAGATCAATTAAGTGCTCTATACCAGCATTGTCCAATAGAAATATGTGGATTCCATACTTAATTTAAAAATATTTTTTAAAAAAGAGTTAATTTTAGTAATACATTTTACATAAGCAGATATGTCTGGGATTTTTTAATGTTATCTATACAACAATTAATGAGTTATTTTTACGTTCTTCTAAAATACTGAGTATTTAGAAACGAATTTTTTTTAAAGATTTTATTTATTTGTCAGAGAGGGAAAGAGCGAGCACGAGCAGAGGGAGCAGCAGGCAGCAGGAGAAGCAGGCTCTCCACTGAGCAAAGAACCTGATGCAGAACTCAAGTCTCAGGACCTTGGGATCCTGAGGCAGATGCTTAAACGACAAAGCCACGCAGGCTTCCCTGAGTACTTTTTGTTTTTTAAAATACTGCATCTTCAACAATCTAGTTTGTATTTTACATTTATAGTATAAGTCAGTTTGAATTGGCCACTTCGCAAATGGTCAGAATGGGATGTACTATATTATGTGAATTAATTCTGTAATACCATTTTTGTTGTAGTTTGTTGTTTAGTCCTTATTTGTCATCTGAAACAAGAGGCACAAACTTTTAGAAATGATGTGCAAGATTCAAAAGTGGTGATGTCTGTATAGACGTCGGTGATTATGCCACTATGAGAAGATTGGAATTGAAAACTTGGTAGTGGTGAGCTATCAGCTCTTAAGAGTTTTTGTTTGGGCATACAGATTTCTTGAAGGAGTGTGCGTTGGGGGTTCCTAAGACCATCCTTAGGCTTGGTGATTTGCTAGGAGGATACAGAAATCAGACAAAAGCAGAGGGAAAAAACTCATGATTGTGACTTATTAAAGTGAAAAGATATAGATTAAAATCAGCAAAGGGAAAAGCATGTGTAGGGTGGAGTCCAAGGGAAACCAGGTGCAAGTTTTTAGTTATCCTCTCCTAGTAGAGTTATATGGAAACGGCTTCCTTTTTCCAGCTACCTTGTATGACAACATGTGCAAGGTGTTGTCTACCAGGGAAGCTTACCTAAGTCTTAGTGTCCTGGATTTTCACTGGGGATGAGTCACAGAGGCATGGAAGTACCCATGTGACTATCTTAGCTACCCTGTCTCCACCAGCTTCCCTTATCCTTCTTCTCCTCCAAGGTCCATCTGATAGTGTGACTCAAACCCCAGGCATAACAAAAGCAGACATTTACCATAATTTACATTGTTAACATGAATTGCCTGGTGTGGCCCAAGATCTTAGGCAAACAAAGAGACTTACCAGGCAGTGTATTCCAAGGGTTCGAAGTTATTTCTCAGGAAGTCAATCACAGTTATGTCTTTTCTTTGGAAGGCGCAAAGTTTGTGTTTTTTGCCCCCAACGCTGCACCATGCTTATAGAGTACTTCTTTACTACGCAGGGTGATCTGGATCCTTACAAAGGAGAGTGTTTCTAGTATAAATTCTTACAGTGACAAAAGGGTAGATGAGATTGTCCATAGTTCAGTTTATTTTAAATATCTAATGTGCTTTAAACAAATGGCATGAATTATTAACAAGGTGAACTGTGTAAGGGCTGACTGAGAAGTAAAGAATCTAGCATGTAGGACAGCCCTACAGTAACAGTTTTCTTAGTTGGAATCCACTCTTATGTTTTACTGACTGTCTCCTATAAATTCACCTTGCTTGGTGATTACATATATTATCTATTTTATTTTTTATTAAAAATTTAATTGGAGTATAGTTGACACACAATATTAGGTTCACATGTACAACATAGTGATTCAGTATCTCTGTGATATGTTATGCTCACCACAAGTATAGCTACCATCTGTCACCATACAACCTTATTCTATGACTAGAAATCTGTATCATCATCTTTCCTTCACCCATTTTGCACACACTGCTCCCACTCCTCTGGTAACTATCCATTTTTGTTCCCTGTAGTTGTAGGTCTGATTCTGCTTTTTGTTTGTTTATGCATTTTTTTTTAGATTCTACATATAAGTGAAGTTAAACAGCATTCATCTTTCTCTGACTAATTTCACTTACCATAATACCCTCTAAGTCTATCCATTGTTCTTGCAAATGGAAAGATTGTGTCCTTTTTTATGGCTATGTAATATTCCACACCACATCCTCTTTATCCATTCATCTATTGATGGACATTTAGGCTGCTTTCAGGTCCTGGCTATTGTAAGTCATATACTATACACCAAAAAGAATAAAATACCTGGGGTTAAACTTAACCGAGGAAGTGAAAACCCTGTTCTCAGAAAATTGTAAGACATTGATGAAAGACATTGACAGTAGCACACATAAATGGAAAGATATTCTATACTCATCGATTAGAAGAATTGCTATTGTTAAAATATCCATACTACCCAGAGTAGTCTACAGATTCAGTGCAATGCCTATCCAAATACCAACACCATTTTGTTATAGAATTAAAACAAATAATTGTAAAATTTGTATGGAGCCACGAAAAACCCTTAATAGCAATAGCTGTCTTGAGAAAGAAGGACAGTGCTGGAGGTAAAACAATTACAGATTTAAAGATCTACTACAAAGCTGTAATAATCAGAACAGTATGGTGCTGTCACAAATATATTCTCTCTTTTAATCCACACCTGCACTTCCATTTTTGCCTATTACAGAGCAACTTGTATTATATGACATACCCTGCAGAGAACTATTTGACATATAGGGAAAAAATGAGTTTGAAGGCATTGTCATGCTTTGAAGTTAGTCACACCTTAAGGAGTTAAGATTCAGGAGGGAAGGGAGATATATTCTGGGCTGGTTTCCCTCTTGAGGTGTTTTCTAACTAAGTTATTTTGGGTAAGATAATGAAAGCTGAACTTTGTAGAAGGGATAAACAAAAAGCAACTGAGGAAGTTGAGTGGAGCTTTCAATAGTTTTTGTTTTTGTTGTTCTAGCCCTAGGGTTGTAGCTGGAATCCTTTGAAGGGGGCACACTAAGAGTGGGAACAAATCAGAGGTAGACCAGTATTAATGGTGTTTGAAACCCATTCTCATGCCAGCTCAGTCCTTGGTTGGATTAAGGTGATCTGCTCCTACTCTGACTGCTTGTTAGAAAAAAATTGAATAATCTCTGGAAGAAGGTAACATAATCTAGAGCCTCTAGACTTTTTCATACATATTTTCATGCAGTTATTACATACAGTGTGTAACATTCAATTAAAAATTACTAGGCATACACAAGACCAACAGAGATAAGTCAACATTAGAAATAGGTTATGCAGACTACACATTACAGACAAGAGCTTTAGAGTATGAAAATCTATCCACAAAAATAGATAGCAAGATGGAGAATGTAACTATAGAACAGGAATCTATAGAAAAGAATCAAATAGAAATTCTAGAACTGAAAAATCTAGTAACTATAGATAGTTTTAACTTGATTAGAGACAGTTAAAAAGAGGATTAGTCAACTGGAAGATAACTTAGTATATCATACTCAGTACCATGGATTTGTCCTTTTCTAAGAAAGAGGGGTTTTTCAGTATCTCACCAAAAAATAGCAGTTGTGTTAGTGCTTAAGGATAAAAAGAGTCCTTATTAGAGTGTAGTTATACTACACTATTGCTATTTTAGTGTGTGTGGTTTTTTAAATTTTTTTGTTATGAATTTTTTTAATACGTATGTAAAAAGAAGTTGGTAAAATATAATATTGTCACTTAAAACTTTCTATTCCGTACCCTCTCCTCAGGCTTAGAGCCAATAAAACTTATTCATATAATACCTTATGTAGAGTTTACTTGTTCAGCATATTTAGCTATTTCTGTAGACCTTAGAGTGAGAAAATAAGCAAAATACTTAGAGATTCAAAGTAGATGCCCAGAGCTGGATGGTAAAACATGTATTTAGTATAGGGGAGTTAAAAGGCTCATACTTTTAGTTGGGCTAATGGTTATATTATGTTTGTAATCTGGTAAAGTTCCTTATCCCAAGTAAGAAATAGTGAATTAGAAAAGAAGTTACAAGTAAATTACTGAGGAATTTGTTTTGGCAGTAAATCCCTTGTTTGATTTTATTTGAGACTCTACTATGAATCATACCATTGCTGTATGTACCACTAAGAAAAAAAAGAAGCTTTTTTTTTTTTTCCCCAACTATATTTTATGTCCTAATTCCAGAGAGGTTAAATTGTAGAGGAAAAGATAATCCTAGTTTTAAATCTCAGCTCTATTATTTATTGTCCATTTGACTTCAGCCAGGGAACTTTTTTGAAGTTATTAGTTTATTTGTGAAAATTGGATATTGTAGCTGCTATAGTCTTCTCTTCAGAGTTAAGAAAACTAAGTGAATTAAGTGCTATGAAAGTGTAGATAGTACTGGGTATGCATTTAGAGCTATGAATTTGGCTTTCATTCTTCCTTCTAAAACTTGGCATTGTTAGGATAACAGGAAGAGAGGTTCCAGGGGGGGGGCAAAAATGCAATATATTGGTTAAATAAGAACTTAAAAAAAGAAAATTCCTGTTGGAGCTATTTAATAAAGTGTCAAACATCATTCTTTATTCTCTTTCCAGCCCCTTTCACTTCTCCTATTCCCCCATTTATATATAAAGATAACACTGCTTCCAATGTGATGGTTGACATTTATAATGATGGGACCTATGCATCAAAATAGTACTGATATTTTAACTATATTAGTTTTTTAAAAACACATTTTAGGAAAATTTCTAATCCTTCTAAATTCAGTTGTGATGCTGAAAACCTGCATTTTAATTTAGTTTTGTAAAATCCCCTGCTCTACTGGTGATATGGCATAAATATAGCATTAATCAAAGTGACTAGATCTTGACGGGGTTGGATTTTGTGGTGATTGGTGGGCATGAGAATTTCTTTTTATATTCCTGGTTGGGAGATTCTCAGTAAACTCAGAATGACATTTTTCTTAAGCTTTAAAATATTTAAGAGCTTTAATTTTGTTTTCATTCTGTTCTGTTCTTTTAGGATATTTCAAGTCACATTCAGTTGATAGGATGAAAAAATTTAAGAGAAGGCTATCCCTCACTCTTCGAGGAAGCCAGACTATTGATGAATCATTGTCTGAATTGGCGGAACAAATGACTATTGAAGAAAACAGTAGCAAGGATAATGGTAAGTATTTGGGGGCTGGGAAGGGGAGGGAAGGAGAGATGCTTCCCCCTTTTAATTACTTTATAAATTGAATGTGAATTTACTTTTCCGATAAGTTCCTAATAGCTTCTTTTGTTTGTTTCTTTGTCTTGTTCTTTGGTTCACTTAGGAAACAGAAGACTGTGACTTTTGCTTACTTACTTATTGGAGTGTTTCATTTTTACTCCAGGAGTGTTACTATACCTAGTCTCTAACCCTTATGGATTCTCCTATCCTGTTTATCTTTCTGTTTTTTATTGCCTCTTAAATGAATAATTTCTATAATATTATCCTGGTTGTTAAATAACTATTTTTAAGTTAACCTAAGTTAATACAGCTTAAAAGTGTAAGTTTATGAAATTCCTGTTTGAGGCTTCATTGTAGCTTTCTAACATTGTATATGCATATGGACCATAGAAGACAAGGTTCATGACGTGAGTGAATCTTACTCTCTTTATTTTATATTTACTGTAGGGTCTATCCATAATATTTAGCACACTTAATAGTAGATCGACATACAACATTTCACATGTTTGGCAGTTCTGTAGTAGTACACAGATGTTGATATAAAATGAAAAGAGCTTCTTTGATTGAGTGGATTAAAATGTAAAATCCTGATGAAATTTATAGAACAAGGCTGCATATTCAAAACTGAAATAACCCTAGGGATGTCCTACTAATAACAAGGAAGGAGTTACAGGAATGACTGCCAGTATGTCATGAAGTACTCATTCTCTGGCAAGCCTTTCTTGCCTGTGCCTGAAATTCTTCTGTTAGAAATTTGTGGCTGTGGGTGAAAACATGAATGAATACCCCTACCCATTTCTGTTGAATGTAGATGTCTTTGTTGTGAGAGACGGAAAGATACAATGTAAAGGGCTCTAGACTTTAAGTTAGAAGGCATGGATTAGAATTTGGGATACACTAATACACTTACACCCTCATTAGTTGTATGACTGACTGAGTAAGTAAGTTATCTTACTCAAGCCTCAGTTTATCTCTTTTCTCAGAGGATCATTATTCACTCAAGTCTGTCTGGCTAGTTGTAATAGGGGAGAGGAGAAATAGATGATGAGTTCAGTAGAAAATTTAATAATAATAATTTGGATATAACTTACATGTAGGAGGGAGACACATCTTGCATTTGGGTCAAAACTCAAAAGACAGTTTTATGTCTTACTTTTTGTACCAGGAGCAAAATCCTTAATTCTCCTTCAAACCCCCTTTGAATTCTTGTTATTTTTATTAAGCCCTTTGGGGTTTTTTTGTTTTGTTTTTTGTTTGTTTGTTTTTAAGAGAAGGTGTGGGGAGTGGCAGAAGGAGAGGAAGAGAGAATCTATGGGGTTCAGTCTCATTGCCCTGAGATCGTGACCTGAACTAAAAATCAAGAGTGGGATGCCTAACCTGAGCCACCCAGCCACGCCAATGAATGTCTTAATAGTATTTTAGACATACCATAGAAAGTTAAGATATTTCAGGATCTTGTCTAAGTAGTTAACCTTACTCTGATGAGAAGATATATTAAAATTACTGAATTTGATGAGGGGAATAGGTGACAATTTAAATATGAGATGGGAAATAAATCATAGTTACACTAAAAAAAAGTTTTATTTTATATATACTATTTGGGGCTTTCAACTGCAGCTACAACAAAAATTACTTTTTTTGACAACTGAATTTCTTCAACTAAGAAAACTGCATCTTAATGTTATTAGGAAGTATAATAAAACTTAACAGAATGTTGCTTCTCATGATTATTTAGAATCTGAAAAAACCTCAAAAGGCAAACAAAGCTTGAAATGTAGTTTTCCAGATAGTCCAGTTTCTTTTCTTTATTACTCAGTCTGTGCACTGGGTCAATTTATTACGATGTTTAGAGTCAACAAGCCTAATTGATGGATATTATGAAGCTTTGTTGTATTCCCAGGTTGTTTCCTTTCTTCTGATCTGATGCATGATAGCAGTGACAGTTTTTTACAATAGTGGATGACATATAAATTCTCAGTAGTACCTAACTGCTACAAATAGCAGAGGTCCATGAAAGGATGAGGTTGAAAGCACAGACTATGGATGTGTATCGGGTCTGATTAGGATCTGATATTAATAGTGTTTGTAAGAGCAGGATTAGGAGTAGGGAATGACGAAGAGTACAGGATGGGCTACTAAATTGTATGTTCCTGCTCAGAGTAGTTCACATAATCAGAAGATCCAAATGAATAAGATGCATAAAACCATAGTGATTGACATGTTATGATGTTAAAAAATCATTGGGAAGTCTTACTTTGAACTAACTGCTTTGTAGAATAAGAAAGATCTGCTGTTTTTCATATAAATTTCCATTACTTTAAAAAATTATGTTAAATTATACATAATGTGTAATTTACTATTTTAACCATTTCGAAGTTTCTGGTTTTAGTGGCATTAAGTACATTCATGTTGTTATGCAATGTGGGTATCTCCACCATCTATCCCCAGAACTTTTTCATCATTCCAAACTGAAACTCTATACCCATTAAATAATAGCTCTGTTCTCTCCTTCCCTCAGTCCCTGGTAACAACATTCTACTTTTTGTCTCTGTGAATTTGCCTGTTCAAGGTACCTCATATAAGTGGAATCATACAATATTTGTCTTTTTGTGTCTGACTTCTTTCACTTAGCCTGATGTCTTAAAAATTTCTATTTTTTAAAATGCAACATATTATCTTCATGAATTGCCCAGTTCATTGCTGTCATACTCTTGAAATGTTGGGATATTTTATGATTCATGGACCCCTTCTCCTTTCTGTACACTCTCCTTGGGCTGACGTTGTTCAGTCCCATGATTTCTGATAATATGTGTATACTGACTACTTTAAATCTATACTTCTAGTCCGGACTTTTGTCTGGATCTCTAGATTCATATCCAGATATTAGTTGACTTCTCCACATAGGTGTTTAATAAGAGTCAAACTTAATACTACCAAACCAGAATTCTTGATTTCCTTCCCCCCAAATCGGCTTCTTTTCCAACTTCCTTCATTTAACCTAAACCACTTAAAATTAAAAAATCAGAATTATCCTTGATTTTTCTCTCTCCTTCACTGTTTTGTTTCCCCCTTCTCCCCTTTTCTGCCATTCTACTTTCCTTTGTATTTACTACGTAAATATTTTTTTAAAACTATTAATGATAGTCATTTATATGCTTGATAACGTGTTTCCAGCTATTGCAGCTTTAAAATTTTTCTTCAGATAGATGTTTTTTAATATAGGTCCTCACTAAAAGCTGGATGGGAGAATATGTATGAAAGTAATTTTGCAGCCATATCTCTGCTAGCCATTTGGTTCTATCTTTATAATATATCCTAAATTTGCCTACTTCTCTCCATTCTAGGCCAGGCCAGACTATAATAGTCTCTTCCTTCCATTTCCCCTCTGTTGATTCCCTCTCATCTATTCTCCAACAGCAGCAAGAGTGATTTTAAAAATTTTTATATTTTAAAAATTTAAAAGTTTAAACAACTTACTTTTAACAAAGTAAGTTGCAAATGTGGTACCAAGAGGTTCCTTGTGCCCTTCTCTCAGTTCCTCCCTTAGTTACATTTTTCTTAACTGTAGACCATTATCAAACCCATGAAATTAATACTGGAATAAATGTGAGTATAGTTTTTGTCATTTTATCAAGTGTAGATTTGTATAACCATCACTGCAGTCAGGAGAAGGAAGTATTCCATTATCAGAAAGAGATCCCTTTCATGCTACCTCTTTATGGTTATACCACCTCTACCTCCCTCCATCTCTGACCTCTCAGAATGATGTTTTTAAAACGTGAATGGGATCATGTTACTGCCTGTTTCAAAGCTACCATAACGGATTCCAATTTCAGAATAAAATTTGAACTTTTATGGTTACATACAAACATGCTTATCTCTTTGACCTCACTAAATATATGTAGTACAGCTACACTTGCCTTTTCTGTGTTCCTCTAACAGTGTTTTCAGAGTTTGATCCCTGGACCAGCAACATCAGTGTCACCTGAGAATTTGTTAGAGATGCACATTTTTGGATTCTCTGTCAGATATACTGAGTCAGGAGGTCTGGGGGTAGAGCCCAGCAGTCTTGTATTTTAACAAGTCTCTGAGGGTGATACTGAAACATGCTTAAGTTTGAGGATCTAGCAAGTCAAACTCCTGCCATATGTCGACTTTTGCAGTAGCTTTATCTTCTGGAATATCTTTTAACTCACCATCACCATCACCTATCTTCCCAAGAAGATATGCTCTTTCTTGCATTTCAATCTCTGTTAAAAATACTTCTACAGAGAGAACTTTACTCAGTATCCAAGTGTTAAATAGCTGCACCTTTATTTTTTATCATCTCTTTTGTATATTACCTATCATATCTGATGTTTTTATTATTCATTAGTTTCTTATTTGTTTCCCCTCCATAATATCTTATAATCTTAGAGAGTAGTAGCTTGCTTGTTTTGTTCACTTGTTAATGCCCAGGACTTGGAATGGTAGGCATACAACAAATAAATGTCCTCTTAATAATTGAATGTTTTTATGCTCTCCTTTTTTTCCTCCTGTATTCCTTAAGACTGTAAAGCTCTAATCCCCAGGATAACTTTATAGAGCAACTAAAATATGTCTATAAACAGATTATTTCTGTATGTTATTATGATTCTGGATATGAAATACTATAACCTAGAAAGAGAAAATTTTTTCTTACATATTCTAGCTTGTATCTTACACTGAATATTCAATTTTTGCATTTGTTTCAGATGCCCCTTCCCCATTCATTATTAAATCATTGGTTATTTTACTAAGCTTAAGTTAAGATCCCCCACATCCTTGATCAGGCAGCAACTGCCAAGGAATGTATAAGCCATGGGATGCTTTGGACAGCTGTTCTCTATTATGAGTTAAGTACTTTTCTTTTTTCCAGTCTGGTATTCTACACAAATTAGATAATCCGGGCTCTGTCGGAGCCCTGAGGACACTTTGGCCCCATCCTCTTCTTCCCATCTTCTTTTATGCAGCCATTATCAGTAGAGGTGCAGGCCACTTCATCTTCTTGTTCTTGGTGTCTGATAAAGCTTTACAGGTAGGAGAAATACCCACATCTTCTGATGGTCAGCTCCAGAAGAAGAGCTGACTCTTTTTTAGAAGAGAAAAGATATTCAGAGAAGCCTAGTTCCTTTTAAAATTCCTTAGCTACTACCAGTAAAACACAATTATAATACAAAAGGCTAATTATTTGTCATAGAAGACTTCATCATGTCTTTAACCTATATTAGAGCTCTTCTTTAGAGGTGGATAGCAATCGTGAAATTCCTCATAAGCATTATAAAACAGGATTTCTCCCATTTATAATTAAATAACTTTTAAGTATTATATATTTTGTAAATGTTTCTGCTTGTTTATAAGTCTGTGATTTCTTTAAAAAAACTTTATATTAAAAGTCCCACATTTTGGGTAATAAATTTCAGAACCTCTATATTGATATGTGCTTAAGTACTTCTGTGTTTATCTATTAACTGACATATCTTTTGAATGTCTAGAAGGGAAGGATATAAATGCCTTTAGATCAGGACTGTGTCTTTATATTCTATAGCATGCCTAATTATAAGGCATATATGAAGCAGTTAGTAAATGTGGGGGTAGTTTGGAAACAAGCTTGGGATATATTAAAATAAGCAAATGGATAAAATCTATGGACTGTGTTTTGTGAATGCTAACCAATTTTGGTTATAAAGGAAGTGGATACTTAAGTGATTAAACCAATTTCAAATATTAAAGCATTTTTTCTGAGTATTTTTCCATGGAAATTATTTTAATTCTGGTTCTTTGTATAGATAGCCAAAGAATTATTAAATGTTACTGATCTCATAAACCTTTTGTTTTCTGTTTTGCTTTCTCAATCCTTCTCATGTGATCCTGGATCTTGGGCTGTTAATGGAATGATTTTGGATACTGTGGACCACAGAGCCTATTGTGAAGAATGGCAGGCCTCCAACCTCTCACAGTATGCATTCCTTCCTCCATCAGTACACAGGGTCCTTCAAGAAGCCCCCATTGCGGAGACCACATAGCGTTATTGGAGGAAGCCTTGGATCCTTCATGGCAATGCCCAGAAATGGAAGCAGATTAGGTAATTTAATGGTCTTTTTTTTTAAAACTTTCTGACTGTAGGTCATGTAGTGAACGTAGCTATTGTTTTTGTTTTTTTTATTGTTGTTGTTGTTATTTAAAGATTTTTTTGTTTATTTGACAGAGACACAGTGAGAGAAGGAACACAAGCAGTGGGGAGTGGAGAGGGAGAAGCAGGCTTCCTGCTGGGCAGGGAACCCAGTGCAGAGCTTGATCCCAGAACCCTGGGATCATGACCTGAGCTGAAGGGAGACGCTTAAACGTCTGAGTCACCCAGGCACGCCGCTATTGTTATGGTTGTATGGAAGTCATCCAGCCTTCATTATCTGATTTTTTTTCTTTTTGTAAAATAAAGATCAAGTTGAAAATAACAGAGACAGCAGAAAGATGGAAGGCTATAGAAGGGTACTAGTATTGATACTACAGAGGAGTAATATTTGAAAACCTGTCCATCAGGAAGAAAACAAAACCCCTAGGAGATGGATGCCAGATTTGAAGATGAATGGCATCTCAGAATGGTGCTTAATTTAGTGTCATACCATAGTAACTTCAGATTATCACCGTACAATAACCCAGTGCAATGATTCATATACATGATTGTCCCCTGAGTTGCTATTCTTAAGTCACTATTCCATTCTAAGTATTTAGGAAAAATGCATACCTGCAAGTTTCTGTTTATCTCTCTGGTCTTTTTTGATAGCATCTTACTATCACATTGTGGTTTTTTGTTTTTTGTTTTTTTAAAAGATTTTATTTATTTATTTGACAGAGAGAGAGATCACAAATAGGCAGAGAGACAGAGAGAGAGATGAGGAGAAGCAGGCTCCCTGCTGAGCAGAGAGCCCTATGCGGGACTCGATCCCAGGCCCCTCGGATCATGACCTGAGCCAAAGGCAGTGGCTTAACCCACTGAGCCACCCAGGCGCCCCTATCACATTGTGGTTTTTAAAATCATTTTAAAATAATGGTTTTATAGTCTTGACATTTAGTGAAGTTTCTGAAGTTTTTATTTTAGTCCTTGCTTTATCTGCTTCCATTGCCGTGGCAGGTTATTTCCTCATGTGTTTTGTTAATTTGGGGAATATGAGCTTTTATTTATAGTGGGGTTTCACCTATGGGGAAATGTATGTAGCCCTATAGGTTTAACCCTATGGAATGGTGTGCTAGAGTTGACTCACAGTGGTTCATGAGGGATGATTGTTAAATTTTCAAGAATTTTGCAAGCTGGTTGTTAAATATAGCCATTATTAAAATTTAAATGTTAAAAACCTGTAATTAAACTAATTAAAAACAAAAGTAGTGAATCCTTAAAAGTCACTATTTCCAAATTATTATACTACACTTTACTAATACCTCTACTTTTGGGGTTATTTCTGTTGTATCTGTAATAGTCAAAATTTTATGTAATGGTTTATACATTTCTTCCCGACTCCATACTCAGTGGTTGTCATGTTGTAGCTTGAGGTTGGCCATGAAGGGAGTGTTTACCTTACAGAAATTGGATAATACTTCAGATCAGGACTTGATTTCTTGTTATGTTGTCTAGATTGGCATACTTTTCTGCAAAGGTCCAGATTGTAAAATTTTTCAGGTTTTGTGGGCCACATATGGTCTCTGTTGCATATTCTTCTTTTTAAAATAACTCTTTAATGATACAGAAAATACTTTTAGCTTAGGAGCTATATAAAAATAGGTCATATTTGCTGATTTTGGTTCTGAATTTAAGAAAGTAATATTGAAAGTGTTTGTTGTATCTGTAGCTTTTACAGTTGTCAAAAACTATTACCTGATTCAGCGAAGAAGTTGCTCACACCATGACAAATGAGTGAAATTTTGACATAAGCCTTCATTGTTTCACTTTTCTTTTATTAATGGAAATGAAAATACTGATACTCATGTTGGAACTATACTTGTTCGTTAATGACATGAACAATTTCTTGGTTGAGTCAGGTGGTAGTCAAGTATTTATTCATAGTCTGAGGTTCATATGCTCCTTTGTAGTCCTTTTGCAGTAGAACAGATTTAAGTCTGCCCTTTTAGTACTTTGAGAGTCTCATGCCTTTCTTTAGGAAATTCGCACTTGCACCTTGGACGTCTGACGCTTCCCCTTTTATCCCAGTATGGCAGCTAAACCTGGACACCTTCTTACCAAGAACTACGACCCCTCCCTGAGAGAATAACAGAGTCAGTCTATGCATAACAGCTTTTGACTCTCAGTTCTCTTTGTCTTTTCTTCCTTGGTATTTTGCACAAATTCTTGCAAACTCAGCTATCCATTTAAAAATATTATTACATTTTACTCAACATTTCCTTGAGGAAGGAAGATTTCAGATTCTCCCAGAAATAGAAGGCATGGTTAAATTATCTTTAACATTTTAAAAGTGTGACAGAAAAGAATACTTGGACTCATATGTGTTGTATACCATCCAATTAGGAATCAGTTACCATTACATTTTATTGCCAAGTTAATTTTTTGTTCAAATCTTCACGTAAAATTTCTCCAGAGATCTTTATGTAATTGGAATATATTCTTAAATTACATATCAGTCTATTATAAACTATCATATTTGCAACTGCTTATCTGTGTAAGAATTTTCTCAATAATGGGTTATTAAGGAGTGCCTGGGTGGCTCAGTTGGGTCAACATTTCACTTGATTTCAGCTCAGGTGATGATCTCAGGATTGCGAGATCGAGCCCTCTGTTGGGCTCTGCACTGGGTGTGGAATTGGCCTAAGATTCTACCTCTCCCTCTGCCCGCCCTACCCCCCCCCCCACTCATGCACATGCACTCTCTCTCTCTAAAAAAAAAAAAATAATGGTTATGAAGACAAAAAACAAAAATATGGGAATTTTAAGACTGATTTGATAAGATCCTTGAGTTCAGTTTTCTGTTAAACAGTTCTCATTTTCATAAAGCATATATTCATTAAAAATACATATTTGTAACTATAAAATACTGTTTTGTTTTACATACTGGTATTTCATACAACATTTCGTTGAAAGAAGAAGTACAGTTATCTAGAGCATTCTTTGATTTTTAGTTAATATTCATTATTGTATTATTTATTGATCACCTTCTAAAACCTTTTTTCATTTTGGGGAATATAAAAGTGAAAAGTGAATAAGCTAAATCTTGCCTCCAAGGATCTCATAACTTGGTAGAAAATCATCTGAAACCAAAAAATGCACTTCAGTGCAGTGGATGTGGTAAGTGTGGACACAATAGTCATCTGTGTCTGAGAGTAGAAAGGATTTCACTGAATGATGACAAATGAACATGGTTTTGAAAAATATGTATGAGTTCACCAAATTGGTAAATTGGGGAAAGGCATCTCTTATGGATAAAAGAGGAGGGGAAAGTGTTGTGTCAAAGCACTCTAGCGTGAAACAATATGATACTTTTTGGAGGATGAATAATTGTATAAAGAGAACTGTGGTGAGAGATGTGTTTGATATCTAGCATTTGTTTCTGGTGTGCAACTCTTGCTAGATTAATTATAGGATGATTGACAAATACAAATATGGAGCAGGTATATACAAGTATATAAGTTTGTTTTTAATATTACCAGATGGAATTAATCTTCCTCCTCTCTACTCCTGTTTAACTTTTATCTTTAATAATAATAAAAATAATAAAAGAATAATGCCACTTTGTATTGTAATTTAAATGTATTTTTTTCCTCCAAACAGATTTTTGGGGGTCACAAACTTATTTCTGTAATTAAATAGATATTTAGAAAATAATTTTTGAATTTTTAAGATTTTTTAAAATTTTTAACACTGTGGAGAGGGGAAGCTGCATTAGTGGCTTTGAAACTTTTTTTTTTAAAAGCATATTCAAAGAAGTAGATCATTTGGCTGTAGACCCAGTGGCACATTATTTTACAGAAAAAATACTAAGCTAAATAAAAGGCAGAAGACCAGGTTTCTATTTTAGCTCTGCCTCTAGGCTGTGTAACCTTTGAAAAATAATTTAACGTTTCCAAGTCTTAGATCCAGGATCTGGAAAATGAGAGAACTGACTAAATAATCCTTGTGGTATTTCCAGTCTGTAATTTTATTATTCAGCTCTTGATAATAACTTGGATGTTAATTGTTTGCATAGTTTTTCATAATCAGAGTGTGAAAGATTTCTAACTAGTGTTTCAAGACATCTGAGTTACATTTGGATCTATTACCTACACAGAGCAACCAGAATGTAAAAATCTTTGTTATGATTTTATGTGTTGGCTGTCTTATATCTTATTTGTAGTGATAATAAATTATGTGATACAGTAAGGTATAATGCCTCTCTTTGAAGATAAATGATGTTTCATTTTGTGATACAGATATTGTTCATGAAAATCTAAAAATGGGATCAGATGGTGAGAGTGACCAAGCTTCTGGAACATCATCTGATGAAGTACAGTCACCTACGGGCGTTTGTCTTAGAAATCGTATACATAGACGGATCTCAATGGAGGTAACCATATGCCTGTGTATGTGTGTTTGTGTGTATGAATACTCATATACATCAAATAGTAAATACAAAGGCACATGACAGTGTAAGAAAATTATTTCTCTGTATTAGTAAAGAATAGTCTTGCAAATATTTCCTTTCTTCTAATTATCTACTATACCAAGGCAAGTATATGTTAATTGCATTTAACAGTCTGCAAAACACGTGTAGGGTCTCTGTAAGGGAATGTTAATTTTCAAAAATACTGGAAATTCAGAATGATACTTTAGCAAAGTGTTTTTTTTTGTTTGTTTTTGTTTTTTTCAGAAAATAGGATTTTCTATTTTTGAGGTTCATCTGGATACTTAATATTTTATAAATATTTCAGATTTTCAAATGTATACATAAAACAAGCACCAGCTTTTTTCATTTTGCTTTAATTTATAAATATAGGTATCCTTTCTTTTATGGGTTATTATACCTACTAATTTCTATAGAACATACAAGTTATGTCTTCATATAAAAGAATTAATACCTCATGTATAATCTTAATATCAAAATTGATTATGAATGTTATTTTAGTGTATATTATAGATTAAAATAATTTTCTCCAAAACAATTGAGCTTGTTTTGAATTAAGAATATTATTAATTTTTTTTGGTGCTTTTGAGTTGAGATTACAGTGCTTGGGGTATCTGTCCTATTGGTTGATTGCATTTTCATTGATAAAAGATTGCTTCTAAATCAGATAAAGAGCAGTAAAAACAGTATCAGCTTTCTAAATGATAAATTAATATTTTCAGCTCTTGAGATCAACTTGATATCTGTTCATATCACTGTAAATTATATCATAATAGAATACATTTATCAGATTATATAAATACAATTTTAATCATAGGTTTAAAAGTTTTTTTATTATTAAGATTTTTATCTGAACTTTCTCATTCTTCCGTTGAGCTTTATTTATATTTTGCCCCAAAGGACAGTCTCTTGATGATATTCTTACTTTCATGTATTATTATAGCAGAAAAGACTTCTTTCTTAACATCCTCGACATCTTGCATACACATATGTATTCTTACTTAGAATGTTTTGAATATTACTTTCTGTGTATGCTTCTAGATAGATTTTAAATATTTTGTTCTAATAATGTTATTGTGATTTGTTTGGGATTATCTAAAATGTAAAATTAATATGGGAGAACAATTATCTTTTCATTATTTAGTCTTACCATTTGGGAATATGGTATATATTTCTGTACTTGAGTCATATATCTCTCAGTAAACATTTACATAGTTTTTATATATCTCAGATTTGTTTTATAGTTTGGTTATATTATAGATAATAGGGATTTATGTTTTATAGGATTTATGTTTCTTCGTGTGACAATATATGCAAGATTCCCTTTTCAGTTTCTCCCAAGTTCACATTTTATAAGTAAATAGAATAGAATAGAAATGTGCTCCCCCTACCAGCCTTTTAAGAGCCATCTTTGTATCCCTGGAATAAATCCCACTTAATTTGATGAATGACGTGTATATATATTTAAATTTGATATTCATACTTAAATTAGGCTTTGTTCCCAACATGGGGCTTGAACTCATGACCCTCAGATCAGGAGTTTAGTGCCCTACCAACTGAGCTAGCCAGGAACCCCTGATTTTTTTTCATGTATTGTTGGATCTGGTTGGCTAATGTTTTGTGGAGGATTTTTATGTCTATGTTAGAGATACTGGTGTGCAGTTATTTGGGGGTGTGTGTGTGTGTTTGTGTGTGTTGTCTTTATCTGGTTTTGGTATCAGGGTAATGCTGGCCCCATAGAATGAATTTGGAAGCTTGCTTTCCTCTTTTTTGGGAATAGTTTGAGAATAGGTATTAACTTACTTAAATTTTTGGTGGGACGAATCTGAAACTGTCTGGTCCTGGGCTTTTGTTTGTTGGGAGTTTTTGATAACTGCCTCAATTTTATTGCTGGTAATTGGTCTTTTCAGATTTTCTGCTTCTTCCTGATTCAGTTTTAGGAGGCTGTTACATATTTCTAGGAATTTATCCATTTCTTCTAGGTTGTCCAGTTGCTGGCTTACAATTTTTCATAATATTCTCTTACAATCCCTAGCTTTTCTGTGGAGTCAGTTGTTATTTTTCATTTTTCCTTTATAATTTTGAGTCCTCTTTCTCTTTTTTATTTTAACTTTTTTTAGTCTGGGTAATGGTTTGTCAATTTTGTTGATCTTTCCTTTTTTAAAGATTTATATGAGAGAGAGAGAGGGAGAGCATGTACACACACACAAGGGAGGGGCAGAGGGAGGAGAGAATCTGGAGCAGACTCCCCACCAAGCACAAAGCCCAGGCTCCATCTCTTGACCTTAGCCAAAAATCAAGAGTTGGATGCTTAACCAGCTGAGCGAGGTGCCCCAATTTTGTTGATCTTTTCAACAAACTAGTTCTTAGTTTCATTGATCTGTTTTTTGTTTTGGGGTTTTTTTTGGAGTTTCTATTTCATTTATTTATTTATTTTTAAGGATTTTTATCTATTTATTTGACAGAGATCACAAGTAGGCAGACAGGCAGGCAGAGAGAGAGTGGGGAGCAGGCTCCCTGCCGAGCAGAGAGCCTGATGCGGGGCTCAGTCCCACGACCCTGAGATCATGACCTGAGCCGAAGGCAGTGAGGGTTTAACCCACTGAGCCACCCAGGTGCCCTTATGTCATTTATTTCTACTCTAATCTTTATCATTTCCTTCTACTAAGTTTGGACATTGTTCTTTTCTGGCTTCTTTAGGTGTAAAGTTAGGTGGTTTAGTAGAGATTTTTGTTGCTTTTTACTTCTTTCCATTGATACAGCAATGATAAAAGATTTCAGTTGTCTCACTGTGTTGTGTACAAAACCTTACAGTATCTGCTTGGTTGTTATTAAACTGGTCACATTTTGTGTTAGTTTTTGCATCTTTCTACATGGTATAATAATGTCTAAGTAAATTCCATCTGAAATTTACTGTGAAAGGACTGAGAAATAACTGGGTTGCAGAGTACCATTTCTGTAGAACTATGTTGTACACTTTTGCTTACAGTAAATGCATTTACATTCAGATATTATATAAAGTCAACATGGATAACTTTGGAACTGTAACAAAACTTAACAGTTACTTATCATTAATAAATAATATAGTAGCCCATGAATTCAAAAGTGAAGTGCTCTTGTCTCTTCTATTTGTGATTACCTACCAATACCTTCTTTCTCCTTTTTTTTTTCTTAAAGGATTTAAATAAGCGGTTATCACTGCCTGCAGATATCAGAATACCTGATGGATATCTTGAAAAATTGCAGATAAACAGCCCACCGTTTGATCAACCAATGAGCCGAAGGTCTCGTAGAGCCTCTTTAGTAAGTTTTCAGTCTCCTATATCTATGCTATCAAATCTGTTTGATTTTTCTGGGTGTAAACATTTTACATTAATTTTTATGTTTACTTTTTGAATAACTAAATTTTAATACATTCCTTTTTGGATTTTATTGCTTTCCAGTTATTAAGGGTTTAAAGATCTATATTGGAATAGAATTTAGGCTATAGTCTTTTAGGTTTTGGAAAAATTTTATTGATATATGCTAGAAGTAAAGAATAAGTATTAAATATATAAATGTATACTAGGAATACAGAAAAGTACACAAACCATAATTGTATAGCTCAGTGTATTTTTGCAGAGTTAACATACCTTGTAACCAGTACCCAAAAAATAAAAGAAAATTACCCAAATCTAAGGGGCGCTTGGGTGGCTCAGTGGTGTAAAGCCGCTGCCTTCGGCTCAGGTGATAACCCCAGGGTCCTGGGATTGAGCCCTGCATCGGGCTCTCTGCTTAGCAGGGAGCCTGCTTCCTCCTCTCTCTCTCTGCCTGCCTGTGATCTCTGTCTGTCAAATAAATAAATAAAAAATCTTAAAAAGAAAATATTACCCGAATCTGAGATACTCCCTCCTGCCACCTCTCTGTTCACTTTCTACTCCCACTTCCTCATCTGTAACCACATCCCTGCTTTCTCATTCCAAAGATTAGGTTTACCTATGTTTTCCATTGTTTTGTTTATATAATGCTTATAGTATATTTTAAAATCTCAAGACTTTTTAAAATCTTCATATACATTCACATTCTTATTTAAAAGATGCTTTTGTTACTTCTGATTATTCATATTTAAACTTTTGAACTTTAATTGGCTATATAAATTATTAAAATACATTTTATACAAATATATTAAAATGTATATTCACGTTTATATTGTACAGTATACATGGAAGAATAGACTGTATTCTTTTTGGGGGCTGCCCTCTTGCTGAAGGTTATGCTCATGTTTCATCTAGTTTGTTGCATATAGTTCATTTGTTCTTACGATTGCATGGTATTCCATTGTATATTATACTTTATTCAGTTTCCTGTTGATGGACACTTAAATATTTGGGCTGTTTTTAGTTTTTGGCTATTACCAAATAGTGATTCTATCATCATTCTTGTGAATGTATTTTGGTTAACATATGTAAGCATTTTTGTTGAGTACATACCTAGGAGTGGAACTGTTGGATCAGATTGTGTACATATGTTCAGCTTTCTTAAACACTGTCAAAAGAGTTTCTAAAGTGGTCATACCAGTTTACACTCACATCATTATTTGACAGTTCTGTTTATTCTCCTTAGCCAATTTCTGATAGTCTTTAAAAAAAATTTTTTTTTTAGCTTTTCTGGTGAGTGTGTAGTATTACCTTATTGTGGTTTTATTTGCATTTTTCTGATGACTAAGCTGAACACCTTTTTATTTATTTTTTAAAAAGATTTTATTTATTTGTCAGAACGCACAAGCAGGCGGGCAGAGTGGCAGGAAGAGGCAGAGAGAGAAGCAGGCTCCCTGCTGAGCAAGGAGCCCAATGCAGGACTCGATCCCAGGATCCTGGGATCATGACCTGAGCTGAAGGCAGTGGCTTAACCAACTGAGCCACCTAGGCGTCCCTCAGCTAAACACCTTTTTAATATTTAGTGGCCATTTAGACGTACCATCTTTTGTTATTTAACTTCTGAACTCTGTCATCTCTTTCTTCTGGTTTTTCTGCCTTTTTCTTATTGATCTATGGAAATTCTTTATACATTCTGTATAAAGAAACTGTGAGTTGTATGTCTTACAGATATCTTCTAGCATATGGCTGTTGACCTTTGCAATTGCATTAAGCATCACTGATTGAAAGGTCAGCTTTCTCTGTTGCAGTGTCACCTTTGACATAAATTCAGGTGATTGTATATGTAAGGATCTCTTTTGGATGATTATAGTCCTGTAGAATGCATGCATATTTAAGTGCTGTGGAACAACAGAAAGCAAGTAAAATGACTTTGCATATTGCACGCTTACAGAAGAGAGAGTGCTTGAGCTGGCTTTAGAAGTATGGGTAGGAACTTGTCAAGTTGATAACAAGTAGAAGGGTGTTCTAAGCAGAGGAAACTTGATGTACTAATACCCACAATATAAATGTAGGTATGTTGGGGAAATTATAGCTGATATAAAGGGTAAATGTGGAATAAGATTAAAGAATAGGGCTTGAAAGAATAGGATAAATCCAAACTGTAAAAAGCTTTGGCTATCAGGCCAAGCAGAAGTCTGAACTTTATTCATCCTATGTAATGGACCTCAGAGGTATTGATTTAAACAAGGGCTGACGTAATCACATTTTTGTTTCCTAACAGTGGCTTCAGGAAAAGTGTAAATGAAGTAGAAGGGCAGAAAGAGTAGAGGCAGGGAGATAGACTAGGAATTTACTCAAAATTTGGGATTATGTGGCAGTCATGTGGAAATAGGCAGGACCTCTGGTAGTCAGCTGAACTTTGTGTCTGAAGGAGGAGCTGTTGGTGAGGATTCCTGGATTGCTAGCAGTTTTTATTATATCATGGAATGTTTTTATCCACCAAAAACTTGTGTTTGGTTACATATTCTAAAGAATAAAATTACCTTATACTGTGTGTCACATGAGCACATTGTTATTTGACATTCATCATTGTATAATAAAATAAAAGTATAGTGCCAACTGGATTTTGGTATGTAGGTTTATGATCACCGTAGTTTTGTATCACTGCCTGAGACTTTTTTTTTAAAGTAGCTTTGCCATTTGAGTACCCATTTGAAAGTGTTCTTTGGCTATCAATTTTTATCAAAGATTAGTACTTAGGATAAATTTTGGAGTTATTGAATGTTCACATTGGGACTAAAGGTATGATTTAATTACCACATAATTCTTAAAGCTGTCCTTTATGAGCTATCTTTTCCAGTCTCCATGAAATTAAGGAAAACAGTGCCCTCTAATGAATGTTAAGTGATGGAGTTTTTATTGTGGTTGAGTATTCCTACTCATCCTCCTTGGTTTTTGATCCAAAGTGGTTTATAGATTTCAGATTAATTATGCCAGTTGTGTTTTGGTTTCTACTAATGCACCCTTTTCATTATTTATCTACCTTGCTGAACTAAACCATGTGGTTTCTTTTGAAGTATATTAGGAAATTATTCTTCGCTAGGTTTTTGTATGAAGGGGGGAAGGGTTAGGGAATGGATGGAAAGGCAATGGGAGAAGAAATACATTCTTCACCTGTGTTAGAGCATGTTTCCATGGATAATACATTCCTTTTATTGCAAAATTTATTTGTTTTAGGGAGTATGTATAAGTGGGAGGGGGGGAGTAGAGGGAGAGGGAGAGGACCTCAAGCAAACTCTGTGCTAGCACGGAGCCCAGTGCAGGGCATGATGCCCCAACTCTGAGATCATGACCTCAGCCAAAAGAAAAAAAATTTTTTTTAAAGATTTTTTATTTATTTGACAGAGAGCACAAGTAGGCAGAGAGGCAGGCAGAGAGAGAGAGGAGGGAAGCAGGCTCCCCACTGAGCAGAGAACCCAATGTGGGGCTTGATCCCGGACCCTGGGATCATGATGCGAGCCAAAGGCAGAGGCCTTAACCCACTGAGCCACCCAGACGCCCTGACCTCAGCCAAAATTAAGAGTCAGATGCCTTACTGACTGAGCTACCCATGCATCCCTGGATAATACACTCTTTATCTAAAAAATATATATATATATTTTCAAGATAAAATATAAAATTTTAACCTTGTCTCTCTAAAAGTATAAAACTTTATATTTTTGCGTATTTAATAGCAATGTTAAATGAATAGAGTAGTAAAAATAATATAAATCCTTTGAGTAGCAATTAAGAAACAAATCACAATTTCTGATGAAGAGAGACCTATAGTAGAGCTAATTGATTCTTCTATAAGTGTATGATCATCAGCAGCAGTAGCAGCAGCCTAAAATGAACCTTCAGTATTTCTTGGTTATCGTATGTTGTCTTTCTCTGGTTAATCCTTCCCCTCTCTCGGAAGCCCCCACGGTCCCCGCCTTGGCCGGCCTCGGTAGCCGCCCTGATCATAGCCTCCTCTTCCACCGCGACGATCATCTCCATAGTTACCCCCCATATGAGAGCCTCCTGGTCCCCTCCTGGGCCATCTGGTTTAGGGGCCTTACACTGGTTGCATTCATTCCTCCAGGAGAAGTTCATGTTCTCACATATAGGATTTGGACACTTCCAGTCACCAGCTCGCTGCTGGCTGCCACCACCACCACCTCCACTAGGGAATCCTCCCCAGCCACCGCCACCACTGCCACCACCTCCGTAGCCTCCACGGCCCATAGGTCCTCCTTGCCCTCGGCCTCCACGACACGACAGATGCCCTATATGATAAAGAGGAGAGAAGCCATTAACCAGAAACCACCCTCATTTTTTTAAATAACAAACATGCAAATCTGTCTTTACTTGTACACATTCTGGTCTTTCCTTTTTTTAAAAGATTTTATTTATTTATTCATGAGAGAGAGCGCGTCATAGGGAGAAACAGGTTACCCACAGGGCAGGGAGCCGGATGCGGGACTAGATCCTAGGATGCCAGAATTGTGACCTGAGCCAAAGGCAGACACTTAACCTGCTGAGCCACCTGGGCACCCTCTTTCCTCCCTTTAATTTTGAGGAATTGTCTTTCTTCCTATCCCTTCTCAGGATGATTAGAATATTTTTGTCATCCTTGTATACTCAGATATATTCAGTTTCCCTCTCTTGACTGAATTCTCCCTATTTTTATTTAAATACACTTTCCATTTTAGAAGAGTGTTAGATTTATAGAAGAATTGAAAAGATAATATAAAGAGTTCCCATACATATACCCAGGTTCTACTGTTACTAACATTTTAGTTTAGTGTGTTGCCACTAAGGAAATCAGCATTTTCTATATTACTGCTGTTCCACACTTTATTATTTCCCTAGTTTTCCACTAATGTCCTTTTTATGTCCCAGGATCCCATCTAGGACATGTCCCACATTATGTTTGGGTTTTTTTAATGTGTGTATTGGATTGGTAAAGTGCTGTTTAATATTCATTTATGGTTGAGTAGAAGTGAGCTGTTCTAACTCTTAACGTATTTAGACACATTAGATTAGTGAGTGGAAAGCCCACGTGCCAGTAGACAAGATTCATTAGAGCATTGATTCACTTAGAATGATGGCATGCTCAGTGGAATTTTTGTGAAACTATTAAGTGCAGCTCTAGTACATTGAAAGTCTACATATGAAATATGCCTCATTATATTTAAATTATAGGTTTTACACATTCACAGAATCTGCTCTTCCTAACAATGATTTGGATTCCTCTTATGGCTTGAGCAATATATATCATATGTAGTCCTTTCTTATTTGTAAGAGTAGGTGAAAAAGTAGTGTATCAAGTTCTGATGTCTCTTTGAAATAGTAAATATATCATGGAGTGTGGAAGTGAGACTCAAAGTCCACTCACAATTTAATGTACCTTTGGTATATTATGAACAGAATTAAGATAGTACCATACTGGTGGTAACATTAATTTTTGGAAGACAAAATTAGCAAGTAGAATAAAGGTTCTCAGTCTCTTTTTTGCCCCGGACATTTCTATCAGTAACAGTAGTTCCATAATTCTCACAAAGAGAGAAATGGATGTTTGAAAAAAATCTTTCTTTGTCCCCTGTGTTTCTTACATATGCATTCACTTTTAGGATGGCATCCAGAGAACTTTTGCACATACTTCATTTGTTTTTAAGCTCAGACTAAATTGCTAGCATGTTAATACCTCTTAAGGAAGGCACTTTTGTCATGAGCACTGGGTGTTACATGTAAGTGATGAATCACTAAATTCTCCTAAAACCAGTATTACACTATATGTTAACTAACCAGAATTTAAATAAAAACTTGAAAAAAAAAATTTACAGCTATGATATGGTCATTATGTTGGCAGAGCCAGAGTAATCTGGAAATCTCCCATAATGCTCAGTACTACTTACAGGTTATATTTAATTATAAAAAGGCTATATAAATTATAATTTATTTGGGATTTTTAAAAATTTTCATGTGCTTATGCTGTAAGAATCACCTGAACAGAAATTTGATTTGGGCTGCCAAAAAAGCCAGCTATTCTTACTTGGAGCAATGAAATAACAAAAAATTATCTTCATTTGTTTGGAAAGTAGAATTAAGGAGATTTTTATATTTTACTAGTATATATAAAGTTGGGGCTCCTGGATTGCTCAGTTAGTTAAGCATCTAACTCTTAATTTCATCTCATGTCATGATCTCAGAGTTTGGGATTGAGCTCCAAGCTGGCTCTGTGCTCAGCGGGAAGTCTGTCTGAGATTCTCTCCCTCTCACTTTGCCCCTACCCCAGCTTGTGGTGGCACTCTCTCTGTCTCTTTTTCTCTAAAACAAATAAATCTTTAAAAAATAAAATATAAAACTTGCTGTTTGATTCCTTTAGCTATTTGTTTTTATAAAACTTTTAAACTACCATAAAGTAACCTAATGATGGAACTCAGTCTAGATTGTGAAGTCAGGAAAACTGGAATCATTTCTGTCGTCTTCACTGTATCCCCAGTACCTAACATTGTACTTGGTAAATGTTGAATAAATGAGCTTTGTCCTCTGTCCTCTGAATAATTTCTGTAGGAGAGCATGTCAACAAGCTAGTCATTATATCTATTGTTAATCTTGTCATGTTCAGCAGATAAAAATGCAAGCAAAATTTTCTAAAAATTCCATTTAAAGATTCAGTAAGTAATATTGACATGTAATTATTAAAACCTTGAGGCTGGAAATTATTAAATGAGGTGGTTACACTTTATTCTGGCAGATAATTCACTAGTGTAACTGTACCTTTTGTCTGAATTCCCTGCCTGCCTGCATGATGAAATTCAATAATGCTCTTTATCTTATAGATTGATTATTCAAATTTAAAATCAACTTTATAATTATAGTAAGTATTTACCTTTTTAAAAAGCAGACTTTCAGAATATTTTAATGATCTCACTAAATGTCATTCTCTGAAGAATGACTTTGTTATGTCAATATTTGATTATCCCTTAGTTTATTCCTTATATGCTTCATATGATACAGTAATCTCTATAACATTTTTATCTTTACAGTGAATCTGTAGTTCATTTACATACTCCTTAAAGCAAATATCAGCATTTTTGTCATAGCCACTAGACCATTGGACCAAAGTGTATTTAATGTTTTAAAGGAGTGCTAGTATTTATTTACCTAAGATAAAAGAGTGAACAAGAAAATTTCCCCACTCCTGTTAATAAAAAGTTCTAGTTTGCAGTCATATTTTTCTTTGTGGTTCTAATTATTGTAAGATATTTTTATTTTTCTCAGGGTCCTTCTTTGTTTTGTTTATACTAGTTTCCATTTATTACTAATACAGTTTTTTCCCCTTCATGTAAGATAGGACACAAAACTTAAAATTCATGGCAGAAGTGCAGTAGTCCCATATTTGTGAGTTTCATGAATTCTAGAGATAGGTCTAAGAAAATAAACACATTTTACCATAGTTTATGTGACCCTAGCAATTAGCTTTTTTTCAAAGTAGTTATTTGTGATCCTAGCTCAATAGGCAATAGATAAAACACTAAAAGACTATTCAGGATCAGGCTCTCATGTACCAGATAGTGGGCTATTTGTCACATTTTCCCTATTAAAGTTAAAAAACTCCATTTGTATTTGGAAAGTGTTACCTGTTGTAGTTTTTATTATTCTGCAGTTACTGATAATAGAAAGCAAGGACTTAGTATCTCTCAGTCACATATAAGACAGTGTACATGGGTGGATGGTGTGTGACAGTTCCAGAATCTCATTTTTTTTTTTTAATAAAATTGCTTTAAAATACCACATAGTGAGAAGAATTTTAGAGAGGGCAAAAAGTTTTGCAGTCATCCATTAATACCACCTGTGACTGAAGTTTTTATTAGTTTAGCAAAATTGAATTATGTACTGTTAGACATACAGTTTTCCTCATGGTTTTTAACATGATATAAATCATTGTAACAAAAGGATTAAAGATGCATCAGTTATGCCTTACTAAAAACAATAAAATTTAATTTATAAAGATAACAGCTTATTTGGGGGACCTGTGCTATTTTTGGCCTTTCAACTTTGGGCAATTTACCCTACCAACATGGTAAGTGATGTTAAGTCAAATTGTCAAGTACTGTTTTTTTTTATTCAACACCTGTGGAAAAATTGCATATTTGAACCTTTAGAATTGGACTAAAACATAGTATTTAAGGACCCAGTGTTATTTATACAACTTTGAAAGCCGAGATTGTGTATAAAAAAACATTGTTTCCTTTCACTGGCTATTTTTTTAAAGGGCGTGACACCATTCTCAATGAGAAGTGAATCTTTAGACTATTGCCTTTTCTAGGACCTACAAAGGAGTAAGAGAAAGCAATTTTAAGAAAATTCTTAATTTATCTGTTGCTGCTTTCTCAATCCCTAAGTTTTCGTCTCTGTATTTTTTTCTTTTTCCTTAAATTTTTTTGTTGAGGCTTTTTGTTTTTAGTTTTTAAATGCTAAGTTTCCATTACATATTTGGGTGTATTCCATCTACTTCGTTTATTGACTCCATACAGAAATGAGGCAAACAAGCTCAAGGTTTAAAAGCAGTGGTTTTACAAACTTATATTTAAGGACTTTTTGAGAAAGAGTAGGGGTGTCAGATTTAGATTTAACTACTTCTGCGTTAGTTTCCTGATCCATAATGGAGTGTGACTGGCACTTGTCTTTTTCATTGCATTTTGGTTAGAAAATCTGAAACAAGTAGTATTTTGCTGTTTGCAGGCTTTCCTAGGGAAGTCAAAGATTAGTGAAGGAAAATATATAGGAAAATTACTTACTTTGCAGTTTTGCTAAAAAGGAAATCATGTAGTTGTCTTTTATAAAGTTCTTTAGTATCTTAAAATGCTGGTGGTATCTTAAATCTCAGGGCCTTAAATGAAAACATTTTTTTCTTAGCAGAATGTTAACCAATCTATATAAAAAGATGATGTTTTTAAAATTGGGTACTTTGATGTTTTAGAACCCTTGAATGTTCAACATTGGATGTATTTTAAAACTTGACAGATGTTAACAATTTAATTATAATCAGATTTTTCTATTTCAAGACACTCTTTAGATCAGGAAAGTTTCAGAAGTTGAGGAAGAGGAGTGCCTGGTTGGCTCAGTTGGTAGGTCATGTGACTCTTGGTCTTGGGAGTCATGAGTTCAAGCCCCATGTTTGGTGTGGAGCTTACCTTAGAAGAATAATAAAAATAAAGTACACTCTTTTTTAAAAAGAAAAAGGATGATATTAAAAAAAAATCGAGGAAGGGACAGATTGAAATTTTAAGAATACTAAATTTATAATTGTTTGCTTTCAGTCAGAAATTGGGTTTGGAAAAATGGAAACCTATATCAAATTGGAAAAGCTTGGAGAGGTAAGCAAATATTTATTTCAATAATATAAAACACCTTTTTTTTTTTCTTGTTCATTATCCGAAGTCCACAGTCAGTCCACAGACTTTTACAACCGGGGGGGCGGGGGCGGGGGCGCGGATATAAGCACTGTTGTCTTGTACAGAAAAGGCCACAGAATGTTAGAAGGAAGAAAACCTTCAATTCTTGAAATTATGGCATCAATTTGAAAGGAAATGAGGTTTTTTTTTTTTTTTTTAGTTTGTAATCTTTTATTGAAGCAATAAAAGCTTTCTTGGTAACAAAATAGGCATCTATCTGTTAGCCTCCTGGTAGTCTGCCGTCTGTGCTGTCATATGGAAAATTAAATGAGTTCAAACCTGTGAGAAGTCAAAATTTTATTTCTAAAGATGAAGACACATCTTACTGAAAGTTAAGGAAATTTTTGGCTAAGAAGACCTTGGTTTTCTTGAACTTGATACTAGTCCTGACTAATTTCGAAGTGGTCTTCCCCCCCAGGGTGAGAAAGGGCCAGGCAGAAGATAATGGAATTAGCTAATAGGGAAGCATAAGAGAATTTGTGGGCTATCTTGGCAATGATAGAAAAAATCTCCTGTAGAATATATTTGGATATACTTGTTCTTTAAAGGAGAGAAAGGAGAGTGAATGTATGCAAATTCTGAGAATTCTGAGATCTGATTAAATTTTTCTAATTTAACATGTCAGTTACATTTTCAGTTTTCAGTTAATATGCTCAATTAGTTGCCTCAAAGTCCACATACCACTGCAGGTAAAGTATCTTTGATTCTAAAGCTACTGATCCAGTTACTAATCAGATATTCTCTCTAGGTTTTCATACCTTGAGGCACTCCATAGGGTTCTAAGAATATGAAAGCTCTGCATATGGTACTGAAAGTCCTCTTAGCTATAAGAAAACCAAGTCAAGACATTGTAGAGTTTTCCTTGCAAAATGGACTTTAACCTATGATTACAAATTGGGAATTTAGTTAGGGCTCTTTATTGTATAGGTGCTATAGATGGACTCAGGATATTTTGATGTGTCTTTCAAAAATATATTTTACAGGGTACATATGCGACAGTATATAAAGGAAGAAGTAAATTGACAGAGAATTTGGTCGCATTAAAAGAGATCCGGTTGGAACATGAAGAAGGTGCACCCTGCACGGCTATAAGAGAAGGTAAAATTTGATCTTTGTGAGCAAAATGAATAAAAGAATTTATATAGAATGTTTTAAAACCAAAGCTGCATATCAAGAGTTTTGTTTGTTTTTTTTTTTGTAAGTAGAAAGAGCTCAGACATAGATAACTGGGAGATATATTTAGACATTTAAAAAGCTAATATTTAAAGTCAAAATATTTAACAGTATTTTTTATTATCATACAGTGAGATACTATGAAGTCATTAAAAATTACTGTCCTGGATAAGTATTTGACATTGGGAAATGTTATGTATTATCAATGGGGTAAGGAAACTATAAATTAATAAACACAGAAAGTAAATACCAGGATACCATTTTTTTTTTTTAAGCTAGATTATCTAGAAAATGGCTTGAAGCAACTCATAAGCAGTTTGGAGGGATCCTAACCTACATCTAAATTAATCTTATATGTCTCAATAAGTTAATATTTGAGGAAAAAACAGAAGATATTATGGAGAATATTATTGTAACATTGGGAACAGTTTGAAGTATTAAAAATAAACCCAAAGCCATAAAATGAAAGATAAAAAAATGATTCTGTTAAAATTTATACTATACTATAGGTAGTATAATTTATACTATAGATTGCATTGGTGAAGTTTTATTTTACACTTAAGAGAATCTTAAACTCCGTTCTTATGTTAAACTTCAGATTTTTATAGTATGGCTACCACAGACTGAGTAATTGACTTTTTTTTTTTTTGCAGTTTCACTATTAAAGGATCTAAAACATGCAAATATAGTAACCTTACATGACATTGTTCATACAGATAAATCTTTGACTCTGGTCTTTGAGTATCTGGTAAGCATTTAACGAAAATTCAGTATGTACTTTTACAATAATAAGACATAGGAAATTGAGTTAACAGCTCCAGGGCATAGCTGTTGAATTATTGATAATTAATTTTGTGTTGCACATAATTGAATTATGTGTTGCACATTTAATATCTTTACTCAAAGGAAAAAACACTTTTAAAAATTAAATAGTATTGAGTAAATCAGCCATGCCTTCTGAGAAGTACGTATCACATAGTAAAGTACTGTATTTTTTCAGGATAAAGACCTAAAACAGTACATGGACGACTGTGGAAACATCATGAGTATGCACAATGTAAAGGTATGTTTTAGTGTGTCATTTTAAATAGCCCTTATATTTTTCAAACATAGAAAGTAACAGGAATATATAGAAATAGTAATTTTAGAGTTTTCAAAACATGCAAATATGTAGTGTGTGGAAACTGCTGCTTAGAATTTCTTCAGGCCTGTTGTTCAGCTTCCTGCCCTGGCTTGTTAATGTCCTAATGCTCTATTTTTCACCTACAAGTAAACTGGAGATACATTCTTGAATCCTCTGTACTTGAAGCTCTTTGTTGTCAACTCCATAGAATTGAAGACCTTCTGTGTTCCACATCCCTTTTTCTACCAAAAAAAAAGTCTACCATTAGCTTTATTGGAATTGCTTTTTTCAGAGAGTCATTCAGAGCTCTACAGTGCTAATTCCCTTTTCTGAATCATAGCAGATTTTGAAGGCTGTGTAGGAGGTGCAGAAAGTAAAGTACCCAGAGGGTGGGTGATAGAAGCTGGTTTAGGTTATTTTTATAGCACGTAATTTGCCAGAGCTATGCAGCACCATTCTCTTTGACACCTCAGAATCTTTATAAAACCACCAATTCCAATGCCTTATTTTAACAACACTGTCCCAGATCAGGTTTTTTTTGGTGGGGGGTGGGGGGGAGATGTTGGTTAGTTGTTTTGCCAGAATATCATAAATTATAAGCCTTAGTAGGCTATAAACTTATGAGGATATATTTATTTTAAATCATTTGCTATAACAAATGGACTATTACTATACAAAGTTTCATTTCATTTTATTTTCAGTGTTTATTTTTGTAGAAATTGTCAGACTAGAAAAATAGATAGATGCTTCAAATAGAATAATAAATTGTAAAATTTGGAGAACAACTATATAAGGAAAGGCTTTGTACTTAAGGATGCAGGTTTTTTTCTTTGACTCTTCTAGGCCAGTTGCTTTTTGTTTACCATAACATGCTTACTAAAGTGTATCTTATTACTTGTAAGACTGATTTCTATTCATTTGTTTCTGTAGCTGTTTTTATACCAAATTCTACGTGGTTTGGCATATTGCCACAGAAGAAAGGTATTACACCGAGACTTGAAACCACAGAATCTACTCATTAATGAAAAAGGAGAATTAAAGCTAGCAGATTTTGGTATGGATGTGTGAGATATTTGTAAATCGTTCCAAGTGGTTACATTTATAAGAACAACTGTTGACACTGTGTGATTTCTTTTATGTGGTTTGGAAATTCTGTAGGCCACTGAGTAAGATGCTTGATAAAACTTTGGTGGGTGAGTTATGTTCATGATGCCAGAAGGCACTAATTCCCAAGTATGGTCTTTAGACCCCTAAGCATCCTGACACCCTTTCAGGGCATCTCCAAAGGTGCATATTACCAAAATTATACTAAATGTTTACTTGACTTTTTCACTGTGTTAATATTTGCAGCGATGGTCCAAAAGCAGTAAGGGGTAAAGCTACTGGTAGGTAACGTTAGTATAAATTAAGCACCAAATTGTACTTAGTAGTCATTGTGTTCTTCACCACTGTATACACTTGGAGGAAAAAAGTGTCAGTTACATATAAAATGGTATTTGATGAAGCAGTAAAACCCATTAAGTTTATTAAATTTCCATCTTTAAGTACATGTCTTTTTAGTATTTTATGTGATGAAATGAGACGTATACGTAAAACCCATCTACTACACATGGTAATACTATGGTTCTCTCAAGGAATAGTGCTTGTGTGAGTGCAAACTGAACTAACTTTTTTTTTTTTAAGACTTGACAAAAATGACTGATGGACAAACTGGGGTCTCAGACTTAGGTATATTTGGTACACATTTTCTTGGAAATGAAGTGAGCCTGTCACTTCAAGGAAAAGAACTGAAAGTATTTCTTGCCAATAGGAAGGTTTGAGTTTTCAAGCAAAAATCAGGTTTTGGAAATTTGAATCTGCCCCTTTGAGCTCAGTATTTTCCCCTTACTTGAAGAGTTTACTAGTGAGATCAGTGGTGATACTAACAAATACGGTCTTTTTGTTATGTTTAGAAATCTGTAAGCATTTGGAATATCTGTATAACATAGGGAATCAATATTTCCCAAATGACTAGTACTTACATGATATTATAGAATCATGCTTGGGTAAAAGATTCACTTAAAGTGCAAGATAGACCAATGAATTTGAATGAAACGGTATGAGAAGTTTACTAATATAATTTCAGTTGCCACATAATCTTTAAGAAATTAAAATTGGTGTAGTTTCAGAGAATATGCAGTTTTCAGAAAAGGCTGTTTAAATTCTCTTCCTCTTTCTAGCTTCATGCCTGTGTGATCTGTGTGAGATCTGCTTCTCTTCGTATATATAATTCAGTCAAGGCAGCATTATCACAACAGATTGAATGCAAAAGCAGTTGTGAGAATATAAGAGTCTTCTTTTAAAATAGACTGCAAAAATATGAATAAGACCATTTGTACTAATTTTTATTTTCCTTTAGAAAAAATCTTTTTCATAAAAATTCATGTCAATATATAATTGGTGATTTTAAATGAAAGCTGTTTGGGTCCTCAATAATTTTAAATCTTAATAAAAGGGGTCCCAAGACTAAACAGTATAAATGCCACTACTGAAAGGTTGTTTCTTTAATATGCTTGCCACCAAGACTTTGTATTTGTGTGCTTATTAACTAATTAATGCTGTTTATCTGTCTTTTTAGGTAACCCGATTTTAATGAGATTACATGTTCTTTTTGCTTCTAGGAAGTAAATTTTTTTATATTGAAGAAACTATAGTAATTTTTGTTTTTAGGGTTTTTTTAAAAATATTCTACATTTTGAGAGTTACAGTACTGTAATAGAACATGGTCTTAAAAAGCCTGTGCCGTTTTCACAATTAGCACCTAATCTTTTTTCGTAAGTGGTAATAGTAGTTTTACTTATGGAATATTGTATTACATTTAAAAATATAAGTGTTTCAAGTATTGCTTGGTTAATAACATTAAAAATTCACTAGGTGGTGAATTTGTTCAGGAAATTCCTAACTTTTACTCATTTAACTTTACTGTTTGAAAGTATGCTATAAAGTAGCATATTTGCATATGTTGATGTATATTATATAGTCTTTTGAGCACAGTTGATGTTGTTATTTTCCTTGTAGTTTTTATTTTCTTTATTTCGTTCTGTGTTTTTATTTTTGGCTTGGTTTTGTTTTGTTTGCTGAGCTGCATTTACTACTGCTCCTTATTCCTTAATCCTAAAATGAATAGCAGTGATAGAGAAACCCTGTTTGCCTATTAGAAATGCAAAATTTTACTTTTTGGAGGGAATGCTCTGAGTGCTTTAAATTTTGCTTCTAACAAAGCAAGCCAAGCAAATCTTAACTTTTACAAGCCACCGAGTAATTCTGATTATTCCATGAGATAGTACAATCAGTTTCAACTCTGCTTTTAGTTATTTATTTTTTATTGGTTACATAGTAAATATACTTGACCGCAAGTAATGGAGGGTCATATAACTTTGAGTATTTTATTGTAAATTGTTCTTGATCTCTATGAAAATTTTATCCTTTTTGCTATGATTGATGAAATTCAGATCTAGGGAAGTACTAATATAGACAAACATTTTCATTAATAATAGAAAATGGCTTCTGTAAATATACTTTATCACAGTTAATTTGGTTTGGAAGAGATTATTTCATTTCATATCAATATTGAAATTCTAATTGTGAACTAGGAGTCTGTTTGAACAAGCACCCTAGTTCAGAATGTCTCAGGAGCAAGAGAGTAAGGTACTGTGAAAACTGTAACTTGTAGTTGCTTTGATGCTATGCTTATTTGTTATAGAATAAGCAAATTTGTGGCCTTGTCTTTTGTTCCCACATAACCCACTGTTAATATCAGGAAGAGATATTAGAAAGCTGTCCACATCTTGCTACCAAAGTTGGTAGGAAAATAATTTGTTGAACTTATTTTACCAAGTTGGGTTGGTAGAGTAAGACTTGTAATTAAATAAGATAGTGTCAGCATTGTTCCAGTTACACTCCTTAGCTGTTATACTAAACAAAAATAGTATGAGTGCTGCCTAACTATTTAAATTTCTGGTTTTGAGTGCCTTTATCCAGTTTAATAAAGTAATTATTCTTTAATGATATTTTTATATGTAATATTTTAATCAAATATTAAAAGTTATACATAACAAATCACAGTCTAAAAATGAATTATTCCTTGTTATTTGAAATAGGCTATATGTTAGAATAAATTCATATTCAGGTATCTTTCATAGTTACTTCTTCAGGCGATCAGAATTTGGAGGCTTAAAGGTAGTAAAAACAACTCTCACATCAGTGGCTCAAGAGATAAAGTTGTAACTCTTTGCCTTTATTTCTAGATAATCAGTGAATTCCATTTTAAATTGGCAAAGGAATGGCATATGGTTTTCATCAGTTAGCCAAACGCAGTGTGGTCCGTTTTATTTAAAATCATTCTTAAATATAGCTTAAAGTACACAATAGCAGTGTAATTTAGTCTAAGAAAACTAAAATTGTTATAACAAATGAAAGTTGGAATCAGGTTAAAAACAGGTAACAGAAGCCTGTAGGTATAAGAAGTAAAACTCTTTATCTCTGTCTCATTGGCCTATTTGGCATTAATTTAAGTTCTACTTGGAAATAATTTTGGCACCATGATTCATAGAAGGCAAGTATCTTAAGTTTAGATTAACCCAGGCACTATATCAGGTATAGTCACATGCATACAAATAAAAATAGTCTCTGATTGTGGAATTGTTATTATTTAATTACATAAGGATTTGCTTACACAAAACCATGCATATTCGGAAAAAATTCATAAAACTGATTTTTTAAACTTTAGGAAACTAGACAGCTGTCTCAAACATCCTTTTGACTGAAGTCATGGTAAAGATATGGGTTGGAAAGTCCATTATAGACATTTTTAAATTATTTTCTTTTCCCTATGAAGGGCTAGCCAGAGCCAAGTCAGTTCCCACAAAGACCTACTCCAATGAAGTCGTCACACTGTGGTACCGGCCACCTGATGTGCTTCTCGGTTCCTCAGAGTACTCAACACAGATTGACATGTGGTAAATACATGCAGATGTTATTGCCATTTGAAAGAATGTAGCCATTAACATAGGGCATGTTAATAGATATTTGACTTTTAAGGAGATATTACTTTAAAGAGTGACAATATAAGCAATAATTAAAAGTTTTGACACATGAGTAAGATTACCTAGGTTTACCAGTTCTGCCACTTACAACTATATAATAATCTTACTCAAATTACTGGACTTGCCTCAGTTTCCTCATTTAAGGAAATGGGAATAATAACAATAACTACTTTAAAAGGCTGTTCTGTGGATAATATTAAGACCAAATGAGATAATACATATAAAGCATTTAGAAGAATGCTTTATATGTAGTTTAAACTAAAACTAAATTGTAGTTTAAACTAAAACTATCCTTACCATTTAATATTCATAAAAATCCACTTGGCCTTAAATTGATCTAAGAATAATAAAATATTGTAGCTATCTTCCTCTTATCCCACTCTGATCATGACATTTCTTTACTCAAATACCTTTGCTGCCTCCCCATTTTTTACGTATAGAGTAAGGTGTATAATTCATCAATCTGATACTTAATGATCTCCGTAAGACGTCTCTAAACTATCTTTTTCAACTTATATTAGACTGTTCGTCTATATGAATACTCCCTCAGAAATAACCTGGGCTTTCCCACCTTTGCACTTACATTCATACCAGTCCACCCTTCCGGAATACCTGCTGTGCATCTCTGTGCCTGAACCTTAAAAACGCAGCTTTTCATAAATCCTTCCTGAATACAACCTAGCATCCAATGACAAATCCCTTGCTCTGAAATGTGGTTGGATTTATTGACTAACGCAATGATAAGTCATATGCTTCCTTCTGTTGTCTTACATTGAACAATTATATATAATTTTATATAACATCTTAAACTTATTTTTTAAATTGTGGTAAAATATACATAAAATAAAATTTACCATCTTAACCCATTTTAGTTGTATAGTTCTTTGGCATTAAGTACGTTCACATTGTTGTGCAACCTTACACTCCAGAAATTTTTTTCATCTTGCGAAACTGAGACTCCGTACCCATTAGGCAACTCCCCATTTCCTCCTCCCTCCAGCCATGGGCAACCACCATTCTACTTTCTGTCTCTGTGAATTTGACATTTCTAAGCACCTAATAGGGGAAAAATGATATAGCATTTGTCCTTTTGTGACTAGTTTATTTCACATAACATAATTGTCTTCAAGTTTCATCCATGTTGTAGAGATATTTGACTTTAAGACTGAATAATCATGATACATGAATGCTACATTTTGTTTATCCATTTGTTGGTGGACATATGGGCTATTTCTACCTTTTGGCTATTATGAGTAATGTTGCTATGAACATGAGTGACAAATATGTCTTTGAGACTTTTTCAGGTCTTTTGCTATTTACTTAGGAGTAGAATTCCTGGATCATATAGTAATTCTATTTTAAATTATTTCGAGGGACAGCCATACTGTTTTACATAGTGGCTCCATCATTGTAACTTTTTGTATACCGTTTTAATATGTAAAATTTTACATACAGTGTTTAGATTGTGAGTCCTTTAACAGAAGGGACTATGTATTAAAGGTATTGACATGGATTCTAGAAGATAGTGTTCATCCACTGAATCCCCATTCATTTTTTTCCCTTCTCTCACACACATACATACTCGCCATCCTGGCACCTGAATGTTCTACCTCTGCTCCTGCATAGAGGTATCTTGAATCATATGATTCTCCCTATCCCTGCTGCCTACTATCTAATACGTAATGGGCATTAAATCACTATTAGCGATGTTTTTCTTCAAGGGTCAGGCAGAAGAGAACTGGACATTTTAAGGCAGGACAGAGGAGGGGAAATGGAGGAATGGACAAAGCAATATAGAAGTTGAGACAAAAAGGCTACATTAACAAATTAACTTAGTTCGAGCTGAAAAAAATCTCTCTGTGGGAGGTTTTCTAGCTGGCTAATACAAAATTGTCCATCTCCAGAGGCAGTCTTAAGGAAAAGATAATTTTCTTCATAATATGTAAATGGATTGCTTATTTATTTCCTTTTTTTATGATATCTCTTAAAGGGGTGTTGGTTGCATTTTCTTTGAAATGGCTTCTGGAAGACCTCTGTTTCCAGGCTCAACGGTGGAAGATGAACTGCACTTGATTTTCCGACTGCTCGGTAATTGAAATATTTTCTCAGTAATTTGTTTCCTTCATTTGTGGCTAGCTAGATAAGACTATATATTTTTAAAAATTTTTAAAAGTTTGGTACTGAGACTAGGATAGCTGTCACAAGAATTATAATTAGTTAGGGCACCTGACTGTCTCTGTCAGTAGAACATGGGACTCTTAATCTCTGGGTTGTGAGTTCAAGCCCCATGGTGGGTGTAGAGACTGCTTAAAAATAAAATCTTTAAAAAAAAAAAAAAAAAAAACTGATTACGGAGAAAAGACTTATAATCAGCGTAATTATAGAGGCTTCTGTGGAACTTCTCCTTTTCATTTACTAAGTTCTGCCTTTGCATTAAAAATTGTATGCAAGAACAGAGAAGAGAAATACTATAAAATTGATCTTTAGCTTATTAGGAAGTATTTCTAGGTTAGGTATCAATTAGGCATCATCATTTTTATGGCATCATTGCATAGTCCCCAAAAAAGTCAATATGTGTTTACTATCTCTGTCATTTTGCTTTCAGTTGAAATAGTCAAATCAGCTACTAAATGTAAATTGTTCTTTAAGATACTTTCTTAGTTCTGCTTATTTATATATATTTGTGTATATATAAATTTTTATATATTTACAAATAGAAATTTATTTTTTTTTAATTCAGGAACACCATCTCAGGAAACTTGGCCAGGTGTTTCTTCAAATGATGAGTTCAAGAACTACAACTTTCCAAAATACAAACCACAGCCTCTGATTAACCATGCACCCAGGTATTTTTTTTCTTTTTCTTTAAGTTAAAGGGGGAAAACCCTCATTATTCTTTCCAGTTTCTTGAAGCATTAGCCACAGTAAGGATTCAGGGAAAAATATATAATACACATAGAGTTCTTAGATATTTTAGGATCTAATTTAAATGAATTTCTTCCTTTTGTCAGATTAATTTTATAATTCAGAGACCAGGGTACATAACTCACAGAATTGAGCTATAAATAAAATGAATATAGAACATCCATATTAGAATTCTAGAGTTTATGTAGATTATTCAGCTTGTCAGAAAGAAGACATTGGTCAATGCTGTATTCAGTACCATGAAGACCATGATGGAATTTTTGTTTTGCTTCCTACAGAATTATTCTGTATTTTCTTTAAAAACCTAAGTGTTAGAAGTGAAATCTTGACTCTGACCCAAGATAACCCATCAGTATTTGGCCAGTGTTAATGACATGATTTGTATTTGAGGGATGTAAATTCTCTGACCCCTCACATCCCTAATGGTGGCCATTTCATTAAAGTTTCTCAAATCTACCCCCAGATCCGTTTAAAACCCCCATTAAAATTTCAGTCAGAACATTTCTGCTTATAGAATTATTATATTTTCAATAAGTAACAAAGAATAACTAACCCCCCCCTTTTTTTTTCTTTTTAAAGATTTTATGTTTTTATTTGACAGAGAGAAATCACAAGTAGATGGAGAGGTAGGCAGAGAGAGAGAGAGGGAAGCAGGCTCCCTGCTGAGCAGAAAGCCCGATGCGGGACTCGATCCCAGGACCCTGAGATCATGACCTGAGCCAAAGGCAGCGGCTTAACCCACTGAGCCACCCAGGAGCCCCAATAACTAACCCCTTTGACTGTGTTTTTTTATGATCCCTTAAAAAAATAGAGTATACCCAAATAAGGTCATACATACCAAATAAGGTCAATCTCTGTTTTAATCAAAAGCCATTCATATTGCTCATGATGTAACACACTTGGCTCTAGTTCCATTTATTCTCAAGCTAGAGAGAGTAGAAAAAACAGTTCTGATACCAAAAATATTTTTCAAGTATTTATGTGAATTGATGTTCTTATTGTTACTATAGCAACTAATAACATTCTAAGTAGACTTTCTTAGGAAGAATAACACTATGTGCGGGGCTTTTTGTGCATATCTCTTCCTTCTAAGTAGCATAAATCCTATTTTTGTCATTTATATAATGCATGCTATTGTAGTGTCCAGTGCAGAAAGTTGAAGCTGTTCTTTAAAGCAGATTCTCTGTGACCTTAGCCCCTAGTTTGTCTATGTCCAAGGAGTTCTGGATATTTGTCAGAAGGCAAACCACTAGAATTAAAAGAGTCTGGAGAATGTCTAGGCCACAGCATCCACAGTACCCACTAAGAGCACTTGGGAAATATTTCTTTATTCATAATTGTGCTTTTTCCCAGTGAAAGGCATGCAAAATAGAACCTGTGATTTCTGATCAAGAGGTTATCCCTTTAAAATAGTCCCTAAGTCCTCTACTACTTATTATATTGATTTCATCACTATAATTCTTTATCTTTATTGACTACCTCATTGATTTTGTAGCCCTAATTTTTAATTAAGTTTTATGATGTCATTGTGGCATATTTAAATTGAACTTTATAGGTTCTAGTACCCAGTTCTCAGTAGACTACCCTATAAAAATGTACTGAATGAATCATCTGTTTTTATGGTGAACCACAGTGATACATTTGGAGTCACTTGTCTCTCTGTTTTCACCTATACAGTAAGAAAATGATGCTTTTATATCTTGCCTATAGTGGAACACTATGAAATTGATACACTTAACTTAAGCTTTTGTGATAATAGGGATTATGTTGAGACGGATGGTGATTTTAAAAAATTATTTTAATTATATAATTTGTTCTTCATTATTGAAAATTTGAGTTGAAGCCCAGTTTTTAAGAAACAAGTGGCAAGATAAGTCTTCTAAGGATAAAACAGATTTGAGTCTATTTGAAAGTAGTAAGAGTGGCTGTTTTAGAGCACTTGAAGTTAGCAGATTAAAACCTTGGAAAATAGTTTTATTTGAAAAGTTACTATTGGCTAAGATAAAAGAATAAATTGCTACTTGTTTTTTGTTGTTTCTAGATTAGACTCTGAGGGAATCGAGCTAATAACAAAGTTTCTTCAGGTAAGTTACATCTTTGTAATCATTAAACCTCAGTTTCTCTGCATCCATAGAATGGGGTCAATAAGTATTTGTCATGACCATTAAATAAGATTATTTATGGTAGTATCTGGTATGCTTAAGGCATATGCTTAAGTAGAATTATAATAATAATAAATGATGGCTTCTTTTAATGTGTATGGGTCTCTTGTTGTGACCCAAAACAGTCTGAGGTAGTCCCCTCCTGGCATTGATCAACTATGTCAAGGCCATGTTCTCTGTAATTCATATTATCTTATGTTCTTTTTCTTTATACTTACAGTCTTCTAGGCTGCTGGACCTACAAATACCATTCATATCCTCTATTCAAAGCAGTAAGAAGAGAGGATAAGGGTGTCAGCCATAATAGTCCATTTGTATCTGGAAAGCAAAGGCTTTTCCAGAACCCCTGCAAAGCTTCTTCCCAAGTCTCATTGGCCAGAACATTAATTGTAAGAGAGACTGGGAATTGGGGAGCAAGATTATCATAGTTAGCCTAAATTTAAAACAGTCATCATTCATGATTGATCTGCTGGATTTGGAAGCATGGACACCTTAAACAAATCTAGATTATCTCATCAAAGAAAAAAGGGAAATGAGTATCCAATAGGTAATTTAATAATACGTCATAAAAGTATTGGATATATTTCCAATGATCCTTTGGTGTTCATGAGGAAAAGGAACAGCAAAGGTGAGATTTTTAAATTTTTTTATCACTTCAGAAAATACAGGTAATCTAAATTTTTAGTGAAGATCCAACTTCATCTTGGAAATTTGGAACTGAGATACAGTCTTTACTACATAATCTCAGTAACAACTCACATTAGTGTGTGTCTGGTGTACTCCAAATTGATTCTGAAAAAGCAGTCATTGTAGTTCTAAATGCTAATCTGCCTCCCTTCATATGTGTAGAGAAAACATTAATGAAGCAGTTCTTTGCTTTTTCACAGTACGAATCTAAGAAAAGGATTTCAGCAGAAGAGGCCATGAAACATGTATACTTTCGAAGTCTGGGACCAAGAATACATACTTTACCTGAAAGTAAGAGAAATTCTAAAGTCCTCTTGCCCCCTCATTTTCATTTGTTCAATGTTAGGGGTAGAAGAGATTGTTGTTGGTTTTTAAGCATAAGATTTTAGTCTTTTTGTAAACAGATCAGAATTCCTTGAAGAGAAGTGTCTTATTTGCATATGTTTTTATTTGTTTGTTTGTTTTTTTTTTTTTTTTTTTTTAAGACTTACTTAATTTAGAGAGAGTGAGTGAGTGAGAACGTGCCCCTGCGAATAAGGGGGAGGGGGAGAAGGAGTCTTGAAGCAGACTGCCCGCTGAGCTCGGATGTGGGACTGGAGTGGGGCTTGACCCCACAACCCATGAGAACTTGACCTAAGCTGAAACCAAGAGTCAGACACCCAACCGTCCGAGCCACCCAGGCACCACCCCATTAACTTGTTTCTTTTAACACTAAGCACGTTGCCACTACTCTGTAAGAAATCATTAGTACTTAGGTATGGGTTATTAATCTTACCGGACTTAAATTGGAAAATGCCATCTGATGATAGACATTGTCATTAGGCCCATTCTGGATTGCTTTGATTCAGTTTCTAAAAATGGTTTCAGGCAAAGAGTAATGAAGCATAGCCGAAACATAAAATTGTTTTCTTGTGAACGTATTTTCTTTTGAAGATATAAAGATGATTTTTCTTTGCTATGGTCACTCTGACTTTACTATCCTCATGACAGTGGTGAGTATATTGTCAGTCACTAAAAGAGCTGATTTCTCATGCCTGAGTTAACTGCTTCGTTTCACTTATAACCTCCTTTTCAAAGATTACTCCAACATTTTACTTTAAAACCGAGTAAAGTAAATGGGGAGTTAGGATATTTAGGAAGTGAGATTCCAAAAGCTTTCATTAATTTCCCATTCTGATTTATAACTCAAGAATATTGATTCATTGAGTTTTGCTAATTGGAATCAATACTTAAGATTTCTCACTTAGAAATTATATGGATATTTTTTAATGGAAGATTACCTCTCTGGCAGAGATGGAAAGGAGAAAGATGAAATACAAGTGTTTTTTAAGATGGTATTTGCGTTTCATTACTTAGTGCCCAGTTTGATAGTTTGAGGTGGCCAGTTAGGGTTGTATGGAACCCTCCTGTTGTTTTTTTCTGAAAGTCTGTCATTATGTTGACGCCCTGATACCTTCGTGCCATTATAGGGAGAAAGATATAGGACAGAGAGAGTAAAAATCAAGAAATACCTTTTGATTAGGTCTCCCAACCCCAGTAAGTCCTATAAAGAGAGCGTATATTCTCTGTATGTACATATTTGAGAAGAAACATATTAGAAGCATTATTGACAGGTCTTTTTATTTCAGACCTACAGAGTTGGAGAGAAAATGTTCTGAGGGGAGATTATTTCGTTTGGTTTTCTTCTCAAAACATTGGCACAAAGGGGAAAATAGTTCAGGAGTGCCGTAACCTTGTAAATGTATAATAAATGTTTCATGTTGAATCAATGTACATTTTTAAACATTCTTTGTGTAGTTGGGTTATATTTGTTTTAATAATGTTAGACCTTCACCTGATAATTTTTGTCTATACATTTTAGGTGTATCAATATTCAGTTTGAAAGAGATTCAGTTGCAAAAGGACCCGGGTTTTCGAAATTCTTCTTATCCAGAGACAGGTGTGTTTGTCATAAACCATTTCACGTGTCGATCATGAAATTTTGCGTGGAACCAAGTTTTTGGTTTATAAATTGATCGGTAAAATTATTGATGTAAAAACTAATGTACAGTGCATTCCACAACTGTATGTTTAGCATTGCACGTACTCACTTTTCTGTATGATGTGGGCAGCTCAGTAATTCTTCAGAGAGAAATCTGACTCACTCAAGTCAGGGATCCTGAAAGCTGCAGATGGCACAAAGACCTTTTACAAGTGGCCTGGCTTGATCACTTCACACGCCATCCCTGGCACCTGAGGCAGAAGACACATCTTGTGCTTCCCTAGTCTTCAGGTTCATCACTTCGAAGCATAGAAGCTGTAGACTGACCCCATCAACAAAAGGGTCATTTAAGACAGTGCTGATCACTCTTATCGTGGAACATTAGTTTTGCTGGTGGGAACATTAGCTTCCTAGAGTCACCAAATACTGTATGTGGGATAAAACTGAACCTTGAACTGCCTCATAAAATGACTTTATATTTTAGGACATGGGAAGAACAGAAGACAGAGCATGCTCTTTTAAGTCTGATAAAATGATTTCAAGCCCAGCCCCCAGCCCTTCTTATCAATCAAGGACTCAGATCTGAAGGCAATTATTTCTTTTGGTGGACTTGGAATCTCCGTTTGTCTACACTGTCCTCTTCACAGTGGAGTCTTTTTATTTCAGACCTACAGATTGTTTTTATATTTGTTGTCACAGTGTGACAATTTTTTTGTACAGTTGGTTTTAAGGTCTTCTCTGCCATTAGAGCCAGTAGGTTACAGCTGTTGATGTAACTGTAGCTGCAATTTTTGTGCAGGACTGAGAAACACAGTGCATTATTTATTGCGGAATCATTGCTGCTAAATAACTACTGTCTGTTTATTTAACACAACAGTTAAATGCCTGAAGAAGTTGCAGTGGCTTTATTAGATGTGAATGCATCTGTTTCTCCTCATGAATTGTTTTACTGCTGCATTTCTTGTTTGTTTTTAAAATTAAACTGCAGTGTTTCCTGGAATGTAAATTTAGCTTTGCTTAACAGTACAATAAGTGAGCCATCTTGAACACTCTAAGTTCATGCTATATAATTTTTTATTGAACATCCGCAAGTAGAGTAGCTAAGAAATTGATGAGCACATTATGTTTAGGAAAGCATGTGATGCAGAAGTTGATTCAAGCAAGTGAATACCTTACTTTCTGGGGATCTCACATTAGATACCAGTAAATTAAAGCACTGAAATTATTTATTTTTACCTATCCTCATTTTAGATAATATTTACTGCATATTATTGGATATGTGTATACTAATACACTTACCTATTTTCCATTGTGCTTTAATTTAGTTAAAACTAAACCATACAAGTCCAGTGAAATATGTGAGGTCTTGTTTTCATCTTAAATACGATTATTTTATTAGAAGGGATGATACTTTTTTGGGGAGCCATTTATTTCCTTTGGGGGGGTGCTCTGTGTGTATTTGTATGTTTTAATAACATTCACTTGGAATCAGCTAAAAGCTGTAATATGTCTTTGAAATGAGCCATGATAAATACAAATGAGAGAAAAAAGAACTTAGAGGATTGTTTTAAAGCATTGTAAGTATTAATGTGTTTATCAGAGATAGTAAATATTACAGTTTCAATTATGCATCTCTTTGAACATCATAAACACACCTTGGTGTTGGTAAGTGTTTTAAGCATTTGTGTTAACTTTTAAGGACATTTGTTTATTTAGTGCATCTTACAAACTAAAAATCTTAATTGGTATATTTTGAAATGGTCATGTAAATTTTTGGCTTATATATCATGAAAAATAATCATAACTTAATTTTTTTTTCCTGATATTCACTGTAAAACATTCAGGGGTCCTACCATTTCTGTTCAGGAAATCTTGTAGTTTATTGCTATTTAACAGTATTAAGTGAACTTTTGTATATTTCATTTTAACTTTATTTGTGAATAGTGATTGTGGCATGTTTGGGTGTTATTTTAATATTTCATGATACAGAAATTTTAATTTTTAAAATAATTTTCTGGAAGAAACAGATTCATGTATAATGGTGAATATTAGACCACTACTGCTTTTCACATTTGTAAATTGGTTTTATGTTAAACCCTGTAGCCTAACAAACTGCTGTTATTTCTAACTGACAGACATGTATTAATATTGTACTTTGAAGGTTATATATATTATGTGGAAATTCCTCCATTTTGTTTTGAAATTTATAACAAGATCTTCATGTTGTTAAAATGTGGTTTTGTTGAGTCACAGTTCTTTCTGGGGGGAAGAAGGCTATGCAAAATGGGATCATTTTCCTTTATGGTTTCATTTTTAAGATCATGAAGTCTCAACTTGCCAGTTTCGATATTTAATTTATATTTGTGCTGGACATTCATTTAGTAATCTTTACTGTAAATTTATAGGATAGTACTCAATTATAAAGCTGTGAGATTTTTCATTTCATAGGTTATATAAATGATACTTTACAAATTTCATATAGTTATCCATAAGTTTGATATTCTTACATATAAAAGGTGAAGAAATACATCCAGTAGTTATATAAAATTCTTCTTCCTAGGAAGTCCTAGGGATGGTTCTTCATTTTATTAAGGAATTTGATTTTTTTTTTTGATACTTGAGCACCACCATTCAGATCCTGAAAACTTTGCAGTGAAGAGAATTGAATCTCAGAAATTTTGAACCTTGAACACTTATGATTCATCTTAAACTGACATGGTTTGAAAGGTAAGAGAGGTTACCTTTTTTGTTTTCCTTCCAAGTGATGTTGTTAACACACATTTTTTGTTTTCCTTCCAAGTGATGTTGTTAACACACATAGTTGTTAACACACATGTAGGTGTATAGAAGTGGCTCCATTCTATCTGATGCTTTATTACACTTGGAATACTACTTGTTAACATGTTACAATAATCTGTCTTTTGGATCCAGGAAAATTCATGAAGTTGTTTTGGGTCTTCTGTTTTTATGGTTTTGTTTTGTTTTAATTTGCCATTTTTACCCATTGTAAGTATTCAGTTTAGTGGCATTAGAGTTCTGTATAGCAATTACCATATCTTTGTCCAGAATTTTTCATCTCCAAACAAACGCTATACCCATTAAGAAATCCTCCTTCATTTCCCCCTCCCCACAGCCCCTGGTAACCTCTAATGTGTAGGCATAATTCATTTTACTGTGCCATACTTCATTGTGCTTTGCAGATACTGCATTATTTTTTTAAGATTTTATTTATTTGACAGAGAGAGAGATCACAAGTAGGCAGAGAGGCAGGCGCAGAGAGAGGGGGAAGCAGACTCCCCACCAAGCAGAGAACCTGATGTAGGGCTCAATCCCAGGACCCTGAGAATCATGACCTGGGCTGAAGGCAGAGGTTTAACCCACTGAGTCACCCAGGTGCCCTAGATACGGCATTTTTTAATAAATTGAAGGTTTGTGGCAACCCTGCTGGAACCATTTTCCAACTGCATTTGCTCACATTTTGGCAATTCTCACAGTACTTAAGATTCTGTTATTATATTTATTATGGTGGTTTGTGATTAATGATCCTTTGTATTACCAGTGTAATTGTTTTAGGGGTGCCAAAGATCGCACCCATGCAAGACAGTGAGCTTAATGGATAAATGTTGTGTGTGCTCTGACTGTTATACCAACAGGCTATTCCCCTATCTCTCTCTCTCTCCTCAGGCCTCTCTATTCCCTGAGATGTAGTACTAAAATTAGGCCAATTAATAACCCTAAAGTTAAAGTGGCCTGTAATTGTTCAAGTGAAAGGAAGAGTCACACATTTCTGTGTTTAGATTAAAGCTAGAAATAATTTAAGCTTAGTCAGGAAGGCATGTCAAAAGCCAACATAGGCTGAAAGGTAGGCCTCTTGCTCCAGTTAGCCACGCTGTGAATGCAAAAGAACAGTTCTTGAAGGAAATTGAAAGAGCTACTCCAGTGAACACATAAATGATAAAATGAAAGAGCCTTATTGCTGATGCAGAATAAGTTTTATTGGTGTGGGTAAGTCAAATCAACTAAAAACGCCCTTAAGCCAAAACCTAATCCAGAGCAAAGCCCTCTCTCTCTCCAGTTCTGTGAAGGCTGAGAGGTGAAGAAGCTGCGGAAGAAAAGTTTGAAGCTAAGAGAGGTTGATTCCTGAGGTTAAAGGAAAGAAGATGTCTGCATAACATAAAAGAGCAAGATGAAGCAGCAAGTTATCCAAAAGATCTAGCTAAGATAATTAATGAAAGTGGCTACATTAAACAGATTTTCAATATAGGCAAAATGGCTTTCTCTTGGAAGAAGATGCCATCAGGTCTCTCAGCTAGAAAGGAGAAGTCAGTTCCTGGCTTCAGAGTTTCAAAAGATTGAATGGGATGCCCAGATGGCTCAGTTGGTTGAGCATCTGACTCTTGGTTTTTGGTTTAGATCATGATCTCAGGGTTGTGGGATCAAGCCCTGCCTTGGGCTCCACACTTGAAGAGTCTACTTCTCTCCCTCTCTCCCTCTGTCTCTCTCTCTCCCCCTTCCCTGCTCTCTGAAATAAATAAATCTTAAAAAAAAAAAAAAAAAAAAGACTGACTTATTAGAGACTAATGCAGCTGATGACTGTAAGTTGAAGCCAGTGCTCATTGACCATACTGAAAATCCTTAAGAATTATGCTAAATCTACTCCCCCTGTGCTCTGTCGATGAAACAACAAAGCCTGGATGACAGCAAATCTCTTTATAGCATGATTTACTGAATATTTAAAGCCTACTGTTCAGGGAAAAAGGTTTGCAAAGTATTATTGGTCACTGACAATGCACCTAATCACCCAGGAGCACTCAAGGAGATGGACAGCTAAAATTCATCTTGTTTTCATGCCTGCTAACCCAACATCTGCTCTGGAGCCCATAGATCAAGGAGAAGTTTTGACTTTAAAGCCTTACTCTTTAAGAAATACATCTTGTAAAGCTATAGCTGCCATAGTAGTGATTCCTCTGATAGATCTGGGCAAAGTAAAATGAAAGCCTTCTGGAAAGGATTCACCATTCTGGGTGCCATTGAGAACATGGAGGGAACATTCGTGGGAAGAGGTCAAAATATCAACATTAACAGGAGTTTGGAAGAAGCTGATTCCAAGACTTCAGCAGAAGAAGTAATTGCAGATGTGGTGTATAGCAAGAGAACTAGAACTAGAATTACAAGTGGGGCTGGAAGATGTGACTGAATTGCTGCAATTTCATGATAAAACTTTAATGATCAAGAAGTTGTCTCTTATGGATGAGCAAAGTTGTCTCTTGAGGTGGAATCTACTCCTGGTGAAGATGCTATGAAGATTGTTGAAATGACAGCAAAGGATTTAGACTATCACATAAATAAACTTAGTTGATAAAGCAATATTGAGGTTTAAGATGACTCCAATTTTGAAAGAAGTTCTGTGAGTAAACTGCTATCAAATAACAGCATGAAAAGACTCTTCCATCCTTTCCGCAGACTTCATTGTCTTATTTTAAGAAATTGCCACAGCCACTCCAGCCTTTAGCAGCTATCAGCCTGATCAGTCAGCAGCTATCAATATCAAGGCAAGACCCTTCAGCAGCAAAAGGACACACTTGAAAGTTCAGATGGGTTAGCATTTTTTAACAATAAAGTGTTTAACAAATGTATGTATTTTTTTTTTAGAAGTAATTGCACATTTACAAGACTGCAGTGTAGTATCAACATAATTTTTATATATGTACTGAGAAACCAAAAAATTCATTTGACTCGCTTTATTATGGTATTTGCTTTATTGCAATGGTCTGGAACCAAACCAGCAGTATCTCCAAGGTAGGCCTGTAATTTTTCTTTTAAGTTTTATTTTGATTTATTTACTTCAGCATATCTCTGCGCCCAACATGGGGCTTGGAATCACAACCCTGAGATCAAGAGTCACATCCCCTCCCAACTGAGCCAGCCAGGTACCCCTGGTATGCCTCTATTTCTTATGTCTGAATTTGCCTATTGTAGATATTTCATGTAAATAGAGTCTTACCATAATTGTCCTTGGGTGTCTGGCTTTTTTCATTCACTTAGAAGGATGTTTTCAAGTTTCATGTCTGTTGTAGCATGTATCAGAATTTTACTTACTTTCATGGCTGAATAATACTCTTCAAATGTATATTTCATTTAAACATTTATCTGTTGATTTCACATGAACTTTTTTGGCTTTTGCGAATAATGCTGCCGTGAACTTGGGTATACAAGCATCTATTTGGGTCCTTGTTTTCAATTCTTTGAGGAGTTGAATTGTTGAGTCATTTAGTAATTCTATGTTTACCTTTTTGAGGAACCGTCAAATGATGATCCATGGTAACTGCACCATTTTACATTCCCAGTAGTAAAGTATGAGAGTTCTAATTTCTCATCCTTGCCAACACTTATTTTCCTTTTTTAAAAAAAATATATCCATTATAATACATATGACATGGTATCTCTTTGTGGTTTTGATTTGCATTTCCCTAGTGAGTAGTTTATTGAATATCTTTTTAATATGCTTATTGGCCATTTGTACGTCTAGTTTGGAGAAGTATCTATTCAAGTCCTTTCCCCATTTTTGAACTGTTCTTGCTGAGTTTAAACTGTAGTTCTTTACATATTCTACTTTTTCTTTAAGATTCATTTTAGAAAGGCATGCAGGAATGGGGTGGGGGAAGGGCAGAGGGAGAGGGAGAGAATCCCAAACCTGCTGAGCACAGATCCCCATGAGAGGCTCAATCTTATGACCGTGACATGACCTTAGCTGAAATCAAGAGTCAGATGCTTAACCGACTGAGCCACCAAGGTTCTCCTCTTCATATATTCTAGATATTAGATGCATATGAGGTATATGACTTGCAGTTACTTTTTCTATTCTGTGGGTTGTCTTTTACTTTCTTGATGGTGTCCTTTTAATACATAAAGTTGCTCATTTTAATGACATCCAACATCATTTTTTTTTCTTTAACTTCTGGTCTTGGTGGCATATTTAAGAAACTAGTGCCAAATTTAAGATCATGAATATTTTCTGCTGTTCTAAGAGTTTTATACTTACAGTTAGGGCTTTGATCAGTCTTGAGTTAATTTTTGTATATGGTGTAAAGTAAGGATCTAATTTCATTCCTCTGCATGTGAATGTCTAGTTTTCCCAGCACTATTTGTTAAAAAGACTGCCCTTTTCCCCTTAAATGGTCTTGGCACCCTTGTTGCAAATCAGTTGGCCATACATGTAAGAGTTAATTTGGGGGCTCTCGATTCTATTTTATTGGTCTACAACTCTGTCATTCTGCCACTACCACAATGTTTTGATTTCTTACTTGTAGCTTTCTAAGTGTTGAAATCAAGAAGTGAGTCTTCCAACTTTGTCCTTTTTCAGGATTGTTTTGGCTATTCAGGGTCCCTTGAAATTGCATTTAAATTTTACGATGGGGTTGTCTTATTTCTTAGGAAATATGCCATTAGGATTGTGATAGGAATTGCATTGAATCTGTAGATCCTTTGCTACTATTGGGATTTCCAGTCCATGAATGCAGGATAGCTTGAATTTTTTTAAGCAATGTTTTATAGTTTTTCAGTGTATAAGTTTTATGCCTCCTTGATAAAATTCATTCTTATTTTATTCCTTTTGATGTTATTCTAGGTGGAATTATTATTTTTTGAGTTTTTCATTTGCTAATATGTAGAAATTGAAATGATTTTTGTGCTGATTTTGTATCTTACAATTTTGCTGACTTTATTAACTTTTTTGTGGATTCTTTAAGGTTTTCTGCATATAAGACCATGCCATCTATGAATAGAGATAGCTTTACTTCCTTTATAATTTGAATTTCTTTTATTTTTTTTGACTGATTACTTTGTTTAGGACTCTCAGTCCCATGTTAAAGTAGAATTGGCAATATGCTCTTTATGTTAGGGAAAACACTTTCAATCTTTCACCACTGAGTATGATATTAGTTGCAGCTAAAAGAATAAATGATATTTTGTTTCTTTTCTTCCTCCTTACCTACGCCTATTTCAATATAAAATGATTGGTAGACCTTAAGACTTAAAAGATCAGAGGACCACTTTTCAAACCAGTTTTCCCCCCACCCCCTTCCCTAAGTCAACCTCAGTAATTCTGTTTGTTTCCTTAAATATCTCTTTAAAATGTACATATATATATAATAACACGTTTTGATGTATCATATTTAAGGTTAGATGACTTATTTTCCAACTTGTACCCATATAGAAAAGTAAAATTTGGATTATCTAATCCAAGTAAATGGAAGTAAACCAACCCACTTGTCTCTTCACACCTTTTATCACAAAGTATTTATTGAACAAAAATAATATAATAGTAAAATTGATACATATATGAAAGTGAATGAAGAAGATATGCAGTCATAGAAAATATGTGTACAAAGAGAATGTTTAGGTTATAGTTCTATAAAACCTTAGCCATCTCAGTTTAACACTGATGAAGTAGACATATAAAAAGGAAAAAGTTAATATGTCCTTTGAAACCTGTTATACACACACACAGAATGAGGCAGCGCTATAAGAGTTATACTTCAATACCTCCAGTTCTACATTTGTGTTATAGTTTTTTGATCCATGAAAATCATGGCATTTTTCTTTTTTTAATAAATGGAGCTAGAATGTATGTTAATCATAGTATTTCAAACAAGGAAATACAAGAATCAGATTTATAATCTTTTGAGTATTTCCAGTCAGCATGTACATTTAAAAATATTTTCGGTTGTGATTTTTGTACATTGATTAACTTCCTTTGGTTTCTCTTTGAGAATCTTAACATTTGGAGTACATTCTTTTATCTGACAAATTTTTTAAAATATACTACCTTTGTTTTTTCTACCTAACATAAATATTTGGGCTAGTAGTTACTTACAGTTAGGCATAGGAAACAGAACTGGAATGAGCACCAATCATTGTTCTACCTTGACTGAGCTGTGTGACCTTAGGCAACTCCCTGTTGTTCCTGTGTAATTGCCTTATCTGGAAACCATGGTAAGAAGCATTCTCAAAGACTCCCCTCTCTACATTTAACATTTCATGTTTGGTAAATATCAGTTCCCTGGACCAGCTCTTTTATTTTAGTACAGAATTCTCCTCAGCTTATGAGGATGTGACACTAGTATCTGTGGATTTTGGAATTAACTTTATATCTAAAAGTGTATATTAGAGATTTGCACATCCCCATACACAGAGACACTTAATTCCAGTGGAAAATCTCAAGTTTTAAAGCATTATAACAGTTTTAGATTCTTTGAAAATTCAAGGAATATTTGTTTTTACAAGCTTTATTTTTTACTCATTTTTCATAATCTTGCCATTTAATACCTACTGTGGAATCTGTTATTCAGCCACATTTCAAACTGGTTTGTTACTTACAGTTAAGGATAATGATCTTGAAAGCACTGGGCACTTTCCAGTTCTTTTCACATTAGAGTTTTCCTACTTCATGTACAAAACAATGCCTTAAGAGTGGCATCTGCTGATGTTTCAGTTCTCACTGCTCTACACTACACAAAAGAATTTACTGGTGAGTGCTCCAGATTGTTAGTAGTTCAGTTCCACAATGAGGTTCCTAAAGAGTTACGTATTTCTTCTATTCAATTTCCTTCATTCTCACCATAAACTTAGTGATACATAAAACAGTGTATCCTACCTCTCCATCTCCACAAACAAGGCTATGCTTTATACACCTGAAGACATCTGATATTATAGAATTGTTAGGTTCATCAACCAGTTTGTAAGCCTTTTCCTAAGCATGGGATGTTTAAACATTAATTAGAGTTCCAGGGGTTTAGAGAAACCCTAACTGATAATGATACAGAAAATGTATCAGGGGTGTGATTCTCTATGGAAAACTGGGAGAACCACAGCTAATTTTTTGAAATAAGAATATGCTTACATAGGAGATACCCCAGGGGCATGGCTAGAATGAATTTGATGTAGATTTCCATCTCAGGATTTTGTTTGGGAGGAGCTTAAAAGATTGTAAACAGCTAGGTGGCTAACCTTTCAAAGTTCATTTTTTAAAAAAATGCACTTTAAAACATTTTCTTTTATGAATGTTTATTTTCTAAATATGGCTTAGTTTCTTTTATAAAAACATGAAATCGGACATTTACTGAACTTCAGTTCAAAAGAGGTTCTAAGGCAATTCTTATACAATTGAAAGCGAAAAAGAAAAATATGAATATGCTTTCATTTTGCCTACTTGTGAAAAATGATTCTACTAGAGAGCTGTTTGATACTAATTTTTGTCTTTCAAACATTTTTTCTTAATACTAAAAAATATATAAACTAAATGCAAAGGAAGGCACAGCTGGTTATAGTGTGTATAAGCATAGTACAGCATATGCGGAAATTAGAAAGAAAGCTTCACATCCTTATTAGTTACACTGAAAACGATTAAGAAAAGTTCTTCACTGTCAACAGTGTTCAACACTTAAGAGCTAAGAGGATATAAAAACAAAAACATAAAAATCACTTAATGCCAAACAGATCTTCATATATACTTGAATATAAAAAAAAAAAAAAGTTTTAAAAATGCTAACATAAATCTAGACCATCCATGTTATGAAAAGTGCAAACCAAATTAACAGCCGGTTTCACAATGTCCTTCTCATGACACAGGTAAACTAGCCCATGAGGACAAATTTGTTTCATCAGTTAATAAGTCTTTAACTGTGGCCAGATGTCATCAGGATTTCTGAGAATTCGAAGAAAGCAGTACTGGAGAAGCAGCTCTATCCAGACTGGGGATTGGCACTGGCATGTGGCCATTAAGCAGTGTCGGAAACTGTAGGGAACAGAAGATTTTTAAAGTAGTTATTACAGATCCATTGGGACAAACTTGAATTCTTTACATTCCTAGACAGACCATAGTGGATCACCCCTGGGATGGAGGGGTCACAAATTATTGTATAGAATGCGATCAAGATTACATATAGCAAACAGGAGATAAGGCCCAGAAAATGTCCCTATTTTATATGCCTAGGCCACTAGAAAAAAAAAATGTACATATGGTGCTAAAGCATGTTCTAATACTCCTTTTAAAAGGTTCCAAGCTACTTAGAATGCTGATTTGCTTTAAAGTAATTTTAAAGTAATTTTGGTTTTTTTTGTTTTTGTTTTGTTTTTTTGCTTTAAAGTAATTTTGAAAACCACAGACAACTGACTGCTGATTCACATGTAAAACTTCTAATAACTCTATTTTGAAAATGGCCATTGTTTTTCCAGAGTACTATAATGATGCTTCTCAGTAACTGTTAAAAATGCAGAATGTTTTAGCTTAAAATGTTTAGAAAGCAAGATTATATATTGAAGCTGAGAAAGTATTTTTTTAATTACAATGATAAATAATATCAAACTTAATAGATCACCCTTAAGTGACAAAACAAAGAATAAAGTTAATTTCTGTATTGTTGGTAACTAAGATGATAAATGGGATAAAAGTATATGCTTTGGTAACTTTCCATTCTAAAGGAAATACCACCACTGTACCCCCATTGAAGAAGAATAATTAAAGGCCTCTTTTTTTTTTTTAAGATTTATTTATTTATTTATTTGACAGAGATCACAAGTAGGCAGAGAGGCAGGTAGAAAGAGAAGAAGGGAAGCAGGCTCCCTGCTGAGCAGAGAGCCTGATGTGGGCCTTGATCCCAGGACCCTGGAATCATGACCTGAGCCGAAGGCAGAGGCTTTAGCCCACTGAGCCACCCAGGCACCCTAAAGGCCTCTTTTTAATACATAACTGTTCACAGCTAGATTTTCACTGTCCAGAATGATATGTGCCAAAATGATCTCCAGGGGTATCTTCCAGCTTTATTTTTGTTTAGTCTAGAGAAGTTAATATTAAATGTCAACACTATAAAACTGCAGAGCCTGGCACAAGCTAGAAGTACAATAAATACAGAATATATTTCAATTTTCAAACTATTTCAATAACTTATGTCTCATACCTTACAGTTTATCAGTGATTGTCATTTCAGTTGGTATCTTGGAGCTTGTAAAGTAAGTTTGGTTATCCCCATTTGACAGAAGAGAAAACACAGCTCAGATAAGTTCTGATTGGTTAAAGACTAATAAGCAGTAAAGCCAAATTTTAAACTTAAAAGATCCTGTGCTTTTTGTACCAAACTGGCCAACTTATTTTTGGCAGGGCTTGGTGTGAGTGTGCTCTTTAAATACTCTAAGTTTAATGGTCATTGGCATATTCAAGGTTTTTGTTTCTTTTCTGACACTTTGGAATTTTAGTTGTTTGTAGAATTTTATCCATTTCAATTGGATTATCAAATCTAGTTGCATATATAGTTCATACTCTATTAAGATCCCAGCTCTTAACTACTATTCCCATTGACTTAAGAGTGAACACAGGATGAAGAGCAGGTTTTGAATATTCATTCTCTTAGCTTATTTGCAGTCTTTTCTCATTTTGTTTTTTGTCCATCTTATTGGTGTTTTCAAAAGAAGCAGCTTTTCGTTTTGTTAATCTTCTTGTTTTAAAAAAGTATGTTACTGATTTCTGCCCTCTGCTCTTTATTTCTGTACACTCAGTTGTAGTTTCTCTTGCCTGTCTCTTCTGGCCTCTTTCATCTTTATTGACTCCCTACCTCCACTAGCTTAAGTTGCAACATTTATCCCAAACTTTTGTTCTCAGCCTTCCTTTCTCCTTTGCTGGCCTCAACAATCCTTTCCTGGCTGTCAGTTAGACATCCCCATCAATGTGTCTCACCAAAAACCTGCTATTCTGCATTCACTCTTAAGTTGGTAAGAGCGGCGATATGATTAAAAACTTCAGTCAGGGCTCTGCCACTTATTAATGTGAGGTCTTGGGTCAATTGAGCAACAACTCTGGGCTTTTTTGTTTCCTTTTCTTTTCAGAGAGAACTGTTGGGAGTACAGTTGATTCTGAGCAACACAGGTTTGCAGATTTTTTTTTTTTCAGTAAACACAGTATAGTACTATAAATATATTTTCCTTACAATTTTCTTTCCCCTAGCTTACTTTATTATAAGAATACAGCATAATAATACATATAAGATGGAAAATGTGTGTTACAGTCAACTGTTAGTTAATTGAAAAGTTAAAAGTTATACATGGATTTTCAACTGTGAGGAGGGGGTCAGCATCCCAATCCCCACTTTGTTCAGGGGTCAACTGTATTAAATCAGAAGCCATGAAAGGTGCTTTGAACAACATTTAACATACCCTAGCCCTCAATAAATGTTAACTGCTTACTTCTAGCATTTCCAGTATTTTAATCATGTAAGTAATCTTTGCCTCATCCTAATTTTCACTTTGCCTCCTACTCCTCAAACCCAACTAAAAGTCTTTTAATTTTACCTCTGGAATGTCTTCTAAATATATTTGTATTTCTACTGTTCTAAAAGATGATTTTTCCCTCATATACTATTTGCAGTAGTATAAATATTCCTCATATCTTCCTGTTCCTTACATTTTTTGCTTTTTCTTCAGTCCTTCCTTCATGCTTGTATCAGCAATATCTTTCTCAGATAGAGATTTTAGGGGTGCCTGGGTGGCTCTGTTAAGTAGGTGCTTTTTGTTCAGATCCCAGAGTCCTGGGATCGAGTCCCATGTCAGGCTCTCTGCTCAGCGGGGAGTCTGCTTCTCCCTCAAATAAATTTTTTAAAAAGTAGTATAGTAAGATCTGTTCTTTTATCTCCAGCTTAGAAAACCTTCCTTTGTTATCAAGAGACTAAGGTGGAAAATCCTGAGCATACCATTCAAGGCCCACAGCCACCCGGTCCCTTCCTGGACCATGTTCTTGCATATCCAGATCATGTAGATTATCTAGAAGGTGTTTTCTCTCTGCCAAAATCCTATCCTTTTTTCCCAGCTTAGGTGCCAGTTCTTCCATGGAGCCGCCTTCTAGTCCCCAGCTAGAAAGTTACTCCCTGCTGGGGTTCCTATAACATTTTGTTTATATATCTATTATAATATATATAGATCATAAATATACATATTTATTTTATATATATATATTAATATATATATATATATATTCCCCTACAATTCCTAATAACAATGCATTGCAAATATTTTCTGGGTTAGATGTGTTGAATTAAAATGTTCAGAAAACATTCTCAATTGAAAACTTAATTCTGGGGGTGCCTAGGTGGCTCGGTTGGGTATCTGCCTTCAGCTCAGGTCATGATCCCAGGGTCCTGGGATTGAGCCCCACAGTGAGCTCCCTGTTCAGTGGGGAGCCTGCTATCCCTCTCCCTCTGCCATTCACCCCACTTATGCTCTCTGGCTCTCTGTCAAGCAAATAAATAAAAACATTTTTTTAAAAACCTTAATCCTGCCTTGTTTTCAAGATATTATCTGTACCTATGCCAGATTTGATGAAAATCTGTTTCAGAAGTGGAACAGACACCCTGTAAATAAGCTCAAAATGCCAAACTATTCAGACAAATCTCGTTTTATTTTTAAATATGCATCTTCCAGAAAGGCACTAATATCTTCTCTCCCCTTCCCTTAAATTCTTCAATATCTGCTGTAAGTTGCCACAATAATTACATCAGTGGATCTTCTGTGTAAAATCTCCTCAGCTCTGTCAACTCTTACCCTGAATAAAGATTCTGATCTACTTTCCAAGCCTCACAATAGGAAATTTGCCAGCATAATTTAAAACTTACTGTAGCCTTCCTCCATGTCTAGTATAAACAGAAGGTTGGTTTGTTTGTTTGTTTGTTTTTAATTTGTTAGAGAGACAGAGTTCACAAATAGGCAGAGAGGCAGGCAGAGAGAGCAGGGAAGCAGGCTCCCTGCTGAGCAGAGAGCCCGACGTGGGGCCCTGATCCCAGGACCCCGAGATCATGACCCAAGCCGAAGGCAGAGGCTTTAACCCACTGAGCCACCCAGGTGCCCCACGGAAGGTTTATTTTTAAAGAAAAATAGTTCAAAAGGGGCACTGCTGATAATCTGAATTTTGAATATTCCTCTTACCATGTTTTATTTACTATTTTCAAAACTGCTATTTTCAACTTTTTCACATCTGCTTTTATCATGGGAAGAGTAATATTTTAAAAGGTACAAAGTTGTTTTTCCTTAGTTTTATGGACCCCAATCACAGAAAGAGAGCACAAGGCCCTGCCAACAATCCTCTAAACATGATTGTTTTCCCCATTCCTACCTCCCATTTGTGTGTTTTTGTTTTTTGTGGGTTTTTTTTTCTTTTTCTTTTTTGGTTGTTTTTGAATGGCTCTGGTAGGACAGGTACATTTTGTGAAATTAAAATTCTGAATAGATGGCCTTTCAATGCAGCAATTTCTTCTGCAGAACTCTGGTTATAAATTAGGAACCATTGGTCTCCTGTGGTTCTCAAAGTGAATACCTAGAGCAGCAGCACTAGGGTCTTGAAACAATGTTATAATCAGGCCCTGTCCCACACCTTCTAAATTAGAAACTGAGGTTGGGGCCCAACAAAATCTTCTTAGCCCACTGTCCAAGCGGATACTGTTGCATGTTACCTTTGAGAGCCACTGGCCTGCAGTGGTGACTGAAGAGAAAAGGGTGTGTATGTGCGTCCAGGGTGTGTATGTGCGTCCAAGACCCGGAGCTCCAAATACCCTGCTAATGTGTAGAAACCCTATGGATATGAACCACTGTTACTGTGAGGAGTGATGATGGGCTAGGAAAGGTTTAGTATCCAGGGCAAAGGATCCCAAAGAACTCCCAAACAAAAGTTCTCCGGGCTTCCTTGGGAGATCACCAAGCCCTGTACCAATCAGGTGGCAGAATTCTCAGGAAGGATGGAAGTGAGATTCCATTCATTATTCACAAATATCTAGTGAACCTGTGGAGGCTTTCATGGATTGTAGGACTAAAGTAAGACTGCAGTCCATGTACCCTTGGAGCTTACCATACACATGGCACCAAACAACTCCTTCCTTTGGCTCTCCTTAGGAGCTCTAATACTAGAATACTGCTGCTCTATTCTGAATACTTTGAGGAAATAAGGTCTTTCGGTTCTCCACCAAAAGTTTACTAACCTAAAACTTTTCCTAGTACTACATTTGCTCACTGCTTCTAGTTCTTGTTTCTCTGCCGGAGTTAAAAGGGCTAAAAATCAACATGTTGGCTGTGTATGACCATAGCTCAGTTTTCTTGTGATGAGAAGATGGGCCAAAAGAGAAACCTGATTACCTAGGGATATACAGTCACATCCTGACAACCCTACCTCAACCTTACTAGGAAACCAGAGAAGCAAGATAGCAATCAAAACCTCTTTAGCTCCACCTTCTTCTGAGACCCTAAATCCCAGCATGTATAGCTCCTGGCACAGAGGGGATCAGTACTAACCTTGATAAGTAAAATGACCTGTGCTCAAAAATGCACAGAGATCTGATCTTTTTAACACTCAGGTTCTTAAATATTTCTTAACTTTTTCTTTTTTGTTTTTTGGTTTTTTTGGTTTTTTGTTTGTTTTTTTTTTTTTTTCAAAGTAACCTCTACACCAAACGTGGGATTCAAACTCACAACCCTATGATCAAGAGTCACGTTCTCTACCAACTGAGCCAGCCACGTGCCCAATTCCTTGGTGAATTCTTAGGTATCCACTAATTTAGTCAGTGATAATTACTAAGCACCATTTGTGTGCCAAGCAATGTGGCCAGACAGGGGCGGGGGGGGGGGGTGCCGCGGTAAACAAGGAACAAGATGCAGTTCTGGCCTTTGAGGGCCCACAGTCTAGCGGGGGAGATTGCCAGGTGACTAGGCCATTGTAATACAAAGTGGTGCTAGATGCAACAGGAACAAAAGAACTACATCTAGCTCCGGTGAGCCAAACGTGGGGTGTGGGGGCACAGGCAGGCAGGCATGGGATTCAGGGTGGATGAAACAGGCTAGAATTAGAGGGGGTTTTCACTTACCCCAGTTTCGCTTCACTCCTGTCCCTAGGACCCTTTCTATTATCTTAGTAACATCTTTATCTGTGAGGAACAGTCTTTGAGTCTCAAGGGAGAAATACTGATTACCACACAATCGCAAGTAATGCTACTGCAAGATTCTAGTGTGGGAATGAATAATAAATGCGCCTACCCAGTAACAGGAGTTGTGCAAGATAAAGCAGCTAAGACTTTGTTTTTAACCAAATGCCCTGGATGCTCCTTTCTTGTTATGGAACAAGGAGAACTTGATTATGATTCATAGAATCATACAGATAACTCTTCTATTACAGTATAGAGACATCCTTCACTGTTTTTGTTTCTCAATTCAAGTGGTGTCAGTATATTGCTTCATTTTTTAAAGTTGTCCCTTTTCCTTGATAAATTTCCAGTTTTCATAGTCAGTGAAGATATCCACACCCTTTCAGAATTAATGGTTCCATTTGCGATATCTGACATGAACACGCCATTTCTGCCTCGATGAAAATCTCTGCCTCTGAAGGCTGGGTTTGACAGCACCATTAACTCCCCGTGGAAACTTAACATTTTATCCAAAGGTAGACTAGAACTCTGTTACCTTTACAGTATTTATTGGGAAACACACCCTTCAGAAGCTGGATGTTTAAACATTCATTTCTAAATGCTCACCTGGAAAAGCGTGTTTGGCCCTTGCAACCGGGCAGGACTCAGTGGAGCAACTGGACTAAGGCTGCTCCAGAAATGTATGCTGGATAGCAGTGGACTCGGGGTCAGAAGCAATCCATTTGGTGTCTGCGAAAGAAAACACAGATTTTGATTATCTGGCCATAATCAGCAGTGTGGCTAGGTACACTAGCCACGAACCCAGAAACAAGCCTTCCCATCTTAGGAAAATCTGACAACTATGTAATTTCTGCAAGGCTGCGCAGTTTAATCTTGTTCAGCTCTGATGGTATTAGCAATTTTATAAAGGAGAAAAATATGGACAAGTTATCTTCCCTAAACACTGAACACTGTAAAACTCAAGTTTATAGCAGTATTCATCCAGACGGTTCCTTCAATTTATTTCCCTTCCCACATTAAAGGTGATTTAGTATACAAAATGGGATTCTATGAAGGGGCCTTTTTAAAAAATATATATATTTTTTCTTATTTTCCTCCAGTGGACATCCATTACACACATTTTAAAGGGCCTCTCGAGCTTCACTTTCATGGGCATCAATGGCCCTTTAAGATTTTAGTGCCTGTTGTTAAAATACCCTGTAGCAGCTTCTGCAAAAATTCTGAACTGGGTTTTCCAAAGATTCCACTCCGGATATGAGGCTGATGAGAATTCATCTCCCTGGCAATGGTTTGGACGAGGAAAAAAATTCTTTCTTGTTAGATTGGGTGTAAAGCCGAAACTCTGGGTTTCCCAGGAGAGTGCCAAGGACTGCATTTGCTTGCACACACACAGCAGGAGACCTGGCCTGCAGGCGAGCTGGAGGACAGAAGAAACAACTTGCCCCAGCTGGTATGTCTGCATGGCTTTTATTCTCAGCCGAGGCAAACTCCCTGGCCCTTGGTGGTTTTGCACCTTTGCTGACTAGAAGGAGTCCCTCAGTGGTTTTGTGATGTCAATAAGGTGCTCTGTGTAAGAAGCACCACAGCAAAGGCGCCAGCATTGCCGATTACATCACTCTGGATGCTAAAGTGTTATTTTTTCCTAGAATTGGCCCCAGCAGCTTCGTTAATTATCGAGAATATCTGGCATAAACCTAAGTCGAAAGGTCTGTTCTGTTCCGCAGAAACAAACATCCAAAGGTTCTCAAACTGTGACGCTGCTGGAAGGCAAACTAATTTATACCATGTTAAGTCTTCGGTTCCGCAGCATTTCCTACACATGGAATAACCTATGAGGTTACTAGAATAAATACATGTTTTAGATAAGCTTCCCACTTCTAATCCAAGGCAGTTTTACACATATGCCGGGCCATCTGGTCTGGTGATTAAGACAACGCTTAAGCATGGGCTCTGCCAGGGTTCCGACCTCAGGACTACTATTTACCACCTAGGTAACCGCTCTATGCCTTGGTTTCCAAATCTATAAAATGGGGAGGAAAAAATGCCTACCTTAACGACTGCTAGGAAAATGAAATAAGATGGTGTACGTAAAGCTCTTAATATGTGCTTGGCACATAACAAATACTCAGAAGTGTTGATCACAAGTGTACCCAACATACTTATTCAATGAATTTCATCTGTTCATGGGAGAAGTTCTCAATGTATGTATAAAAGTACTCAGGGTTCTGAAACCAGCCAAGTCAGCCAGTACCTTCAAGGCTCCTCTCAGTCATATTAGGCTGAAGTCCAGAAACTCATGTCATCTGAGAACTAACATTTGCTTGTTACTCTGGAACGAAAATCCAGCCACATTATGCCACGTTAACATTAAAAAAAACCAGTGTGTTCAGGACCTCCAGTTTACCTACCAATGAAGGTCCCAAAGCTCTTAAGAGACAGTAAGTCTTCTAGATTACAAAACCTACCTTTCTCTTATTCATGGCCATAAATACACATCCACTCCATTTTAATCCTTTGAGCAATACATGAAGTTTTATTTTAGTCTAAAATGTGTACCCAGGTCTGGATGTGAGATGTTTGCACATCTGTTTCAAAGGGATACAGGACGTACTCAGAATATAGTAGTCTTCTGTTTCCCATGTTTAATCTTTTGGAATATCTTTTATAACATATGCAAATAACTATTGTGAAATGACTTCATTCACTTTTCTCCCCACCCCGACCCCTCTTCTCCCTGAAGATCCTGTGGCTGTAACGAAAAAATTATTTGGTTGCTCTTTTAAGGAATGTTCCTATTAATGCTCACCTTGGGTAATCTCCAATACAGTGTGAGTTTTTGGAGCCTCTTTCCACAAGCTCCTGGAATCAAGGTGGGCTGGGCCTAAGGGCTAGACACTAAAGAAAGAAGCCAGAGCAAAATGCATGCTTCCTCTTCCTTCACCAAAAAAATACTTTAGCAAATGGGCTCTTTTGAATGGCAAACAGGGAGTTCCTGATCCCACCAGCTGCAGGGAAAGAGAAGCCCTAGGATCTGAGGCAAAGGTCATTGATGTTCAAGGGGAAAGACCATCTAACCAGGATCTTGTTTTCATCCTCAACTCAGTTCTTCTTCCACATAATACAGTCTCCTACAAAGCCTGCACATTCAAGTTAAACCTGGTGAGCTGGCATTGCCCAGACATCCCCCATCTTTGTGCCCTGGTTCATGGCCCTCTGCCTGGACCACGTCCTCAGACCTCTTCCTCTTTTCTATCCCTGCCTCCCTCTGCCCATGAACACTCCACCTCCTCAAAGGAGACTTTTCTGCTTTTCCCTCCATCAAGTGACAATTCTCTTTTTCCTGAATCTTTGTAACATTTTATAACCCCTTTTTCCCTTAACAATTTCTGTGTCATATTATGGTAATTTGCATATTCTTTTTATACTTTTTTCTGTAGCCTTTAAGGTAGCATGCTTATCTTTATTCCTCCTATAGTACACGTTTTCTAAATACTTGATGAGCTGAAGCGATCTGTAGCTCTAGGTATGTGACTGTTGGACATACCTGTTATGACCTGTTGGACATGTCCACTGGAATGCCCATGTTCAAACTGAACACCTCACATTCTTTCCAAGTCTAGTGTTTCTTAGGACTCCTCCATTTCTATCAACAATACCAGCCATTTATCCACTCAAAAATACAGAGTGCATGATAATGTATCAGGTGCCAGAGATACAATGATAAAACAAGACATGATCCATGGACTTACAGCCCTGTCTACAATCCAGCATCCTCGTCACTGAGATGCAAAATGACCTCCCACTTGCTACTACAACTGGGGACGACCTGTGGATCCTTCTTTGAACTGACTCTGATTTTTGCCCCCCATTTCCATTCCTGCTGCGTTCAAGGTCCTATATGCTTAGAGATGGCATTCAGTAAATGCCTCCTAAACCAGCTGCTGTACCTTTGGTCCCTCTTTCTATCTATTCTGAGCACCGCCACCAAATCAGTCACCCTAAGATGCTATTTGAAATTCTTCCAGTTTCAGGGGAAAAAAATTCCTTAGCCACAATTCTAGGTTCCCCCATAACCTAGTTTCATAGTCTTCTTAACTTCTCTAGATGAACCTTTCTACATGGCTTGATGTGTCCTGAACACTAAAGAATTCCAACCCACCAGTTCTTCAGCACTCGTTCCAGAACTTCCCTGACTACGTAACCTACATTTCCCCGCACTAGACACGTTCCATGGGTGATCTCATCCATTTCCATGATTTTAAGCACCCCTTACATGTTGGTGACTCCCTAACTTATCTCCAGGCCCAAACTCCTCAGCTCCAGCTGCATGTATGTAGCTGGATGTTTGCTCCTTTATGTCCTATAGACTTCTCAGCCCAAAATGAACTTGTAACCAACCTTTCACCATGAGCTGATTTTTCCTCCCATGCTCCTCATAGTTAATTCCTGGCTCTCCCCTACAACCTTCACACCTGATTAGTCACCAAATCCTATGGACAATTCCTTATGCCTCTCTCAGATCTGTCTCCTGTGGCCCCATCCCAGGGTCACAGCCTTAGATCTAGATCCTCCTTGTCTTTCATCTGGAATATTATCATAGTATCCTAACTGGGTCCAGCCTCACCCCCACCCTAATCTACATCATCAGGATGACTTCTAAAACACAACTCTATGTTACTCATGCCCCATTTCCCACTGCGTCCTTCACCTTTGGAATTTATCCCTCCATGCCTTATTAAACTACTGTACTGCCCCTACATAGTAAGCTAGTTCACATCTTTATGGCTTGTTGCTCCTCTGCCTACAATATCCTCCTCACCTTACGTGCCAGATGACTGCTACTGATCCTTCAACACCCTGCCCAAGTGTGAACATGTCTCCCATGAAACTCTGTCAATATTCTTCCCCATCCTCAGCAGCATTAATACTTTCTTCCTTAGTATTTCTTTTGTACTGATTTGGGACATTATATTAAACCATTTAAGGCAAGTTATGAGCTATTTACATCTAACTGATGTTCATATCCCCAGCTCCAAGCACAACAGCTACACATGATAGGTGCTCAATTCCTATATGCTGAATTGAACTAAACGATCTTTCCCTCTTCTGTTCCTAATGGTGCTTTTCTGCACTGTGTATCTGACTCTTGCCACGTGCTGTTGTCTATCTGTATGCCTTGTCTTGGCTAGGTTAGAAGGTCTTAAAAATAGGCATACTTCTGGTATCCTTTCAGTGATCTGCAAATAATGTAAATATTTGCTGAAAGACTCTTAAAAGGAATTATTGTATCTCTCGAGTTAAAACCCCAGCAAGCTGGTAATTTCCTATCAAAACAAGTCTAAAAGTTCCTCAGCCAGTTTTCAGAGACATCTGTCATTTCACATCACCCTAAGTTCTATTGCCCCATATTCTTCACCTATTGGACAGCAAGCTATAAGCTCAGGAGAGCAGGAACTGTCTGTCTTGCTCGCCTCTGTACACCCCAATCACTAGCAAATGGTAGGTGTTTACCAGTTATCTCCCAACAAGAACTATTTGCAGATTATTTGATTTGATAATTTGAGGTACCAAGACTTCGGTAAGTCTTTTGGGCTTTAGAAAATAAAGGAGAGGAAATCAGGGTGTCCATTTAACATTTTGTTGTACCAACAAACATCACAAATCTTAGTCTCTCATGGACGCCAACAGAATCCATGACAGTGCCATTCTGGGGTTAAAAACAAATCCTCAACCAAAAAGGTAACTACTTCTGGAGACTCCCGGAGTTGCCCAAATTCAATAAAAACATCAATTTTGAAGACTTTAAAAGAGAAGTTCAATCACACATAAGTCTGCATAGCACTGACTCTGCTGATCTTAATGAAAGGGGGACCCGAACTCCCTAAGAGTCTAAAGTAGGTGTCGTCAGTGGTAGGAGGGGAAAAAGGAGTAGGAGCAGAGCTGGAGAGCAGGCAGTGGGACCATGATGGCAACAGATAGAGATGAGAAGCTCCAAGGTGGAAAGTGGGAGGGTTCTACCACAGTTCCTTTATCTTGGGCATTCAGAGCCCAGGGTAGGAAGAAACTTCAGCTGGAATGTCAGTCACGCAGAACTCTACCAGCAACATCATTCACCGCAAAGAGCTTCTAAAAGGACAACCTCTCCTATGGGGTCAGTACAGAGAAAGCTGGACGCTAAGCTGGAGAAGTGTTGTAGAGAGTGGGATGAAGGGAAAAAACAAACTTTCATCCTCTTGTGATAATGGCCTAGGAGACCATAAGATGAGAGCCTATTCCAGAGCAGAGCTCCTCAGGGAACACATCCATTTTACTCCAAATTCCCACCTGATGATTTTGGCCCAAAGCTGTTACATCTACCAGTAAATGAAAGGAGGCTCTCGCATTGCGGTCCTCTGCCAGCGGTCTCTACTCAATTAGTGCCATTCAAGGCTGCCGCTAATCAAACAGCCTGGGGCATGCATGCTCAGACTCTGACGGTGAGTTCATGCCCCAGTGCCCGCATATATCCAAGTTCAGCATCTTAAACATCACACATGAGATTAACAGAGGCCTTGGCATGAATGAAGGGAAAAGCAATGCGCCAACCACTAATTCTGAACTAACTACATTGCTAAGAGATGAGGAGGGAGACAATGAACAGAAGAGGCAAATGGAAGGAAGAGGGACAGAGGACACCAAGGTGCAGAAGATACAGAGAACTGGAAGTTCTAACTGGCACTCTTTAGGCTTCCATGGTGCCTGGCTAGGAATCATGAGGGTTTCGCATCCTGGCCCCTCCCTCATCTCAATATCTATAGCTCATGCCATAAGAGAGAACATCCTTGCTTTTCTACCAACAGTCCAATATGACCTCTGGCTGAGCTCCAACTACATCGCTTCTCGGTACACAGCTGGCTTTTGTATTCTCTGCCCTCAGTTCCTCGTAGTCCGTGCTTGACGGGAGTCTGAATGATCATCATGTCTGTCTATATTTGTAATCTTGGATCCTTAAAAAATCAAGAGTAATCTCAGCTGCACTGTACAGATCCCAGCAAATGCACTACAAGTATTTTCGATGGGAATGGAGATTATGGTTTTGGGTGAGTGGCAGAACGACGAACATTTTTTCATGTACACCATAGATGACATTTCAAATCTAACTTTGGGCCTATGCAAGGTAGGTGGTTTAATATGATCCGCGAAGGGAAAAGTAACCACATGACCCCAGTTCACACCAAGACCCTCTTAATCCTACCCTTCCTTCTGCCATATTTCTATCTGAAAATAACGGGGAATTGTTCTCAGGATAAGATAAAATATAAACAAACAGTTCTTGAGATAAACTATATCCCTGGGAACTTCATTTTCAGGGTATCAAGTTATTAGAGCACACCTTTCATTTCTTCTAAAGCCAACTGTTAAGAAAAGTTGACAGGACAGTCCCGCCGGTAACAAAATGTTTACATGCAAACAGTGTCACGTTGCACACAGCACACTCCACCGAGGAAAGTAATTTCTGCAGTCGAAAATACTAAGGTAGGAGGGAAACCAATGAACTGTGAGAATGAGACACCACTGCTGCCTGTGGGAGAAAAGCCCCAAGTCTCCTTCAGGAGAGGAAACCCCCAGAATTGACCTGGAAGTAAAGGGAAGGCTTTCACTTGTGCCCTCTGCGGGGATTGCAGGGAAATGGGCTCACTCTTTAGGATGAGACGGGCTGCTGGAGGTGACCTTGCTTCAGACTGTCCCCTGAGGAGGAACCCTGGCTCAAGGCTTAGTTTTTTGTTTTTTGGGTTTTGTCGAGATTTTATTTATTTTCAGAGAGATCACAAGTAGGCAGAGAGGCAGGCGGGGGGGTGGGGTGGGGTGGGGAGCAGGCTCCCTGCTGAGCAGAGAGCCAGATTCGAGGCTCAATCCCAGGACCCTGAGATCATGACCTGAGCTGAAGGCAGAGACTTAACCCACTGAGCCACCCAGGCGCCCTCAAGGCTTAGTTGACGAATCACTCAAACCAGGTCCTGGGGGAGCGAAATCCCTGAGAATCCAAATCCTACATTGATTTCTAGGCCCACCTTAAAGAGCTGGAGGATTGTCAAGCCCAGACAGGTGTAACTGTTCTGTCCGATCTCCGAGAAACCATTTGGGTGAATGAATATCCCACCCGAGTCCTGCCCTTTCTCTGCTCTCTCCCTCCCTGTGGCCACCCTTGGCTGCACTGGGTACAGAGCTGACACTGCTAGAAGGTGAGGGAATTCAAGTCCTGAGATGACACCGTCTCCCAAAGCCAACCCTTAACTCCTCTCACTCCACTTAGCACGACCTTATAGCCACCCCGGCCCCTCGGCTTGATCCAAAAGCACTCTCAGCCAGACACCTTACATCTACTATCCTGTCATGGCACCAGACCCCTGCCCTTGCCCTCTCTCTCCTCAGGAAGCCCTGGTCCCCTTTCTTAGACTCCCTGGTACCAGCTCACAAGCAAGGTCCTACCCTTGCAGCTTGGCTGAGGACCATTCACTCTCATCTGCCCAAGGCGCAAGTCCTCTCTTAAAGCATCTAGCTTTCCAATGCTTTCCCCTCTCCTGTTTTAGGCTGTTCTAGAAGTTCCTGTCTCCCAGTCCTGAGTTGAGTATCCCCTTGTTCACATCCACATTCTATCCCGGCCTCACGTCAAGGTACGCTCCTCCCCTCGGCCCAACCATAACCTTCCTCAGTCCCACTGGGCAGAGCAACCCTAAATTCACTGTGTCCAGATCCAAAACTCCAGGGCCAGCCTGAGCAGCTTTCCTGAGACAACAGGACTGGCCATCTGTTCAGAAATGGTGATGCAGGCTCACAGAGAAAGCAGATATGGAAATCTGAATTGGCCTTGGTCTGGCTTGAGATCTTTCTAAACCTTACAGCTGTGAACACAAAGGAGGCCAGGGGAGGAGATACTCAGGTCACGCCTACCACCTCCCCAACCCCCGCCAACTTCTCAAGTTACTTCTCTGAGTTACTCACTCAGCAGCCCCTAGTCCCTGGACAGTTTTGTTTGATCAGAAAATGCCTGATCAATAGCACATATGCTCATTCTGACCAGTAACTGAGCCCTGAGCCCTCCCCCTCCATGGTGGCAGCTCAGCAGCACTAGCTCACAAGCTGGGGCGGACACAAAATCCTTGGGACACAATCAGTTTGGGAGAAGCCATGGAGAGGAGAGTGGCCAAGAGCTGCTCTCAGTTGTTTGGCAGACTCCACAGATGGTTACGCTCAGGGACAACTGGAGGTTTTCCCAGTGGGCACGCCAAGAACATTTTATTTAAGAGCATGGATTCTGGAGCAAGAGAACCAGGTTCAAATTTGCTCCTCCCACCTGCTAGCTGTGAGACCTTGGATGCGCTACTTTACCTCAGTGCCTCATTTACCTCAGGTGGAAAAATGGGACAGAAGAGCATCTACTTTATGGGCCAGCCACGAAGAATGACTGGAGTGGTGCGTGCGAAGTGTCTGGAACAGTGACCAGCAAACGTGAGCCCCTGTGACACTGCTGCCCCTTCTGACGGCTACGGCAGGGTTGGCGATGGCAACGAGATCAGGGGCAGGTGAGGGAGCACCCACTGGCCTCACGGTCCCGGAAGGATACCTGCCAGCTATAGCTCTCTCGGACCATGGCGGTTATCCCATCCCGTCCTCCCAATAATCCATTTCACAGATGTGGAAACAGCAGAGAGCAAGCGCCCACTGTCTCAGGGCTCCCCAGCAGTGTAGCCAGGAACCAAATCTGGTCTGTGACACCAAAGCCAATGTGCTTCACCTCTGCCACCAAAGTGTGTCCAATTTTCCAGAGGAAGCAGAAATAGACTTGACCAACCCCCCAGCTCTGCCTTTGCCCTGCGAACGCCAGCTGGACAAGAAAAAGCATGTGCATATGATATTTAAAGGAAAAGGCTGCCTTCTCGTAGAGGAGTTAATGATGGGTTTTCTCAGAATAGCATTTCTTTTGCTGAAGATTCTTCCTCACTGCTTGGTGTGGCCCTGACGTGTGGGACAATGCAGATCCTCCCAGACGAACCCAATGGCAGCGTCACTTAACATCTATCTTCTCAGTTACAGAAAGCAAATGGCTACTTATCAGATGCCCCCCCAGAGAGGACCCATTATAGAAATTTCATGAAGCTCAGGGGCACCTGGATAGATCAGTCGGCTAAGTGTCCGACTCTTGACTTCGGCTCAAGTCGTGATCTCAGGGTTGTGAGATCGAGCCCCATGTCGGGCTCCGCGCTGGGCGTGGAGCCTGGTTAAGATTCTCTCTCTCTGCTCCTCCACCCTCCTTTCTCGCCCTTAAAAAACAAAACAAAACAAAAAAAGATCTCTTAAAGCCCAAATGCCTTCTGAAATGTCACTTGGTCTGCTCGACTTTCCCTAGGAAGATATTTGGATCTGCTTGGAAGCCCCGAGTGATGTTCCATAATTGGATCACCTTCAGCCACTGAAAGCAAGAAACCAGGGAAGCATCCCACCGTAACCAATATCCCAAACCTCTTCTCTTGTGGACACCTTGGTCTGGGGATAAAGAAGAAACTGTCCTTTACACTCCCACCGTGACTCTGGTCTGTGGGCCCCTAAGATGATCTTTGAAAGGGCCGAAGGAAGCTGCCTTGGTTGCTTTCTTCCTTTCCACTCTGTCACCGAGTCTGATGCAGCCCCAGCACGGGGACGGGCTCTTACCTGTGCGGTGAAGAAGGCTGGGGTGAGGGATCCCGAGGGGAGAGCTGGGCTGTTGAGGGCGATGGAGCCGATGTCGGTGCCGGAGAGCACCAGCGGGGGCGCGGAGATTTCCAAGCCTTTGGGTTTTTTGGCCTTTGGGGGAAGAGATGGAGACCTGGTCTTGGAGCCCGATGACAGGTTCAAGGGCTCTAGGGAATCGGAGTCATGGCAGGCGGCCTCCAGGAAGAGGCTTCTGTGTTCAGAAGGGAGGGGCGAGCTGGGGGACAGGGACGGGGACCGAGACGAGGAGGGTGAAGCGGACGAAATGCTGGCGGCATTTGGCAACATTAAAGAGGAGACCTTGGCTGAGGCCGACGAGGCCAGGAAGGCCTCCGACGTGGAGGGCAGGGGCACCATGGGCCTGCTGGTGTGCTTGTCGCTTTTATTGGTCACAAACCTGATGACAGTCCTGACTTCTTCCACGGGAGGGCTGTCTTCCGGCTGCTCCTCCAGCTTCTCTGTCTTGATGGCCTTGAAGGATTCTGGTGGGTTCTGCAGGGAATTAATGGTGAAGGACGAGTACAGGCCTGAGTGGATGTATTCGTTGCGGCTGGCGCTTTTGAGGGCCGACAAGCCGTGTCTGTGGGCCTCTCGGCCCTCGGCGGGGGCCTTGCACTCGCTGTCCTGCAGCAAAAGGCTCTCCCGGCTGATCTCCACCGCGTGAGGGTCCATTTTCAGTATCTCCGGGAAAGACACAAACTTGTACACAAACTTCTGCCCAATCACCTTTTTGATGATGTTCTGTGAACACAAGAAGAGACAGTGAAAAGATCAGTGCACCCAGAGAAAAATGAGGAAGACGTTCGTTGGCAGGGGGAGTTTGGCTGGCAGCAGCACGAAACGTGCCTCCTGATGGACACGTCTTGGCTACGGTGCTGCAGAAAGGGGACTCGGGCTGGAGGCAGCAGAATTCGATCTGCTTTCCAGTTCTGTGGTTACGAACGGTGTGAGCTCTGGCACAGTGATGGCCGTTTTTAGTTTCCTCATCTGTGAAGTAAGAGTTATTCTACCTAATAACGCCCAGGCTGGCCCCATTTGCTAAGGACTTACTATGTGGCCAGCAATGTCCATGTACCATCTCATAAGCATCTGTACGGAAATCCTAAAGAGAAGGTGTTATTACCCAAAAACTAAATGACTGGACTCCCATTTTAAAACTTAAGAAGATAAGCTTACAGCGCTTAAATAACCCACATGAGCCACATGGTAGGTAAGTGGTCAAAGCAGCGTTTCCTTCGCCATAACGCAGTATTGTCTTACCTACCTCTGGGACTTGTGAGAATTCAATGAAATAATAATAGGAAGGCCTTCTGTAAGCTGGAACACATTATAGAAATGTAAGTTATTATCACCACCACCACAATGTTTTCTTAAGTCATGTAGCCATTTTTTTTTCTTTTCAATTTTCTGCCAAGAAAGCCACTGGAGGAAAAAACAAATTGTCTACTTTGATATTTACATCACTCCTACAGTATTTTAAGTCACTAGTATCTACTTCTGGCTCTTCAGTTTATGGCTCCAAGTCCTCAAACATTAGGATGTAAATGAAAACCAATAATCACGCGAGAAATGTTCACACCCCTTTGGGAGAACAGACTTCATCGGAAAGACTCTCTACTGTTCTTGCGGTTTATTACATGGGAACATCAGCAAATATCTATCAAAGGTTTGTGGGGTGCAAGGTGTTCCACGGAGACCAAGATGGTCTCCCTCGAGCACAAAGAGCTAGCAGCGCCATCCTGTGGGGAAAAGATCCAGAAAGGTTTCCTTGCAAACTGCTCCTCCTAAAACTTGGGTATTAAGTGAGAGTGTAAAAAAAAAAAAAAATCATTTGGGGAAGAACTACTTTAGAAGCAGTAACTCCTATTGAGCACCTACTATATACCAGATTTGTGCGCAAGCTCTCTGATCCGTTCTCATACCTCATCCTTCTGGAGGGTGGAAGGTGTCCTCTTAAGACACAAGCTCAGAAATGGGCAGTCATCCGTCCAAAAACCACCACGATCTTCTCATTCTGGAGCCTGAGCTTTTTCACATTTCCACAAAAATTTCGGTGGGGAGAATCCAGGAACCCCTTAGTAGAGGTGAAATTTTCAAAATGGAGATGGCGTGGACAGGTAACACTTTATTATTATTAGGTGGTCTCAAGTCTAGTGAACATGACCACCACACAGAGTGTAATATTTTTTTTCCTCGTGATGAGTACTTTTAGGATCTCCTCTCTCAGCAACTTTCAAATATGCCATAGAGACAAAATTTAATTAAATTTGATGTTCCTTTTGTGATCATCATTTGGTATATAAACATAAGTATATTACGTTTTTGCCTTCCCTCTTGTTACATTAAAGCATGATGTTTTGCAGTTTTCTTCCTTAAACAGATCATCAAATCCCAGGAGTGAATTTATCCAGCCATCCGGAGGGGAGGGCATATTTACTATGCCACTGGGATTTCTGAGCAGGAATCCCTCAGGGCAGGCAGCGAAGGGAGGGACACACAATGTCCCCATTCAGCACCGGAAATCCCAGTAACGCAAATCTTGGCGAACCTCCGCTCGGCACCAGCCCACAGGAGGCTCCCATCCCCTGAGCATGTTAGATTCTTAGATTCAAGGCATAACAGTTCCAGTGCCTGGCAGCCTGGTGCTGGAGACTGCAGATTTAACCACCTGAAGGCCATTTATCCCATCTGACCTCAACTGCACACACAACTAGCAAAGCTCAACACTATTTACATACCTTCCAAGAAATTCGGGAAACTTTTAAGTTCCACCTGGGCCTTGCTGGTGGCGTCTCAGTGGGCTCCCCACCAGGCATGGGTACGCAACATGCCTAAGTGAAGTCCACTCCTGTCAGGATAGGGTTAAATAAGTGTGTCACCCGTGCCACCTGACCCAGACTGGGTTCTCAGTAAGAAGAAAAGACACTTGCCTGGAGTGTTCTGCTGCTACGATTCTAAGATATTTCTGGTTTTCGTTAATATTTTTCTCCCTAGGTGAAAACTTTATGTTGTCCTCAGCCAGTTCCAACATCCATCTAAACTGACTGAGTCATTAAAGCCCAAATAATTACACAGAAAAAAGAGAAACTGTATGGTCTGAATCATTTCTTCAGGCATATTCTCGTAAAAAAAAAATTTTTTTTAAACCTTTAATTTTTACCTTTAATTTTATTACAGGTATTCAGAACATAACATCTGAGCAGGGATTATATGCATAAGCAAACCACGGAGTCATTTGGGGCTCTGATTAAAAATAACAAAAAGGCCTCTCTTCCTGAAAATGGTTGGGAACTGAAAGGTAGTCTCAAAGAGCAGGGCTTTGATGTATTAAAAAGAACAAAGAAGGAGCATCTTGGGGAGGGGAGGGACTCAGTTGATTTCAGCTCTTGAAATCAAGGTCATGATCTTAGAGTCCTGGGACTGAGCCCTGCAGTGGACTCCTTCTCCCTCTACCTCTGCTCCTCCCCACCCCCACCCCCTTTCTCTCTCTCTCTCTCTCAAATAAATAAAATATTAAAAAAAAAAATTGGGAACAACTTACATGACTGTCGACTGACAAATGGATAAACAAAATGCATAATCAGATTATAGAACATTATCCAGCCATAAAAAGGAAATTAGTACAGACACATGCACCATGAATGCATTATGTGAAAGAAAGGCCGCATATGTAATGATTCTATTTCTATCAAACGTCTAGAATAGACAAACCTAAAGAGACAAGAGTCATTTCCTAAGATTTGGGGGTGACATGGAAAAATTGAGGGGTCACACTAAAAAGTATGGGTTTGGGAAGGATAGTGAAAATGTCCTAAGGTTTACTGTGGTTTTGGATGTACAACTCTGTAGATATACTCAAAGCCACTGAACTGTATGCTTTCAATGGATCCACTGGATGGTATGTGAATCATATATCACGGAAGCGGTTTCTTTTTTTTTTTTTTTTTTTTTTAAGATCATGAAGAATCTTTTTTCCCCCAGCTTTACTGAGATGGAACTGACATACAACATTGAGAAGTTTAAGATGTACAATATGAAGATCTGATGCATGTATATCATTGCAAAATGCTTACCACAATTAGGTGAGTTAACACATCCACCACTCATGTAATTACCATTTTCTTGTGGTGGTGATAGCATTTAACTCTCCTCTCTTGGCAACTTACAAGTAGGTAATACAGTATTGTTAACTGCAGTCACCATCCATACCTTACATCTCCATAACTTACTCATTTTGTGACTGGAAGTTTGTACCTTTGACCAACAACTACTCATTTCCCCACCCTTCAGCCGCCCAGTGACCACTGCCGGTAACCACTCTACTCTTTGATTCTAGATCTGCTTTTTTAGATGCCACGCATAAGTGAGATAATTCAGTATTTGTCTTTCTCTTATTCCATTTAGCATAATGCTCTCACGGTCCATCCAAACATTTACCTTTAAATGGAAGATGGTGGGAATCTTCTATGGCTGGATGGTGATGGCGATAACCCTACTCTGAAGATAAAAAAGGAGCCTCCGCAAAGGACACTGAATTCAGCCATCGCAAGAGGGGCCCCGTGGCAGCTGCTGTTTCTGGGGTAGGGGGAGCTACCAGGACACCACCAGAGCTTTTGAGGAAAAGGTTACACTGGCGGGGATGGAGCTGACCAGAAGGAGGAAGAAACCTTTGGAAAGAATCAGCATGAGCCTTGCTGGTCTATTCCAGCAGGAAAGATGGAGTAGATCTGGCTACCGGACAGTCTGGGCATGAAGGGGTGTGGAGTGTACAGGAAGGAGGTCAGGTCACTGTAGCCCCGCTGTTTGAGAGCCCAACCCTGCACAGGGGAAATCTGCTCACAGGAGGGGAGCCAGGAAGGAAAGCCCCCCACCAGGATGTCCACAGCCTGAGCCCTAGGTAGTAGGTAGACTGAGAGGAGGCATATGCATGGCAGCCAAAATGACAGCCCCTTACCTTCCACAGGCCGACCCTGGGAGCTTGGGGTGGCATGCACGTTTGAAGAGATCTCTATGGTCTCTGAAGAGTTTGTCCCGCAAGAAAAAGTAAAACCTGTTTAATCTTATTTGACTTTATGACAATGCTTTCAATAAGCAAATGTTAAATGTGTTGAGACTTGACTTGTGTACCAGTGTTGTAATTTTTCAAGTTAAAAGTGTCGCCAAAGGCCATGTCCTATATATGATTTTTCCCAGTAAATGAGGCAAAGCAATTATAAGGCCTTCCTCAAACATCTAGCCGTCTAAAATGGACAGGTGAGCGGTGCCTGGGTGGCTCAGTGGGTTAAAGCCTCTGCCTTCAGCTCAGGTCATGATCCTGGGGTCCTGGAATCGAGCCCTGCTTTGGGCTCTCTGCTCATCAGGGAACCTGCTTCCTCCTCTCCTGCCTCTCTGCCTACTTGTGATCTGTCAAATAAATAAAGTCTTTTAAAAAAATTAATAGAAAATAAAATGGAGAGGTGAATCATCCCGCCTATACAAACAAGCTGGCTGTTAGAGGGAGGTCAGGGTATGCTGCTCTCGGGATTTCAGAGGGTCTTCAAATGGAAATCTCAAGGTTCTCAGTATGAAAAACCTGAGATCAGATGCTTATGTAAGGAAAGTGCTAGTCACCCAGTAAACCCCCCAAAACAAATGGATAAAGCAGGCCAAATTTTGCCTTTCTGACATTTCCTTGGGAATCTATAAGAACCTCCCCTTTCCCCTCCCCCAATCCCAAGAACAGTTAAGAGTACGTTAAGCACTACAGAATACTAAATAAAAAGTCCAGTCAAAACAAAACAAAACAAAACAAAAGAGAGAGAGAGAGAGAGAGAGAGAGAAGAGAAGAAATGAAAAGAAAAAAAAAAAGAGTGTGCCCCACGAGGAGTCTGCTGAGAAAACTCACCGCATAGAGGACTAATGGACAGTAGTAGTTGCTGAGTACCTATTACCTGTCAGGCCAGGTACAAAGAACTTGGCCACTGTTAACTCATTTAAACCTCTGAGAGTCTGGAGCTATTAGGATCCCCATCTTAGAGATGGGCAAACTGAGGCTCAGCGAGTATAAATTACCTATGTTCACAAGCTAATACACAGGCAGTCTGATTCCAGAGCCCTTGGCCACAATGCAATGGGATACAAGACTCGGGCTGAGACCGCCTAGGACACAAGAGCACTTGGGGACAGGCTCTTATTATGAAAAGTGATGTGAGTATTTACAGAAAGTCGGTTTTCTCACCCCTTCCTCCCAGACCCACAAGTATGTGTTGCCTACAGTTGCCTGGTAACCTGACAAATGCTGTCTGTGTCCAGCTGAGCAGAGCGACTTCTCCAGCATGGTTTTAGACCAACAGTTGCACACATCTACTTGCTTTTACACAGGTGGGACCAGCCTCCCTGTTCATCATTTCCCATTCAGTGTGTTTCCACAACCAGGCTGGATTCCTGACCCTACATTCCGTGTGAGGTCACGGGCAGCAAGGATGACCAACTTCGGGAGGGGAAACACAACATCCACCCCACACACCCTCCGTGGAAGTTCCAGGCAACAGCAGAAGCTGCTTCCACCACAGCCACGTCCAAGGTGGTGTCTTGAGATGGCAGGAGCCTCAAGGGCAAGCAGCCTGTTGTGGGCAGGACCAAGGCGGCCATCTTGGGCAGAGCAGCCCTTCCTGATTCACCAGCCACCTCTGGCAACGGAGGGACCAGTGAGAGTCTCCCTTAGTTATTTCCTGCTAACTGGATGGAAAACATAGAAAACAAGTCAGTTTTCTATTTTCCTCCCTTCCCTGTTGCCCTGACAGGTTCCAGGCATACTGGCAACAATAGAGGTGCCTGTAAGTGTGTTTAAATATGTAAACAGACACTCAACTCTGCCTTCTCCTAGCATTAAAGAGAAAGAAGGGGCCTGTGTAAATAATGCTATACAGTGGATAAATTAGAAATGGGTCTACTGTATTGTGATCGTGAAAAAAAATTATATGCAGAGCCAGGTAATGAAGAGATGCTCGAGGAATTCAATTTACCTTCTTAATTTTGATGTTATGAAGGATAATATTAAATTAACTGCATGTTTGTTGAGTGAATGACTCTCACTATAAAGAGAAATTGACCCAGGCGGGAAACCGGAGGCTTTACCCCATGAGAGAGAGAATTTTCTGTAGCTGATCCCCAGGCTGGTTCAAGCACCACGTGAATGTGTCCCATATGTGTAAGTATGTGCTTTCTTGTCGGCATTTTTAGACTGAAAACTCCCAGGCATATGGTAAGGGCCATAAGCAAAACCTTACAACCCCATAACTCCTGTGAGAGCTGAATAAACTTGGAGTGCACATATCCACATCCATGGCAAATACAAGCAGTCTGTGTCAGCTCTGCCCTGGTACCCCAATTTTGATCTAAGGTCATGCACAGGACTTGCCAGTGCTCAGATTTCTCACCACAGCTGTTGCTTCTCCCTGGGCTGCTCATGGCCCCAGGAGGAGCCAGACTAGTTCTGGGATCCCCATCAGCATGGCTACCATGCCCTTGCCTCCCCACCATGGGAGGACTTCAGGAACCACAGGACACCTCCCTCTGATTCTGCAACTCTCCTATCTTGTTCTCAAAACGGAGAGATGTCGGCGGCTCCTGAACACAGCAGGAAAGGTGGTGTAGGACATTCTTCCCAACAGCCCGATCTCTTCCTAATCTCACAGCAGCAGGGGCTGCAGAGGAGAGGGTCCTAGATCCTTCCATAAATACCCACTTGGCTCTGTCACAAAGGCTGACGGTGGGATTATAAGGAATGGTCCTAGAGAGTCAGCTGCCTCAGTTTCCCCATCTATAAAATGGGAACTGATCTACCATCTGCCTCATGGGATTGAATGAGATAATCCATATAAAGCTTACAGCAGAACACCTGCTACAGCCACACGTGATAATCCCCAATACATAGCAGATCTCAGTATTTTTGTCCTCCCATGTAAGCAAAAACAAAACATAAAATTCACTTCCTATCCACTCCAGTGGCAAACAAATATAAAAATTAAACCTCCTAAAAGGCTGTGCATATCCCCCTCACTCTGTCCACTGTCCTGGATACCACGCTGGGGTGTATGGCAGACAGATTATATCTGGTTTATATATCTCAACCAACAGGGGGAAACATGATGTTTTATTTAGTTGGGTTCAGACAAAAAATAGAAGGCTTACCATATACCATGCCTAGCGTGGCCAGACTTCGATATGCACTGTGAAGGAAACCTCACACACACCCATTAACTCAGGGGTCGGGGGCGGTGGGGAGAGGGCCAGCCCTGGGGACAGCAGATGTGAAATGCAAGGGTCCCGCTCCAAAGGCCATGGCAGCTTTAGCAGAAAGGCAGCACGTCCAGCCAGGCAAGCGGTAAGGACACTAAGCAGACACCCCTCTGAGCTCTGGGAAACATACTGCCCAGGCCAGAGGGAGCAGCCCAGCTCTGCAGGGTCTCCGTGGCTGCGCCTCAGGGGGAGGGCCATGTGGGCTGCTGGCCCCAAGCGCCCGTACGCAGGATCTTGGGGCAGGGGAAGAGAGATGGATTGATTCTGACGGTGTGCATCTCACCACAGTAGAGATCCTGCGTGAAAGGAACCTGTGGCCAGAAAGGGCCCGGGAAAGAAGCAAACACTGATGAGCGCTGACCACGGACCAAACTCGCACAGCCACCTGGCAAGATGGGTGCTGGGATCCCATTTTAAAGATGAAGAAGTCAAGGCTATTGATGGGAAGGGAGGTGAGACCCAATTTCCGATCCCACAACGGTGGGTTAGATTAACAGGAGGGCTTCGAGTGGAAAACCACGGAGCTGTTTTAGAGGACAAAACAGTGTTAACATTCCTCCCGTGTCTTTCAATGCACATTAGCTGCGAAAAAGCACTCAAAGATGTGTCCGTTATCTTAATGAAACAACTATATATACAGAATACAAGAAGAAAAAATAAACCTCAAAAGATGTAAGATGTAAAGTATTTCTTTTTTGCTCCTCTGCTTTTTTGCATTTAATAGCATGCATTCAATATGTATTAATTCAAAATAAGCTCCCCCAACCCACCCACCCAAGAAAGCAGCAGGCTCAGAAAAGCTTACTAGCCCAAGACCCTGTAGCTTGTTGCTGGTGGAGCTGAAGCTTAAACCAACTCGAAGGAGTGCCAAGACGGGAGCCTTTTTTATCCCACAGCCGCACCCTCTCCCAGAAAGCAGCTGCCGTTGGCTCAGAGGCGGCTGTTCAAGTCAGTATTCCAGAGTAATCGTGGGGTAACCGCAGCGTGCCTGGGAAACCAGTTTGGTGCCAGGGAAGCAAGGTGGGTGCTCGGGAACGGTCGTTTCCAGCTCCTCGTGAGGAAGACCCGCTGTTCCTAAAGTCTGTTTCTCTGCTGGAAACAGAAGGGCTTCTCCACTCCCAGCGGGGCGCAGGGCCACACTGCTGGAGACCCTGGGTGAGGCCCCCGGAACCTGGCGGTTCCACTTCAGCAGATGGGACATCAAAAGCCCACCCTGAAGTGGGTGACATTCAGGAGACAAGGCTGATGGGAAAACAAGAGGCAGCACAGAGGCAGCTGGCCTCCACCTCCACAGCCTGATTGTAGGAGCGCTCGGAGGGGAGCACGGACAGCACGGGGAGCGCCCGCCAGCCTCTCTGAGCCTTGATGGGCCAGACGCTAAATAGAACCAGCAGGGGTGAACCAACCTGGTCCGAATCCCAGTTTGTCTACTTCCTCTGGCTTTGGGAAAGGTACTGAATTTCTAGAAGCCTCCGTTTGCTCATCACTAAGAGCAGAACAATACTGCACAGCATCTTTTTTTCTAAAAAATCAATATTTGTCAGTGCCCCACTCATATAGGTCCTGCAAATATGACCTCTCACCTAGTACAACTCCACTTAGCAAGCAATGATCTAACTGTATAGCAACCCCACAATACCACACTGTCCTTTCACTGTAGTCGGCCTTCAAATAATCTAAGTTCCTTTTTTAAAAAAGATTTTATTTTTAAGGGTACCTGGGTGCCTCAGTCATTTAAGCGTCTGCCTTTGGCTTGGGTCATGATCCCAGGGTCCTGGGATCGAGTCCCACATCAGGCTCAGCAGGGAGCCTGCTTCTCCTTCTCCCACTCCCCTCCCTCTCTCGCTGTGTCTCTCTTTGTCAAATAAATAAATACATAAATAATCTTGGGGAAAAAAAAATAACAGATTCTATTTTTTTTTTTTAAGATTTTATTTATTTGTCAGAGAGAGAGCGAGCGAGAGTGAGCACAGGCAGACAGAGTGGCAGGCAGAGTCAAAGGGAGAAGCGGGCTCCCTGCGGAGCAAGGAGCCTGATGTGGGACTCGATCCCAGGGCACTGGGATCATGACCTGAGCCAAAGGCAGCTGCTTAACCAACTAAGCCAGCCAGGCGTCCCACAAATTCTACTTTTAAGTAATCTCTATACCCAATGTGGGGCTTGAACTTAAAACCCTGAGACGGAGAGTTGCATGTTCCACAAGCCGAGCCAGCCAGGCGCCCCTCAAATTGCCTAAATTCCTTATCTGGGTACCTCATTGTATAGTTTCCTGAAGGCTTATGCCTTATGTCAGGCAATCCCTACAACACTTTGATACCCATTTTACAGATGAGGGGCCCAGGGCATCAGGCTTAGTTCACGAATGAGTAAGTAGCAGAGACGAGTCTCGAGGCCATCGGTTCCCAGCCAACACCCTGGCTTCAGCTCCTCATTTTGGGTTCCCGTCCAGACCACGAGCTGACTCACCCTTTCCGGACACAAAACCTGACTGTCCTCTCTCCAGAGTTAGAACAAGTCCTCACTGTAGGAGTCATGCTCCAAGCTCCTCCTCTATGACAAGCAAGCATTCTTTCAACAGCGTTTCAGACACTTTCATACGGAAGGCTCCTTGCTAAGCTCTGAGGAACAGAAGAGGAAGTGAATCAGGGTCCCTCCTGGAAGCGTCTGACTGTTGGGGCCATACTGAGCTCTGCCATGGACCTGTTGCGGGCAGGCTCACCGCACACCTGCCACCCTGAGGAGCAGCCCTGAGGACTCCAACCCAGCAACCCGAGCTGCCTCTCCCTGGGCCCGTCTTTCCCGTCAGCACTGAGTTGTACGGTACCCACCTCCCCGCCCCCACAAATTCATTCCCACCCAGAAGCTCAGAATTGGACTTTATTTAGAAACGGCATCTTTGCCCGTGTCACCAGAGAAGGATGTTGGGACAGAATCATCAGGGAGTTAGGGTCAACACTAAAGTCAACACCTAGTGCCCTTACGACAAGAGGAAAGGCTCCGGGAGACACCCAGGGAGGAGGCACAGAAGGAGGAGAGGGACAGACACAGAGACTAAGGCTTGAGCCACAGCCGAGGGACAGTGAGGACTGCCAGGGCCACTGGAAGCTGGCAAAGGCCAGTACGCATTCTCGCCGAGAGCCCTTGAAGGGGGCGTATGAACTGCCTAGTGGACACCTTGATTTTGGACTTCAGGCCTCCAGAACTTTGAGAGAATACATTTCTGTTGTTTTGAGCCACCAAGTTTGTGATCCTTTGTTACGGCAGCCCTAGGAAACATATAGTCCCCCCAAAACTCTGTCCAGCAGGGCAGGGGGCACAGCCTTTCCCGAGGGCGTGGCCTGCCTGCGGGCAGCTGCACTACCGTATGCAACACACTGAGACAGTTGGAGCCTGAACTGTCCTCTGTCTGAAGCTTAAGCCTTGAGTGCACATACCAGCTCATATGCACACGTGCACACACGCACACATCCACGGCCCACTTTCAACTTCTAAGAATAATGTGCTGCCAGTAAAGAGGTCCAATTTGGTCTTAGAATTGGCTGACTCGTGGGGGAGGTTCCGTTGTGGTTTGGGTTGAGATCTCTTCCTTCCCTGGCACCGTTAGACAGCAGCGTGAACCATCTCTCCAAATTCGGGCAGCCTGACATAGGAGGGCTGCTCAGCCTTGCGGCCCGAGCCCCGTGCTCGTCGAAGCTTGCAAACACGAGAAGCCTGGCAGGATGCCCAACCTTGGACTGGACATGAGGAGCATTTTTCTGCCCTCTCTGGGCTCGTGGCTGCTTCTCCTGGACTGAGACTGCTGTCTCCCTGCTGGCTCACTTTCAGCACTCAAGGGTATTTTTATTAAAGTCCTCTGGAGTGTTAACACAACAAAATATAAAACTGGTCCCCCAGCATGTGCTTGGCTGGGCAGGGAGCAGCCACCTCCAGCGGGAGGGGCTGGGAGCTGCAGGTGGTCTGGGAGCATGTTCTCACCCTGGCTTGGCCACCGACACTCCTGAACAACCACCTGCCCACTCGGGTCCTCACTTGCTAAAGGACGGGCAGGCAGGCAGGCTTCTCAGCCCCTGTGCGGTGTCAACACCCTGAGCTGACAGACTTCTTTCTGTGCTACAGGGAAGCCTGCTTGCTTGTTTCACGCTCATCCTGCATTCATTTGGCACCACTGCATGCCAGATGCTGCACAGAACTGGACTTGGTAAGGAAAACCAGCACCCGGGTGGCAAGACAGGCACGAGGATGGTGGAAGAGAGTGAAGGCAAGGCCAAGTGCAGACATCAGGTGGAGGAGAAGCAGGGAGGGTGTGGGGAGGAGCGGGAGTGGACCAGGCAGCAAAGGCCAAGGGAGAGCCCAGGGAAGGAAGAGGTCTGAGTAGAGGCCGAGAGAGGGTGGCAGGCCGGGCTGGTACAGGAGAGGCAGTCTGTTAGGGGCCAGATGGTGAGGGCGTCTGGAGTCTTTCCAGGAGGCTGCAGGATGCTGGGCAGGCACAAGGGCAGAGCGGGGCCGTGCTTGGATCTGGCTTTCTTTAGGAAGTGTCATTTGGACATCTAGGAAGTGGGTAGGGGGAGGGTCCTAGGGCCGCCAAGCCTCCTGCTTTCCGCTGGCTCAGAACGCTGCCAGCCATTTCCCCGTTGTCATTTTGAACAAACAGGGGTTGGTCTCCCCTCTCTGCCTGTCCTGGGGTGATAATCAGCAATATTAGGAATGGGGGGTTCAAGTCTGGGCCCAAGGCCCTATAGCTGTGTGATCTTCTGGCTTCGTGGACCTTGGGCTCAAGCGTCGTAGACAGACAGCTCTGCCGCCTACCAGCGGTTTCATCTTGGATCTATCACTTAAGCTCTCTGAAACTCAGCGTCCTACCTCTAAAATGGGCCCATTACCAACTGTGACGACAGGCATTTCACATGTTAGAAGAGGAGTCCATAAATGTAAAAATATCCAGCACAGTGCTGGCTTAACACAAATCCTCCATACAAGTGCGCTTCCTCTCCGAATGTCACAAACTGGGGGTAGGAGCTGAGGTAAACTGTTGTCAGAGCACAGGCAGGAGGTGTGGGGTGGGGGTGGGGGGCCCAGAGGAGCAGCTGGGCCGGTGGGTGGATGGTGGGCGGTATGATGTGAATGTTAGGGGTTCTGTCAGTTTGTCTACACAACCACTGAATTCTCCTGCAGCTAGAAGCTGTCCAGAAGCAGGAACACTCATGCCGGCAGACCAGTGTGGGCTTGGGCAACAGCCTGACGTAAGTGGATTTGGCTAGGCGGCTGGAGCATTGGCAGCCGAACACCGAGCCCAGCAGCCCCATCAGCACAGTGTTGAAGGTACTCCCAAGACTCCGGGTGTTTCTTAGCAACTGCCCTATTTGGGGGAACACGGAGTGCCACCACGAAGCTAGCTTGGAAGCATGTGCAAAACAGCTCCCCCAACCACCACGCAGTCCCCCCCACCCCATGTCCCGCCAACAGCCTGGCCTCCTCAGGTCAGCCGCTCCTTCCCAGAGCAGTGTGACCAGACTAGAAAACCTTCCTGAAGCTATCAGCTACCCAACCGCCCTCCCTCACTGGGCAGCTTCCAGGACCAAAAGCTTCCAGAAAGGCCCTGGTTATCCCCTCAGCCCCCAAGCAAAAGTGTAGTTGCCATCTGTTGTACTTCAAACCATCTAAGCAGCTGACATGACAGGAAGGGGACAAAAAAGACACCTAACAAAAACACCAGACCCCTAACACTCAGAGCCAGAGCTGGGCATGGGGGGGGGGCATGTGTGTGGGGGGACAGCTTTGATGTACAAAACACTCCTGAACAGAGCCCAGGAGAGATGGGTCTTCTGTGGAATTTCACCACCAACAGAAGCCTTCCAGAAAGTTCCAGGATGCAAACGCTTACTGGACTTTTGTTCTTTCTTCACTCTGACAGACAGTAGTACATCATTTTATCTTCATAAAATTTATTTTGGGGAATTAGAGAACTCTGCCAGGGCCAGGCTTCTTGGCACAGGCAGGCGATCTCAGATATGTATTATTAACATGAACATTTTCCTGTCGTGATTGCACACCCAATTTAAAATAAATTATCCAATTAAGTTGAGAAGGTGACGCGTTCTACTTCCAGGAATATGCTGCCAGAGACACTGTCTTGACTGTTCTCCCCTGAACCTCTTCCAATTAAGCAGAGACCGTTCGGGACACTGTGAGGATAAGCTGGGATGTTGCTGTGGAGACCGGAGCGTTTTTTCATCATATCGCCGTTGCAATCTCCTGATGAGAAGGGAGCTGGCAGAGCTCTCAGCCTCCCCCTGGGAGGAATGCTCACCGCCAACAACAACAAGGACAAAAGCTCTGTTGGACGGAAAAAGGACGAGGGATTGCGTCAGCTTCCAGGTCTCCTGCAGCCAGCTCCGAGAGTCTGCGGCTGGAGCTTCCTCCCGGAAGTCAGCTGCCCCGTGTGCAAGCCGGCCGTGCAGCCCCACCGGTGGGCAGATCCTGGGAGGGGCACGCATGCCCTGACCTGAAGGGGCCACAGGGCCAGCTCGGGGCCAACTCAGTCAGCCCCGAGAAGTCGGTATGTGCTAACCTGGCCAAAAAGATTGGGGCTTGGGGGCACAGAGGGTGAAGCGGGACACCATGAATGCCAAGAAGAGCATGGGGAGATAAAGAGGTTTCTTTCTAAAATGCAAATCTGCCCACAGCACTCTTGCGCTTCCAGCCGTAGCCATGAAGTTCCAACTGTTCCACATAATGCGCTGCACACTCCGTGCCCCACTCACTCTTCCAACCCCATGTCCCCCTTGTTCCCTGCAGAACCCTGGGACTCCCCTGGGAAGCCAAAACTCAAACTCCTAGCCTCATGCACATATTGTTCCCTTTGTCAGTGAGTCCCTCCCCAACATGGTCCAGCCTGATCAACCCAATCTCATTGCTCCGGGCCTGGGCAGGTGTCCTGACCTCCGGGGTCTTTCCCTCTGCCTTTACTTTCTGCAGCTTCCCTGGAAGATGCTGGCGCCAGGGCCAGGCTAGCATTCTGCTCTAACTGCCCGCGCAGGTCTGTCTCCCCAGCCGCCGCACAGCCAGCCGAGGGCAGCAGCTGTGTTTTTAAAGGTAGGGCTGAACCTGGGAAGAAAGAAAGCACAGGTGAAAGAAAGAGGGAAAGAATATCTTCTCAAGAGGGATGGAGAACTAAAAACCTCCCAGAAGCTACGGAAGACGGGGGATCCCAGCAGCACGTGATGCCCCTCAAGCATGGGCCCATGGGTGTGGGCAGTTGTGGGGCCACTCACAGGCACGCTCTGGGCTTTGAGCGCTCTCTCCTCTCCACTCCACCGTGAGAGGTTTAAGAACCAGGTCTGAGTTGTTAACGAGTGAAGGAGTCATTAATCTCGTTCACAAAGCCAATCTCTGAAAGACTGCAGAGGTTGTAGAAGGACCTCTAGAAGAATCCATTTCACTCTAAGAGAGATAAAAAAAATCAAACTATACCCCGCCCCCCCGCCCCCCAAATTCCAACCATCAGAACTACAACGAACGAAGCCACATCCCAGGACACAGAGTGAGACTATGGGAAACGAGTGGGTTGGGGAGGGTGGTCTTGACCTGAGCAGGCAAGAACTAGCTGGTTTGGGGGCTCACGGGCTTGGACGCAGCCTCCTCCCTTATCTGCACATGTCCCAAGCTGACCGGGCGCCTTCGGTCCATGCCCGAGGAATACAACGGGCTGCGTCCTAACCTGGGCATCACTCCTTCCTTGGAATTCTACCTGGGTTTGCCCAGCAGCCTCTTCAAAAGCTATACGTGGGGGCAGCAGGTCCTTGTCAGTGCGTAGCTGCAACCCCCTGACCTCCCAGCCTTCCCTAATGGTGTGTGTGACGGGCAATCTCCAGATACGCAGACGGAGGAAGGAACACCAGAGGTCTCCTATCATGGCTACGGCTAAGCCAGGACGGGTCCAAGTCCCCTACTAGAGTTCGCTCCTCCAGCGCAGAAGGGGGATCCTTCATCTTTCCGTCCACCCTGGGGACCCAGCCCAGGGCTGGGCATGTGACAGGCCCTCCGTGACACGCCTATCATAGACTCTAGCTTCACACCTGCTGTTGAGTCTAGCTGCTGTCCCGATCACACAGTTTTCCTTCAGAATGTGTGGCACTGATCATAATTTTGAAAATCTGAATGAAACTCCAGTAGTGTCTGAAATATATGTGAAATATATATGAAACATATGACAAACGACGTATGTCTCCCAAGCAGAGATGCTGAATCTTACCATCCCCTCCCTGCACCCCGTACCTGTGAATGGGATCTTTAGAAATAGGGTTCTGCAGACCTAACTGAGCTAAGAGGAGGTCATGAGAGTGGTCCTAATCCAGTAGGACTGGTGTCCTTAGAAGAGGGAAATTCAGAGAGAAACACACAGGAATAACATCACGTGACAAGCCAGGCAGAAACCGGAGTGATGCGGGTGCTGGCCGAGGGATACAAGGACCCACGGCCCCCACCAGAGGCTAGGAAGAGGCAAGGAAAGATCCACCCAGAGCCTCGGAGGGAGCATGGCCCTGCTGACACTGACCTTCGACTTCTGGCCTCCACGTCTGTGAGACAATACATTTCTGTTGTTCTAAGCCACACACTCTGTGGTTACAACCGTCCAGGACACTAATCCAGTTTTGTGCGGTATTAACAGGCACCTGTCACACAGTGCCGGGAGTTTCATCAGCCCGGCTAACAGAGGGGACGAGCGCTGGGGGTGTGTACTTAGCAGGTGCCTGACACCTTGCACACGAGTTCACACCATCCGCTGAGGGAAGGTGCTGCTACGAAGCTCCCTTAACCATGGGGAAATGGACACTCAGAGGCCGGGCGTCCACTCCAGCCCAGAGAGTACTGAATGCAAAGCTCCTGCGGGCTGCTCCAACTGGGGCTGCTCAGAGAAGGGTGCTCCTCAGAGGCGCAAGGAAGCATCATTGAAATAGTAAAGCATCTTAGTCACTGAATTTCAGAAGGGCCTCCATATACAAAGATAGGCAGTTGGGTAAAGAAACTATGGTCATCCATCCTCAGTCACCCAGGATCCGACTCATCAGACCTCTAGGTGTGCTCACGTAGGAAAGCGGTACACAGGTCCAAACTTTCTTCTTTGCAGTTGTCTGAATTTTTCAAATTAGCGATGAGGATCACTTCTCTGGCTAACACTTGGTAGCACCTACTGTATTTTGAGCACGATTCTCAGGACCGACTGTGTGTGAACTCAGCTGACCCACACCCCGCCCCACCACCACGGTACAGGCTCTACTATCAGACCCATTTTAGGAAGGAAGCTGAAACTGAGAGGGATCAGGCAGAGCACTCACAGTGGAGCTGGATTTACACCCAGCAGTCTAGCCCCAAGTCCATGCTGTGAACCACCTTGCTATAGTGATGGATGGTGGGGGGGGTGTGGAGGGGATTGGGAGGGGGGAAGTTTCTTGAGGAATGACAATTAAAGTGTTTCAGCCCCAAACAGATACAATTAGCCCTTGTACCATTCGCTCTGATGCCTTCTACAAAGTACTGCACACATTTTCCACTTTTTTTTCCCCTCTGTCCATGTCTAATATTCTGGAATGAGCTAAAAATATAACCTACAACAACAACAAAAAATAATGGCATTCTTATGCTTGCAGGAAAGCTTCCCTATCAGGACACACCAAGGGAGGGGCAGTTTGAGCCAACAGTGAGGAGATGCAAGCTAGCAACGGACAGAGCAGCCAACGGGAGAGAAGAATACAGCCGAAAGGGTGGGGAGCCACCCACCTTAGGCCACCTGTAGAGCACACTCTGGATGGATGGACAGGACTGGAGAATGGAGGAGGGGCTGGGGAGGACGCTGAAAGGCAGAGAGGGTCACACCGAGAGCGGGGAACCGTGAGGAATGCCTGCGGAGCACGATGGGACACAAGGAGGAGCAAGTGGCCAGGAGCTTCCCATTCACAGACCCTCCCCCATTCCGCCTCTCAGGTCAGAAACCAAACCTTGTGAGACTGCCACTTTTGTGGGGTCCAAATGGTCAGATGATGGCAATTTGTTACGGTTCAATGTATACACATAGTCACAGAGAAACACTGGCAAGGTTGAGAAAAGTGCTGAGCATGGGGGCACCTGGGTGGTTCAGTGGGTCAAGCATCTGACTCACGGTTTCAGCCAAGGTCGTGCTCTCAGGCTCGCGGGACAGAGGCCCTCATGGGGCTCCGCGCTCAGCAGGGAGTCTGCTTGAGATTCTCTCCCTCCCTCTTCCTCTGCCCTGTGCCCTGCTCACATGTGGGCTCTCTCTCTCTAAAATAATAAAATCTTTTTAAAAAGTGTTTATCACGAAATGTAAAATCTACTGTAATGTTTGTAACCTTTGCGTTTCTCCCCGTTCCCCCTCCCCCCCTTCCTCTCCTCTCCTTCAGTCTCTGCCCCCTCTTCTTTCCTTCCTTTGTATTTTAAGCTGTATCAGGAATCTAATGATCACACTTACTCATCACTTCAGGGCATTTCATGAGAAAGATTCAAATGCCTGTGTGCACACATGTGTACTGTGTACATGCCTATGTATAGTGTGTACACGTGTGTACCACACACACATGTATATTACATATACTTGCATGGATACTGTATACACGTGGACGTGTGCTGTGTGCACATATGCATATTAGCATGTGTACTGCATACATGCACAGGTACATTGGGCTTGCACACATACATTGCCTGCACCTATGTGTTGTGCACACACATATATTGCGTGCATGTGCATGCATGTTGCATACATGTGAATTGTGTGCATGCATAGGTGCATGGCACACCTGTGTGTAATGCACACACGTGTGCAGTATGTACACACATGTAGCACACACATATCGTATGTCCATGCGTGTGTCTTGTGTACATGTGAGTGTACTGTGTACACGTGGAAGGAAGGACATAAAGTGTCCTCCCGTGGTGGCCACGCCTGTGTGACTCGCGGGACAAGAGCTGCTCCTGTCCTCACTGTTCCCATGAGCTGGCTGCTCACAGGTCACGTGGCCAAACCTCAGGTTCAGCGCTGGTGGGAGAGGAAAGGGCAAGAGGGCGAGGAGGTCACAGCGACCACTCAGACCCCGGACCCAACGGGAGCAGGGCCGTGCGGTACTGCAGGGCTCAGTAAGAAATGAAAATCACCTCTGTGCTACCTAATGGCCTCCTCGAAACTCGGGTGTTCAGGAGGCAAAGAAAATGAATGGCCCAGGAGGTAAAGTGTTTGCCTTGTGGCCAGGAATGCAGGCAGACAAGTCAGGTCCAAGTCCGAGGCTACTGCTTCCCAGAGAGGCCGTGGGTCCAGCAACCCGGGCTGCTGCGTTTAAATGAGGCGAAGCGTGGGAAGTGCCCACAGCTCCAGGCCTTAGACACAGAAGGTACCAAAGTGTGCTGGGCGACTGAAGCCCCGAACCTGCTCTCCCCAGAGACTTAGAAAGTCTGCCCAAGGGAGAGCAGGTGTCTTCTCCATAGGAATGGCTCTACCGGCCTTTGGATGAGTCCCTTGCAGCCCAAGGTCTCCCTTCATGCTGAAGACCCTGCATCCTTAGCCCTGGTGCCTGGGCCACAAGGAGAGTCGCAGGTACTGAGACAGGGCCCCTAATCTTTGATGTCTTGAATTAAAACAATGACATTTTTCTAGTCTCAAAGCCAGGCTTTTAGGCACCCTGCCAACAGGCAAGACGACTGTTTTCCTTCAGAGGGCTCCCCCCCACCCCATTCCCATTGTGTAACTTAGAACCTGGGAAAATATGCAAAACAATAAACCATCTGCGAGTCTTTCAGACGGTGCAATTTGCAAGAAATGCTTTTACTTCTTCGTAGGACTCTGCATTAAACCAGGACTAATTAATTGCTACATTAAAGGAAAGCACCTTTAACATTTCAATGACATAATCATATGTAATCATGATCATATAAAGGAACACTTTATAATTAATGATGTCTCCACTTCCTGAAATGTGTAATCCTTCTGTCTTGAATTCCAAAGAGGTTGGCAAAAGGCAGGCACTAAATATAGATCAGGAACTAATATTTAAATCAGCTTTTAATTCACCTTTCAATACGAACTGCAAATCCAGAACAAAAGCTTACCCTTATTAGGACTCTTAAGTCTTTGTGTCTGTGGGGCTAAATATACAGCACCAACAGATCCTCGCAGAGAGGGCCAAAATTACAGGCCTGAAATGATTACCTCTGAAGAGCAATAATTTTGCCCTCGCAGCCACATTAACTGCTTTTCCAGAAATGCATTAGAACTCACCCCAACTGTCCTTGCTTGGCAACTGGGCTGTGTCACCACTTAACAAAGCGCTCTGTCTCCTCTCTGTGACTTAAAAAGGAAAATGGCTTTCCTTTTAATTAGGGAAATTTCCCACAAAGGTGCAAAGCCCGGGGTGGTAGCAAGCATCGTTCTTTTTTTTTTTTTTTTAAGATTTTTATTTATTTATTTCAGAGAGAGAGAGACAGCGAGAGGGAATACAAGCAGGGGGAATGGGAGAGAGAGAAGCACGCTCCCCACTGAGCAAGGAGCCTGATGTGGGGCTCGATCCCAGGACTCTGGGATCATGACCTGAGCCAAAGGCAGACGCTTAAGGACTGGGCCACCCAGGTGCCCCAGCAAGCATCGTTCTAAGCATTGAACGTGTTTATCTTCGTAACAATGCCGAGATGGTACTAGTATGATCCCCCTCATATAAATGAGGACACTGCAGCTCTGAGTTGCTAAATAACTTGCCCAAGCTACCAACGTTCCAGGAAAGACCCATCTGAGTGAACGGCAGACCAGTCGGGATGCGCAGACTTTCTAGATCTTAACGTTCATTCTGTCACTCAAGCAACTGACAACAAGGAAGGCCTGAGAACCTCCTGACAACTAATTTCTACTGTGAGCAAAGGTCTGCAGCAACCTCTAAGGGAAAATGCAGACGGAACAAAATTCGACCCATAGGAACATGCAAAGGGCTTCTAGGAAAAAAAAAAAAAAAATCCCTATGGCACAGCTTTCCCTTCCACCAGAAAAACCTGCACAAATTGCCTCCATCTGATGTTTCTAATCTGCTTCATGGTCCACAACCATCTGCTTTCACCAGGGAAAGGAGCAGGCGGCGCTCCATGCGAGCAAGGCTCAAGGGTTTACCTTGTCATAATAGTATCGAAGGGCTCTGCTCAGCTTATCGTAGTTCATGTTCGTTTTGTTCTTCCGCAGGCCCCACAGTTTGGCCACTTCTTCTGCTTTGAGGAGCTTGAATTCACCATCGTTGGAGGTCCAGCAGATCAGATGCTCATGTTTCTGGTCCAGCAGCAACTGCAACAGGAACTGCCACAGCGTGATTGCACTCTCCATACCTGCGGGGGAGAAGGCGGGCAGAGCCGTCAGTGCGGGTGCCCACCTGGACGGCGGCCGGGGGTGGCCTCGGGCCGGACGCCTCGGCTCCTGCCCTCCCTTCCACAGGGAACCCAACAAAACACCGCTTTTGCATCGACCCCACAGGCCACTGGGACTCAGGTGCCTTCTGGAGGCATTTTTGCAAACAGCCCCGATTCAGAAATACCAGGAAGCCCTGTGATCCCTGTAGTCACGACAGGCGTCCCCTCCAGCCAGGGGGTGGCATCGGGAGGAACGTGAAAGCGATTCACGAGCTCCCACTTGCATGATGAGTCCCCATTCCAGCGAGTCCCCTCTTAACACCGGAGTCTGTTCCCAACCAGACTCTTGACTGCTTTGTTGGTCAGTCTCGGAGCCCGTGATCTGCTGTGAATCTGGACCCCATGACGAGTGGGGGCTGGGCTCTGCCTGTCAGCGTGACTACATGCCGCGCTGCCCAGGGAAGGGTCTCTGTGGGGCTGCTCGGTGTCTTCCCCGGACTTCGAAACTGAGCGCGGTGCCACATGTCTCGGGGCCCAATGGACACAGCTTTGTGAACTGACGATCACCACCGCCACGTGAAGAGCCCTTTGCTTCACCAGACATTTGTCCTGTTACAGATCAAACCCATGGCCACAACCGCTCCGATGGGAAAAGCATTTTTCCCAGCTATGACTGGATTAGAAAATACTCTTTTCCTTTGACTCTGGTGTAGACTTTGTAAGGGCTTTTCCTTCTAAAATGCTGTTCCCTAGCCTTGGAGCCTGGTAAACTCCTACTTACCTGTGATGACCCAGTTGTGAGGGAACTTCCCTGAAGAAATATTTTCCCCTTTCCCCCCAGGTAGTTCCTTATCTTCAGACATTTGAGGACTTTCATGGCAACGGGCACTGATTCTACTACTAATACTAATGCACTTATTATATCCACGGTTGTTAAAGTAGTAGGTGACCAGGATTAAGGGGGGTAATTCATCATGACAAGCACTGAGTGACATCTGCACCTGCTGAATCACTGTATCATACACATGAAAAGAACACTGCATGTTAACTATCATGGAATGAAAATAAGATTTAAAAAATAAAAATAAATCCTCTCAACGAAGGGGGGAGAAAACATTCATTGCATGAGGAAAGAGGTGGTTGGGCTGGTCCCCTGTCACAGCTGGACACACCGAGTGCCCCGGCTTTCACTCTGTGCTGAGTGGGGGTGAGTTGAGGGGTGCCAGGTTGAGGAAGCCAGGGATGACCAGAGGGTGGAAAATTGGCTTCCAGCTGGAGTTTCAAAAGCAAGCTGGGGGTGGGGACCGAACCAGAGAACACTAGGGTTCCCCACAAGGAGAGCAACAAGGAGATGCTGAAGCCGAGGGGTACTGAGCAAGGGGCATGAGTCCAGGACACCTGATAGCCAGGATAACTTCCTTCCAGGACCCCTTTGGGCCACTGGTTGTGTCAATTCCACAACACCTTCCCCGCATCTTCTTAAAGGGGCAGCCTTCAGGTGGACAAGTTACTTTTCTCCCACATGGGAACGGACATGTCACCATCCAACAAGCACTCACTTCTTTCTTCCTTTTCACATATTTAGCCAAAAGAACACATTATTTTTTTTCTCTCTAAGCAACCACGGGCTTTTCAGTTAAAGGAAAGCAGATTAGGAATGATCTCCAAAAACCCATAAGGCATTTTATTTATGGCTCTTTAAAGGAGATAGTCTTTCCAGAAATGAATCTTCGCCACCATGGCCACTCGGTCTGTGAGACAGTAAATCATGTCACTGTTAGATCAAAACCGCCCCTGCATTTCAAGAGTCTTGTAAGCACAACTGCCGTGATGTGTGGCAGCTGCCAGCCCGGGTTCCCAATATGACCCACCCTCCTGATTATTTGTGGATAAGCCACAGGCTCGCTTCTCATCGTTGGCACTAAGAATTGCGAACAGGCGTCTCAAATTTTTTGGTATTCTTTTGGCCCAACACTTCAGACAGTAAGCTTTAAAATATCTTGGAAACTTCAAGCAGATGCTCAGAGGAACTGCTCCAAAGGGCAGAAGGCTGCCCGTGGGTCTGGAAGTCTGGAGGGCAGGGGCGGCCGGGCCTCTGGCTCGGGCACCAGGGAGGGAGGCGGTCAGCCACCTGCATGTTCAAGGACTCAAACCAGCATGTTCCAGATGGGACAAAGGAAACCTATCTGTGTATTCAAATGTATTTACACTTTCTGCTTCTGCCAACCAGGACTCCTAAAGCCTCTGGTGCTGTCTGAAACCCCCATTCATGGGACCCCAACCCCAGGTATGGGAACCATGTTCTCTGGGCATAAGTTAGGAGGATGAAACGTTCTCCATCTTCCTCCCCTTCTCCTATTGAAGTGACCACACAGCCGTGCACGAGGTGGGGGGGGGGGTGCAGCTCTTTCTCCCCACCCCAGTGAAATTTGACCTTGACTGTAGGACTCCATCTGGCCAATGCAACATTCACTGGAAGGCATGACCATGCTGATCCTGAGCCAAGGTCTAAGAAGCGCCACATGTTTGCACTTTTCCTCTCATGCTCCTGTCCCTGCTGTGAGGCTACTGCCCCGAAATGAAACACAGGGAGCCAACATGAACTCAGCCCAAAGCCTTGAGCCCGGGCCCACGACCCACAGGCTAAGGCAGCATCCCTGAAGCTCACCGCGGGAAACAGAAGTGCCATGGTGCACCAAGGACGCGTGGGCCCGGTTGTCAGGTGGCACCATGGCGGCCAAAGTTGACTATGACAACATGCAGTGTCTCTGCTTTCCAAAAATTCTCTCTTCAAAGGAGTGCCGTTATCTTCGCACTGCAGGGTCGCATTCACAATCGTGAAGTGCGTCTAGACATGAAAAACACGTGCTGAACAGTGCCAGGGGTAGGGGTGGGGGTTGGCTGACCTGATCTCACTGCAAGGGCCACCAGCTGGCCAAGGAACCACCAGGGCCTTAGAGAAAGGCAGAAGAAGAAAAGAAAAGAGGGCGATGAACAAGAGTAGAGGAGCAAGTGGTGGGGGTGGGGCCCCACATCAGGGTCTCCTGGGTTTCTGGAGTAGAGGAAATGGGCCAAGGGAAGGCACGGAGCTGCGAACCGGACTTCACAGAGCTGCCCCTGCCAAGCGCTTAGAGACCAGCAGGGTGGGCCTTGGAACCTTCCTTTCCCAGCCCTCCCCCCAAGTCTCCCACACTGAGGTGTCACAGTCCGACGACCTCTGAGGACTGGAGGATTCCTTAGAAGTGTGACTGCCACCACTCTACAGGCGGGGATCTTGGCATCAAGCCACTCTTGCGTAAAGCACAGCGAGCCGGGTGCGGGGGTCCTCATTCTCGCCTTCTGCAGCTTTGCTGGCCACTCCTGTGTCCTCACTGGCCTTCCAGTGTCAATGAATGTAGAGCACACACATCTTTATTGTTGGAAATCCCAGCCACACGCGACTCAGAAATCTGTCCTGGGAGTTTATAATCACACCTATGAACAGGTCGTCCCCTTCAACCATGGGCAGAGGTAATTCTGGGATGGGGGGGGACGTGGCTCCAGGCCCTCCCAGCCCTCTGGGCGCTAATCACCCAGATGATTAAAACACCATTAAAACAAGAGGGTATGTGGGCAACGGCTGGGGGGGGGGGGCAAGAGGCCCCCAGCTGACATCCCTGCGATGGTTCTCTCCATTCAAGGGCACTTGCTGTGCTGCTTTTAGCTTCAATCCTAATTTATTTTAATTACGATTAAATACATTTAATCAACATTTACGCAGTTGTTTCCACATACAATTACGCTCACAATCTATCACCTCTGCCTGTGACAAATTCTGCCCCCTCTGGGACACTGGAAAAGATTCTAACGCCATGACTGGGAAGCATGCCCTTCCAACAACGACCAGCACTGAACATATTCGCAAGTTCATCCAAATGAGTACTTCTATCACCAGAGAAAAGTTTTAAAATTAATTCTTTTCTTATTCTTTGACACCTAGAATCTTTAATAAAGCACTCGGTCTTAAAATGCAGGTACAGGGACGCCTGGGTGGCTCAGTTGGTTAAGCGGCTGCCTTCGGCTCAGGTCATGATCCCAGGGTCCTGGGATCGAGTCCCACATCGGGCTCCTTGCTCGGCAGGGAGCCTGCTTCTCCCTCTGCCTCTCCAGGCCTCTCTGCCTGTGCTCGCTTGCTCTCGCTCTTCCTCTATAATAAAATGTGTTTCACGGAAAAAAAAAAATGCAGGTACAATAAAGTCCAATTTCTCCGGCTGCCATCCTAAGGAACGTGAGCAATCTAGAGAGCATACTATAGCTCTTATTAAGCAAGAAGTTCAAGAAAGAGTGGATACTTGAAGTTTACGTTTGATATATTATTATGCAAACGGAGACCTGCTTTAAGTTAAAATATTTCCTCAGCCTAACCTCCTGCAGCGGGAGTCCCCACAATCCCCTGCTTAAAATATGCAGAACACATGAAAGAAATTGCTACAGATCTTTTAAAAATATTCCCCACGTCGAATTTTTGCTCATGAGAAAATGCTTCTCTTTCCCCTTCCCCTGCCCAGACCTGATCTTGAACGTACACAGTTTTGTCTGGTCACGTCACGCCATTCTTTATGCAAAAATCAAACTCTGCACTTCAATATTTAGGAGATCAGTCCATTTCTGATCTTACGAGAAGAGGTGCCTCCCAGCATCAGACACTTGGCCTTCCTCTGGCTTCCCCTCAAAGAGGACAGTGCCCGCCCTGGCCAGACCCACCTCCAGAACAAAGCCACCCGCTGGTTGCCTAGCGCTCCTCTCCCTTTGTAATTTACAGCCCAGATCTCGCCACACACGGGAGTTTCGTTAGATACTTAAAACAGTTTGTCCAATTTGAATAACACACATACTTCCTTTTAAAGGAGCGAGGGGGGAAATAGGTTCCCTGTGTTGACAGATGATTTTCATTAAAACTCCTACTATATTCTCCCTTCAATATAAACAATACTGGATATAAGCTCCTTAAGGTTTATGATTCTTACATAATGATAAAACAAAGTTTACAAAGCAGATGCCTGCCATGTCCCATTCAAATTACTGATTAATTTTATATGTGACAGATGATGTTTTGCTGAAAGATGTCCCAAACTCACAGCAAGGTTATGGCAATGACTGAGCCAATGAAGCCCTTTTGAGTAAGATATATTTTATACCACTATACCCTATAAAGATTCAATTCTCTCCCCACCTCTTTCAAAATATATATATATATATACATACATTTTTTTTTGAGCGTTCACATTATGCCAAACACCATCTGGGTATTTGGGAGGGATCAGTGAACAGAAGAGACGAAGACCTCAGTCCTCATGCAGCTCACATCCCAGCAGGAGAAGACAGGCCATTCACAACAACAAACATAGGAATATTGACTATAGTGTCGGGAGAACAGCTGTACAGGAAAACACAGCCAGAGCAGGTTAAGGGGGTGGGCACCTGGGGGGGGGCGGGGCTTGAGCAGAAGGTCGTGGAGAAACTTACTAAGAAGCTATGGGTTGAGAAATTCCTTTGTTAAAGCAATTCTGGGGGTGCCTGTATGGCTCAGTCAGTTGGGCGTTTGCCTCCAGCTCAGGTCATGATCCCAGGATCCCAGGATCCAGTCTGAGTCCTGCATCAGCAGGGAGTCTGCTTCTCCCTCTCCCACTCCCCCTGCTTGTGCTCTCTCACTGTCAATAAAATCTTTTTTTTTTTAAATTTTCAAAATGAGTAACAACATTGTTCTCATACAGATATAAAAATGAAAACATGGTAAAGATTTTATTTTACTCACTAATCGAGGAGGGAACTAGACAGACCTTTGTAACAAGGTTAAAAATATCCAAACGGCAGAAACATTTGTAGATCAGAAACACTGAAATGAAGGCACACAGGGGGCAAACCTGAGGGTGGGAGAAAAATCAACTGAGCTGAGAGAGAAAGACAGAATAGAATTTGCATATCTATAGACAATAGCTACTTTGCTGTCACTTATCTATAATTAACAGAGTTGTAAATTAGCTTCCCGAAAATCAGAACCACATCACCCAGAGGGTGCAGTGTTTCACTGAAGCACAATTATTCCCTACAACCTGCAGCAGTGAGGGAGTGAGCCACTTTGTCTGGAAGGTTGGGGGGGGGTAAGAGCAGACGCAGGAGCCAGCCCCTCTGGTTTCCAATTCAAGTACCGGTCCTATCTGACTGTGAGACCTTGCCTAAATTCCTTAACCTTTCTGTTCCTCACCATCCTCGTAAGTAGAATGGGGAGGGTGATAATAAAAGTATCTCTTTTACAAGGCTGTTGTAAGGATCACTCGAATTACTCATCATGCCCTTGAACTACACCCGCTACCTGGTGTTATTGATATGTTTACTATTATTTTTTAAGCAACGAGGAAACCTCTTCATAGAGTGTGCTGTGAGGTCATTTGGCTTTCACGTAGCTCAAAGGCGTCATTTAGATATTGTATCACCTTGGTGTTTTTGTTCATTAGGCAATGAGCCCAGTGAAGTCACTGGAATCCAAGGAGACTCTTTAGCTCTTTGGGGATAGTTTATATGTTTATGTGGTTTTTTAAACTATCATCAAAAATGAAAGGACAAAAAAATTTTTTTTTTAAATTCTGAGAAAATTCAGATCCCTGCGCACATATTTGCTGACTCCGGCTTAAGAAACATTGGTTCCGGACACTCGGCCAGAGGCCTCCCAGCTGCTATGAGCCCATGGTTGCCCACAGCTCCCCTGGGGCTAACTCCACTCCAGGTCTCATGGTCCTGGAGGGGGCAGCGCAGAGAGTCACACAGATGAAAGCTACTGGGTCAGAAAAAGATAAGTGTTCTAAAGTTACATCCTAAGGGACATCTGTGACAACATGCTTATGACCGCTGGTGCTGGAGCCCACATAGGTAGTTTCCCCAGGCCTGTCCAGGCAGCAGATGCGGAGAGGAGGGGGCAGAGCTGGCCGCCCATTAGGGCTTGTCTTCTGGCCCTGGGGAGAGACCCCTAAGCAGACTGTGTGTCACCTTCTACCCCTCATTCTGTGTTTTCAACTCTTCTAGAAGTTTTTAAAGACTGCGAATAGTATCCTTGATTTATTCTCGAATCCGAATGGAGCCACAGAGAGAAGGATGCAACATACTGGACACAGCAATCACAGTCACCAGCCTGGCTGCCCTCCTCTGCCTCCTTGAGAGCCACCGGACCGCAATGGCAATGCCCCAGGTTCAGCCTCTCCACATCCTTCCCTCCAGTCAAGGGCAGTAGCCCCCAGTCCCTCCCCCGCTCCCCTGCACACTTCCCCTGGCCCCTGGGGGTCCAATGAACACCCAGCACAAAAGAAGAGACAGCTGTTCCCTCCCCAGGGCAGGGAAAGCCCTGCACTCACCAACAGGGGGAGACCAGTAAACGCAGCAATCATCCCGATGCTAAACCCAGTGCCTCGAACAATAGGCACTAAGAACTAAGAAGACCGGAAGGCCACCGGGCTCCTCCCACATGAAAGCAACATACACGTGTACACACACACACACACACACACACACGTACACACGGGTGCACACACACTCATGCCACAAATCTTTTCAGCATTTCTCACGGTCTGCCTCACAGAGTTAATCATTCATCCATTCATTCATTCATTCACTTATCTGTATTTTCTAATCCTAAGAGCCTTATCTTTGCCTTCTGTGTACACTGCCTGTAGTTTTATTAAGCCCTCACCCTCCATCAAGCCCTTTCCCTGTATTATCTCATTTAATTCAAAAACACATCCATTTTCTGTTCCTACTTTGTAGATGAGAAAATGGAGGACCAGCCACAGAAAAGCAGGGGCCCTAGAATAGTCTATCCCGTGTGTGGTCAACAACCCAGTGCTAACTGTTGGTCACCAGCCCACGATAGGAGTACAGAAACCAAGAATAAGTATATGGAGACTTCTACTGCCACTTGGCACTATCACTATATCCCATATGTGATCCGTGTGGGTTCATCTTACTGGCACAAACTACAAACTAGACACTAGTCAGAATCGTGAAGTGGGACCACACTAACATGTTTTATATTTGAGGTTTTTCAACTGTAACCCAAAAGTATACAAAAATCTAGAATTCACTGATTTCATTAAAAGATTTAAATATAACTATAACTTTATAGGAAAAATTATGGGAACTGGCAACTAACCAAGAAGTTACTGTAAATGCAATATTTGCTTTTAGATGAATGTTAAGAAAAAATTAATATCCCGAGTTTGTGGAAACGGGGTTGCAAAATCTCTTTTCTAGTGCTGTCAACATACCTCTGTGAGACTGGCTTCTCTCCAGTGTAATTGAAAAAAAAAAACCACAAGAATAGTTTAGATACATCATCTCTTGCAAATAGCATTATTGTATCCAACCTAGATTGAATTCATTAGTGAGCAAGAACCAAACTCTTACTCCATGAAAAGTTCAGTGCTAACAAATATGGTGTGCGTTCAAAGTGCGCTTATAGGCATTTAATACAGGGACTCTCTAGCTCACTTACAAACTTTTTGTTTGGTTTAAATTACTACATAGAAAAAAGTTTCCAGTATTAATAATGATCTATATTAATTGCCTTTGCATGCACTTTCAAGGACTATGTAGTTTTTTTTGTAATTTTCCCTCATTACACTTATTCTATTTATTGAAATGTCATTTCATGCCTGTAAAGTCTATCATTAAAAATCGGGCTGCTATTTTGGTATCTTTGTTCTTTTTTTTTTTTTTTTTGTATGTCCCAAAATTATCAGTCCACAGTTTCTCAGAAGTTTTTAAGAAGTAGTCCCTTCCCACTGATGGCTTGAGAAGTACTGGTCCCAAACGCTGACTCAGTGAGTATGGATCTTTGTTTTGCTGACTCACCTATCCTCAGTTTAGATCAGTGACAGGTCAGCCTGGACACACCCAACAAACATTTGTCTCATGAGTGAATGAATAAATAAAACTGCGTTTAGCTCCATGCCACAGCCTATGCCCTTACGTGCTCTGTAACACTGCAGGGAACATGCACGAGAATCAGGATTAGGCTCTTTGGAGAAGGCTTTCCAGAGGAGGGAGAGTACTCACCCTTCACACTATAGGATGGGTCAAATTTTAAAGGGGCGAGAGTAGAGAGGCAGAAGTCCGCCCACAGCAGGCTTGGAAGCATCAGCAAAGGCTAAAGCAAGAACTGGCCTGGGAGGCTGGAAGGGAATGCACCTGCAATTTACCCAGAGGCAACCTCCGCCCACCCAACTTTGAGCCAGAAGAACAGAAGTCACCCAGCAGCAGGGGTTCTGTGCTCCCTTCCAAGCCTCCAGCAGCTGACAGAAGACTCGGTTCTACCCACCACTGCCAGCACTGCCTGGGCCCCCTGAATCAGCACTCTGAGGCCAACTCACAATGAACCTTATAGTGTAAGTGAATCTCAGAGACCCACTCTTTGCTAGGGGCCCTGGTAATTTTCTATTTCTAACTTGAAGGAGGTGGTCCAAAGACAGTCTCTTCAAAATGCTTAAGCTTCAAGCCGCACAAAACGTAGCCGTGCCCCTGGGGAACATCTCTTCACAATGGTTCTTTACTTCCAGAAGCTGCTTTCCCTTCTCTCGGAAGTGGGCCTTCTATCTGTCTGCCACAAGGTGGCGCCAGACATCTGGCTGCGAGATGCGGCTGCCCAGACTCTCTATGCAAAGGAGGTGGTTTTTGCTGCCATTCTTAGAAGTCGAAATACCAACTTACTTGTTCTTCTTTCTATTGATGGCAACCTAACACTTCTCTTTGCATGTTCCTGGTTTCATTTTTAAAGTTACACTAAGGTGGGAGTTGAGGGGACAGAATTATTTGATTTTCTAAAGCTTACATATTGTGGGAACTAAAGAAATTGGCCAACATTAAAACACACACGCACACAAACCACAATTTTAGTCAGAAATTAGAGGACCCAAGGAGGAGAAAAACTTCTGTGTACGAAGCAGACAAAGTAGGTGCTCCATAAGTATGTCTTTTCGCTTGCTAAAACGTGACTGGTTAGAGAAAGGAGGCTGAATGTTAACACTGTTAACATGACAAATTCTCTTAACTTCCACGCCTCTGTCCAGAGCAGCACCTACAAAGTGTTTGTATACCATTATATTATCAATGTCCAAGAGAAAAGGCAGAAACCGTTTCATTATATAAAACAAAGCTTAGGTACCTAAGTCAAGGAACTGGAAAACAACAATTTGTATTATTTGAGATCGGCAGTAACTCAGCACAGAGTACCTTTAAAGCATTAAGTAAGTAAGGACAGTATTTGTAACTATGCAGCCCACACTTGAAGTCTTTTTTACTATTTTTTTTGAGGTGGAATAAAGATTATATTTTTTAAAAGATTTTATTTATTTATTTATTTATTTATTTGACAAAGAGTGAGAGAGAGAGAGAGAGAGAGAGCACAAGCAGGGGGAATAGCAGAGGTCCTTCCCAGGACCCCCAGATCATGACCTAAGCCAAAGGTATATGCTTAACTGACTGAGCCACCCAGGTGCCCCTACTTAAATTACTTAAATTTATTTTCAAAAGACATTTTCATTATCATCAACCACTACACGTTAAAAAAAAATAATAATAAGCCAATCTGTGAGACCAAGTTCAAGCCCCTTAAAGCTCTTTTTACTCACTAACAAATGTTTGTATTCTCATTCGTTCTGTGAATAGCTACAGATTGTCCATGTTTAAAGGGCAGGATAAACAGAGAGAAGGAAATTAGCCATTACTCGGTCTACTTATTTACCGTTTATAATCAGTTAGCAATGTTCTGCTAGTACGGTTTTACAAATAACTCTTCCCTCTGAGGAAAGAGACTGTCAGGGGGTGGCGGGGGAGACACTGTAAAGAAGATCTATGAAACTGTTGTCTCCGGATATATTAGAAGCAACTCCATTGGTTCATCAGTGACTTCTCTATGGGTAAATTTCCTTTGGAAAAGCAAATGGATGGCTACATTAACTCTGGCTGGGAAAGCGTGTTTGAGCCATTCTACTTCCTCCCACATCTGCATGTCCACGCCATTTCCCACCCCACTACTAGACAACCCTGCCCTGTCTCTCCCCCTCTCCCCATTTTCAGATAGACCTGCACTGAGATGGAAAAGGGCCTATTTTCCCTCCAGGCTGCCTCACCTGGGCACCTCTGTGTTCCCTAACTTGGCAACATCCCCTAATTTCCTAATGTTCCTGGTACAGAGTTTGTCCTTTCTGGGCTTGAAGAAGAAACCGTAATCAATCCAGAAGGTTCATAAATAATAGACTGCCTACAAAGCGCAGACCAATTTCTCTGTACCTCCAAGAGGTAAGTCCATTTCAATGAGAGGGTGTATGGGGAAAAGCTCAGCACAGTGCCCTGTCCGTTATGAGCCTTCAACAAGGCCGACTGTTGTTTTCATCTCTGCCTTCTACAGAGCCTGCCACAAGCCTCCCACCAATGGGGTTTCTTAGTGACAGCCATCCTTACACGAGTGTCACCCAGAATTTCCAACATGGCACCGGCAGACAACAGGCATTCTATAGAAAGGCATGCAGCGATGATTCTACTTTTGAGGTATCTAGAGTAGTTAAACTCTTAGAAAGGAGAATGGCAGTTGAGGGCGTAGAGGGAGGCCTGGGGGAAGGAAAAAAAGGAGTTGTTTAATGCGACTGAAGTTTCAGTTACTTCTGAAAGATAAAAAACAATGTTGTAACTGTAAAACCCTGTGCATATAGTTAACACTACTACACAGTATACTCAAAAATGCTTAAGAAATAAAGTTTGCTTTATATTTTTTAAAAAAGGTATGCAGTGAATCTAAGTTTCTTTGAACCTCAATTTCTTTACTCTTAAGGTGGGGACTATAACATGTGACTTCAGAGACTCTTCTAGAATATGCTAGTAGCCCACACATAGAATAATTTTATTATTCTCTTTTTAATCTCCGGAGAAAGATGGACTTGTCCACTTCTCCAGTGTCTTCTGACTGCAGGAGCCCTGCCTCTCCCCACAGGGCTCGTCAGGTAGACACACACACACACACACACACACACACACAGAGTGTGCTCTGCAGTCTTAACCATACACATCACCATTTAATCTCTTCTTTGAAAACATCACACACAATTTTATTGGGCAGTTAAAGGAACACAAGCCTGTTAGATCAAAGCAGCCAACTGGTCACCCAGCCTTCCCAAAATGAGGCTGTAGTTCATTATAGCCCCTCGGTTAACCACATCCACCTCCCTCATTTATCAACATGCCCAGGAAGCAGATTTAGAAATCCCGGGCACTGCAGGGGAAAATCTTTTCAGGTAACCCACTGTATTTAAAGAGCATCTTGAAAGAGGAGTAGGACTATAAAACTCAGAGGTTCCAACAACCCGGGCCCGTCCCCAGGTCCCCCGCCACAGAGTCTCGCAGGGAACCACAGGCTTTACTGACAATGTCTTTTCTTGAAACAGACAGACATTTTTGGACTAAAACCCAAGCATTCACTTTCTTTGCCATTGTTTTTGTTGCCCGTGTTCTGTGTGCCTATCTTAATTCTGGCCCGAAGCACGTTCCTCTTCAGTTCTCATACTTGGTAACATTCAGCTTCCTCTTGTGCAGGTTGCAGGCAGGAAACTGGAAAATGGGCCACAGGAAACCTGGCCTCCTACATCTGTCCCACTTTGTAATTGCAGCTCTGGTTTCATTTTGCTTTGTGTGTCAGCTTGGTTTTAACCCTCAACACGACAGTCGAACTCTGCTTTCTGGAAGAACGCTGCCATTCTTCTTGCCCAAGAAAACTCACTGAGACTTTTGTTTCCTCCCCAGAGTAATTAACCCTATGAATTCAACAGGGGGAAAAAAATACAAAGCAAATTCTCCTTCAACAGTAGCCATTTGGATCAAAAGCATATGGAGCTAGAAAAATGATTCATTAGCTGTGATAAAGCTATCAATGAATCCCCAGTGGAACATCAAGACTATTTTATAGTACCATCCACAGAAGTTATTTTAGATAAATTGGATTAACAGTGGTCCGAGGATCCCTGACAAAGTTTATCTTTTGAGCTTTTGATAAATAACGCATGAAAAGAAGCTATATTCACACCTCATTATAATCTCTTTCGTTATGATGCTCTTTCCAACTGTTATTTCTTAACAATTATCACCGTTAGGTTGAACTATATGACACTGTTTTTATGGACCCAAAACAGCCAAATACCCACAATCTCATAGAGTCAACTTAAAGCATATCATCACATGCAGAGTCTAGACACACACACACACACACACACACACACACACACACACACCACCACCACCACCACCACCACCACCACCACCACCACCACCACCACCACCACCACCACCCCCAGGGCAGTATCTTCTTCCAGTATTCGGTCCACAGACTCTTTTAAGAATCTGAAGTTCTCTAGAGTTAGGGAAGGTAAACTCATACAAAAAAAATATAATTTCAACAGGATTTGTAAAACACTAAATTTATAAATCTCATAAGAGCTCTATTCTAAAGGAAATGTTAGGTATCTCCTCCCTGACTAGCAGTACGGAGATTCCATGGAATTCTCAAGAAAAGGGCTAATATCAGCTCCCCAAATCTGTTACTTCTTTAAGCAGGAGATTTTTTTAATGCAAACACTTGATGAGCATCTCGTATATACCAGGCATTGCGCTCAGTGCTTCACACACACCTAAATTTAATGCTCTACAGGGAAGTCATGACTTCAAGAGGTAGAATAAGATGCTCATGGCCACAGGAGTCAGACAGACAAATAGAGACTCCTGTCCAGGGTCATCTGGCTCCAATGACCAGGTCCTTGATCACCACAAAGAGCTCCTCCAGTGGCGGCTTCATTTCCCACATGCACACCTCACTGCTGCTAAGAGAGAAGCCTCGTTTTACCTCAGTGGGAGATAGAACTTTCCCACTACAAATCAGATCAGGGAATTTCCTTGTTCATTTCTCACTTTGCCTCATCTGTGACTCCAGGAATCCCAACTGGCTCCGTTTTAAGAAAGAAACTGTGAACCCATGTTACCATCATTTTTTTAAGCCAATCTCCCTTTTCAAGAAGATCTGTATGTTGGTTTAGACACGCTCCAGGTTCATCCCTCACTAAATAATCGAGGGTAGCTCTTGATTATGAAGACTAGACATGAGACGTGGTCCCTTCTGTCACTCAGCCCCCCTTCACCAGGAGAGACCATCCTGCTCAGTGTGGACGCACAGAGCAGAACAAGAGGATGGAAGGCAAGAAAAGAAACGCGAGGGATCTAGCCTGGCTCCAGAGACACAGCGCCAAACCTGCATGCATTTCTCCTGACCACAGAAGGAATCTCGGGCAACACTTCACATGCTAATAGGGACACACTGGGAACCCCACTAAGACCACGTGACAGTACCTAGCACAGCACCTGGCACCCGGCAGGAACTTAGAACTGTTCCTTTAAAAACAGACACCTCCGGCAAAGCCCTGTTTCAGGTTCTAAGGAAGCAATGTTTGGGATTTTTGTGGAGGGCCGTGACAAGCACATGAAAACAAAATGCTGCCTTGCATACAGTACAACTTACTTAAAAATCTTGCTAACGGTCCTTACGTGTGAGTTCCATTAAATGAGCTGCCTAAGTCCCAGTGGGTATGTTTTTTCCCTCCCATACTCCCCTTGGAATGTGACTTGGAATGAAAAAGCTTTTACCTAACCTTCTATACTATTCATATTTTAAAAACCTGATCCTATGCATAAGGGGGGAAATCTGGACATCAGAACACAAATTCCATCGCAGCCGTGGCCCTAAAGAGTTGCACGATCTCGGGCAGGGAGGTCAACTTCTCCCTGTTCCAACTTCTTTATCTGTAAAACAGGGATTAGGCAAACCCTCTCCCCTTCCACACACGAGCGCCCTCAGACTGAAAGACTCTGTATAATTATTTGGAAAATAAAAATCCAAGTTACCCTTTTGGTCAGTGCCCTGCACAAATACTCTTTGAAACGGGAATGGAATGATACCTTCAGCTTCAAATCAAACCTTCGCAGAGAGATTTTTTTTAAATCTATGGTTGTCTTAACATCAGGAAATGTTTGTTTGCTCACTTTGTTATTATAGTTTTACGAAAATCGAAAATAAAGGAAATCTTACAAACTGCCTTCACTAGAACAAAACCGTAATCTTTCAGATAAACCTGAAAGCTCTTCTCTGCTAAATAAGTTGGCGAAAGCCAAAAAGTCCATCCGCAGCATAGTAAGAAAACTTGTGCATGATACAGAATGATGGTGGATTTTCCACATCCAGAAACTCCAACATTTCCTGCCAGAGCATCCTCCAGACCCTTCCATTGTGTTGAAACTGTAAAATCTTTCTAAATCAGGACTTCCTCCTATTATGCTTCAGAGGCGTCTTTCTGGGAAGGGTAGATCCAAGGCAAAAGGTAGGAATTCCCGCAGCACCACCCAGTGGAAACGTTAGAAAAAAAAAAAAAATGCAAGATAAAATAGGTTTCGTCAAAGAAAATTCACATTTTCGGCTCTTCTAATTAATAATCTGGACACTGCACTTCGCCATCCGTGGTAACAGCCACACATTCCCCTTAGACCTAGTGCCCTTCTTCCTCGGGCCAGTCCCCCACACGCCACCCACCCAGCCACCCACAGCCTCACCGAATCATCCCCCTGTCTCTGTCACACATGCGCGCGCGCGCGCGCGCACACACACACACACACACACACACACACACACACGGGGCGGACGCCAGGGTGGGGGAGGAAGGAGGCCCGGGCAGGGTCAGGTGTGGGCTGCGACACCATCTCTTCCTCTCTGAAGGATTCCCAAGGGACCCCAGCGACCGGGAAATGTGCACAGCTGTGCTCAGCCTCCCAGCCCCGCTGCAGCTTTGGGCACTTCCTGTCAGAAAGGTAACCATCTGTGCACCTTCCCTGGCTGCCCTCCTTCCCCCTGCCCCCCCCCATCTGGGCCGCCTCCAACATCTGTACCACAACCCTACCTCTCCAGTGCCACCCCGGGAAAGATGCAGAGCCTTTCCTCCTGGCCCAGTTGTCTGGTCCTCCAAATCTCTCTCTGGTATGACCACGTCCCACCAAAGCCACCGCGGGTCCCCCAGGCTGCCCATGCGTGGCTCAGTCTCTCTACCTCATTTACTGGCATTAGAACACGTCTCTCATCACCAGTGGCTGCTTCTCATGCATGCAGGACACATCAGGCTGCTAATCTTAGGAGCCCTTGAGCTTCTCCCCACAGCTTTCCTTCATGGCCCTAGTAGCGGCCCAGAGAGGGAGAAAAGTCACGGTCTTCCCAGAGAGACTTCTCTTGTCTCTTCTATAGAACTTCAAATAATAAAGCCTCAATTCTTCCATCATTTCTGGATGGTTAAGTCCCCGAAGAAAACTGGCCCCAACCTTGGCACTCCTGGCAAAGTTAGCTTTCCTTCTTGAGGTAGATCTACAGAAACCACTTTAGAGTCTTTTTAAAAGAATACAAGAGAAAAGGATGCTCATGAGCTGACCCTCATGTTCTTCAGGAGTATATGAGCAGTGTTAAAACTTTATAATACAGCTTTCTGAGCAGATCATTTATAAATGGCTCATAATACGATAAAGCTTTTCCTTTTCCTAAAATTTAGCATGTCAAAATGTGGTGGCTCCTGGAAAGATCCAGATTCCGCTGACGTCTATGGACACGAGCTCGTGTTTGGGTCTTGCTCTACCCAGTACTGCCACCTCGCACAGACGGCTAGCTAAGCAAGGAAATGGACTCCTCTGGACTTCTAGATGCTTCTAGGGGCTTCTACGTTCTGTGGGCACTTCAGCGCATGCGCCTTCCTTCCTTCCGTGCTCTTCTCAGCAAAACTCTGCCACGGTTTAGGAAATGCAAATGTGAGGCACCAACATTTTTACATAATCTGTTATGATAATATACCCACTTTCCAAGGGAACTATAAAAAAACAGTGACGCTGCTGTCTTCCAAATGTCATCACCTGCTCATGTGGTGGACACCTGTGGGGGATTTTAGCTGCGTCTCCAGTCGGGAAGGTAGACCAGCCCTTTTATGGTTTTATTGTTTCTCTCACATTTTTGTGCCTCATGGTACCAAATGCAGGGGTTCTACTAAACGTCAACAACTTCTCACAGAGTTCTTTTTAACATGAGGCAAAAATACAATGGCATAAGGGTAACATGGCACACAAAGGCATCTCATTTTCCACTGAACGTCTACTGAAAAATCGAGCCTGACTTGTCGACTCACTCCAGTGAGGGGAGCACATTTTAAAATATCTTGGTGTTCATGGTAAGTATTGTTATTTCTAAGAATTAGAATTGCAAAAGTAGAAAATAACTTCAAAACCTTCCCAATGCCTTGTATTTCAAACCTATTTACTAACCCCCACCCCACACATGCACTGAGTAAATGAACCAAAGAACATGAACACAGTCATAAGTGGGAGACCATTGGTTTCTTCATTGTGTCTGGCAAACGTGCACACCCACATCCTTCGAGAAGCCTACAACGGCCTCTGACGGAAAAGACTAGCTGTTGGTGCATCAGCATCAAACAGCCAATATGTACCCCAAAGCATCCCCATGGCCCTCCCTCCCCATTCGGGAATCTGCCATCCGCTAACGTGGCTCGGCCCTTTCCTGAAATGCCACATACAACATGATACTCTCCTCTTCCAATAACTGTGCCACAACATATTAACTGTAAAAAATAAATAAATAAATAACAGCTGGATCCTGCTTTAGAGATCTTGTCCCCCTTGCTAAAGAAAGTCACCTTTTTTACATTTTCATTATCTAGAGCACGTATGATCTTCTATGTCAAGGTCTTAAAGACAAATTAGGTATGATATTTAGGTTAAGAGGGAAAAAAAAAAAAAAGCAAAGGATGTGGCAAAGGCTGGCAGAGGATGCTGTTACTGTGGTTCAGCTCTGATTTAAATCAAAGCAGGCCAAGTGCTCTTATCTAAGAGCAGGAACTCTGAGCTTTGGAGAACCCCAGTGTCCCCAGGACATTTGTGGGATTCCGGGCCTCTTCCAAGAGCATATACATTTGTAATAAATGTAATTCACTTTAAGAATTTTTAGCACTCTTCAAAGTTGCTCAGTTTATCCAAGTATCATAAATGCAGAACTGAGAATCAGCACTAAGGCATCCAAAGCAGTCAATTAAGCAAAGGTCATAAGAACATCGAGGGGCTGACTGAGTGACGTTTTGGCCTCGATTATCAAAGATGGGTTTGGCCCATCAACAGGCATTCCTGCCCTCCACTAGGGCCTCAGCATGGATGTGACGTGGGGTTCTCTGCCTGGGGTTTAATCAGTTCCAGTTCTGAGCTCAGAAAGTCACTTGGAGAATCTGGAGATGTTTGTTCTAAAATACTTTTTTAAAAAGAAAAAATGAAATAAAAATAAATATTAATGTTCTACCACCCAATACCTTCTGGTCTATGTGATTGGTTTCTAGGTCTTGGAAAACAGGCAGAGACATTAGCAGAAATAACATCTCTACCAATGCTCATGGATTCTAGATTCCAGAAGATTTCAAAATGCAAAACCATACAAGAACATGGAGGTCTGTTGTCCAGATATGCTCTTGCAAATAATACTAAAAGGTTTGCTCCCTTCTTGTATGTTCTTAATGGGACTTGCTGAAATTAGGAATCTCTCGTTTCTTCTCTCATAAATTGTATTTTTTTAAAAACCAAGTTTTCTGAGTTCTCACAGTGAAATAGTGGTTCTTTCGGGCGAGAAGTTTAGCAAATGTTCCCTTATGCTCCCTTAGGACTTGACTCCTCTGTGAGAACAGCAGCTCTGGATATAGGAGGAACAAAAAGTGAGATCATACTATCCCACTCTCTTCGACTCAGGCATTTCTCTTATCGCCTACGTATGCGGAGACACACATACATATACATACACACACACTCCCCTGTCAATGCTTATCTTCTTCATTTTCAAAGGAACTCCAACCACCATGGCTTTTGTATCTTAGCCTCTAAAGGAAAACTGTCCAAAATCCAATAAGGAGGGAGTGGGGAGAGAACGTTCCCAGCTGAGTATTAACCAGAAAAGTGCTCTTCTTAACCGTGTTAGGAAACTATCTGACCATAGACCCCTTTTCTCATGTAATCGAGCATTCTGATCTTTTTGGGCCTTAGGATCCTTATTCTGAGGATGATGAGAACTTACAGATGCAGACAGTGTAAGAGAATCCTTGCTGTTTAATTCTTACAGAGAATTTCTGAGCACATCCTGGAATAAATTCTGGGGCTTGTTTTGCCGTTGGGTTTTTATCTCTCCCTCCTGACAGTGAAATGCAGGGAGAGAAATCTGCTTAATCATACATTCTGGTAAGTCAAGGTCTGACTATCAACACACTCCTCTTTGGCAAAACGCAGCTGAAAGGCACAGCGGACCCAGCCCTCCTTCCCCCAAAACAGCGGAGGTATTAGTCATTCATCCTTTCAAATACACAGAGTCTTTCGTTATTCTCGAAATCAATCAGAAATCAATCAGAAACATCTTTAATTACAAGAAGTTATAGACAAATGCTACATACAGGTTTTAGTATAAGCGAGGAAGGATTTTTTAACTGCAAATATTATGGAACGCAGCCCAGAGGAATGACCAAAACTTGGTCAGTCGACATCTTGATGAAAGACCAATGATCGTTGCTGTAGAATGATAGGTTTTAACACGGAAAAAAATTTTACATCAAGATCCTTTCAAGCTGCACTGACCTATGAATTATTTAACTGTTAACCAACCACTCCCAGTACAACACTGGTAGCAACAACAAGGCTGACATTTGTCCTCTCAGATATTAACAAACTTGTTTCTGTTCATCTACGGTTCTTGCAAGTCCAGACAAAAACTCTGGAAAATGACATATCCTCTGTACAGGCTCTTCCTGGCTGTCTTCATGATTTCACCAAGAGATAGGCCTCTTATTAATCCAAGTAATTTACTGTCTAGCAAAGGGTTGGATTTATGCATGGCCATAAAGACCTTTATCAAGTCCAACGGCAAGCTTTCCCCCTTCAGATGGTTTATAATTCAATGAATGCCAAGTACTGGACAAGGTGCTGGGATAATTACGAGGATGAGAAAAACAGAGCAGGCCCAGAGGGAGGTTCCAGACTGAGGCTGAGACAGACGTGAAATACATCATGACGCATCGGTGGGCAGGTACCTCCCTCACTCTCCAAGTCTAAAGGATTCAAGGGTTTGGCAGAGGCTCTGGATAACAAGGGAGGCCGGGCTATCAACCCTCTTTTGTTCCTGAGTTTGGGATAATGAGTAATAAGGAATAATGGCGGACACCAGCCCCATCTCCAGAAAACGAGATCTCAAAGTGTTTAGTACCTGTGTTTGGATAGTGAGAATCTGGGGAGGGAGAATTTGGAGAGGGTACTGAGGAAACCTGTTAGTCAATATGGCAAGGGCTCTCTGAAGGCCGGGGCAGATGGCTGGATGACGGTTGGAGTGCCAGCCTGGAGGCCCAGCAAAAGCCGAGCCTTGGAGGATGGCCACAAAGTAGCAAAGCAGAGAGAGCGGGATAGATGGGAGTGGGGTGGGGGCGGGGAAGGGAATTCCCAGGAGAAAGAACAGCATCTGGAAAGGCCCCGTAGCCAAAGGGCACAGGACGCCTGTGAGGAATGGATGAGAAGCCAGGGTGGCTGGCATACTGCCTACATGAAGGATTCCAGTCTCTACCTGGCCGAAGCCACTGGGAGATCTGAGGCGGACATGTGGCACGGTCAGACCTGTGTTTTCAGGTCCACACTGGCCTGTGGGGAGACAAGGGACTAAAGACGGCCAGAGGGAATGAGGGACCCCTCAGACACAGCCATGGAGGACAGAGCCTTTTCAAAGACTATAGGAAAGAAGGAGCAGGGACTGAACCTGGTGATCACAATCTTATCTTGGCCTACTCAGCATCTAGTTCAGACAGTCACTGGTGCTCCCAAGAATGAGGTGACCCGGCCATTAGAAATGAGTGATGCTTGTCGCAAACCTTACAAAAAGGAGGAAATGCAGCACAGCAGCCAACAACAACCTTCCCTCAAGGGTTCCTTTTCTACAAGGGGCCAGAATGGGATTGAAGGGGAAATTTATGGGGAACCCCTTTTCCCACCACAAAATACTTCGCCTAAATCACTGTGTATGCCTGGAAGTTGGCTGGCTGGGAGGAGAACAAAAATTAACATCATGTTTTCACAACTCTTGGGATTCAAGTTCCTTACTCCACAAAAGTAGACAAAAGAACTTGACTTGGAAGGGATTATCCCAACCTCTACACTTGAATCACTTCACCAACCAGAGAGATTCAGAGATAGCCCCTCAACACAACTGGCTTTAAGGGAATCTGCTTGTTCCTGTAGCACACACATTACTTTTGGTTAACTCATGTGGTATTAAATAATGTAGAAGGGATTTTTCCTCCTATGGTATTGCTGAGGAAATCCCCACATTCTAATGATTAGTTTTCAGTCAAGCAGATTAAATAAAAATACTGCAGTATTTTATCAAAGTGTTCTGAGGTTTAATAACCTACAGGGTAGACTCATGAAATTATTGTAATTTAAAAAAATAGCTAGGGAATGTTTCAGGTGACGGAAATATTCTCTATTTGGAGGTAAGAGGTGGAGATTCCATGGGTATACACAAAAACATCAAGGATCTGTCCATTTCCATGTATAAAATTATACCTCAATTAAAAAAAAAAAAAAGACAATCAGGGTCTCAGATTCCTTGTTCTACTTCTTTGAGTAAAGGATTCCTGACCTCAGTCTAAAAGAAGGCATTAGATAAGCGTGTTTTATACCTACCCCATTATTTCCATATTTACACACAGAAAATTGGGAATTATTCTTAGATATGATAGCTTAGAAATACTTATGATACCATGTACTTTAGAGCCTCTTTCTAGAGCAGGTGAGTAAATTAATTTTAGTCCAACTTAATTTAGAATATATGAGTAAAACCATCATCTTAATTTCTTTAAAAATATAAAAATAAGCCTCAAAGATAAGTTATAAAATAATCCCATTTAATTCTTAGAATAATTTAATAATTGCTTTCCAGGAAATGCAAATTAAAACACATAATTGATGAGTTAATAATTCCTAGTGGCAATTCAAACCAAATTACAGTTTATTGAAATGACCAATTCAAGGTTTATTTTTAAACTGCTGACACATACGTTAAGTTTCCGGTAATAGATGAAAGGCCATTTTTCTTTGGTTATAGGTAGGAGTCAAATTTCTGCAATTACTTTAAAGACTGAATGATCTACCGTTTTTGAAGGCCTTTAGGATTCATTAACAGAAGGTTTTACACACACATACACACACACACACAATTCCATTTACTGGGGCTGCACTGTAAGTGGCAAAACCAGAGTTCTGTGCCACAAAACCATCGTCTCTCTGCCACAGTTTCAACCAAAAAGCTGGATGATCTTAATTCAAACTGACCATGGGCAATAGTCATCCTGAGCTGAAAAGCCATTGAAAACCTCAGTTTCAAAGTCTGGAAACTCTCTGGATATAAAATGAAACAGTAATAACTCAGAATTGTCACAATGTACAAGAGGCACCTTCTTCCCACCTTATAGTTAAAGTTCAAGATACGTTTTTGATTTAACCTAGCTTCTCTTTCTCATCATTTAACATTCTATTTTGATGTGTAGAGCCCTGGACTTCCTGTTACTACATCTTGATATTCGGCTGCAAATCATGACTCATTCTTAAATCATACAGAAACTCATCAAAATCCCAAATTTCACAGCACATATGAATTCAGTCTTCTAAGAGGTCAGCATTCTTAGAACATTACTTGGAGCCACAGAGACAAAAACATTGAACAAGTCCATGTAAAAAAGTATGTCAATCCACTGTTGAGACAACACATTTATTAGATCAATAAATGCATGTTCTATATGCAGTACTTTTGGTCTTGGTACCAGTTATGAAAATGTATAAAATGGTATGTTAAGTAAAAATAAGTTACAAAACAAAGTACAGTGTGACTCCAATGAAAAGTTTTATATGTGCATGTGTGTATTTGTGTGTGTACACACACACATTATAGGAGACCAAAAAAATATACACCAAAATGTTAACAGTGGGATTATGGGAGATGTTTATATTTTTCTTCGTGGTTTTCTGAATCTTCCTAACATAATTCACATTAATATTTTTTCAAAACAGGAAAAAAACCTACCTAACCTTTAGAAAATATTATCATGCTAGTGCAATCTCAAATATGTTATAAATCTACATACAAAGACAAAGGGAATTATGGATAACCAGAACATAAAAAGCTCTTGCTTGAAACATATGGAAAAATCTTGGGGTCTTTCATTCAAATGACCCCCATGCCCAGTGTGTATGTGTGTGTATGCAATGTGTATGTGTGTGTATAGGCCCTTAGGAAGGGGCAGAAGCCAGCTGCCTGCAGCCCAGGTACAGCCAAAACAGACAGAACGTATTGCTTTTGAAGTTTAATGAGATACCCCAGTTCTGGGGCACAGAGAGGTGGCTGGATCAGTCTCTAGGACTGAGAAGGAGCAAAGTCATTAATTCAGAAGCAGTAATTCACGATCAGTACCCACCCCTCACCCCCCAAAGGTGACTCTACTCCAGGAAGTCACATCCTTGGATAATTTTTTTTTTTAGTGTTCAGTTTGTCATTAGGTAATGTTTTGCAACCACACTGGTGTTCTGAACCAGAGAGGTGTATAAATATAACTGGGTAGCACAGAACACACAAAACCCAGTATCTGACAGCTAAGAAAGGAATATTTTAATTTAAATGCTCTGACTGGAAGGACTTTAAAACCAATTTCAGGAAAAGATTCAAGTTCCAAAAAGTTATTACAAATATAAATTTCAAAATATGACCTCAGAGTTATATTTGCAGTTTATTAGCAGTTTTAAATTATTAATTTTTTTAATAATAAGAAGAGGACATCTTTAATAAATGTTTTAGGAAATTTCAAATTCAACTAGGGTTGAAAAAAAAAAAAATCACTGCTCTGTCCTATCTGGGCTATTGCCATCTGGTCTGAAAAGCATTAGTACCAAGTAAGTGAGGTTCGGAGATGGTCTAATTCAGCCCAAAAATGTAAACCATCACAATTCATCATTTCAATGTCATTCTATGGCATATTACTGACCAAAAAGAGAGAGTGAGAGTGAGAAAATTCATGCACAGTGGTACATATGTGACAGAAAAGTGCAACTGACAACTTGTAAATGTCCTATTCATTGAATGGAGGCAGGTAAAAGAGTCACCATCACTGTTAATGTAAATAAGACCTTCTCACAGTAAGCCCTACTGACACTTAGGGATGGAAAATTCTTGGGGGCGGGGCTGCTCTGTACCTTGTTGGATGGGTAGTTTGCATGCCTGACTCTCTACCAACTAGATGCCAAGAGGACCCCCTTTGGTTATGAAACCAAAATGTCTCCAGATACTGCCAAATGTCACCTGGAGGACAAAATTACTCCCCAAAGTCTGTTTATCCAGGCTGGTTTGTAGTTCACTTGTAGTTCACTGAAAGGGGCCTCTCCTACAATCTGGAAAGTGTTTTTTCTCATCTATTTGTTTTAAGTGTCGTGGTCCTACTCACAGCTTTCAATGCAACAATTTATTGAGCATCTACTGCTATGCCCGGCACTGTGTTAGGGACATCCTGTACTCACATCCACTGACTCACACCCTCCTTGGGCTGTTTTTGGGACATGCTTTGCCACCAGAAGAGAAATACCAATACCTCAAAACCCTTCAGGAGTACGGTCCTCAAGCAGCATGTCCTTGTCAGTAAAGGGAACCCCACAGTTCCAAGCAGGTTCCTTAAAATTCTTTACCCTTTTAAGCGACTCTACACATTGCCAACATTTAAAAGTTTAAAAGGAGCAGGGAGGCATAAGGCCTTAAGGCCATAATGCCTTTGCTATATTTGGCATAGAAAGACCATCAGGGGTTTTTGCAGGCAGGATCATTACTGGAAATTCTAAAAACACTTATGGACAGTCTTCTTCACTGTCTGACCCACATGACCTCCTAACACAATTTGTAATTTTATAATCCCCATAAATTGAAACTCATAACTGACCTATCCCAAATAAATGTGTGCCACAGACAGAGAAAAACGGAAAGAGATCAGAGGGCATTTTGTTTGGCAATAAAGCAATAAGGCTCAGAAATCGATTTGAGCTCATTAATAGATGCCTGGAACACACTTGAGGTTCTCACCTCCTGTGGCTCCCCCAGCCCCCTAGACCCCTTCCAACAAAGACACAAGCTCAGATGAGAGAAGATGGGGGTGTTTGAGCTGCTGGGGCCATAGAAACTTCACACACACACACACACACACACACATACACACACACCCTACACAGACACCCTACAGACAACTTGGAAAGAAAAACCTGAAAGTCTGAAATCAAAAGGGCCCAAGTGACTTCAAAGTTTTCAAGATACTGCCCTGAAAAAGGCTGTCAGGCAGCTGCACCTCTAAGTAAATAAAGCCCTAATTTGTCCCCCTCTGCAGCACAGTACTCCCCCAGCGGACAGTGGCTGCACAAAACCCCTCCTGTACAGAGCAGCGGAAACTCCTAATGAGATTAGTTGGTGTGTGTGCAGACATTACTTAGCAGTGACTAAAGGGGCTCTCTCTTCCTGCAGCAGCCAGTGGAAAATTCAGGGAACTTTTTCCCCCTGCAGCAGCAGAATCCCTGTAACCCTCTCCCCAGCCAACTCCAACAACAACTCAGCCTCCCCCAGCCCCCCTCCGGCTGGGGTACTGGGGGTAGTTAAAGACTGGCCAGGGGCTTCCAAAAGCGAGATGGTAGGAGGGGGCGGCGGGGAAGGGGCGGGGGACCCCTTGAACACTACAAAGGAAACTGTAAAAGGCACAAATACATAAACCTGAGAAGGAGCAAACCAGTTTCTTTGTGAGCTCCTCTAGTGAGTCATTTTCAAGATGCTGTCTGCTGCCAGTTTCAAAGCGGAAGCGCATGGCAATTAGTCTTGCCGTTTCCAGACAAGCCAGAAACTCTCCCGACACTCGTTTTTTTTTTTTTTTGTTTTGTTTTTTTTTTTCTAAAAAGCCCCTTTTGCAGTTTCTGAAATAACATTTCTTACTCCCACCCCCACCCGCCTCCTAAACGCAGCTTGTCCTCAGGATGATTCGGTTCAGAAAAAAATAAAATAAAATAAAACAAAACCGAGACCTCTTACTTGTCTCTTTTAACTCTCCAAAATTTTAATTCCTCCTCCCAAAAGTTACAGTAGCATTACAGGCCAACGTTCAGTTGCCAGCTGAAGCGCCCCCTCCTAAAGAGCGGGGGGCTCCAAGACCGTCTGCTGCCGGGTCCTTCGCCAAAACCCTGTCCAGTAAGGACTCCTCTGGCTTTTAAAGGTCCACCTGGGCTTGCGCCCGGGGGCGATGACCCGGGCCGGTGTGTGTGTTGGGGGCGGGGGGGGGGTCACCTGCCGAACGAGAAGGGACGTGGCCCCCAACCCCGCGTCTTCGCTCCCCACGCCCTCTGCTTCCCCCTCCACCCTCGTCCTCTCCCCAAATCGGAGCATCGGTGCCCACTGCCACCCCTGGGGAGTCCAGCCCCTGCTAAAAGGTCGGCGGCGGTCCAGCATCCAGGCACGCAGCCTGCCCCGTCGCCGTCCCTGCCGGGGACCCGAAGTCCCACCGTCCCTTCCAACCACCCCCCCGCACCCCCTCCTCAGAGCTGCAGCGCAGCCCCAGGGCAGGGTGCCGCCGGCGCAGGGTCGGACGCGGCGCGGAGCTCCCGCAGGGCGGGCGGCGCGGGCGCTGGAGCATCCCGGCGGCGCCCCCGCCCCAGGGCCGCAGCCCACCCCGCGGCGCCCACCAGCCCCACCCCCACCAAGCCAAAGAAAAGAACGAAAAAGCACCCCGACGAAACTTTGCAACTGTCCGAGCAACAGGCAGAAACCCTGCTTGCTACCTACCCAGATGTGGGGGAGCTTTCAAGATCCTTCTTCGGGGGAATTTCTAGGAGGAACCGGGCGAAAGCCCCCGACTTTCCATGCTGACAGGCGTCTGCAGACGGTCTGTTGCTCTTGTAATGAGATCCTGATTTTTCCCCCTTTTTTTTCTTTCTCTCGCTCCTCTTTTTTTTTTTTTTTCCCTCTGGTGTGTGTGTGAGAGCAGGAAGTTGGAGCAGTCAGGCCGAGCCGGCTCACTTCCTTTACTGCATTATTCCCCAGGCGGTGTGCAGTCTGTGTAAACAGGCTTTTCCGCCCCGCGCCGCGCGCCCCGGCCGCGGCTGTACGCCGGGGCTGGCCGCCGAGGCCCGCGCATACTCCGCCGCCTGCGCCCCGCGCGCTCGCCCCGCACCGCGCCGCGCCCCCGCCCGCCGCGCGCCCCGCTTCCCGCTCGGCCACCCCAGGGGAGGAGCCTCGGGACCCTCTGCGACTCCGGGCGGCCGCAGCCCCTCCCCAAGGCGGGGGGGTACTGCCCGGCCAGAAACCCAGAGAAGTGCCCACCCCCCACCCCCCACCCCCGACCCGGGGCGCGGCTGGCGACCTCGGGCTACCGCGAACCCGGGGAGCTCTCCCCTGCCCTTGGGGTCCCTGCGCCCGGCACCACAGTGGGGTCGTGCCTTGCCCAGTTGGCCTGGGCGGAAAGGCCCGAAGCGGGGAGGCCGCTGGCCTGGCTGTTTTCTGTTAGCTGGAATGGCTGAGTTGTGGGACAGTGGGGCACGGGGATTGGGGTGCAGCGTTCGGTGGCTCTAGGCACAGGGCTGCTTTTATCGTGGGTGGAGACGTGACTGCTTGGGAGATGTTGGAAAGGAGGCATGGTTTCTGCCTGGGGATAGACACAGTTCCTGTATGGGATTAAAAAAAAAAAAAAAAAAAAGGCCAGAGCTCAGAGTAGGGGGCCCACTTTGGGGAAAAGAATGAGGAGCAATAAACTGAAAGCTGGGATTCGCCAGGAAGAGACCTTTCTAGCCATTCACTATGGCCTACCACAGGCCCAACCTTTCCTGCCTAAGAGCTCCAGAGGGGAATGAGCAGCCACCACCAGTCTGAGCGACTGAGGCTTCAGAAGGAGGCTCTGTGGTCGTAAGCCAGGTCTACACAGCCCATAATCCCTCTGGGATGGCCCACCTGGAGGACTCAGGCCAGCCTCTCGCTGGAGAGCTTGTCCATTGCCCCGAGGCGGATGGGGTACTTTGGAAGGGCCCCTCACCCCCACCCCTGCGCTCTAATCCCAACAGCTCACCTTCCTGAACCCTCCATTTGTGTGCCTCCACTCCCTAGCGTGCCCACCGTGGTTCTCAAACTTGCGTGTGCGCCAGCATCACGTGGGGGGCTTGTTCAAATACTGGTTGCCTGGGTCTCGCCTGCCAGAACATGTGATGCCGTAGATCTGGGGCAGCTCTCAGGCCGGGTTTACTGTTTAGAATCACCTGGGGAGCGTTTTGAAGACTACTGGTCTCTATACACAACCCAAACCAATCAAGTCAGATTCCACCCTTTGTTTCTTTCTTTTCTTTCCTTTTCTTTTTTTTTTTTTAAGATTTTTTTTTTTATTATTAATTTATTTGACACAGTGAGAGAGCACAGCAGGCAGAGCGGCAGGGAGAGGGAGAGGGAGAAGCAGACTCTCTTGCCCCCTTCTCGCCCCCAGAAGAGAGCCCAGACCTGGGGCTTCATCCCAGGAGCCTGGGATCATGACCTGAGCAGAAGGCAGACACTTAATGGACCAAGCCACCCAGGCAACCCCACCCCCAACTTTGTTTTTTATTTTTTACAATCTTCTCTAAAGATTATTTGTTCACGAATTTCTTACGTCTACTAAACTGTGCGTTTCTAAAGGGCACGCATTGTATTTTACTCAAGTTTGTATCAGCTCTCCACCCACAAGTGCCGTCAGAGCACCTGAGTCATAGGACAGTCCATTTCAGTCCATGCTTCCTGGCCGGTGTGGGTAGTTCACTGCAAGGTAGGACAAGGCCTGCCAAATCTCTGAGAAGGGTGGGAAGCCATGAGGTATGAGAGGTGGGGGCAAGAAAAAGAGCAAAGAAGGAGGAGAAAGTATGGGGAAGAGAGCTGTTTATCAACCCCTGATTTTCTACAGCTAATTTTACACTTTAGGGATTATCCTTGTAATCCCTCACTGGCTTCCCTTGTAACTCAGGAGAGCTCACTCTGTGTCCCGGTGTGATCCAGTATCTGTGGACCGGAAGAATGTAAACTTATTTTATTAGCCTTCTCAGGGAGGGAAAAAAAAATTACATACAATTCAGAATACCATGTTTCTTTATTTTAAAAAGTATACCTGAGAGAAAAGGTGTACGTGTTTTCATCAGGCAGTTTGATTGTTCCGAGGAAACACGCCCCTGTTCAAAGCACTCCTGAAACATTATGGGCAACCCTCGGGGGTTCTCTGGTCAAATGAAAGCTTCCTAAGTTTTCCTGGTGTTTGAGATTGTCCACACCACTGCTCCTAGTTCTCCATGTGAGTGAGTAATTCAGAGCTGACTCTGCTCTTCCTCCTGGCACAGGGAGTAACTTTTACTTTTAGGTGTCTCCAGCATCTGTCCTTTGCATTCTAAGGGAAAACCACTGTCTTCGCTGGGAACGCTAGAACAAATGTCATAGACTGGATGGCCTTTATTTCCCATAGCAGGAGGGGAAGTCCAAGATCAAGATGCCTGCAGATCTTGGTGAGAGCCCTCTTCCTTGCATGGCCCCCTCTTGCTGTGTTCCCATATGGCCTTTTCTCAGTATACACGTGTGGGTAGAGAGGGAGGAAGCAAACCCTCTGATGTCCCTTCTCATAGGGACACTAAGGTGTCCCACACAGGAGCATCACCCTCATGACTTTATCTAAACCCGATGAACTCCCAAAGCCCCACCCCCAAAACCATCACAATGGGGGTTAGGGCTTTAGTGTTCATGTTTGGGACGCATAGCCTTTAAGTCCATAACAACTGCTATTTTTTTCCCCATGCCTTCCTGCCCATGATCAAAAAGTAGCCAAGAGGTGTGGCATTTAGTATTGTATGATCCACAGTCTTCTTTCTATGCTTTTGTTGTTAAAACAGGAATTAAGACTGCATGGGTTGTAAGATTCCTGTAGGAGCCCTTTTGAGCAGGTAACAAGGCCCAGGCTCATTCATTTCCACTGGCCAAGAGAGTATTGGGCTCTCTTAGCTTTGATAAGAAGAGCTGATATCTCAACAGAGATGGGAGTTAGCAGCATGGTGTATGGGAGGGTGCTGGGGCCCAGTGGAGGAAGTACCAACCCAACCAAACCCTATGATAAAAAGCGGAGAAGGGCTGGCTCTCTAGAAGAAAATAGAAGCCCTAGTTCCAGGAGAAGGGATGTATTAGTCAGCTCTTGCTGGGATAATACAATGTAACAAAGAGCTCCAAGACTCAGTGACTTAAAACAAACGGATCTGGGTTGTCTGGGTTCTGGTCTGTTTCATACATCTTTTCATTCTGGGACCTGGGTTGAAGGAATAGATTTGACTTGAGACCTGTGGTTCTCTACGAAGGCAGGAGCTCAAGAGAGGTGAGTAGAGACACATGAGGCCTCTTAAAACCTCTGCTTAGGATTCTCATACCCTCATTTTGACTCGAAGTCCATTGGGGAAGGCAAGTCATATGACCAAGCCTGAAGTCAGACATGGGGGGAAGGACAGGGAGGGAAAGGAGAATTCTGAACAAATAATACAATCTACCACAAGAAAAAATGGATGATGGATATCCAAAGATAGCAAATCTGTCAGGTCCTTCATAATTTAACATTTCACAATGTATAACAGAATGGGATGCTATGAAAAGTAAAAAAATATATATATGGATGAGGAAGCATAATTAGGGCAAGAGATGAAAATGAGTTTTAGAAAATATCAATTAAAATATTCTAGAATATAGCAGAACAAACATATATAAGACTTCTTACCTGATGGTATTAAACATGAATTGATTAAATTTTGGAAGAAACCCAAAAGTGCTTTGCCATCACTACTCTGAAGACTGCATCAGTTATGGAGAAATATAGCTAGGAGTTGGGAATGGAGAGCGAGACCTGATGGGAAGATAGCCTGCTCAGGTGTAAAGCATACATTTCCAATCAGGAATTTTGGGATCCAGTCCCATACCTGAATTGTTCTAGCTATGTGACTTGACTAGGTCACTCACCTTCTTTGAGCTTGCATGAGCATCAGTTTTCACAGATTTCGCAGTGAATGCCAATGTCACATTAAAACAACATGTGTTATAGACTAAGATTCAAAGACGTTCATGAACTTCATTTGAAAGAGTACTTAGGGGGCACCTGGGTGGCTCAGTGGATTAAGCTGCTGCCTTCAGCTCAGGTCATGATCTCAGTGTCCTGGGATCAAGCCCCGCATCAGGCTCTTTGCTCAGCGGGGAGCCTGCTTCTCTCTCTCTCTCTGCCTGACTCTCTGCCTACTTGTGATCTCTCTCTGTGTCAAATAAATAAATAAAATCTTTAAAAAAAAAAAAAAAAAAGAAAGAGTACTTAGAAGAATTTTATAGACCTGTGGGCAGACCCCTGTGGGAGTCTACATTCCTCCTTTTCTGTTGTTAGGTCTTTCAGTGGGGACATTTGAGAAGCACTGATTTGGACCATCTTTTTTGCACTGAGACTGGCCACCCACTGGCAAGAAGTTGGCAAATTGTAGTCCACGGGGTCTGCTGCCTATTTCTGTATGACTTTCAAGTGAAGAAGAATTGACTTCTTTTAAAAGTTTTTAATTGTGGTTAAAACAACAACAACATAACATTTACCATCTTAATCTTTCCTGTTTTCCCTTCTGAAGTGGTACCTGCCACTTCCACTTATCGGTTTCATTGGTCAAAGAAAGTCATTGGGCCAAGGGGAACATCAGCGGGATGGGAACTGTAATGCATGGTAAGGAGGAGCTAGGAAGAAAGGATGATGAATGTTTATACATTAGTATAGCCTACCCAGTAACTATTCAACGCTACAAGTTTTTATTCAGTCACTCTTCCACTCTCACAAGTGTTTAATGCTTTCTCTGCTCCTTCAACCTCCAATACTTCTAATTCCATCCTACTCCTGCTGAAGACCTTGCATCCCACTTCACTGAAAAAAACCCAAAACAATCAGAAGAAAAGCCCCAAGTGACCCCACTACCTGCCTACCTGCATTTGTAGCCAGATATGCTCCCTTACCTTGGATTAACTTCGCACGCTTCTACTTAGGGCAGACCCCCTCATTTGTCTACCACATTGTATGGCCTCCATCTACTCAAAGTCATCGCCCCAGTACTCTTTCCCCACTTCCACATTGTCGGTTTCTACCCTGTACTGGATTGTTCCCATCTGCAGGCCAACGATTTTTTTTTTCCAATGTGAAAAAACAAAACAAAATGCCTTGACCTCATTCCCCCTCAGGATACTTCTCTATTTTGATTTCTCCTCTCTGAAAGGGAGGTTGAAACATGCCGCCATACGTGCTCCCTTCTAATTCTCTCCTGAACCCACTACCCTATCCACATCTCAGTGACCTGTGTTGTTAAGCCAATAGCTGGTTCTCAGTCCTCATCTTCCTTAAGCCGACGGCAGCCTGGAAATACTTTATCCACCTGCCATTAGAACAGCACACATACCTGTTTTCCATTCTCTCTCTCTCTGACCACTGCTTCCTGGAGTTTTTGTGTTCCCCTTCCCCATTTCCCTGACTCCCCCTTGGGGGAGTACTTTAGGAAGCAGCAATAAGTTGCCTTTTCTTGGTCTATATGCTCTTTGGTAAGTTTATCCTGTCTTTTGACTTTAAGCACAATCTTCTTGTTGCTGTCTCTCAAATGTATAACTTATGGTTGGACCCCTCTCATTCACTTCATCCCTATAAATCCACTGCCTATTTTATGTCACTAATTGCATTTCTAATGAGCATTTTTAAAGTAATATGTCCTAAAATCATCTCAAACCTCCCCCAAATCTGCTCTTCTTATAGACTTTCTCATCTTAGTAAGTCGCAATTCTATTTACCCATGTGCCCCAGCCAAAACCCTTTTAACTCTCCTTGATTCTTCTCTTTCTTTCCTTCAGAATGTCTGTGTGACCCGTCCACAAATTCTGCTAGCTCTACCTTCAACATATATTTAAAAATTTTTATCACTTCTTACCAGTTCCACTGTTATCACAGAAATCCAAGTCACCCTTGGCTCTCTCATGGATCATGGCAATAGCCTCCTCCTTGGTCTTCCTGTGCCATCTTAATCATTTCCAAGGACACACTGTGATAGTGTTCAGTGTGTTCTCATTGTTAGGTAACCAGTCTCTAAAACTTTTTCATCTTGCAAAACTGAAACTGCAGATCCATTAAACACAGCCTCCTACTCACTCTTGTCCTAGATCCTGGCAATCATCATTCTACATTCTATTTCTATGCATTTGACTACTTTTGATACTTAAGTAAAAGGAGTCATATGGTATTTATGGGTTATTTCCCTCAGCATAATGTCTTCAAGGTTCAACCATCTGTTTCACGTGACAGGATTTCCTTCCTTTTCAAGGCTGAATAATATTCCACTGTATTTAGATACTACTTTTTAAAAAAACATTATCTGTTGATGGACAATAGGGTCGCTTCCGCCTCTTGGCTATCATGAATCATAAGAATTTACATTTTTAAAATGTCAAAAACATGGGGGGGTGGCCCAGTTGGTTAAGTGTCTGCCTTTGGCTCGGGTCATGATCCCAAGGTACTGGGATCGAGCCCCACCTCAGGCTCCCTGCTCCCCTGAGACTCTGAGGTTGAGCCTAGGATCCATGTTTCTCCACCCAGGCCACCTCTCTCCCCATGAAACCCCTATAAATGTCTTCCTCATCCTCTGCAGTCAGCTCAAACCCTGTCTCCTCTGAGAAGTCTTCCAAAACCCACCGGATTATGTACACGGGCCATTTCTCCTAAACCCCCAGAGCACAGTGTTTGACCTTTATGGCTTAGCATTATTTATATGACTGTTTCCCCACATTCCACCCCTAGATCACCAATGCTGACAAAACATGCTAAATTGTTGTTGTTGAATCAATCAGTTCATCAATAATAATTTTTTGGTTGGATCACTCAATTTACTGATAATAAAAGGAATGATATACCATAAAATTTTGTGATTTTGGACAGTACTCACTGAGATGTGAACCATCACCAGGAGGGAAAACAATCGGTGACTTTGGGAGGGCATTAGAACAGATTCCAAGCTTCAGATTTTTTAAATTTTAAAACTTATTGAGGGGTGCCTGGGTGGCTCAGTGGGTGAAAGCCTCTGCCTTCAGCTTGGGTCACGATTCCAGGGTCCTGGGATCGAGCCCTGAATCAGGCTCCCTGCTCAGCAAGGAGCCTGCTTCCTCCTCTCCCTCTCTCTCTCCCTGCCTCTCTGCCTACTTGTGATTTCTATCTGTCAAATAAGTAAATAAAATCCTTAGGGAAAAAAAACTAATCAAAATGCATTAACCCTGTAACCTCCATACTCACCCCAAATGTCCATTGTACCAGTAGAGGGGAGGGGAGAATAAAACATGGCATTAGGATGTCACGACTCCATGAACTGTGAGTCACTGCCATAATTTCCAGAATGAATACAGCAAGACACTGTCCCAACCAGTTGCTGGTCGACATCACTTCCTGCGTAACAAAGATGTGATGTCCAGAAAGATGCAAATGATCTTCTTTTTCAGCGATGCCCAGAGTTCCTGGGTAAACAACTGCTTTGGATTTTAAATGTGTTGATGGAGAAAACAGGGTATTTTATCTCTTGTTTTGATCTGAGGTGTTGCACAAGACTTGGTAGGAAGCTGCAGGCCTTCTTAGGCAGCATCAGACAGTCAGAGGCGGCCCAGGAGCCCCTCCCCAAAACCCCAGTGGGGGTAGGGGAGTAGGACATCATGCTTGGCAGTAATGGCCAAGATAGGTAAGTGGCTATTCAGGGGGTTTCAAAACTAAATCTTTAATGGTAGAAAAAGCTAAGAGGTTCATTATCACCTTTTAAAAAAATTCCTGAAACTGAAAAGAGAATAATAATTTGAGAGCAGTCAAGGAAGGCTGGGGGCCACAAGTAGACTTGCTAGAGACAATAATAGAGTAGGAGTCTTCAGAGCATGTAGAAGCTTCTGGGCCAAGCACAAGGATCCAATCCCTTCTCAAGGACCTGTGTGCATGGGTGGATAGGCTTGGTCTAGTAAGGCTGGAGCCCAGCAAGACTTTGGATGCCAAATCAGAATAAATGAAATCGTTTCACGTGAAACTTCAGGATATTCTGACACCAAGCACTTCTTCCCATTGGGGTCCAGCAGAGAGATGGGGAGAAGGCTTCTCCCCACATTGGCATTGAACCTGGTACTCCGTGCCGTCATGAGGAAGCCCCTGAACAAGGAAACCAGAGAATAAAGAACATGAGAAAACATGTTCCTAAGACTCAGGGGACACCCTGATTCCCTCATGTTTCTGTCTGGAAGGACCTCCAGTAGGAAAGACAGAGGGACAGTGTCTGATTGGCAAGTGTAGGAGAAACACGGGAACACTTGGCTCAGCTCCTACCTTCCTCCTCTTTGGATCCCGCTTGTCCCAAGAACATACAGTCTCTGTTCTTCACGCTGGGGAAGGCCTGCAGCTTGGTCCAGGCTTTTCCAGCTTGGTCCAGGGAGGTAAGTTTAATCCAGGAATGAACAACATCTAGCCAGCTGTGCCTGTTCATGGAAGGTCCATCTTCCAAGTTAGCTTTTGTCAGTGGTAAGGCTGTCATTTGGATCTCCATCCACCTGGCTCCAGGGTCTCTCTGAGTTGGTTCTGAAATGGGATAGGGAACAGAAGTGTTATTTACGGGGCTGGGGGTTCACCCAGCCAGCTCAGACACGACACCACTCTTGGAAGTCTGAGCAGTAACTGGAGAATACTGTGTTTGCAGGGGTGATTCCCACGAGAGCATGCAGAAGTTAAACCAGGTCATAAATGAGGCACCTTCGGTCACGGGGCCTCATGTGTCCCCAAAAGCTGACAAAGCTATGAATGTAACCCAGAGATGGAGGAGAAGAAAAACGCCATTCTGCAGGCTGCTGTCTAGAAGCAGGCACCCTGGTTTGAAGGTAAAGGAAGCTGGGTGATGTCATGCTATTGAACTGACTTTAAATTAACCAATCTCTATAGGGCCCTGTGAGGGTTCTGAAGACCGATGCTAGAGTGAAATGAAGGGGAACTGCACCTTCTCCCTGGAAAATGTCAGTAAATACTCTTCACAAGGGGTGAGACTTGATATTATTACATCCACCCCCCTTCAGCCGGCCCCACAGCAACACATGTTATTGACTAAATGCCATGGATACTCCAGGAGGAAAAATTATTATTTTAAAATGTATACAATGCCTCAGTCCAGAAAGTACCACTGAATCGATAAACTCAACTGGCCCCTAATAGCATGAATCCTGTGTTATAGTTGATACCATCTGAGGAGGAGAGATAGTCAATGATCTAGTTCAAGGTCACAGAGTAAACGATGGACTGCAATTAAAATCCAGACTTTCTGGCAAAAATCTAAATCCTTTCCACTAATCTTCACTGTATTACAACACAGGAGAAAGAAAAGGAGCCCAGGAAGGAGAGGCAGAGAAACCACCGGAAGTGCAGGTTCTCCCACTAACTTGTCTTCTCACCTTCCTTAGATTCAGCCCCTTCCCCTGGTAAACAGTGAACCGAGCGCACTGGAACAGAAAGTGGTTAAGACCCTGACATGCAGTGAAGGGCCCGCATGGTTCTTAGCCTTCGCTCACCTCCCGTCTCAGTAATTCAAAGCAATTCTGCTTCGGAAGCCCATGCACAGGATCCAGTCGGGGAAAGGCGGTTGCATTTTCACGTGCCATTTAGAGCCACGGATCGAAAATGTTCACTCCAACCTACAATAGGAAATTAAGTTGACATCTGAACCAATGCACACATACATGGACTTGAAACAGGTTTCAGAAAACATTTTTTTTAACTTTTTAAAAAGCATTTCCTGTATGCTATCTTCTGTTCTTTTCTATCCTCTTTGTTTAGCAGATGTTGGTTGTCACCCACCAATTTGATTTTATGATGCATGAGTGGTATGAGACACACAGATTGGAAAGCTGAAAATTGAGAAGTGCTGGTGGGACAGAGCATGAGAAGGCAGGCTCGCAGGCCAGAAGGCCAGAAGGCAGGCCACAGAGGGCAACTAGGAGAACTGGCGATCACGCCAAGGGAAACTACGTGGCTGGGTGAGTATAAATCTCTGGCCAAATTCTTCTCATGTCTCCTCGTGCTTTCACATTGTCTTCTGTCTCCCCAAGCACCTTCCCACTCCTGTCATGAAGGTATCTTTCCCAAATGCAATACTTAAAGGGTATTTTTGAATGCCCCAGCTTGGTTTATCACTGGCTTATAAGCTGGTCAGTCAGCAAGTTGCTTGAGGAGCACCTACTTGTATACGTTGCACAGTACTATCCTTGTCATGGGGGACATGTGATATTTTAAGGGGGTGGCGCATGACATGGCCAGGGGGTCACCAGGTTAAAGGCTGATTTAGCTAGTGGTCCTGGAGGGCATCTCCTTGGTGATAGTCTGAGCCTGAGCTGAGCTGGTAGGTGGAGAAAGTAGGCCTATACTTCTGAGCATGGCCCTCTGGTCTTGGGCCTCTGATATGATCACCAAATTGTCTTACTCATGCAGTTACAGAGACAGCCCGACAAAATTGATAGAAGGCATTCATCACACATCCTTAAATTTCCATCCTATTCTCCAACTACACTTCTTAAAGTGTACTAATATTTTTGTGGATCCCTAATTTATATCTTGCTATCACAATATTACTGCATTGTGTTTTCTTTGTAAAAAGCCAACAACTGGGGCACCTGGGAGGCTCAATGGGTTAAGCCTCTGCCTTCGGCTCAGGTCGTGATCTCAGGATTCTAGGACTGAGCCCTGCATCAGGATCTCTGCTCAGCAGGGAACCTGCTTCCTCTTCTCTCTCTGCCTGCCTCTTTGCCTACTTGTGATCTCTGTCTGTCAAATAAATAAATTAATTTTTTAAAAAAGCCAACAACTGGTTGAAGGGAAACAATTAAAATACACCACAAGTTTTATATCTTTTAGCATTTGTTCAATTGGTAATATACCCAGAACCTCAAAAAATATTCATGGTCTATGCCTTTCTCAACATTGAGAGGCTCCACCCATAGGGAAACCAGATTTTTGGTGACACAATTTTCTTGGTATACCTACAAGTGAATTCACTTATAATAGACAACATTCCTTTCTCAGAGCAACTGAAATGCTTGTCTCTCCTCCCAGGGGACCCCCTCGGTAACCAGAAAGCCAAATTAACATTTGAGAATTTGTTGCTTGGTGGTCCACAATAAAGGCAACATGAAGTGAATATCTTATCATAGAGGGTGCTCTCTGGTAACCAGAAAACACCTATTTCCCAAATACATTCTTCCAACTCCACATTGTGGTGGGCAGTCAGGCCAAAGATGGCCTTTCTCTTTTTTGCTCCATTCTTGACCACACTGTGTTTGGACTGAACATTCTTTCTTCAGACATTAAACTCTAGTCAAGCAGCTGTTCTAGACCTTGAAGATGTCCATTTTCTTCCCATGTAGAGTTCATTTATTTAGTTTAATTTCCCAAGAGAAATCTCACTTCCAAGCCCCAGCTCCAACCTCCCTGTAGGCACCACATGCTCCCAATGTGACATGGTGCAAAACAAACACCATGCCTGACCTTGAAGATTTACCAAGCTAAAATGGTAGATTTAACCAAGAAATTTGTCCTAAACAGATAAATTGGAGGCAGCATAGTTTGGTGGAGAGAGCCGAGGATTCAAGGATTCAACAGCCTACGCTTTTCTTCCAGCCCTGTCTTGTGATTTTGGCGAAGACACTTAGCCAACTGTCTTGAAAATAGTGGGCCTGAGGTGGGAGGTGGTTCAACAAACTTCTCATGGCTAGAACTCATTCATTCATTCATCAGATAGGATTAGTGTCTCTTATATGTCAGGGGCTGTGCCTCCACTAAATGGCAAAATGAGAGAAACAGGATTCCTGCCTCCAAGGGACTTCCCATCTATAGCTCCCAGCTCTAAAATTTCACACTTACAAAATACAACAATAATCAGAGAAATTTATTAGCACAGAGGTATGCTGACCAGCTTCATGAGGCCACATGCTACATGGGGAGGGCACCCACCATGGAGTCAAATGGTCCCGGGTTCAATTTTGGTTCCATGTCCTGGGCAAGTTCCTTTATTCCTTTTAGTCTCTGTTTCTTCTTCTATAGAATGGGCATAATAAGACCAACTTTGAAGCATTGGGAGGATTAGAGCTAAAATATACTAAGTACCCCACACATACTGAGCATTCAATGAACCACCTCTCCCAATCTCATTCTTGACTCTCAATATCCACTCTGCATCCAGGCAGCCACACTAATTTTTTGATTGATCTTAAAAATATAAACTGTATCATATCACTTAGAATACTCCATGTGCCCACCCAGGCGTGTGGGTTCCCAGTTCTGCATATGGTGGCCTACAGGCCCCGTCTGATCTGGCCTTTGCCTCCCTCTGCCCCTTATCACTCCCTCCAAGAGACCATATGCCTCCTCTTTGCTCTCAGATAAGTCAGGTTTACCTCAGGGCCTTTGTTCTTTTCATTTCCTGAAGAATTATTGGTTCCTCATCAATCAGATTTCAGCTCAAAGGCCATCAGGTCAAGGAGCCCTTTTGTGGCCCTACACCCCTAAGTCCAGTCACCTCTATCACATTTCCCATTTTGTTTCTGTAACACCAGCCCTAAATTCCCTTATTTGCTTCCTGAAGTATTTATCTGCCCAGTCTCCCTCAAGAATATAAATTCCCCAGAGGCAGAGTCCTTGTTTTATTCACTGTATCCCCAAAACAGAGGCAATGCCTGGCACATAATAGGTACTCAATAAGCACTTTTTTGAATTTATGATGCTGTTGTCATTAATACCACTATCATTGATGGCTACAATTTATCTGAGAAAACATCCCTCAGATAATGTCTGAATCTTGAGCGGGAGGAGGAAACTAGTTTTAAGCCTGAAACACAAAGCCGGGAAACTCAGGAATCAGTAGGAAGGAGAAGGTGGTCCTGAAGGGGGCCTTTCCATGCAATAAAGAGACTGTTGGATTTTAAGCTAAGAGGTTGGAATACTACCTAATTTTACCACAAGCTAATCCTTAACTCCTTATGCCTTAGTTTCTTCATATGTATAATAAAGAAAGGTTCAGAACTAACTGGACTTAAAAATTCCCCAACCTTGTGCCTTTAGGACAGGGCCACTCGTGTGGAAGCCCAGACAAGTACGTGCATGAGATGCCACAGAGAAGCAGCTGAGGAGGGAGTGACGGGCGGGTGCCTCCTGATGCGCACCCACTCAGGTCCACTGGGCCGCCAGCCCTTCCCTCGGGGCCTCCTTCCCAGACAGGGCCTGGCACAAGGCAGCCACTCACAAGGTACTGAGTGAATGAATGGAACCACAGAGAGGGGGAACTGACGACTCGGTGACTCAGAAGGAAGGACCACTGAGTCACCAAGCCACTTCCTGTCTTGCTCAGTGTCTTCCAAGCCAAGTCCTAACAGGGTGGGAAGGTGGCAAAGGGTTTAAGCTCCCGCAGGTCTATATGCAACGGTGCCACACGGAGAAGGCCCTCAGGGTCAAGGGTGTGGGGAGCAGGGGAGGAAACAAAAGAGTCACTTAACCTTTCTTTGAGTTCTGACCAGCACACCCTAACATACAGCTGAAAGGTCATACAGCCCAACTGCTTTTTCAGAGCCATCAAGTTAGTTTCTAGAATGTCAGCTCTAAAAGGAGCCGTATCAGCTATCTGGTCTTGTGTAACAAAGCACCACTTAGTTGATGAAAGCAACAGCCATTTTACTTGCTCCGCAGTTGTGCGGGTCGGTGGTTTGGGCGGGACTCGGCCGAGCAGTTCCCCTGTGCTCTCGCCTGAGATGATCGCTCTCGGGACTGTGTTCATCCGGCAACTTAACTGGGGTTGGACAGCCTAACTCCATGCCCGCTGGTTGTGCTGCCGGGCTCTCAATGCTGCATCCCAACCACACAACCACAGTCCCTTGTGCTCCCTTCTGTTATTCAGAGCAAGTCACAGCGTGAGCCCAGCATCAAGGGGAGGAGAGGAGACAGACGCTACCTCCTGATAGGAGGAGCGAACTTACATCTTTCCAAGGGGAACAAACGTAGGAGTGGAAGAAACTGAAAGAAACTGTGGCCGTGTCTGCCAACAATGTACCACAGAAGCCTCGAGGCTCACATGGGGCTCTCATCACACACACACAAGTGCAGTGACTTGGTCAAGTTCAGAGAGTTAGTGTCACGTGCGGGATGGGGACCTGCGTCTCTGTCCAGTGTTCCATGCCTCCAAGAACCTCTTCCACTGGAAGAACAAATATTGTGAAAATGTCTATGCTACCTAGAGCAATCTACACATTAACACAATCCCTACCAAAATACCACCAGAAAAGACTCCTAATTGCCAGAGGACTGTTGAGAAAGAAAAGCAAAGCTGGTAGCATCACAGTTTCAGGCTTCAAGCTCTAGTACAAAGTTATCATCAACAAGACAGTGTGGTACTGGCATAAAAACAGACACAGATCAATGGCACAGAAATGGACTCAATGGTCAACTAATGGACAGAGCAGGAAAAAATGTCCAGTGGAAAAAAAGACAGTCTCTTCAACAAATGCTGCTGGGAAAGTTGGACAGCCCTATGCAGAAGAATGAAACTGGACCATTTCCTAACACCATGCACAAAAATAGACTCAAAATGGCTGAAAGACCTAAATGTGAAATAGGAATGCATCAAAATCCTTGATGAGAACACAGGCAGCAACCTCTTCCCCCTCAGCGGCAGCAACTTCTTCCTAGAAACACAGCCAAAGGCAAGGGAAGCAAGGGCAAAAATGAACTATTGGTACTGCATCAAGATCAAAAGCTTTTGCACAACAAAGGAAACAGCCAACAAAACCAAGACAACTGACAGAATGGGAGAGGATATTTGCAAATGACATATCAGATAAAGGGCTGGTATCCAAAATCTATAAAGAACTTATTAAATTCAACACCCAAAGAACAAATAATCCAATCAGAAATGGGGAGAAGACTTGAACAGACATTTCTTCAAAGAAGACATCCAAATGGCCAACAGACACGTGAAAAAGTGCTTGGTATCACTCGGCATCAGGGAAATGCAAGTCAAAACCACAGTGAGATACCACCTCACACCAGTCAGAATGGCTAAAATTAACAAGTTAGGAAACAACAGGTGTTGGCGAAGATGGGGAGAAACGGGAACCCTCCTACACTATTGGCGGGAATGCAAGCTGGTGCAGCCACTCTGGAAAACAGCACGGAGGTTTCTCAAAAAGTTGAAAACAGAGCTACCCTATGACCCAGCAATCAAACTACTGTGTATTTACCCCAAAGATACAAATGTAGTGATCCAAAGGGGCACGTGCACCTGAATGTTTATAGCAGCAATGTCACAACAGCCAAACCATGGACAAAGCCTAGAGGTCCATCAACAGATGAGGATAAAGAAGAAGTGGTATATATATATACAAGGGAATACTATGCAGCCATTAGGAAAAAATAAAATCCTGCCATTTGCAACAAGTAGGATAGAACTGGAGGATATTATGCTAAGTGAAATAAGTCAATCAGAGAGGGACAATTATCATATGATCTCACTGATTTGAGGAATTTCAGAAACAAGACAGAGGATCATAGGGGAAGGGAGGAAAAATGAAACAAGACAAAACCAGATAGGGAGACAAATCTTAAGAGACTCTTGGTCTCACTAAACAAACTGAGGCTTGCTGGAGGGAAGGAGAGCCGGAGGGATGGGGTGGCGGGTGATCCACACTGGGGAGGGTATGTGCTACGGTGAGTGCTATGAACTGTGTTAAGACTGATGAATCACAGACCTGTACCCCTGAAACAAATAATATATTATATGTTAATTTAAAAAATAACCTCTTCCATCTGCAGCCTAACCTTCTTTATCCACACTTGTTCACAGGGCCAGTCTTCAGAAGCACGCCACTTCTCAGCCTTCCTGCTTCAGATTTGCAGACCAGTCCCCGTGGCAGATGCAGAAACAGTCCTTTTCCGAGGCTACAGCTGCATTCATGCCATGCATCTCCTTTACAGAAAAGGAGATCCCAGTCCATCATCTGGTCCTTTGGTAGCCTGTCGGGCCCCCAAGCCACAGGTAGATTTGACAGCAAAAGCTCATTTCATTGGGCTCTGTTATAGTCATTTAATGAAATAGCACTTTGTAGTTACAGTTTTTAAACCAGTATGTCTCTAGAATATCTTGGAAAGGTAGCAAACCAATCTGTTAGACGCAATGGGACTATCAAGACTTGGTTCCCCAGAACAGCTTCTGAAAAGGAAGGCTGAGGGAATGATCACCATCATCCAATATTTATTGAGTTTTAACTACATCCAGGCACCGGCTTGCCACTGACACGTAGGAGCTCATCAATTCTCATAACCATCACGTGACATAGGTATCACTGCTACCCCGTTCATAAAACTGCTCTCTTAAATGTCACCTTTGTGTCCAATCACCAAATCCAAGGTCTTATTTACAGCCTTTCACCTTTTCAACTCTGCATAATTTGAAAGTACGTATTCAGTCATTTATCCACCTGTTCATTCTGTTGGGTGAGGAGACCAGGTCTAGGTGTAGAACATAATTGCAGTAAACAAGTCAAAAACACCCCTTGCCCTCGGAGACCTCCTTGTCCGGGGAGATGGATAGGCACTGAATTAAGCAGCTGCCTGCAGGGTGGGTGTGGTAAAGAGGCTGGTGGGGGGCATAGTCAGGTTGGAGAAGGGAGGAGAGGGGAGGCGGTGGGGGGGGTGTGGGGGGGGGTTGTGCCTGGGTGGCTCCCTCCATTAAGCATCTGACTCTTTGTTTTTGGCTCAGGTCCTGATCTCAGGGTCCCAAGGCTGAGCCCTCTGAAAGGTGCGTCTCGCTCCCTTGGTTTCTGGAAGTCGAAACTCTCCAGATTCTAGTTCTTATTTTTCTAACCACTCTGTCGCTGGTTCCTTTTCTAACACAAGCCCTTTAAACCCTGGCATTCTCTGCGGGTTTGTCCTCTCAGCTCTTTCTCTCCTCTCTGTCCACTGGTGAACTCCCCAGTCCTGCTTCAGCCATCCCCCTTGTTCCACCAGGCTTTGGATCTTGCCTTCTTCCCTTCTGGTTCCATATGCTTCCCCGGGAGCGCTCCTGTGCTCTGTGGCTTCAATATCTGCGGCGGGTTCCCAAACCTGATCTCCAGTCACATCACATTCCCAGCTCCCCGCAGGATGTTGTGATCCACACATCCAGAATCTGGCCGCGACCATTCACACCCCCTTGTTGATGTTTTTCTTTCTGCCTCCATCAACCGTTGCATTTCCAGCCGGCTATCAACGCTGTTCACCTTCGGAGCACAGGAAGAGCCGGCTCCTCCGGAAAGCCTTGGAAAGTCTTTTTCCGCCGCACCTTCAGGTGGAGCCGGTCACTTCGTCCCTCTGACCTTGGCAATTCTCTTTTCCGGCCGCACCCTCCTCCTCCCCCACCTACGGTCTTTTAGAACAATCAGCTTTGTCTGGGTCGGCCTGGGCTACACGGTCTGCTCCCTAAAGGCAGGGACCAGGTCTTGTTCATCAATAGCTGTCCTGGGGTTTGCACAGCAGAAACATCCCCAGATATCATTCATTTAGCTACCGAATTCAGTTTGGATCTGGGAAACTTTTTCCATTCCGCGGTTGAAAGCTGTGCTCTTGAATGAGACCACAGTGAGTCTTTTAGCATTTCTGCTGGAGTTAGCTGAGTGGGCCCATCTTAGTCACAAGACTGTAGGCAAACCATCTCTTTGCAGACAGCCTCTCTCCACACACACATTTTAGTTGTCTTTTATCCACGAATACCCTCCACGACCAAAAGTTAATGAAAATGTTTGTGGTCCAGAGTCATTTCACTACCTGGGTCCATCCTTGATCAAAGGATCATTCATTACTGTTTTAATGAGTACTAACAAAGGTCCTTCTCTGTGCCAGGCAGGATTCAAGGCAAAACCCTGCCCTCAAGAAATTTAAATTTGAATGAAGGATATGGACGATAATTGCACAAATACATAAACAGGGAAATGTCAGACTGATAGGTGCTACAAAAGGAATAAAACAGGTGATGAGACAGACAGTCAGAAGGAGGGGTGCCATTTTAGCAGGCCCGATAGAAGAAACAGGCACAAAGTTCCAGAAGGAATCCTAGGAGGGGAACAGGAAGGGTAACAAACCCGATGCAGGGACAACAAGGGGCATGTCTGAGAAATGGAAGGGAACCCAGAGAGCATCGGGTGGAATGAACACGTGCAGCAAGATGGCAGTGGCGGGGAGCGCAGGGGCCAGGCACGTGGAATCCCACAGGCAGGCAGGGGCTTTTGATTTTATTAAAAGCAAAATAAGGGGGACGCCTGGGTGGCTCAGTTGGTTGGACGACTGCCTTCCGCTCAGGTCATGATCCCGGAGTCCCGGGATCGAGTCCCACATCAGGCTCCCAGCTCCATGGGGAGTCGGCTTCGCTCTCTGACCTTCTCCTCGCTCATGCTCTCTCTGTCTCTCTCTCAAATAAATAAATAAAATCTTTAAAAAAAAAAAAAAGCAAAATAAGGAGTTATTACACACAGGAGAGACCAAATCTGATTTACATTGCAACAACAGCTATCTAGAGAGAACGCACGGAGGGTGGAGGACAAACCAAAAGACCAGTTCCAGGATTGCTGCAACGGTCCGGGCAAGTTCACTGGGGGCGGAGAGCAGGTGCAGGCTTCCGGAAAGGGAGAGAAAGGCTCCCAGAGGCGTCTGGCTCCATTCTGTCAGTTCTCACTACCATTGGAACCCCCAAGCAGCCAGGAGGGGGCTCAGCGAGGGCCCGGCATGCCCAGGAGAAACCCATGTGCTGTGGGCGAGAAATACCCAGTTGGCCAACGGCCCACATCCTCTTGTCTCTCACTGTCTCCTCGGCCCCTTGCCTTCTGGCTCAGCCCCGCAAGAAGGAAAGCTCTGCTTGGGTGCCAGCCCTTCAGAGGTGTGGAGAGACTGGCAGGGCACGGAATGCCTGAAAGCTGAGACGAACGCAGGATCCAGCAGGTGTGGGTGGCAGCCGTGGTCTCGGCCTCTACCTGCTGCCTTACCCGCAGACCCCCATGTCATTGACCTAGGCCTGCTTGTGCCTACCTTGATTTATTCTCAGACTCTGTAAGCACTTCGCTATTGCCCTGATGAGTCACAAGGGTTACTATTGTTTTTTCCCCCACCAAACAGAGATGGGTTTCACATACCTTAAACTGAGTTGAAGTGAATTCGCCAAGCTGTTGAGAGGAGCAAGGTACCCAGAGACCATGGGCCCTGCCTACTTCTTCTCCTGCTGCCATGACCCAGGCGTCCCTAAGGGTCGCCTGCAAGTCTGGGGTAGATACCCCGATGAGATGCATTCAAAGCATTAGAGACTTTTTCTTCATAGGATTCACCATAATGATAATGACATATTCTCCCAGGGCAGAAACATATACACCATGGCTCAGGGTTTTGTTTTTTGGTTTTTTTTTAATGATTTGCTAAATTCTTTTATTTCTGTAAGAGGTCTTATTTGCTCCCACTCCTGGCGATGGTGAAGGGTGGGGGTAGGGGGAGGGGACCGTCAATGTGCCAGTGAAAAGTGACAGCCTCTTCCAGGTTAAAACAATCTGTTTCCCCCAAACAGTCAATTAATTCAAGGCTGAAGGTTGCTGGCTTTGGGTACTATCAGGACACGTTGGGCCACCACTGCCTGCCTGTCTGCAACGTGGGGGTCAGCTCCAGCCTCCAGCCCTTGATGGCAAGGCCGCCTCTCGGGCTCGCTGGGGCAGGCTTACAAGCTGGCCTTCTCAGCTGCCTTGGGAGGATGTATTGAGGAACTTCCATCTCCCCTACACATCACCCACAGGCCAAGAGGAAGTGGGGAGCCGTCTCAGGCTCTACTCCGTGGAAACACGCCCACCACCATTTTGACTCCACTGTGGCTGCCCCGTGGTTTATGGGGTGCCCAGAGAGAGAATTTCCTCTAATACCCAGGCGGAAGGCAGAGCCCACTCTCCTGTGATCTGCCGCCCCCTCAGCCACGAGGACGGTTCTGCAGCTGTACCCCCCCTGCGCTGACATTTGCTTAGGAGGTAGGGACCCGAGTCTTTCTCTTCCTCCACTCTCCTGCTAATAGAGCAGGGTTTTCTCTTTCCTTCCAGTCTCGCCCCCCACCCCGTGACCCCTGATGCGATCTCTGTTGATTATGCCCAGTTTGTGCCACGTGAAGCCGGTGATCCAGGGTTGCCTCTCCCTATGGAAAAGCAAGCTTTGGAAACGGACCACCTTCCCCTGGCTGCCACGCCCCTTACATTTTTCCTTTCTCCCACAAAGTTTGCCTGTTACGATTACTTTTTTGCGGATTTAAAAACCAAGTCTGACTCCCACAGCTGAGCAGTGGCCTCTTTCTCCTAACTCGCATCCACACTCACCGAACCCATCCATTCATGGCCAAGGACCACCTGATTTTCAGGAAACAGAAAGCACCTCAACTTAATGTCATTAAAAAATAACTTTTTTGTGGTGCCTGAGTGGCTCAGTCGTTAAGCGCCTGCCTTCAGGTGGTGGTCCCAGTGTCCTGGGATCGGGCCCTGCATGGGGTCCCCTGCTTGGCTGGAGGCTGGCTTTCCCTCTCCCACACCCCCTGCTTGTGTTCCTGCTCTCACTGTCTCTCTGTCAAATAAATAATCTTAAAAATTTTTCTTTAAATAAAAAATAACTTTTTTTTGTTTTTAAAGACTTTATTTATTTGTCAGAGAGAGAGAGAGAGAGCACAAGCAGGCAGGTGTGGCCGGCAGAGGGAGAAGCAGGCTCCCTGATGAGCAGGGAGCTTGACATGAGACCGGATCCCAGGACCCTGGGATCCTGACCTGGGTGGAAGGCAGACGCTTTGCCCACTGAGCCATCCACAGTGTCCCAAAGAAGATCTTCTTATAGTAATGTGTATGAGTCTTTGCTAAAGGTCTATCTCTACAATCTCTTGCTCAGTGCTGTTCTCTTTGTGACTAACACATATGCGTGCAAGTAACATAGATTTGGTTGCATGATTGAAGTCCATTGCTATAACTTTATAGTAATGATAAAATATCAAGATTGTCAGCGACCATCGAGATCATTTAGTCCAATTCTTTTATTTTAGGAGAAGAAACCTAAGGTCAGAGTGATTAAACATACTGTTCGAAGTCACACACACAATGACCCGTGTGGATCTGGAACCTCTCATTTTTCTACCCTCAAGTTCTTACTGTTTCCCAATTCAGCCAACTGCCTTCTCATGCATTTCGCTTGCCTGCATCTCCAAACCCAAACTAGGTGGTTTCCTAGAGAACTAGTTGCCTTGGTAGACTGGTTTATGGAGACAGAACTTTCCCCTTCTCCTTGTCTTCATCCAGCCTATATAGATAGGTCATTTTCAGAATGGAAATTGATACATTTTCTTTGTAATAAAAAAAGAAAAACTATAAAGCAATCTTTACCTGTGTTTCTAGCATTTAACACAGTGTTGGTAAGCATTGAATTGTATGGAGTATTCGTGAAGAAAATAAGTCAGGTATAACTGTACTACCCCAAAATAATTATTCAGTATATGTGCTTTCTATTTGTACATGTATAATAAAAACAGGATTAGATACTTATTTTTCTCTTACCAGATTCCTTAAGCAAACCAGCAAAACAGATTCAAGTAGTGGCCCATTCAAGGAAGTGACGTGGGGAGAGGATACTCTTATTTCAGTGATGTTACTGTTGCTAATACATGTATGGAATGGTCTTCCAAGATTGTTGCTACTTATTTTACTTTCAGTATGAACAAATATTCATCCTTTGATGGATTTTATTTGTAACAGGAATATCATTGGAATAATGGTGAAAAAGGTGGGTGTTACCGTTTGGATAAAAAGCAAGATGTGAATATAAAACAATGAGATTGAAATTTGCCATATACCTGCTTATAAACTGCTTTGAAGATGAGCCCCTACATGGCGTCCCAAAATGTGTCTTTCAGGGGCATCACAGGAAACAGTCCCCATCCTCCAAGGGGACCACTTAGAACGTGACGGTTTGCATCTGAATGTAAAAATTCCAGGAGGTGGCTGTTAAAAAGACAATCAGATTGGTTTACAGTTAATATTTTTGTACAGTTATCAGACTCTTACAGAAAACTGTGGCTGTTGGGAATTTAGATTAATAAAATTGTTTGGTTTTGTTTTAAGTAAACCTTTTCAGGTCTTCCATGATCTGGGCTTGAGGCAATCAAAGAGTTTCTCCCCAGCTGCAGCAAGCTTTCTCCCAGTAGCTCCTTTGAATTTGTTCATTATTGCTTTGCTTCTCTTCTCAATGTCCATCTTTAATTTTCTGGTACCTAGTAACAATTCACAAGAGAAGTGAGACTCTCTTGTACTTCTGCACTTCCTAGGGTACATATTATCAGCAAAAATGCAACCTGGCTTCACTTGATGGGGCACAGATGTCTCTGGGGGCCAGGCTGGTCACGTACACTGAGTGAAGAGGGTGTCCACGAACACTGCCAGCCCAATGACAGAAGGTGAATGACAGGCAGCCTCAGTGTTGGGAGGTGGGGATGGGGGAAGTCAAAGGACACATCCCCATGCAAGGGAAGCTAACTTTTACCCCGGGGGAGTAACTCAAGGTTATTAGAACTTCTGAGCTTTCCTTCTGACAAGCTGGAAACCTGGGTTTTTATCTTCTCTTGATTTTTAAATGTTAACCAGTAACTCAAGCATACCAGAAGGCAGAGATGGTCGAGAACCTGTATTGTGGAGCCAGACTGCTTGGGTTCAAATTCCACCTCTGCCACTGATTAACTGTGCCACTTGCAGCAAGTTACTCAACCTCTCTGAGCCTTAGTTTCCTCATCTGTAAAATGAGGACAGGCATATAGTACCAACTTGCAGGTCTGATGTGAAGATAAAGTGAGTGGACACATGTAAAATATATAAACTCCTGGTCTATAGTTAGTGCTTCTGAAATGTCAGCTTTTGTTCTTTAAACTGAGAAGTCATTGTGTAGGCTAAATAAAACACATCTGCAGGAGGAATTCAGCTCATAGATATCCAGTTTGGGCATTATGCTCTAGAAACAGGAAAGAAAGCTTTTGGTAGCCTAAGACAGCTCTGTATAAAATTATCCTCACTACTTCAGCATACTTCAAAGCACATCAGGAGTTTAAAATAGGCTGTAAAAGTCAGTCTGACCCTTAGTAACTCTCCAATTTTCTGATGAGCACAACAGTCACTCAGCTGATCCACAGTGGGGGGGGGGGGCTGTGGGGCAGGAGGGGGGCTTTGGTGAGTAGCTTTCCATTTCACCTGGGCAGGGCTTTAGAAGTACGGTAGGCTGAGTGGTTAACATATGTCAACATACTGAATGAAATACCACCATACCGATCCACAAACAGATGCTTTCCTCGCCGACTCCCTCCAGGACTGGGCTAGCCCAGCGACCCCAGCCTCTCCCCCAGTGACCCCTGGCTCTCAGACCCTGCTCCATGACATCCATCCTGATCAGTTAGTGTCCGCTCCATACCAATTGTTAAATATCTTGTTTATCACCTCTGCACTTAGGTACTGGGAACCACATAAGCTACAGATTCAACCATTAAAAGGTCTGTCTTCCTAAAACCTGTTATTTAACCTCTTTGAGCCTTAGTTTTCTTATCTCTAAGATAGGGATAATATTAGTCACTATCTCTTGTTATGATAAATGAGAGAATCCATGGAAAGCATTTAGCAGTGCCTGAAACATGCCAGCCCTGTCTCCATAAATGCTGTCTTTGGTATTAATTTAGGTACTATTCCTCCAGCTGAAAGTCATGCCTTGAATCCCCCATAACCTCAGGAAGGCTTAGTCTCATTCAGATGGGTATATAATATATATAGGTATATAATATATATAACCATAGATATAGGTATATAGATATATAACCATATCCATAACTATATATAAAAATTCTATTTTATTTATTATTGTAAATTACAGAAGCATAGAAACATATTATAATTTGGACAATAAAGAAAATGGGGGGGGGATCTGACATCTCACCAATCTAGAACACCAGCTTCTATATAGCACATTTAAAAAGGATTATGTAAGAAGAAATTTGCACGTGAATCAAGTACAATTTGACACCTTTCTGTCATCTGGGCAGACTAACAGCCCCCTGAGGGCAGGATCATGCTTATCTTGGTTACTGCTATATCTCCAGCACCTGCAGAGTACATGGCTATGACTGGCACTCAATAATTATTTATTCAACTAATGCACAAATGCTGAAGGAAGGAAGGAAGGAAGGAAGGAAGGAAGGAGAAAGCAGGCACAGAACATTAGAGTCCAGGGGAGACCCAGGTGTGGTGTTTGCTAATCAGGAGTTGGCTGGCAGATATCATGGATCAGAATTCAATTTCTGGGAAGGTAGAGTGAGGAAGAAGAAGGCAGTCAAGGTCCAGGAGTGTACACAGGGATAGAACAATACAGAATCTCAATGTCCAATGAGAACAATGTCCTCAGCATTGAGAACAATGTCCTCAGCATTGAGATGGAAACTTGGAACTGAGTGGTCCTGCTAAGCTGGGTTTTTTAAGAGACCCTCCCCAACCCCCACCCCCTGCTCAGGCATCTGTTGGTCTTGGAGTTGGTGGGCCTGATTCCTCAGGCAGTTACACCCCTACTGGGCCAGGTGGGAAACAGAGCACCAACAGATAGCTGGCCAGCCCCTCCCTGGGTTCATCATCCTCAACGCAATTCCCGTTTGTCCTAGCTCCATCGCACACTGGCCTTTGATCAGAAGGGCCTTTCCACCCTCCTGCTGCTACCCTTCAGTGGGAACTAAGGCTCCTTCATTGGAGCCTATGAGGCCTTTAGGCTCAGGTCAGCTTGAGACTACGAGATTCTTGCAATGTGTTTCGCTGGGAGCTGATCCCAATTTAGAGCAACCGGCCTTGCGCTGTCGGTTGCTAGAGACGAGGAACTATGTTTAGTATATCACCCTATTCAGGCCTGTTCTGTGGCTACATGCACACCTGTGGTGGTTAATAAAACACTGAAATACACTTGGCAGCTGGAGGGTTGACACCAGGCACAGAGATGGAGGACCTCCCACAGAATGTCCAGCGAGTTCTTCAAGAACCAGCGCCTTGCTAGGCAATGTACTGAAAACGACCGCTGATTGCCCTTAAAATACAACCCAATCCTTGGCACCATATTATATAAGTGAATGACTACACACATGAACGAACAAATATGTGAACGAACCAACAAAAAGCAGGCAACAGTTGTTCCATAAATTTGTGTTCCATGAATGAGCTCTCTCCCCACTGCTTTCTGAAAAGACAGGTATCCCTTACATGCAGCAGAACATCCTGAATACATCTTAATCAGCGTTTCCAGCTCATTTCAGAAGTCAAGGTCACCCTCTCACTTGTAACTGGGTTTTCATATAACATGCTTCAATCACCCGTCTGGGGCAACTGTCGAAAAAGCTCGCTATTGTGAGGAACACATTCAGAGCACAAGCGGTATTTTGCTTTCCATACTTAAGTGAAGAATTGGTCCCTGGATGAACATAATGGAAGCCATTTGTTCTGGAAAAAGCAATTCAGAAAAAGATATCACCTAAAAAGCTAGAGCAGTCCACTCAGAGCTCTCGCCTCTCCTGGACTGTGAAAGATTCTTGGGCTTAAGCGCTATTTTTCGAGGGGTGAGGAGTGTTTTAATTTCCCATAATGGCCTCATTGAGGAAGTTGGTCTATTCACTGTAACTATTCGCTCCCGCAGGGTGTGACTGGCCCCGTCTGAAAAGTAACGGATGCTCCTTTCAGGGCCTGGAGGCCTCCAGCGAAACCAGTTTAGCAGTGGTTTCCACAGTTCCTAGCCAGAGCTAAAGGCATTTCAATCAGTGGGAAAAGTGGAAGGCAGCTCCTTGCGTTTCAGGGGTTGTCCTTGAGAAGACTCTGTCCAGTCTCTCCTCAGAGATCAGGTCACTTTTTCTCTATCATTCACCCATCTCTGCAGCTTGAGGCCATGGGAGCCATTTTGGTTTCCTATATAAGGACCAGGAAAAGGCGGGGTGGGGGGGGAGGATTCCTCCAAAGCCACTCTCTTATTTCACTTTGGCTTTTTTCTTTCAGATATAACCATGGAATTACTTCTCCCTGTCAGAACTGTGGTTTTCACAACTCAGTCCTAAAACCAGAGTTGTGTGGCGTCAGGGTGGGCAGCAGACATTCTCCTCCTGACTTCTGAGCCCTGGGGGATAGAAGAGAGCAGAAGCCTGAGGAGAATTCCAGTCCTCACTAGAGTGGGGATACAACTTTTCTCACACCCCTCATGAGTGAATTTCTCCAGTCACATCTCTGGTCAAACCGGGGGAGCCGAACCCAAAACTTTGCCTTGCTGTGGGAAGTGGAGATTTGGCCACTTTCAGCTTTTATTCAAAGCCTCCTAAAAGGGAGCCGCCCTGTCCCACCCGGGGCTTCAGGGAAGCTGTGCCCTCCCCAGAAATGACAAATGGAAAAGACAGAACGGACTCTAGCCAGGCCAGGATACAGTCTCTGGAAAGAGGTTGTTTTTGTCTCCAATGCCATAGAAAACACATCCTCTTAACTTATTAAGTAGGGAAACAGCACGATCACACACGCTGGAGGTTACCAAGGTGAACAGAACCCAAGATTAAAATCTGCCAGCCCAGTGGTGCATGGAAGCATGGAAGGCCCAAAGAGGAAATCTAGTTCACTGTTGGTAAATTTTTTTGGATGCTGTTTATGTTTGAACTTTTCTCTGTTTTCCTGTAGAAACTTCCGTACCCTCTTCCTGTGTCCCTACAAAAGGCCTGGACAATGCAGTCCCAGCACCGCTGTAGGACATGGGCAGGGCCCCACCTTCCTCCTTCCTGCAGGGATATCCTTTCCTATAGAAGAGGTAAGAATGTAAGGTTCATGTGAAAATGTTATTATATTCCTTATCTCAGTCATTTCGTGATTTGCTGTTTGGCCACAATAAGTCAGCCTGGCCACATTCACAATAGAGGTGGCCCCAGTTCCTAGTTTTGGCTCGTGCTGTTTTCTCAGCTGAAGAGGGCAAACGGCTGTTAAAAAATGCTGCTTGTTTTCCAGGATCTTATCAAGAGTTCATGTCTAAGGCCAGAAAGAGAAGGGAGGGCTCCATTTTTTTTTTCTCTCTCCTCATTGTTTCCAACTGATTTGTCAGGAAATGGGAGTCCTCTACCTGTCCCTCTTGGGAGTAAAATGGATTTGATTCCATTTTTCAGATGTATCCGCTACTGCCAGGACTTGGGGACATTTCTGCTCACCCTAAAGCAAATGTGTTCTGCATTTACACAAATGACATCTTTCAAAATTGGAAATGAGGCAAATTTAAATGCGGAGCTTTGGGATTGGTGATTGCCATAAATTGCCTCAGAGAATCTCAGCTTTGTTTTATATTCTAATTCACCCCTTTGTAAAGTGCCTTTTGGGACTGTGGACTTTGGTTGACTTCAGTGAGTGTGAGTGTGTCTGTGTCTGTATCTGTGTCTAGAACATCGCTGGCACAGACACTTAGAGAATCGAAGTCTTCACACAGACTTTCACATGAATCAGGACAGCTCACCCTGGGAGCATATGTTACAGATGGGCCATGCAGAACTCAGGAGAAGTCAGTCGGTTCTTTAAGAATCCTAGTGTATCTATGGTTGACCCAGGATTTTGCATTTAACCGAGTTCAGCCGATTCAGTCAATGTGGACAAGAATCAAGGTGCATCTAGATGCTTCATTTCATATAAAATCAACCTCAGATGACTTTATTTTGTGGGGCTTGGTTGCGTTAGTGTCTATAGATAAAGTTGAAACATAGGCATTCCGTAAACCACAGTATTCCCTAGACAGAAGTGCCCTCCCTTTCAATGTCAGCACTTCACTTTGGAGGTAAGACACAGAGCCTGGACAGTTACTGGATGGAATCATGGAACAATCCAGGCTTAACTATCCTCGGGAACACAAGACCTAGAAAAAACTATTTGACTCTGCTCTACAGAGGTATTGGTTTTCCTCAATAGAGGACCCTGCCTCTGTTCAAAGAGGCTCTGCCCCCACAGTCTTATGGAGCTCCCAGGTTTTGCAACACTGCTCAGACTGACAACTGTCTGTGGCTCTTCTGCTGCACAAGGATATTGGCAGTCAGGGAGGCCCTCTCCAGACTCCTCCTGTGGGTCCAAGGTGGCCCACAGAATGGCTGCTGCCCTCAGACCTGCCTACCCCTCCACCTCCTTGGCTGTTTGGTCAGAGCTATCCTCACCCCCTGTGCTCATCCTGGGGTACCCAACTGCTGTTTCAAATACAGAAGTCCAATAGGTCTGCCATGAGCGACCCCGGAGAGTTTTTCCACCCAAGTGGGGACAACAAACTTTAGATCAGTCTCTAAGGGATAACATTTGTGGGAGAAAAATATTTGACATCCTTGTATTGTATTAACCAATGCTTTCCCTCAATCCCAACATTTCCTTTCTCTCCTTGGTGCTTCCCCCATGCCCCTAACTCCCTTTGAAGCAGTTGGGCAATTCTGCGCTGACTGCCTCAGAGAAAGGATGTTACAATGGAAAACAGCCGGGAAAAGACTCTTCCTGACTTTTGAGTTTCAAAAGCCTATGCCATTAGGGAAATGGAAAAGACCCACAGAAAGGACAAAACATTTGGCAGCAATGTCATGAGTGAGAACAAAATGCCTCACCAGCCCTATTCCCTGAGCTTCGAGAACTGGAGAGAGCCAGAAGGAAAAGAAAAAACTGGCGAAGTCTGGGACAAGAGGGCCAGATCTGAAGAGTCCACAAGGTCCTGAGCAGAAGCAGCATCCGCAGATCACCTATGATCCACTGACATGGACCCTCTGCATCACCCATGCCCAGGGGCTAGACTTGCTGCCATCCATGAGGGTTGTACACTGATTGCTTAGCAGGAATAACAGCAGTCTGGGACCGCAACTTGGCTGTGATGTCACAGCTGGACTTATCCCATGTGACTAACCCAAAACACAGTATCTCAGGGCACTTGTAGGCCCCCAACAAGGATGGTGGGGCCCTTGGGCACCTGGCAAGGGTTGGCAGTGGGAGGGAAAGGCCCTGTGTCTACAGTTAAACGCTGAATGGAACCAGTTCGAGATTTTCAAAAATCATCGATAAGCCTCACCTCTGTCCAAGCTCTCCTAAGTATTTGTTGCCTCTGGCCTTCTCAAGGGAACCACATCGCATTTGCAAGTTGAACATCTTTGAACTGCTCCCACAGAGCTGGTCCAATGGTCTATTTGGGTGATTCTACCCCGTGCTGCATTCCTAGCCTCTGACCAACACTTGGCCTTGATCTTGATCTTGGGTAATTGCCTGGTTTTCCAGGTTCTCTTGATCCCAAGCCAGGAGGGTTTGCATAGCCTTTCATCTCTCCAGCTAGAGTGTCAGTTCCAACACACAAGCCACCCTCCTTCTCAAGGGCTCACCAATCACACACCTAGAGGCTCCCCAACTACAAAGATACTCAACCTCTGCCCCATCTTCCCTAAGATGGAGTAAGTTACAGATAAAATGGAGTCTTCAAGGCCATACCATAAGTACTGGAAGGTGGAGATTGTACTTGGGATGAATCAAATTATTAGATCAATAGAACCAGGTTGAGCCAGTGGCTGGCCTGGATCCCTTCTCATCACTCTTTCTTCCCATGTGACTGATGCCATTAGACCATCCTGAGGACAACCCCACTCTCCTCTTTACTTGAAGAAGCATAGTAGGGTAGCTCCAGACCCCAAGGAAATCCTTCCCTTTAAGTCTAGATGTAAGATCCCAAAGGTCATGAAGTGGGCCTGAGTGGCAAGTGCCAATAGCTGAGGTTTGAAACTAGAGAAGGAAGAGCACAGGGACACCAGGTAAGTCCTCAATGCAAAAGTTCTTGGATCATGTCCACACTGAAAGATGACAATGGAAAACACAGAATGGAAGTGTCAATTCTGATTTCTGGCACATACATATTTTCATCTTTGCATTTTCCCCCTTGCCCTTCCCTGCTTCACAGATGTGCTATGAGGCCTAATGTTGATAAACGTGAGGCCTAATGTTCTACAAGTTTCAGATAAAAGTTGTTACAGAAGTACAAGATTGAGTACCATCACTGACAAGAATTAGCCTCTAGTCAAATGAGTATTAAGTAGATTTAAAGGTTAAAGGTATAGGAATGTTTGTGTTGTGTTTCAAAGGCTACCACCATCTGGGGGGCAAGAAATGTACCACAAAAGGTGATCTTTTTCATGGTGAAGTTATAAAAGCATTCAGAATTTAAAAAAAAAAAAAAAAACTGGAAAGAAGAAAACATCAAGGGATTATTATGAATGAACATGAAAGCAGATTAGTTAGCAAAAACAAAGCAGGTCCTCAAGCGAGGTGACAGCATAACTGATTTTTAATGTAAGATTTTCAGACCAAGTCAATTAAAGGAACTGTTGGCTTGGCTCCATGAGTGTTCATCATGGTGCCATTTCTCCAGATTGAATACTAGCGGAAATTAATGTGACATGGGCCAGGGGTGGGGGAGTATGAAAAGTTTTTATTAAAATACAGAGATTGTTGTGGTAAATGATGGTAGCTAGGGGTTTGCGGTTGGGAGTGAGGAGTACTTTAGAGTTTTTCTCCTACCAACTGCCCTGACTGTCAGACCCATCTTAGGAGGTTCACTACCTGACTTCTCATCTTTGGTGACCTTGGAGCAAGTTATGTAAGCCTTTTGTGCCCTGGTTTCCTCATTTGTAAAAAGGAAATAGTGAAAATTCTATCAGGGTTGGTGTGAAGAAAAATGAGGCAACGTTGGAAAAACATCGGCAGGTAGAAAGTACTACTAAAGAGTTTACTGACATTATGAGGACGGTCATTGTTAGAAATTGACTCTGCCCTTGGAAACATCTTGAACAGGGAATCTGTTAGAGAATGAATGTGTCCCATAGAAGACCCAGATAGGGTCTAAGGACCCAGGAAGAGAAAACTGAGAAGAAATGACACCAGGCGAAAGAGAGTGGATGTGCCATGAAAGTTTTCTTTTTTTTTTAAGATTTTATTTATTTATTTGAGGGAGAATGAGTGAGAGAGAGCATGAGAAAGGAGGAGGTCAGAGGGAGAAGCAGACTCCCCAAGGAACTGGAAGCCTGATGTGGGACTCGATCCTGGAAGTCCAGGATCACAACCTGAGCCGAAGGCAGCCGCTCAACCAACTGAGCCACACAGGCGCCCCCATGAAAGTTTTCTTGAACAGGTTTCACATATTCCAAAATTTTTTTCATGTTATTCCACCTCATCTGAAGCCATTCTCAAAATAATATTTGACCTGTCGAACAAGACTATTCAAAAATATTCAAACCTTGTTTTGGGCCTGGTATTTTGAAGCAACATTAGATACAACAGAATCATTTGGCCCTTCTCTTTTAGTGGTCATGACATTTTAGATTCTGGAAAGGAGATGGTTAGTAGTGATGTTTGTTAATTATTTTTAGCTCTCTTCCTGCTGAATGCATGATGGGATTATAGTTCTGGGCCCCCTGGGGCATTGTAATGGGGTCCAGTGGCTAGCTCTGGTCAGCAAGTTGAGAAAGGCAGTGAAGGGGGTCACTTCCAGGCTGAAGCATTTAAGAGCCAACACAAGTCCTACCAACCCTTTCCTTCCCTCTGGCTTGGAAGCCAACAACACTAGAGACAGTGGCTGTTCACTGCCTGCATCCTTCAATGACTCTGATAAATGACGAACAGAACCACCTTTACCACCCCCCCTTCCAACCAATCGCCAGTGGACAAGTAGCATAAGCAAGAAATGAACTTCTGTTGTTGGAAGCCACCATTTAGGGGACTATTTGTTAGTGCAGCATAACATAATCTCTTGTGACTGATACAGGTATCTTTAGCGTAAAAATCTCCTTGCACACTAAACAGTGAACAACAATAGTGAAAGTCTATCCTGACTACCTTCCCCAGGTAAATCTTTGTAAAATACCTCTTGTGTTGTAAGAGTTATCCTTTGGCCTGGTGCAATATCCCAGCTCTTTGGCTCTGCTCCTCTAATCTGACTTTCTGTCCCACAGCTTTAGTAAAGAAGCCTTCTTCTCCAATTAGACTGCACTCTTTGCCTTGGACCCTCAACAAGCCCTATTTATTCCTACCACCCAGAGTATTCATATTGTTTGCCTAAAGGAACAGCAATGACTATTATTCTTTGCCTACTTAAATCCAATCCTTTGATTGTAACTGCTACTCTCTTCCCAGATAGCAATGGAGAAATGACTGTGAATCTTTAGAATGTGACAGTTGTGTTCATTATTATTAGTAAACATAGATTGACACAAAATACAAGAGGGCCATGCAAGGACCAATGACCACAACATGAGATGGACCAAGGATTATGGTGTGCAACTGAGGGCCTGGCACATCAGTATGGATATTCTCTATGGGTCACAGTGTCACACCGAGGACTTTATCCTGCAGCTACACTACCACAAGTGTACAAAATTGCACTTTTGAGATATTTGCTGCACAGAGTTTATCATGGTGAGAAACCGGGAAAGTCTCAGGGACCACCAGTGTGACACTGATTAGATAATTATCATAGATACATGAACAGATATGCTGGGCAGGTGTTAAAAGGAGAGAGGTGGAACAACATGTATTGACATAGAAAGACAAACATGATGTGTGGGTGTGTAAACAAAGTAACTTGAAGAATAGTACATGTGGTATAATTTTCTGTTGCTAAATATATTTTATGTTCATAAAATCTCTGGAAGGACATTCACTAAGCCAACAGCAGTGGCTAAGTCTGGGGGTTAAGACTGCTGGGGTGGAGTGAGGAGCTCACTTTTTACTGTATTCCTGGACCTCTTACAAGAAGCCTTTTTTAATGATGATGGTTATAATACTATCATTTGATGAGCACTTACTATGAGGCAGGATGCCACTAAGTTCATCTGATAGTCCTCCTGATAAAACATCATGAAGGAGTATTTTATTTAGACAAGAAAACCGAAAGACAGAGAAATGAAGGAATCTGCTGAGACAGTAAGTGTCAAAATTGGAATTTGAACCTACGTGGCTTAGCTACATGTTGTGTGCTCTTAATCACTACCCTACAATCAAAATAAATTATAACAATTTGGGGGGACACCCGGGTGGTTAAGTTGGTCAAGCATCCGGCTCTTGGTTTCTATTCAGGTCATGATCTCAGGGTCATGAGGTCGAGCACTGCATCATGCTCCATGATCAGTGGGCAGTCTGCTTGAGATTCTCTCCCTCCCTTGCCCTCCGTCCCTCCCCCCTTGCACTTGTGTGCACCCACTCTCTCTTTCAAATAAATACATCTTTAAAGAAAATAAATAATAACAATTATTTAGTTCTCCCTTCAGGGGAATTCTCACTTCTGTGATGCCACCTCTGATTACATCAGGCTGTTGTTCATTCATTCAACAAACATTTAGCAAAATGTATGGTCAAAGGGCAAAGAATACAGGTCAAGAAGTCACAATCCTTGCCATGCAAGAATTTATGAGGAAGATAAAGAGAGCTTGAATCCTGGAATGGGATGCTGTGAGACTGCGATGAGGTTCTATGAATTCGGAGAAAAGGGGAGGTATTTCCAACTCTGGGATGCCTAGTCAAGCCTGAAGACCAAAGAGCTTCGTGAGGAGCCACTCATTTGTTTGGCTGGAGTGAAGGGGAGTAACAGAAGAGGCTGCAGGCTGCAGAGATGGGGTGAGATCACACCCTGCTGAGGGCTGTGGCCTCTGGTAGGAGAAAAGATCCCATGAGAAAATTTTTATTAGGCCAGTGATAGGGTCAGAAGAGCAACCTAATGATACTAGTAAATATTTATTAAGTGCTAGACAGGATGCTAAGTATTTTTATATATACTCCCTTGTTTCATCTTCAAAAAAAAACCTTGAAAGGAAGATATTGATACTTTCCCAACTTTATAGGGAGCTGAAATAACTGGCTCATTGGGCAGCACAGCTGGGAAATAAGCCTGAGCAGTCTAGGTCTGAAATCTGGGTTTTTAACCTACTTATCTTTCTTTCTTTCTTTTTTTTTCTCTCTTTCTTTTTGCTTGCTTTCTTTTTTCTTAAGATCTATTTTTTTTTTTTAAGATTTTATTTACTTATTTGACAGAGAGACAGCGAGAGAGGGAATTCAAGCAGGGAGTGGGAGAGGGAGAAGCAGACTTTGCGCAGAGCAGGGAGCCTGATGCAGGGCTCAATCCCATGACTATGGGATCATGACCTGAGCCAAAGGCAGATGCTTAATGACTAAGTCACCCAGGAGCCCCTATTTATTTATTTTAGAGACAGAGAGAGGGTGAGCAGGGGCATAGGCAGAGAGAAAGAGAGAGAGAGAGAGAATCCCAGGCAGACTCCCTGCTGAGTGCAGAGCCAGATTCAAGACTTAATCCCAGGACCCTGAGATCACGACCTGAGCTGAAACCAAGAATCAGATGCTTAACTGACTGCCACCCAGATGCCCTAACCACTTTCTTACACAACCTTTTGTTGGAGACACTACATGGGGTATCTTGGGAAGGACAGAACCTCAAAGGGCAGGGAAGCCAGGAACTCCAGGCCATCCACCCAAAACTCCAACAGCATTTTTTCCCAAAGTACTCATTTGGTCCTTCATCCTTTTATGAGCTTAACATATAATTGCTAATATTCTCAAGGGCATAAGAAACAACAAAGAGCATATTGTATTTTTTTTAAATAAAGATTTATTTGAGGGCGCCTGGGTGGCTCAGTGGGTTAAGCCGCTGCCTTCGGCTCAGGTCATGATCTCAGAGTCCTGGGATCGAGTCCCGCATCGGGCTCTCTGCTCAGCGGAGAGCCTGCTTCCCTCTCTCTCTCTCTGCCTGCCTCTCCATCTACTTGTGATTTCTCTCTGTCAAATAAATAAATAAAATCTTTAAAAAAAAAAAAAGATTTATTTGAGAAAGAGTGTGCGTGTGTGTGCATGGGGTCGGGGGGCGTGGCAGATGGAGGAAAAGGAGAGAGAATCTTAAGCAGACTCAGTGCAGTGCAGGGCTCAAGCTCACAACCCCGAGATCATGACCTGAGCTGAAATCAAGAGCCCAGCACCTAACTGACTGAGCCACCCAGGCTCCCCCAAACCCTGTTGTTTCTATAATGCATGAAACAGATAAACACACCTGCACACATTTATCATATCAAAGGGTTTGAATTAATAATTTCTAATATCCTGTCACTCTCTGATCCACAGAGACATCTTGATAACAATTAGAGGAACAAACCACAGTGGCACTTCGTAGTTCTACGCTTTCCCACCAGAAGCCATTCTCGTTCTGACCTTCCCAGCAAACTTCCAAGGTGCATAGAGCGAGTACTACTTTTTCCAGAGGAGAAGAGAGAATAGATGAGCTTAAGTTCCCAAAGTCCCAGAGCTCCTAAGCACTAGAATTTGGGTTCAAATCTAGATATTCAATATTAAGTCTTGAAGAAAATGCCATGATTCCTTATGACATGCTCTCACCACCTAACCTTCATGTTAAATGTGGCTTCTGAGAATCCCACAGTTTCAGAAACTGTGTTCCTCTTTTCAGCATTAAGGGTTGGCAGGGGGGATGAAACCTGCTTTCCAGGTGGATAAACATCAGCACCGTTTAATGGCGACTAGAGCCAGAGCGAACGGGAGCCAGGTACAGAGCCTGGCGGGGTGCTGCCTCTGCCACGGCATCACGTTTGGCTGGAGCTGCCCACGCCTTCCTTGTTGGGTCGCACTGATTTTGCTGCCCTTGCATTCATCCATAAACACTTTGATGTGGATGGACTTGGGTATGAAGTCACACTCTCTGACTCACTTCTACTTCAAAGAAACTAATTATGAATGAACTCACCAAGTATGTCAAAAAACTGGAAATCATTGACAATTCCCTGCGAACTTCTGCAAGAAACCCTTCTGGATCTGATTACATGAAATACTGTGTGTGGAAGTATCTAGCACTGTGCCAGGCCCACACTGGTCTTTTAGTACCCAATCAATTCAGAGCACCACCCAGGCTGGGCTTTGTTCTGGGTGCTGGGAATAGAGCAGTGAACAAAACAGGTGAGGCTCCTGTCCCCAAGAGCGTAGCTGGGGAAGACATGGAATGAGCGAGTACATGAACAAGAAGGTCTATCAGGTCTTAAAAAGTACTGTGAAGAAAATGAAACAGGTAACATGATGGAAAGTGGCGGTGAATGACTTTAGGGCACAGTGGTCAGAAAAGGTCTCAGTGACAACGTGCCTTTCTTTGAAGGGCCAGCCATCCCAGGGGCTTCAGGAATTTAGGGGCAGCACACACAGGCATAGCCTGAGAGGGGCTGAAAGGCAGCAATGGGTTGGGGAAAGGAGTGTGGGTTATACTCGAGTGTGAATGGGTAATTAAGGCAGAATGGCTTGATTTGTCATGTTAGTCAAAGCAGACTCCAACTGTGGGCTGGAAAATGGAGAGTAAGGGGAGTCTTAGCTCAGGCTGCTATCACAAAATACCATAGACTGACTGTCTTCAACAACAGACATTTATTCTTATAGTTCCGGAGGCTGGGAAGTCCAAGATCTAGGTGACAGCAGATTCAGTTCTTGGTGGCCCCCTTCCTGGCTTGCAGAGCTACCTTGTCATGCCCTCACAGGACATCACAGAGCCCGAGCTCTGGTCTCTCTGCCTCCTCTTATAAGGACATTAATCCCACCTCGAGGGATCCACCCCCATGACTTCATCTAACCCTGATTACCTCTCAAAGGCCCCATATCCAAACACCATCACCCTGGGAGTTAGGGCTTCAACGTGTGCTTTTTAGGGGAGACAAACATGAAGCCCACAACAGGGCTGGTGGAGGTGAGAGGCAGCTGCTCAGAGGTCTGGGTGAGAGGTGGGGGACCCTGACCAGGATGAGCAAAATGAGGTAGAGATTCTAGATCCGGTTGTCTTTCGGAGTCAGATCCCATGGAGTAGACCCTGAATAAACATTTCCACACAGGGTTACTTTTCTTCCTTTCCTACCTTTCTCCCTTGCAAGTACCCTACATCATTTCATTTGCATAAATGTTTTGGCATAAAGTATTTCTTAGGTAATTTACATCTTTTTTTTAATGCATAGGTGATAACTAAATCCAAAGACAGGTCAATTCAAGTCGATACAAAAAAACTTGAGCATTGAAAACATACAACCTCTTCACATCAGATGCTTTTCCTACTCATTTCAATTCAACCATGGGTTGTGGCTGGCGTTTATGAGCTGGGTACCATCTTTGGTCCTGGAAGCTGATGTGAGAAAGATGCAGATCTAGCCCCTCCACAGTCTCGAGTTCAATAACAGAGAAATTATGAGCAAGGAAATAAAATATGATACAGGAGACAAGTGAAACCTAGAAACATGGAAGATACAGGACACCCAAACAGTTAAGGGGGAAAGGGCAACCCTCTGAGAGAGGGACAGGAGAAAGCTTTCTGGAGCCGGTGACTCCTGGCCTGAGTGTCAGGGAAGGACCATTCCCTGGGGTCCTGGGTCAGGGAACAGCACGGGCAGATAAATGCAGGAGCGAAACAGCGGGGTTTATTAGGGGAACGCAGGGCCCTTGGTCTTGCTGGAGCGAACATAACAACAGAGGGAGACAAGCTGTCAACAGAAATAGGACCCAGATCACAGAGGGCCTCATTTATTATGATGAATGAGCCCATACTATATTCTATTAGTGACGGGGAGTCAGAAAAATGTTTCACACAGGGAGACCCCATCAGACTTCATTCAACTCTACGCATTTGCCAAGTGTTATCTCTGAAACACACACAGACACACACTTCATTGGAGAATATTCGCAAAGGTGTATGAAGGAGAGGCTTTAAAAACATGTGGCTTCAAGGAAATTATATAATTTGGAAAGGGCAGAGAATGAGGAGAGGAAAAATTCCAGGGGCTCAAGGAGAGACTCTCGGCCCCTTTCCAGCCCCTGGGAAAAGTCCGACACGGGGAAAAGCAGCCTGTCTGTTATGTCTGCAGGCGTCTGAGGCGAGCCCTGCTCCTCCACAGAACGGGCAATTCATGCAGAATGTAAAGATGAGAGGTGCCCATTTTCCAGGGGCTGTGATGCCAATTCCAGTTGCAGTAAGAAAGTGACAGGAGCCGGGAGGCCTGAGGGTGCCAAGGTACACATTTCTAGTGGGCACACCATTAAGGCATCTAGTAAAAAATCCCAATTGTGCTCAGAGGACTTTCATAGACCTTGGCAGCCTGGCCCCGGGTGTGGAATGTATGGCTTCCAGGCCTGGCTGAGAGTGGTGCCTCACAGCATCTTAGAGGGGTCTCAAGAGGTGGCCCAAAAGTCTGTACCAATGCACCGAATCAAAATTAACTTGAAATCCACTTTGATATCCCTTTTTTAAGATGCCACATAAAACTCGGGAAAGGGGTTGCTGCAAACCACAGCCTCGAGAGGATGGCATCACTCTACCATTCCTACTGTGCAGAATGAAGTGGGAATGTCAAGGTTTCGACACGGAAAAATCCCCCTGAGGCTTCCAAATGTTGTTGTTGGCTTTTTGGCTTGCTTATAGAAACTGTAGGGGTGCAGCCTTGGTCTTTGTAGTGGGTAGGGAGGCACAACAGAGCTCAGGGCATGGCTAGGAAATGAAGTGGGAATCATTATATTATTTGGAATGGAAATACTCGAACATTCTCTATTGCTGGCTGCTATAAAAATCTCATAAATCTGCATTGCCCAGAAGGATAGCAGCTAGCTCCAAAGCTATTCAAACTTAAACTTGGGTTACCCATATTTCAAGTGCTCAATAGCCATATATAGCTAATATCTACCCTACTGAACAGAACAGACTGAGAACATTTCCATTGTGGTGGAAAGTTCTATTGGACAGTGCTGTTTAAGATACCAGCGTCACGATTTTTCCTCCCCCTCAGGCCATAGACTCTTATTACTACTGTTTCATATTTGGTTGTGATGAGAGCAATAATTACATTAATAATAATGATGATGGGTCACATTGTTGGGCTTTCAGGACTTGTGCTCAAGTCTTTCCATGTCTGCCAGGTTAATCTGTGGAGAAGTAGATGTTTTTTTTCTCATTGCTTTTCCTCCCTCCCTATCCTAAAATCCAAGAGGAAAACAGCCATTGGCCCTGGTATAAGGAGAGAATCCTGTTGCAGAGAGCCAAAGCCAAAGTTGACTAAAGACAACATATCTGCTTGTCCTTTGCAAGAAAGCTAAGCTTATGGAAGAGATTGTGCTAGGTCCCCTGGAAGGGAAGGGGGAGGGAGGAAAAAGTGGGAGAGATGGAGAATGAGGCAAGTCCCCCAGAATGAAAAGAAGATAAAAGTCAGAAAGTCCTTTTTCGGGGCGGAAACAGAGCCCCACTCCCTGGAGCTGGGCTACTGGTAAGATTCCCAGAGGGGAGAGGCTATCCGTGTCTCTAGGGAGGCTGGACCCAGACCCTAGGTTCCCAGCCCCTGAAAAAGCTTCTCTGCCACACGCAGAACACAGAAGCGCTGGAATCACTGAGCTTTAAGGGATGACCAGCTGGACCACAACTAATCCCTATGGTACCTTTGTGCTTACCAGAAAAAGGCACTCTCTCCCTCATGCAGAATAATTTATCGGTAAATTAGTGTGTTACTGATAGGGGCTGAATTGTGCCCCCTACGATTCACATGCTGAAGCCCTAACCTTCAGTACCTCAGCATGTCTGTATTTGGAGACACAGCCTTTAAAGGGTGATTAAGTTAAAATGAGGCCATAAGTGGGACCTCATCCAATCAGACTGATGTCCTTATAAGAACAGGAAATTCAGACACACAAAAAGAGGAAAGGAACCCGGAGACACAGAAAGACCATGAGCAGGGGCAGCTAGGGGGTGGCCATCTGCAAGCCCAGGAGTGAGACCCCAGAGGAAACCAAGGCTGCCAGACCTTGATCCTGGCTTTCCAGCCTCCAGAGCTGTGAGAAAATAAATTTCTGTGGCTTAAGCCACGCAGCCTGTGGTACTTTGTGATGGCTGACCCGGCAGACCAAGAAAATTACTATGCAGTCTGACGAGCCCTCCCTTATTAGACCTTCTAGAAGCTATGCTGGGCAGCAGCCCTGACTGCGGATTCACACACCGAGGCTCTTCTGCGCATGTGCACATCAGGACCTGTACATCAGGACAGGTGCAGCCGGTCGGTGAAGACGCCGGGTCAGGTTCAGAGGAAGGGACACATAGGACAAACAGTCCTTGCAGAGCCTCCTAGGGCTATTGGTGGGGAAAAGAAGCCACTGCTGGCATGAGGTGGGGCAGGAAGTGGCCCCGCCTGCGAGGGAGAGCCTGAGAGTGACCTACGGCGCGTGCGCGTTGTCGGGCCTACCTTACTGCTCCAGGACACGTCCAAGAGGCTGGAATCCGCACGTCCACCTGCCCTCTGCCATAGACGTGCACAGGAGTCCCAGACGTGAACGGCGACCGTAGAGGAGACGCTGCTGTGCTCTGCCTGACCCGCAGACGGGATCGGACCGGAACGAAACCAGCAGCAGCTCTGAGAAGCTGGAGGCCCAAGCGACAGGAGTTCCATCTTCTCGCGAGACCCTAGAGCTGAGCATTGCCGGGGTGTTTCCCGCCAACCCAACGGAACCCGAGATGGGAAGCAAAGTCGATTTCGTTCAACAAAATGGCTCTTCTTGCACATTTAATTTTGTGAAATAAGATCCATACTTTATGTATGACTCATACTTTATGTATGATTCAGAAGCAGGGTTCCAGCAGGAAACTGCCGGCCTCCGCCAATGGGATAACTAGGGAGGGATGAAATGGGATGATTTCCAAAGATGTGGCAGGGTTCAGAGAAACCAACCAGAGACTATGAGGCAACCTGGGACTAGTGTCAGCGGGAGTGGTCACTCCCCAGCGAAGGGGTGTGTGGAGGGAGCAGTTTCAGGGAGGGTCGAAGCTCTAGGAAAGGGTCACATGGCAGGAGCCGTGGCCATCAGTGGAGGTGAGCAGCTATTGTCCGGCAGAATCTAGCAAGCAAGGAACTGGGGGAATAAGACCCTCACCCCATTCTCCCACCCTCTGACCTCTACCGTAAGAGTCCTCACCGGGGCGCCTGGGTGGCTCAGTGGGTTAAAGCCTCTGCCTTTGGCTCAGGTCATGATCCCAGGATCCTAGGATCAAGCCCCACATCGGGTCAGCCATCAGTCGTGAGCCTGCTTCCCCCCACCCTCTCTCTGCCTGCCTCTCTGCTCTCTGCCTACTTGTGATCTCTGTTTAAAAAAAAAAAAAAGAGTCCTCACAGCGCAGCCCAGCAGAAACCCAGAGTAGGGAGAGAGGAATGGAGAGAGAAACTAGGAGGGCAAACAAGACAATCCAGCACATTTTCTAAACGTGCATCATTTCATCTAGTCCTCCAGCGAGCTTCTGGTTAAACCCACCTGTTATACCTACTTATAGATACTAGCGTTTAGCCTTAGGCAAGAGGCTAAGGATTTTTGTCTCACTAGATCTGGAATGTAAACTCCATATGGGCAGTAACTATGTTTGTCTTATATCCAGTTATATCCCCAGTGCCTAGGGGGGAAAAAAATGCCTGTAATGTAGTAGGTGCTGACTGTATTTTGTTGAATGACTAAATGAATGTACTTCAAGAGCTCTCAAGTACTATGTGGTAGTGTGGGATTTGAACCCAGACTGACTGATGGCAAAGTTTGCAGGCCTGAGGATCACAGTTCCTAAACCAAGGTTTCTATAGATGCTTATAAATCTAATAGTTTGCCAAGATAATCAAATTTGGAGATTTTGTATATTCGTTTCAGTGATAGCCTTCACAAGTAAATATTAGCCTATCCTGGATCACCTATCCCATAAGCAGAAACTGTTAGGAGATTTCAGTGCCCATGTTAGTGTTTGCATTCACTGTCATATTGGCACAAAATGGTACCATTGTAATTATCTTCAGCTAATGAGAAAGGAACATGGGTGGACTTAATTCCTAAGTGATTCATAAGTGATGACTGTAAATGCTGAATGATGTCATGAAATACCGTAAAAACAAGAAGAAGAGGGGTGGGGCACACACAAAAGAACTGGCACCAGGGGGTCAGAGCCAGTGTCTCCTCAGGGTCAGGGGTTTAGGTTAATGCAAACACCATCTCACACACTAATGTTGTTCTGAATAGTACAGTTTATGGGGTCTGGGTTAATGCAAACACCATCTCACACACTAATGTTCTGAATAGTACAGTTTATGCAGCAGTTTCAGTTTTTTTAAATACAGTTTGTTTCATAGTTGCATAGGAGTTTAAATATAATTTTATGTTTAGTTTGGTCAAAATATTATTTAAACCAACTCTTTAAGTGTTTTTCCTCTCTAAAATATATTCAGGAATTAGACAAGTGCAGGAAATGCTTGTGCTGTATGCTACAAACCATGGTATGAAATGCTTGCAGCAAGAACCCAACAGAGGCAGCCCAGATTTAACTAGGGATGTCTCGGGAAAGGGGAAAATCTTGGTTTTCCCCAGAATGCTGGAAATACTTATTATTTATTGAGATCCTATTAGTTACTATAGGGAGGTTTTTTTTTGTTTTTGTTTTTTTGTTTTGTTTTTTTACATATGCTTTGGACTGAGTTGTGTCTCCCCAAAATCATATGCTGAAACCCTAATATGATGGTATTTGGATATGGGGACTCAGAAATAATTAGGTTGAGATGAGGTCATGAGAGTGGTCCCTTATGATGAGACTAATGTCCTAATAGGAAGAAACACGAGAGAGCTTGTCCCCTCTGGCCTCTCTCTCTGCGCCATTTGAAGACACAGCAAGAAGGCAGCCGTCTGCAAGCCAGGAAGAGAATCCTCACTAAAAACTAAATGTGCTGGCACCCTGACCTTGGACTAACCAGCCTCCAGAACTGTGAGAAACTTAAACCACTCAGTCTATCCTATTTTGGTATAGCAGCCTCAGCTAGTACAATGAGTGTCATCTCAAACCCTCCTAACAATTATGCAATGAAGATATTATTTCCCCATTTCACAGATGAGGAAGCTGAGGCTCAGGGAGGTATATAATTTGTCCAAAGCACACAACTAGAAACCTTTAGTTTATAAAGGTTTATGGATTTTTTAAAAGGTCTCTATCTCCTAAGTCCTTATTGATAGGTGACAAGGGTTAGTCCTACCGTCTATGGTGAATGTCATACTGTTAATACTGACAGAATCAGCTCCTAGTCCCACATGGAGACTGTCCAGAAATGTCCTAACCTTTGTACTGATAAATATTGGACCATTGTTACTAACGTAGTTGTCAACTAGGGTGAACCTGACAGTAATTATCTTAAAATTTTGTGCATAGTTTAGCTTAACTTCTCTTCCTGTTGAAAAGCATTAGCACGTGGGCAGAAGGTGTTCTAGTCACACAGCTAAAACCTGGATGAAGGAGAACTATGGGAGCTCAGCTTGGCATTGCTATTCTAACCCCTTGTAGTGATTCTCCAAACCCCAGCGGCTCATGCAGGCTGATAGACAGCATAACGGGTAACTTCACAGACAGAAGCAATTAATGACACAATTCCTTATCGATATATAGTGCTTCAGAGTCTGCAAAAAAAAAAATCCACATACGTCAGCTCATATATAAACTGAGTTTGAGAAGGTTAAATAATTTGTTGAAGGTTCAAGCCCAGATCTAAAGAGTGACTCAAAGTCTGGTGCTCTTTTTTTCTATTCTGTTGGTTGCCCCAGTCTGGAGTGTGGACTCCTCAGAGGCTGTTGTGTGCTTGCAAAGGAATCTATGCCAGCATATGCTTGAATTACTAGCAATGTCATTTCCCATGAGGGCAAGTGTTCTCTAAGTGGTTAAAAGCCAGGGCTCTGAACCTGGATTCAAATCCCAGCTCTTCCATTAGCCAGCTGTGTGACTTGGGGCAAGTACCATAACCTCTCTGTGCCTCATTTAAAAAACGTATATTCATATATAGTATGTACTATTTCTTCACTTAAAATGTATATTAATTTAGAATATATAATATTTTATAGTAAATTAATAGTATCTATATTATAGTGTTTTAGGAGTAAATTAATGAATATGTATAAGCCTTTAACATAATTTAACATAATGCTTAAAAAAATGAGTACTTAGAAAGTACTCAGTATATACTAACTATTATTATTATTACTTACCCCTGAATTAGTCAACATCTAGGTTAGTGCCTGATAAAACAGTGTACCCTTCAAACATCTGCTGGATGAACTAAATATTTTAACAGAGGACTCCCCAAGTAATATCATGGAGAGGGAATCCTTTAAACAGTTTTACTTGAGAAAGCAAAAAGAACATACCTCCCTGTGACAGTGACATCTGTCCTTGAATTGACAACATTTCTAAGTGACTTCAAATAGCTGGAAGAAAATTAATGTTAAATCACTTTTGGTTTTTGAAAAATAATTTTGCATCAGTGCCTAGCACAGTTTGGATGGCACCCAATACGCCCTCACAAAATATTTATTGTTGATGATATATTCGTTATTTGGGGTCTGCTTTGAGCGGGAACAAAGGAGAAAAGAGGTTCCATTTCTGGAAAATAATTTCTGCAGAGACTTGGCAGAGGAACCCAGAAGGTTGGTCTCAACATAATCAACACTGAATGAACGTTCCTTGCAGAGTGTCGGTCCTTATAGTAGCAGAGGCAGACTCTGTCCTGGGAATGGAATTTCAAGAGACTTCTTTCTCCCTTCCCAAGGTCCAGGACCTCTGCTTTTCTGCAGTAATTTGAGAATCAGGAGACTGGAAGCAGAGGCACAAGATGGGCAAGCAGCGTACAACACTGGACCTCAGTTTACCCAGAAAGCCCTCTGGCTGTGCCTCTAATGATTCAGAAGAGACCACAACTCTGGCCAGCAGTGATCACAGATGTATGTAAGCAACTTTTCTAATATCAAAAGATATTGCAGCTCAGGGAGTTTTTGTTTTGTGGAATGCTGTTTCTTTCTTTGCAGCCAACGTTGCTTCCCTTTTCTTCTTAGGCATTTTTGACTTTTATGAATTTACTTAGAAAATTACATTCTCAGTGCAATTGGAGTTCCTCCTTCCAGGATGGATTTGACCCTCCTGCCCTCCCCCACTGGGAATTTTCCCTGAGACAGGTTTGCAAAAAAGCACTTGGGGTCTTTTCAACACATGGTGACTGTTCACAAGGCACAATTGTTTGTCTTCAACTTGGAATTCATCTCCACTGAGCCAGGAACAAAATCAAGGCGACAGAGGCTTTAAAATTCAGACAGGAAGTTCTGCCCTTCTGACCTGGGAAACCAAGAGGAAAGTGAGGAGGAAGACGATAAAGAAAAAGACCAGGAGGAGGTCTGATATCTGCACCTCTTCTACGTTTTCCCAACAAAATTGTTTAAGGTAGAGGTGGTCTTTTAAAAGACTATTGATGAGCACCAAGTGAGCCCTGAGATACTCCCTCTTCCCCCAGCTTCCATCCAGGCACCTCCTTGTTCTAAAACCCTCAAGCACAGATCTAACTAAGGCAAGTAGTTCAAAAAGCCAGGGAAAGAAACTTGGAGAAGAGTTGTGTCCCACAGCCGTTCCAACAGAAAAGTTCTTCCACACTCCAGGCTCCCATTGGCCACCTTTCCGCTCGCCCTCTACACATTCACATCTTCTCCCCTCCTTCCTGTGTCCTTGCTCTGGCCCCGTGTCTATTTCTGGCTTGCTCAACCTGCACCCTCCTCCAGTCCTTCCTCCTTTCTCTGCTCTTCCCCAGCTATCCCCTCCAAATCAATGGAGCTTTATTTAAACCACATGTGTTCCATTTCTTTCATTCTAGCACTTGCCCTCATGGGATTTTGAGAAACAGCATCTCCTCCCTGTGTGTAGCATCAGAGGCTACTGTACAAATTGTGGTTTAGTAAGCTCACCAGTTAGATATCTAGGGAAACATTTCATTGCCACCATGGATAAAGTAGGCTAGGATGAAATCATCACCTCCACAACTCCTTCTTCTCACCTCCTCTAGGGCTTGTCTGCTCCTCCTTCTCACTTGCCTGGGTACCCCCAAATCAGATCTCTCCCTCTCCTCCTTGTCCCAAGGCCTTTTGATATCACTGCAACGCTTTTTAAATGTGATTCTTCCTCTCTGTTCTCCTTGCCCTACTTCAAGACCTGATCATTTCTCACAATCCTAACTGTTTACATACCTCCTGATCCTTCCCCAGGACATTCAGTTCCTTCTCATCCCATTAGACTCAACTCTCCAAAACATACATCTTACCACATCACTTCCCTTTTTCAAAAATCTTTAGCGGTTCCCTATTCCTAAGGGCAAGTCCATGTCTAACAGCCCAACATTCAAGGCTCTTCAACATCTGGCTCAGAACCACTTTTCTTGTCCCCTCCCCCACCACATGCTAGGTCTTGGGGCACTATGCATTGAACGAAAAATGTTTTGTCTTTAGATGCTTTGTCCCAGGATTGTAGCAGCTGGGGATCATGGCCAGGGCTCCAAGTTGAAAATATATTGGCTCCTAACCCAGGTAAACACTGAGACATGACTGCCCAGAGTTGCTCATATGGGACATTGCCAGGCCCCTAATACTAACTAGCTAGAAGCCCTTTGGCCAGCCCTCATTTCTTCAGGTCTAGGTTCCCTCAATAATGCCATGAGGCCCAGATGACTTCAAAATTTACTACTTCCAATGTTAAAGATGATGGAGACAATGTGCAGACCCACTGAACCAGACTTCATGGGCTGCGGTACCTTGCTGCATGGTCCAGGTACTAGCTCTGAGTTCTGTCCGAAGTCATCATCCCAATTAGGGTTGAGATCAGACCCTGGGAGAACTGACTCATACTGCAGCCTCAGACAACTCAGATTTGTACCAGAAAGCTCCTTTATGAATATACAGTTGCAAAACAGCTTCTGTGTGCTCTTCAGAACATCTTCTCCCTAAATTAATGGAACATGCATCTTAATATATTAGCTAGATTTTTTTTTCCTTGGTAAGTAAAGTTAGTTACCAAAAGATTGCCTGGGCATATGAATTCAGAATAACAAATGCTCATGGTCTAGAGTCTGGTGTTTCCAGGCTGTGATAGGATCTGATGAATTCCTTTTGTTCCGAGTGTCTGCTAGGAGCATATGGTTGCAAGCAACAGAAACTGACATTGGCGGCATAAAGCAAGATATAGGATAATTGAGAGGATCCCGACTAGCTCAGAGAGGTCTTCCCTGACCATGAGTCTGAAGCAGCCTCCCCAGCTGGTCTCCACCACATCACCCTACCTATTTTTTTTTTAAGATTTTTATTTATTTATTTGACAGATTGAGAGAGAAAGAGAGATCACAAGTAGGCAGAGAGAAAGGGGAAGTAGGCTCCCTGCTGAGCAGAGAGCCCAATGTGGGACTCGATCCCAGGACCCTGAGATCATTACCTGAGCCTAAGGCAGAGGCTTAACCCACTGAGTCACCCAGGCACCCCGACCCTACCTATTTCTTTAACAGCACTTGTCTAATGTGAAGTTATCTTGTTTACCTCTTTGTCATTGGTCTTCCTCATTAGACTACTTGATCCATGAGGGCAGGGACATTATTATTCCTATTTGTAGCTCTATCTCCAGAACCTACGAGCTCAGAAAGATGTGTGGGGTGAAAAAATGAGTAGAAAGAGCTGAAAAATTAAGCACTAGGAATGACTGGAGATGGAATGCCCAGTATCAGGAACTTCTGTACTTGTTTGGTAGGTATTACCATGACTGACTTAATGCCAGCTGCATTTTTCTCTCCATGTTTCTGCTCTAGGTTGACATGTATAGGATAGAGAATTTGGGAGGCCCAAGTAGGATAACATGACCAACCTAGAGGCTGTGATGTTGGAGTCTTGAGATTGGTTGCACAGCAGAGCCTCACATGGAAGAGAGAAGGGCAGATCCTCAAAGAAATGGTTACCAGGCAGACATCCATTGCCTTCGACCACAGTGATCATTTTTCTTTGAGACCTGTCAGTTGATATGGCAATTCCGTTCCCTAAAGATATCTCCATAATAGCTTCTTTGCCAATTATCACATTTCCTGTCTCCATGGGCTCCATTTAAGTAGGTCTTACCCACTCAAAAGTCTCACTTGCTCAAAGGAGACAGACTCACTCTGCTAACACGATCTATGTACTCTCTGCTTAGCATATTCCGGTATATCTTTTTGTACATTTGTTTATTTTTTAGCTCATGAATAAAACATACATCTACTTTGAAAAATGTGTGCTTTGACTTAACCCAAGGTCCTTGTTTTCTGTAAACCCACATTTGGATTACTTTGTTGTGGCTAATACTATTAGTAGTCTACCCAACAGCCACTGAGGGCTGTAATCTCCCCAGTCCTAGGGATAAATCCTAATGGAAGCCCCTTACTCCTTTACCCATAACTGGGCTAGAGGTAACGTGTAAACCCCAATCTGGGCTGTGACGAAAATATAAATTCTACTGGGGACTTTTGGAAAGATTTTCCTCCCTGAGAGGAAAAGGGTTTCTTGTACCTTGTAGCTTTCCTTCTCCTCCTTTTTAAATTTTTTTTTTAAGATTTTATTTATTCATTTGACAGAGATCACGAGTAGGCAGAGAGGCAGGCAGAGAGAGAGGAAGGAAAGCAAGCTCCCTGCTGAGCAGAGATCCTGATGCAGGGCTCAATCCTAGGACCCTGAGATCATGACCTGAGCCAAAGGCAGAGGCTTTAACCCACTGAGCAACCCAGGCGCCCCACTTCTTTTTTTAAATTAACAGACCCTTCCTTCTTGATGGGGATACTTTCATGTAGAGATATGATAGTTGGAGTTGCGGCAGCCATCTTGCTAATATGAAGAGATAAATGTAAGAACAACATGCAGGAAATGGCTGAATAGAGGAAAACAAAACCCCGAGTCCTTGATTTCACTGTTGAAGCACAGAAATCAACCCTGGGTTACTTAAGTAAATAACATCCTTTGTCAGGCCTCCTGTAACTTGCAGCTGAAAGCATTCCTCCCTGATAGACCTGTGACAAACAACCCCTTCTTCATCGTAATGCTAACTTCTTGGCTTTATCACACTAGAGTTGCTTCTGTTGCATAGTAGCGCAGGTTTTACTGCGTATTAGTGTGAGAGTTAATTGAGAGGTTAGTGTGAAAGTTAAGTCTGAGGAAGAGCCTAAAACTTCACTGTGGTTTGTTATACATGCTTCTCATGATTTATATCTACTTCTCATGAAGTGATTATTATGGATACTTACTTGAACGAATACTATGACTATTCGTACAGATAGATTACTAAAATATGTTTAATAGATTATCTAAAAACATAATAGATAGATTATCTAAAAATATGTTACCTAATTTTGGGGGTCAATTTCACTTATAACTTAATAGACTCTGACCTATAGTAATGTCAGAACTTCTGTACAGGAGGGGCTTAAAAGTGGCTATTAAAAGGGAAGTGGTTGGGGAAGGTCTTGAAAGCACACTTGCATTGCACTTTTAAGATGGAAAGGCAACTGTCCATATCACGAAACAGGTGGAGCTAAGGCAGCACCTTGTTGCTAGTATACTTCCCACCCTTAAAACTGACCACTTAAGGAATGTGACTTCCCTTCTGGAAGTCAAGGTATCAGTTTTGAAGGTATTTATTTATTTGACAAAGATTACAAGTAGGCAGAAGCAGGAAGAAACAGAGGGGGAAGCAGGCTCCCTGTTGAGCAGGGAGCCTAATGCAGGCCTTAATCCCAGGACCCTGAGATCATGACCTGAGCCGAAGGCACAGGCTTAACCCACTGAGCCACAGGTGCCCCTCAGGTTTGAAGGTCTTACATCATGGGACTTCAGGACTGGAAACCTGATGGAATAACAGGACTTTACAGCTGTGTCGTCATCAATGCTGACTAAACCACTTCACCTTGCAACACTGTCTGGATTATCACTCGCATTTCCTGTAAGAAGAGATTCAGGCACAGAGGGTTTAACTGCTCAAACACACAGCTAGCCAGCAAAACCAGCTGTCCAACTCTGGTGTCCTGATCCTGACTCTTCCCACTGCAGCAAGTGGTTCTCAGCTTAGGGATGGGGTCTTTAGGATCTAAAAGAGTGTGGCTAGAAAGAAGAGCTCCTGGCCCATTCAAAAGAGCCTTTTTAAAGAGCATATCTTTTTCTACCAGGGAAGAGGAAAAGAAAACTTAGGGGGCTTGGGGGGGGGGGAAAGGGGGTAGCCCAATCACTCGATGGATCTGGAAGGCTACGGATTAAACCCCCTCCCTCATGCTGTCTCCGTGTATTCCTCTAGAATATTAACTGCCTTCCACCCCATAGTTGCTTCAATGACGCAGACAAGTCTTATTAGATCAAGCCCACCAGGAGGAACTTCAGATCTTGGAGCAGAAAGGACAAGGCGTGGGCAGACCCTACGTGTCTCTTTGTAAAAGTGGTTTAGAGGAGAATGTTTCTAATTCCTCTAGAGGAGTGGGATCTGAGAGAAGGGTTCTGTGTCCCAGAGAAGGGGAAGAGTGTCTTCAAGGGCAGCTTGACAGACCCAGTGAGGAGACGGCTTCGCGAGTCATAGTCAGCCCCGGGTTTTCCAAGCCCCAAGGAAAACTAAGCGCCACAAGAGACATGGGAAGTTAGGACAGAGCCAGAATAGGAGCAAAGGGAAAAGAAAGCAAAAGGAAAACTCATGTTGACAGACTGAATGAAAAGTTTTATATATAAATGTGAAGAGAAGGAGGTTCTGACTTCTCAGCTCAGGACCAGAGCAATGATGTAATCAGCATAAATGAGACATAGTGGCCTGGCAAACATGCCAAGAATGTGGGCTGAAGGGGCCTGGGTTATTCCAGGTTGCCATGGTTTTTAGCCAAAAGTAATAGAACCAGGCAGGGAAAGCAGGCAGCCTTATGTTTCAAGGATGTCCACGCATACTCTGAGGTACAAGACAAAGGAGGCTTGTTCATTCCCTTACTACACCGAACCATGAGTAGAGCTAGCAGTCGAGTGTAACCTTTAGAAGCACAAAATTTGGAATCAGACCAGAGTTCAAATCCTGACTCCACCATTTACGTGCTGTGCGGTATTGACAAAATGACTTAACCTCTCTGTGCCCCATAATCTTCATCTTCTAGGCTCATCAGAGCACCTAACTGATAAGGCGGTATGAGAATGAAATCAGTGTTTTGGAAGGTGCTCCATCCTAACCTACTCTTTTTCATAATTAAGTATGTATTGAGGTAAATAGCAGAAGAATAAAGGAGGAGAGTGGTAAACACTGATTTTATTATAAATGAATAATTTTATAATAAATGAATTCATTTATAATAAATGAATGGGAAAGAGGCGGAGACTAAGAACAGGGTCTGGACCATCAGTGACCGAGAAGAAAGCAGGTGTACTTGTCTTGGATGCCTCCACTGAGGAAACATTTGGTTTGTATTAGATTTGGATCAGGTAAGAAACTTTGAACCTCCTAACTACCACCTGGAAGGAAAAAAAGAAGGTGAAGACACAGATTTTCAAATAAGTGTTGGAGCGTGTGAATAATTTCTTTCTTTATAAAAACACTAACATTTTTAAGACCACTCCAGAAAGGGCTGTGCCATTTACTAACTGCATGGCCTAGGGCCAAGTTATTAAACTTCCTCGCACCTTCTTTTCCCCATTGAAGGGGGTAACAATAGTACCACAGGGGGTAACAATAGTACCACGTGCATAGGGCTGAAGCAAGGGCTGATTCAGTGAGTAAGTGTGAGGCTCTTAGAAGAGAAGTAGCAGCCGCTGCGTTTTAGCCCACGAATCCCCCACTGTGAAAGCAGTCCTGGGATTGTGCAAACGTTACCCACTCACCCACTGTCCTTCTATCCAGTAACGGCCACCTTTACTATTTTGTATGAATTCTTCCCACCTCTTTCCATGCACACACAGTCCTGTAAATATTCATATATTTCTCAACAAAATGAATCATTCTATAATATTTTCTTAGGATCCGCTTTCCACCTCACAGCACCTGGTGAATGTCTTCCCATGGTCAGCGCCCAGTGAATTCAGGGATGATAATCCTCCTCTCTGGGGAGTTCCCGAGGTTCTCAGTGGGGTCAGTCCGGTTCTAGCTGCTTCTTCTCACTCTCCCAGCCATGCCTGGCACCTCTGCTGGCTCACCCGCCGCTGCCCAGCAGGTTCTCCCGGCCTCCTGTCCCCTTACTGTTGTGTAGCTACCCCCAAAGGAGGGCCCAGTCGGGGAAGTCTCATTTCCTTTTCTTGCCCCCCTCTCAGTTGTCCGAGACAGCACCAACCAAGGGGTGTGCATGGTTAACAGCCTTTTCTAAAGGGTTAAAAAAAAATAAGAAAAAGAAATAAAACACTGAGAGAAAAACAAAACCTTAAAATTTGTTGTTAACTCTGTTTCTTGAGTCCAAGTGAGGGGCAATATACTCTTCTTCATGGGGAACTCCTTCCTTGGCATACCCCAGCCCCACTCTGGCCCCCCAGTTTCCAGGCTGGAAACAAGCTTCCTCCTCGTTCTCCACCACTCTCTCCACAGCGTCACCCAGACAAACTGGAAAGCCTTAAACTAAGTTCAACCATCAGAGGTGGTTTGGCCAGAAATTTTCTTTTGAATGAGATGTCACTATTTGAAAACCAGGAGATTTTACCTACAAACCTAGGTTTGTGACTTCTCTTGAATGATGGAAGGCTCTGGCAACACGGGACCCGCACTCCTATGTGGCAACGGTGTGGGAGCGGAGCCCTCCTCTCCACATGGACGGAACATGTGTCCGTCAGGTGGCCTTGGGCCCCACTGATTTCTGTCAGAGGACACTGGATGGCATCACTTGTTTATTTACCTGCCTGAGTCCAGTAGGAATTTAAGTCCAAGGTGGGGAAAAAATATATGCTATCAGCTCCTCACATTCACTGAGGGTTTGCCTCAGAATCCTCCTGTCCACCCAGGTGGCTGCCATGGTCTGAGTGATTTCATTAACAAGGAGGCCTAACCCACCTGAGGCCAAGGCCAGTGGGGTGAAAGCAGCCTGCCCCAGGGTGCTGTCAAAGAAGGAAGATCCTTGAGGGGAGGTAACGCCCCCTGAAAACCAGGATGGAAAGGCGGGATCCTTGTTGGGAATGGTGACAGCCTTTTGTGGAAGTGGAGTAAAACACAAGCAAGACATCTGAGGAGAGAGGCCAAAGCAGAGGTAAACTGGTGGAATTGATAGCTTGGAGGGATCAATTAGTGGAGCCAGGATGAAGCAAGTCTCGGCTCTGGTCATCAGAACTCATTCCTGGGACAGGACACATGAGATTTTCACCATTTTATGTGGTACCAGCAAGGTCAGGGGAGCAGGGCATGGCCCCACGGTTGTGTGGGGTGGCCCTCACTTCCACTGCCCCGTATCACCCTCTGGGCCTTGTCATCACCTCGAAGTGTTCTCTGTCAGCCATCTTGAACCCCCAGACTTCAGACCACAAATGTTTAGCCTTTCACCTCTCTTGCTGAGAACTCAGTCAAAGTCTACTGACCCTCTTTGCTTTAATTCCTTCCTGCCAAGCCTGGATTCTGCCAGTTACCAGGTTGACCTCGGGTGCTCTGCTCCTTCACAACTTTTTCTTCCAACACCTGCCCTCCCAACCACCAACATTCACCCACCCAAAACCCCTCTCCACCCTACACTGGGGACTCGGAGCACTGCTAAGTCAGCCAGCACCTTGCCCAACATCCAGCTTCACTAACACCCCTATTGCACAAGATTAAGACCTTGAAATGTTCTCCCTACCATGCCTTCGTGGATACCTAGATATCCACCCATCTTATTTCTGTCCCTCCTAACTCAGTCCATTCTCCTATTCCTGGAACCCCAATCTTTCTTCTCTTAGCCCCTCTGCGACTCGTTCTTTCAATAAGCCTGTCTCCTGTATCTTCAACTTTTCCCTCTCCCCTGAGTCTTGTTCAGACCCTAAACTTATCCACATTTCTCCCATCTTGGAAGAGAATGCCCAGGAACTTCGGTGGAAATGACTACAGAATGATAACATTCAGGGTTCTAAGGAAGGAAGGAGAGAAATCAGCGAGATAAAGAAAACAGGCTGCAGGAAGGTGCAGTTCTTCGAGCTCAGGGTTTTGGCAAGAAAATGCCAATGGGAACGAAATCTGAGGGACAAAGGGTCTGAGCGAACAGGATGCCCTTTTCACATCATATACTAAATTCGTCATAATACCCTTCTTGTGTCGAGGGCTACATAGCCCACATGCAGTGTTTTATCCAATGCTCACTTCAGTGCAGTGAGATAGGCATGGGTGAGACTGAGGGGGCGAGGAGTGGCTGGGGGGCTCTGGGAGGTGCTGGCGCTGAGCAGGGGGCGGGGCCGGATATGCACCAGAAAGAAGGGGAAGGAAATCTCTAGTGGCTGCAGAGGTGGGGGTGAACCCGGGGAGGGGGGAGTTGCTGGTGCAGCAGGGGCAGGAGAGACCATTTGCATGGATGCAGCTGAAACAGGTTTCCCTGGACCTGGAAGTGACTGCATAAAGAAATAAATTCATCTTTAAGGAAAACCACAGAGGGCTATTGAAGAAGGGAGACGATGCCATTGTTAGTGGTTTGTGTGACAACCCAGGGCAAAACCCATCCTCAACCTAGGAGATGCCGGAGGGAGGGCCCAGGAAACCAGCCGTCTTGGAGAAATGTTGAAACAGAACAGCAATGTGAACAAGTACGAAAGGACAGACTTTCTAAAAAGAACGCTGTGGCCATTTAACCAAGACAGGTGTCCCCTCGTCCGAGCTCTGGAGGTGAGGCCAGGAGGCTGAACCCTACTCACAGGCCTTCCCCAGCCATATATCAGCTGTATGATCTAGAGCCTCCATCCGTCTGTTTTCTTCCCCCGGATGATGGGGCCACTTAGGCTTCCTAACAGGTGCGGCGGGAATCAACAGTGACCGCTAATGAGCAGGTGCTTGGGGAATGACAAGATCTCACGCCAAGGGAAGCCAATATGCTGAAAGAGGCGAAAGCTGGTGAAGAAGTCTCCAACGAGCCACGGCACCCTGCCAGATAGGGCCATGCGGCTCTGAGTATGATGGGCTGAGCAGAGCCATCCCAGGTGGAAGTGAAACTCTTAAGATGGGATGGGCCAGTGGTGGGGTGGGTGGTAACACAGCTTTTTAAGGGAACTGCCATCTCCACTAATAAAATAAACCAAGGTCTTTTCAAGGTCAGCCCTGGTAGGAGAATTCCTTCTTGGCTACCCCAGACCAGTGGTAGATTCTATTTTACAAAGACTCTGAAGTTCTTGCAAGATGAAATCTCTGTCTTGTATAAAGGGAAGGGATGACTCCAGGAACTGCAGATCGTCTGCTAGTCTACGTAGCAGGAAGAGTGTAGCAGGAAGAGCAGAGGCTTTGGAACATGGCTAATCCGGGTTCCCATAAGCCTTCTGGTGGCAATGGGCTACTGCGTGCACGCTTCAACCACTCTGTATCTAAGAAATGGGGTGATCATATTGATCCCAGAAGAGGAAACTAGTACAGAAAATCTCCTCTGTATTATGATGAGGGCTCAGTCCTGCCATTCCTGGGATGCTGGGCAGTAAGTAGATAAGGAGGCTTGGTTGGGAGAAAATTTTCTTGAACCAATTTGCTTTCTGTCTGGAAAGGGAAGTCAAACATCTGGAACAGTGGTTCTCAACTTGGAGTTGATTCTGCTTTCCCCACGCCCCAGGGGACATGTGGCAATGCCTGGAGACATTTTTGATTGTCCTAATTGAGCAGGGGATCGCTACTGGCATCTGCCCGGTAGAGTCCAAGGATGCGGCTAAGTATCCTACAATGAGCAGGACAGCCTCTTCAAATAAAGAATTCTCCACCTCCACGGGTGCCTGGGTGGCTCAGTGGGTTAAGGCATGATCCCAGGGTCCTGGAATTGAGCCCCACATTGGACTCTCTGCTCAGTGAGGAGCCTGCTTCCCTTCCTCTCTCTCTCTGCCTGCCTCTCTGCCTACTTGTGATCTCTGTCTGTCAAATAAATAAATGAAAATCTTTAAAAAATTTTTTTAATAAAAAAATAAAAAATAAAAGAATTCTCCACCTCCAACTATCAACAGTGCTAACATCAAGAAACCCCAGGCTGGTGCAAAGCTGGGTCTTTCTCGCTTTTTCCACAGTATCTAGACCATAAGCCAAGCGAACCCAACTGCCCTTGTGGAGTTGTTCATGCTCTGAAGCAGCCCATGTAGAGAAATATTTAGTGGTGACTTAAATGTGCTAGTTAACAATCTTTGTCTGAAGCTGGAGTAATTCATTTAGAGTATGTTTATTAGTCACAGAGGACATCAAGTTTAGTGGTTGCATTCACATTTTGGAGGTGGGAGATCATGCCCTAAGTCACCTTGACAAACAGGAGAGGTAGTTTTCTAGAATCCTTATTGGGGAAAAATTAGTGAGGCTTGCAGGTCATGGAAATAACCTGAAAGTCCCCGAGGACTAAAATTTACACACAGCCTATGGTTAGGAGTGTAAGATACTGAGATAGAGACAATCCTTCCATGTTCCTCTGACAGAGCAAGGCCATTTTAAACCACTCAGCATAGGGCTGTGCATTTTAAAAGAGATATGGAGAAATCCATAGAAAAACCACAACAATAGCTGTAAAAATAAAAAGAGGGGTCTGAAAACAGGCATCCTGTCTGGGTTTTTTAACATGGAAAAGAGAGAACTGAGGGTGCACCGTTTTGAACAAGAAAGATTATCACAAGGGGAAAAATGGCCAGCTGTTTTCCATCTCCATGGAGGAGCAAATTATAGGAAATGGGCTGAGATTGCAGCACAATGGTGGCTGTGAATACGAAAGCATTTCCTAATTGGACCCTGGAACAGACTTCAGAGGAAGACAGTTCAATTCTCATTACTCAAGTTTGCTAAAAATAGGTTAAGTATTGACCTGACCCCAGGTGGGCGGCTGTATGTGATGCCTCCCTGAGCCCTCTAGCTTCACCATTTCTTTTGCCTGTGTCTTCACAAGGCACTGCTCATTCACTGATGGGTGACAGATTCGGTTGTTTGGTTATATGGCCTATGTAAGCTGGTTTCCTAAACCACCCATTTGATGGATTTTGAATGATTATATCATTAAATTGACCGGTGGTTTTAAAGTCATTTTGACACAGCCTGTAATGTCATAACATGTGTTTTACTCATCGAGCTCGGACATGAACACATAAATGATGTTATGCTTGTGGGATATCACGCTGGCTTTTCATTGATCACAACGTTTGGGGCTCAGTTCTCAGAGTCACCGGCTTCTCTAAGGCGGATACCAATACACACAATCCACATGATGCGAACCGCCATTCAGATCCAAGTAAACGAGGGGAGGCTATTGCCCCAAGCTTGCAGTTTGCTCCAGGGCTGTGTTCTTTGTATCCAGAACATATCAACTGTGTTAATGTGGAAGCCAAACATCTGAGTTTGAATGTGGCAGGTGGGGGGCTGGAAATGGAGATGTGATCCTGCTGTTTCTGGCATTGTACAGAAATGAGTCCGATCCATTTTCAAGTGAATTTACGGACTTGCCGATAGAAAAGGATTCAGTCCGTTAAAGCCTCATGTCATGGACTGTGGGAGTGCCCAGTTAGCGTGTGTCTGTGGGCTCTCTTCTGCATATACTTAGCTTTCTTATGCTTACACCCTAAGTGGAAGCAGGAATATAGATTGACTTCGTTATCCACTGAGTTTTTAGCTTCTCTGCTAAAAAAACAAAACTGCAAATGTTCACATTAGAGGCACCAGTAACCAGTAGCTTCCTTGTGTTCATAAAATGTAGAGACAACTAGCAAAATCACTGATGTGGATACGTGATACACTCAGTGAGAAATAAGTCAATGCAGAATTCTATACCAAGTCTTGTTGATCTGGCTTTATTCCCTGTGGCAGGATTGTAGACTCTCTACTAATAACCCATCCTCCCTTCATTATTTGATAATACAGACTCTGAGCTTTAGTCAGACACTTGACTATTTCATTAAAAACTATGTTTTCCAGCATCTCTTGCACCTAAGGTAAAGAATAATTCTCAACTGATAAAATGTGGGCAGAAGTGATTTGGGCGGATGTGATGTGTGCCATTTCTGGTCCATGACCTAAAGGGAAAGGATAACATTACCCTCACATCTTCCTTCTGCCCTTCCTATAGGCTGGGATGCAGATGTGATGGCAGGACCCAGAGCAGCCATCTTCAACTATGAGATAGAAGTCCTCCAATGAGGATAAAGGAGAATCAGGATAGAAGAAATTCAGATTTCCATCATCATGGAGCCACCACAATAGCCTTAGACAATTTACACTTTGACTCTTACAGGACAGAAAAACTTAAATATTTTCTTTAAGCTACTATTATTTTGACTTTTGTAAGAGTAGCCAAACTGGTATCCTAACCCTGAATCTTTGGGCACCAGAAACTTAACGTTAATAGTTTAAGTATTTTTCCATTCAGTGAAAAATGAACAGTTTGGGATACATAGATAGACAGTATACACACATACATGTATGTAACACACACACACACACACACACACACACACACAATACTTGAAATGCATTAACTAGGAACTTCACGAAGACCCCCAAAGAACTGATTGTAACCAGCTGACCCCACGCTGCAATGTGAATTATATATATCATGAGCTGTATGTTTTTATATATAATGAACTAACAGGCAGAAAATGAATGGAAATGAGCCTTCTAGTGAGGTGGTGAAGAACACATGCTCTGTGAGCCCAGCTGAACGATCAGGCTTAACCTGTAAGTGTCCAGGTTACCCCTTTTCTATAGAAGGGGTAATAACTGTTTCTACATCTTTGGGATGTCGTCAGGACCACAGGAGATCATGCAGCTTAAGTGCTTAGAATCCTGACTGGCACGTAAGCACTGAATACATTTCCACTACTGCATAATGCTTAGTTCCTCTTCACTGACTGGCCAGTGATAACACTAAAGAAATGTGGCTAAGAGAACAGTTCTAGATTCTCTTGACCTGCCTGTACGTTTTGCACATGGTCTTATCCACAACATCTGATCCAAAATGTTTATTTCTTGCCTTGAAAGAATGAGTCCCAATCTTTGCTCATGCACATGGGCCAGGTTCTCTATGAACTATTGTCTCACTCTGTTTCTGTAAACTGATTTCTAAAGGAGACTTGAATGATAGCAATGTCAGTTTGTACATAGTTGCAGACCTCTGTCTCTCTCCCTGGAGCCATTTAATCTGGGTTCTGTTTGCTACAGACAAGGTTGCAATTACTCTCTTCTCTAGTGGCCACGGCTGTTTCTCCTGGTGACAACTGGGACTTGGAGAAGCAGATTTACTGAGAAATGAATGGAGTTGAACCTTCATTTGGCCAGGCCCCTGCTAAGGCTCCAAGGGTTGTCCTCTAAGCTTGCAAGTCCCCAACATAGGGGGCACAGAGCTGATCACAGATTAGAGGTCACCCCTTATCCTGGTGTGCTGCTGGCGTTTCAGGCAGGGCTAGCTGGCCACTTGAACCATATTCGCATCCACCCAGCACCCAGGTCCCACCTGGCCCCCGTGGGCCTCATGGAGCATTCCAGTGCTATCTTGGATCCTTAGAAGAAAGGTTTTTGTTTTTGTTTTTGTTTTGTTTTTAAAGATTTTATTTATTTATTTGACAGAGAGAGATCACAAGTAGGCAGAGAGGCAGGCAGAGAGAGAGGAGGAAGCAGGCTCCCTGCTGAGCAGAGAGCCCGATGCGGGACTCGATCCCAGGACCCTGAGATCATGACCTGAGCCGAAGGCATCAGCTTAACCCACTGAGCCACCCAGGCGTCCCTAGAAGAAAGGTTTGAACTAGATGCTACTCTGCTCTCTGCTCAGAAGCTATTGTGACCAGGTTTCATTGCTACCCCAGGACCGGTAGGAGCATGGGAGTGGCAAGGGCATGGCCCAGTTGGACCAGCTGCTGTGACAGCTGGTATCAAAGACACTGTTGGAACAAGAGTAAGAGGATATTGCAGGAGAGGCATTGCCAACAAAAGATTCTGAAATGGGGGCACCTGGGTGGCTCAGTGGGTTAAGCCTCTGCCTTCGGCTCAGGTCATGATCTCAGGGTCCTGGGATCGAGCCCTGAATCAGGCTCTCTGCACAGCAGGGAACCTGCTTCCCCCTCTCTCTGCCTGCCTCTCTGCCTACGTTGAATAAATAAAGAAAAAATTTATTGAATAAATAAAGAAAAATCTTTTTAAAAAATGATTCTGAAATGTAAAGGAACTTTTTCAAACCATGAACATTAAGAAAAAAAATAACCATGCAAAAGAAATGACAGGATTATCTTCCTCTTCTCTATTGATAGCCATTTTACAACACTGTTGTCATACAGAGAGGTAAAAGAGTATTCAATCAAAACTGTGGGGAAAAATAATATCGTCAAGGTATCCCAGGTGGTTAAGTAACAATAAAAAAATTTACAATTTTAATGGATTTTGTGGTGTTTGTGGTATGTTCAACATTTTAAATTTTGTCAATCCTCATTTCATACCTAGACTTGTGCTTAAAATTCTTATACTCCTCCTTAAAGAGGGTATCCAAAATTGGGTAAGCCGCAGGACCTATAACACCTAAATTTTTCTTCCAGGAGTTTACACCTCTTTGGTAAGAAGAGAACTTCTTGATTGGTGTTTTAGAAGAAGAGGAACCATGTCACGTGCCACCTTCCGGGCAGCACCATTCATTCATCAGCCTCCAGAAGCAGGAACTCAGGCATCCCTCGCAGACTCACTGACGCTCAGGTTGGGGTGCTAATAGGAGTGTTACAGGTTAACCTTCAAGAGGTGATGAGAGAGAGCTGTGTATTTCTTTTTGGTCCTTTGAAGTTCTCTAAACATCATGAAAGTGTACTCATACTTCCTGTGTAACTGTAACTCAAAAATCAAGAAAACACCTTCTTTCATTTTTGGCCTTTCTGTCCTCAGAACCCTAGTTCGCCACACTCTATTGCACTGAACACAGTGACCATGAACTCCCTTCCAACCCTGTCTGGGAAAAGCCATGATCCTATTGTCTACATGCCCTTGCATTGTTCTCTTGCTCCATAAAAAGCTGTTGAATGGGCTAGAAAATTCCAATTTCTAAACCAAGCATAATGAACAGGCTGAAGATCCAGAGATGATCTTTGCTAATTTTATCATATTTCCTTTCCTTGGAAAAGAGGCTGGAGAGGGCGGAGGAGGAAGTGAGGATGGGCCAAAGGCGGAGAGAAGAATGAAGTCGACTGTTGTAGACGGAGGAATCAACCACGACAGTGTGTAATTCCCCACTCCTGTGACCCAGTCCATAACACAGAACCCCCCCCTTGAGTTCCCCACATCTGAGCTTGCCACCCAACCCAACGCATAATCCCTACACAAGAGCCAGAGTCCTTTTTCATAATCAGATCATATTCCCCTTTTGCTTAAAACCCTCCCAAGGCCGCCTGTTACAATGAGAATAAAAGCCAGACTCTATATTATGGCCTATGGGACCTTCCACAATACGATGACTGCTTCTGCTTCCGTTACTACCTACTGTCTGCCACAGTGACCTCATCCCCTGCATCCCCGGCCGCAGTCCATCCACGGTTTAGCCTGCCTGCTTGCCTTCTCCTCTTTCCTCCGTTCTATCTCTCCTTCCTTGTCTCCCTCCTTTCATGTCTCCCTTCTCCCCCTCCTCTCTCTCTCTTCTCTTTCTTTGGATATGACCCTTCTATTGAGATACAATTCACATAAGATACAAGTCACCTATGTCAAGTGTGCAATCGGATGGTTTTTAGTATACTCCCAGGCTGTACAACCAGCACCACGATCAATTTTAAAATCTATTCATCGCTCTGAAAAGAAATTGCACCCATTAGCATTTGCGCTCTATGTGCCCCACAGCCCTAAGCGACCACTAACCTACTTTCTATCTTTATAGATTTGTCTACACTGGGCATTTCATGGAAAGGGAATTACATAGCATCTGGTCTTTTGTGTCTGGCTTCTCTCACTTGGCATATGTTTTCAAGTTTCATTTGTGTTGTAGTATCTGTCTTTATTCCTTTTTATAGCTGAATAACATTCTATTATATGGATGTACATTCTGTTTATCCATTTATCAATTAATAGGCAGTTTGATTGTTTCTACTTCTTGGTTATTATGAATAATGTTGCTGGTAACATTTGTGCATACTTTCTCATAGGGATATATGTCTTCAGTTCTCTTAGATGAACACCTAGGATTAGAATTTCTGGATTGTATGATAACTCTAGGTTTAACATTTTGAGGAACTGCCAGACTCTTTTCCAAAGTGACTACATTTTATAGTCCCACCAGCAACCAAATATGGAGGTTTCAATTTCTCCACATCCTTATCAACACTTATTATTTGTTGTTATTATTATTATTGGTGGTGGTGGTGGTATAAAATCATTGAGGTTCCAATTTGAGTTTCCATGATAGCTAACAAGGTTGTATACCTTTTAGCCATTTGTACAACCTTTTTTAAAAAATATTTTATTTATTTATTTTTCAGAGAGAAACACAAGCAGGGAGAACAGCAGGCAGAGGGAGAAGCAGACTCCCGGCTGAGCAAGGAGCCCCATGTGGTACTTGATCCCAGGACCTGGGGACCATGACCTGAGTCAAAGGCAGACACTTAATGACTGAGCTACACAGGTGTCCCATGTATAACTTTTTGAGAAAGTTTATTCAAATCCATCTTGTAATTGGTTGTTTATGTTCAGTTTTGAGAGTTTTTTAATACGTTGTAGATACTTAACCCATATCAGATATATAATTTGCAAATATTTTCTGTCATTCTATGGATTCCCTTTTCATCTGATCATCAGTGATTAGAGAGAAATACCATATGCTCGAGCAATCTACTTCTAGGTATATATCCAAATGAAATAAAATCACTATCTTGAAGATATATTTGCATTACCTGTTCATCACAGTATTATTCATAATAGTCAAGATATGGAAACAACCCAAGTGTCCATTGACAGAAGAATGGATAAAGAAAATGTGGTGTATATATACACATATAGATCTGTATACAGTGGAGTATTATTTAGCCTTGAAAAAGAAAGAAATACTTTCATTTGCAACAACCTGAATAACCCTGGAAGAAATAATGTTAAGTAAAATAAGCAGACACTGAAAGATAAATATTTACTGCATGATTTCACTTTTATGTGCAATCTTAAGAAAGAAAAAAAAAAAAAAAATTGAACTCATAGTCACAGAGAACAGAATAGTGGTTACCAGGGGCCGCGGGGTGGAGGGAGTGGAGATGTTGGTCAAAGGGCACACATTTTCAGTTATATGATGAATGAATATGTTCTAGAGACCCAGTGTACAGCATGGTGACTACAGTTAATAATAATGTATTATATAACTGTTAAGAGAGTAGATCTCAAATGCTCACACACACTAAATGGTAATAATGTGAGATGATAGATATGTTAATTATCCTGATTATAAAAATCATTCCATAATGCTTATGTATATCAAACATCAAGTTGGGGTGTCTGGGTGGCTCAGTCGGTTGGACATCTAACTCATGAATGATCTCAGGGTGCTGGGATCAAGCTCCATCTTGGGCTCCTGCTTAGGGGGAGTCTGCTCGTCCCCCTTTCTCTTTGCCCTTCCCCGTACTCTCTCTGTCTGTCTCTAAAGTAAATAAACCAACGTAAATGAAAAACCCACACCATGTTGTATACTCTAAATATATATAATTTTTATTGTCCACCATCATTATTTAGAAACTGTCATAGTTATTAATTCAGATAGAGCCATCAGTTGGATTGAAAAATTAATCAGTGAAAGTTTTTTTTTTTTTTTTTTTTTTTTTAAGATTTTATTTATTTATTTGACAGACAGAGACAAGTGGGCAGAGAGGCAGGCAGAGAGAGAGAGAGGAAGGGAAGCAGGCTCCCTGCTGAGCAGAGAGCCCCAGGCGGGGCTGGATCCCAGGACCCTGGGATCATGACCTGAGCTAAAGGCAGAGGCTTTAACCCACTGAGCCACCCAGGTGCCCCAATCAGTAAAAGTTTGATAAGGAAATATCTGCCACAGATTACTTATTAATTACAAAAAGAAAAATAGTTATTTTACAATAGAGAAATTTGGCAGACACCATCTTCACCATCAAAGTTAATATCACAGGGTATGGAACTGACATGACATGTCTCCTAATTGGCAGTGAAAAGAAACAGTATTACTTCTGTGGTATTCCTGCCAAAGATACATTACTTGAATCTAATCATGAGGAATCTCAGACAAACCGGAACTGAGGAAGCGTGTACAAAGTAACTGGTCAGTACTCTTAAAAACTGTCAAGGCCATGTCACAGAATCTGAAGAACACTTACAGATTAAAGGACACTAAAGAAACATGGTAACTGAAAGTGCTTGGCCATCCTGGACTGGATTCTGGAGGAGAAAAACAAATTATTTTTGCTACAAAGTAAATTATTGGGACAACTGTTGAAATTCCAATAAGGACACTGCATTAGAAAATAATATGATATCAGTTTCAACTTCCAAATATGAAAATTGAACTGTTAAGATAACGTCTTTGTTCTTGGGAAATATACACTGCAGTATTTGGGAGTAAAGGAGCATCATGTCTGAACTTACAATGCAATGGTTCAGAAAAAAATAGTGTACACACACACACACACACACACATTCACAACGATGGAATGACAAAAGCATTTAGGTGATTGTTGGGGGATCTGGAGGAAGACCATACAGGATATTTGATTCCTCCTGCAACTTTAAGCTTGAAATCATTTCAAAACAAAAATTTCCAAAACTCAAAAAAAAGGGGGTTATCTCGTGTCTCCCAAATCCCATTTGGAGATCTCCACTGTGGTATCTTCCTCAGTGGGTGGAACATGTATGATTACTTGGTAAAAATGGATTGCAGATCGATGACTAGGTAATCAGAGTACTTTACTCATTCTCTTTTGAGTCTTATTATTTTTTTTTAAAAAGCAGCTACAATATAATTTTTAATCTATACATTAGATCCTGGGATAAACAAAGATTGTCCAGGGCCAAAATTTGTCAGTGGCTAACTCTAGGTTGGAACTGAAACAGGTTGGAACCTGACCAGCTCTTCCTCTAGAGGAGTTTACCGCACCTGGTGTAAAACCGAGTCATAGCCCAGACGTTACTGTGAGGGGGATGGAAAGGACATGAACCAGCATGAGACTATCCCACTGTTACTGTTAGAGACTCAGGGTATGGTTAACACCCAAATGAACAGGTGTTATTTTGCATAAAAAATTTTTTTTAAAGAGAAAATACTTATTTGCAAGAAAAACAAAGCCCCATTGCTGGTTCAGGATATGTATGTGCATGTGTGTGTGTGCACACGCGTGTGTGTATGGAGGGTCACAAATTTTCCTCCACAGGATCATAAAGCCAAACTGGCCACTGTTTTTGGCATACCTCTTTATATAAATTTAACACACCTTCCCGGGCTTTTCTTTTTAAAAGTAAAAAAAAGAAGGACACCGCGTACAGTGTGGAAACTTTTTGTCAATCTCTCAACTGTAACAAGATTATCCTCTGCCGCCTTAAAGAATCCCTGCAAACAACCCCTGGAAGGTAAGACGCAGTGGGGCAGAGGTTATTATTTTCTTACTACTTTCATTTAAAATGTTCAGAGTATAGGAGAAATGTTGAAAGATTACATAAAGCACCTTTTCTACATACTTCCAGTCACCCTCTTTTAACTTTTTTCTCCCTAAATAAACACTCTGATATGAGTTTTGAGCTGAGGCTGTATTTCTATTTTCTTTTCACACGGAACTTGTAATTATGTAAGTATTTTTTTTCTTCTGGATGGGCCGTGAAGGCATTATGCTAGGTGAAATGAGTCAGAGAAAGAGAAACACCGTATGGCCTCACTCATACGTGGAATCTAAAGACAAAAAAATCCAAACTCATCAGAAGAGGTCAGACCCATGGGGACCAGAGGCAGGGGTGGAACAAGGGGGAATTGGAGGCAAGTGGCCAAAAGTACAAACTTCCAGCTACAAAATCAAGACGGACTAGGGAGGTAGCCCATGACATGATTGTAGTCACCACAGCAGCTGATGTATAGAAATGTTGTGAAGAAAGTAAGACACTACCAGTTTTCCTCACAAAGGGAAATGTTTCTTTCCTTTATTTTTGTTGTATCTCCATGAGGTGATGAATGCTGACTAAACCTACTGCGGTAGTCAGTTCACAACGTACGTAAATCAAACCATCGCACGGCACACCTCAAATGTATACAGTGAGTACATTGATTATTTCTCAATAAAACTGGAAAAAATACTTTTTCCAACTGTGTCAGAAACAAATCAAGGAGCCGTTCTGTTGGGCATGGCAGGCCTTTTATATACACAATGGAATGAGAGTTTTCACTGGTTCCCTTTCTATCTCGAACTATTAATGCTAAGTTTACAGGCTCTATTTCCAGGAGTTCTAAAACTGTCAGAGGTTCTCCCTGCCCTGCCCCAGTGGGTGGTCTGGGCCCCTCAGAACCTGCTGTGCTGGGATCAAACTTTATTCATCTATTGAGACCCACACTCTTCTTCTTCATGAGGCCACAGCTCAAAGAGCTCCCGAGAATGCTAGGAGGCGGCCATTCCCTTTGCCTGGAATGCTGGTGACAGTCCCTCTTTTTCATCAGGAAGTGGTGAATTCCTGTTGATTCTGTAGCACCTGGGAGTTGGGGGGAAGTGGGTGAGTGAGGGGAAGAGAATGTCTAGCTCAGTGTTATTCTATCTGCTGAGCTCCTCACTGCCAAGATACAAAGGCGCACGTTCAGAGGGTTTTTTCTTGGAGGAGGGGGGAAGGCAGTGATGACAAGCTCTAGGAACACAACCCAACTATGCAAATTTTGTTTTTAAGGTTCTCGAGGGACATTTTGACCTTTAGTTCTTACTTTCACAGCACAACTCCTTGGAGGTGCTTTTTCAAACCACAGGGTCATGAAATCAATGTAGTGGTCTACAACTGTCTTTTTTTTTTTTTTTTAATGTCATAGATTACGCTAGAATAGACAATATCAAAGGGTAGCTAATCACAGACTCGAGCCAGACTTGTTGAATTTGAACCCTCACAGTGTGACCACTAATTAGCTATGTGACCTGGGGCAAATTACTTAACTTCCTAATGCCTCAGTTTCCTTGCCTGAATAAGAATGGATGCATGCTTTATACAGTTATTGTAAGGATTAAATGCATTAATTGTATAAAGCACTCACTCACTTACCTGTGGGTCAGTCGAAGATGGCTAATTGAGGTCAGGCTCAGTTGGGCAGCTTTGCTTTGAGCTGCAGACTGCCCTAGGCTTGGCTTCTCATGGCCCTGAGACTGTTCCAAGGATGCTTCCAAGGCCCAGAAGCAACCACAAGATGTCAAGGCTCTTAGGCAATTAGTTTGACCTTTGTGAGTTTTCAAATGCCCCAGAAGACAACTTTGTTGTACGAGAAAGGTATGCTTTAGGGCTACTTATTTTTGAAAGCCATATTTGATTTATTGGAGTAACAAATTTAGAATCTTACTTCTTCCTTCCAGTTTCTAAGTCACTTTTACAAATCTTATTATGTGATTTCCAAAGGAAATCTTAACAACTTATTTTATGGGAGGCTTTGATTAAGGGTTTGTTCCGTTTAGATTTAGTTCACTAAACAACTTTAAAGGTTCTTAAATATATCTATAAATTTAATATATTTGATTTGTTTTTCTTTTTTTTTTTTTTAAAGATTTATTTATTTGACAGAGAGAAATCACAAGTAGGCAGAGAGGCAGGCAGAGAGAGAGAGAGGAGGAAGCAGGCTCCCTGCTGAGCAGAGAGCCCGATGGGGGACTCGATCCCAGGACCCTGAGATCATGACCTGAGCCGAAGGCAGCGGCTTAACCACTGAGCCACCCAGGCGCCCTGATTTGTTTTTCAATGACAGCTAACACAGCCCTTACCATATTCAGAAACTGTTCTAAACAATTTACATCATCAACTCCTGTAATTCTCACAGAAATTCCAGCAGATAAATCATATTATTCTTATCCCTATCTTAAATACAGGAAAACTGAGGTACAGAGAGTAATTCTTACAAGGTCATATGGCTAATAATAGCTGAATTGCTTTGTGACCCATAAAGCTTGGCTCTAGAATACAGGTTTTGGCTTTGACCCTCTATGTTAATTAACTAAGTATGATGAATTCATTGACTAAAAAAAAAAAAAGAAAAAAGAAAAAAATCCTATTTCGATCATTCTTGTAAAACCAATAAGATTAAACTTATAAATGTAGTGTAACCAGTTCAAAATTTTGTAATTGATAATAAATTAGTTTTATAAGACTTTTATAAAAGTCTCTGAATATAGCATCTTGTCTTCCAACATACCTAATTCATTTAAACTTTCCAAGTACTACACATTACAAATGTTAAAATATCAAATACATGCAGATTATTTCCAAATTTAACATTATAAAAACAATACTATGGATCTGATTTACTTCATTTCTGTAATTAGTTCTAAATCTTCCCTGGATTGAAGACATTTCACTAAGGAAACACTCACACTAGCTGTCCTGGGAGTCACACTGCATGTCTCAGTGACTGATAATTAACCATTGAGTTTGGCCAAAGAGAGGTTGTGGTGAACCTGACAAGAACAGGTTTTGTTGGTTTGATGGGATGAAAGTGTAAGTAAAAAGCATTCAGGAGAGACGAGTTGGAGAGAATGAGCATAGGGAGGCAACCTTTTTGCTGTTAAATGAAACTGAAACTGGGACAATTACTAGAGGGAAATGCAGGGTCAAGGAAGACTTCTTTTTCGAATATGGAGTATGTTGTACATAAACGGATAGAAATGATCCAGGTGAGCAAGGGTGGGGAGGTATAAATTCAGGAGAAAGAAGGCACATGATGTCCAAGTATGCAGAGGGGAAGAACCTAGAGTTGGACCACAGTGACCGGAGGGAAAGAAGAGCAAAAGGACACAGATGCTGATGGATGCGGCCGAAGCTACAGAAGTCTCTCCTGAGAGCTTCTGTTTGCTCAGGGAAATAGGAAATGAAGTCATCTGGACAGAGATGGGGAAAGGGATGGTGGAAGTTTGAGGAGAAGGAAGATGAGAAATGGTCCATCAGGGAAGCAGGACAATACAGGGGGATTGCCTGTGAGCATGAAGGGCTGCTGGCTTATGAAGAGGACACATGCCTTGGGACTGGACGAGGACACCAGGGAATGAGTGCTGACAGGGAAGAGAACGGGGCTGAGGACCAAGCCTGGTGAGCAGAGCTTACTGTGGAGAGAACTAAGACCATCTGATCTGTGAGAGACATCACAGACCCGCAAACCACTGGGATCAGTCTCCATACTTAAATACAGTGAATAATCAACCACTTTCTTCCTAAGAGGATCAAGTTTCATGGCGTACCACTTGGATATAAAAATGCCTGAGGCACTACGTATTTGCCACCAAAATGGCTGTCTGCTACCTGTTCCCTTCCAAGACTATTACCTACGTTTCTAAAATCAAAGCCACGCGGCCCTTCACAATAAAGCCAAACATAGCAATAGCTACTCACGTGGCTAGCATTTCAGAAGCCATGAAGACATCACGTTTCACAAGTCACCTGACAAATGGTGACTTCCAGTGACAAGTGTCTGGTAGACTAATTATCATGAGGGTCAATATACTAAAATTTTGATATTTCCATGGAGGAGCTAGTAAAAATAGGCACATTGTATTTGCTCATAAGTAGTATATTAAAAATTTCTGGTCTTTTTTCTAAGCCAAATGCTTCTCAGAACAGTTGCTTCCCGTGCAACTTTTCCTCAGATCACTTATCTTGCCCCAGCCCTCTCCTATCTACACAGATACTAACTCCGTTCACTCTACTTTCCTGTCTCCATCAAAGGCTTCAGCACTGTTAACATTTTGAACTAGATGATTCTTTTTGTTGTGTGTGTGTGGGGGGGAGGGGTCCTATAAGGGTGTTTGGCAGCATTCTTTCTCCTCCCACTAAATACCAGTAGCATATTACCCTCCATCCCCACCCAAGTTATGACAACCAAAAATGTCTCCAGACATTTCCAAAGGTCTCCCATGGAGCAAACTGTTCCCTGGTTGAAAAGCATTGGTCTCTTAGGACTGGGGAGAAAGAGACCCACAGATAACTCAAGTTAGAGCTTCGTATGGACTATCCCATGATAAGCGTGACAGGATAAATTAAGTCTCTGGTAGAACAGGATGGGCTCTGACAACCTCAGAGACGAGAAATTAGATACTTTCCTTTCTCTGCGGAATGTATAATTAGCTGCCTAATCCTACTTTAAAAAGAAAAAAAAAAAAAGAACCTGTCACATTTCCAAACTTCTCACCAGTTGATGTGAAGATTCCTAGGATTAGTTACCAACTATGAGAAAGTTACAATGCATGGAGTTTTAGAATTGGTAGAATGCACAGAGGGGAACTAAGAGGGCAGGGAGGAGAGAAGAAGACAGGAGGGAGTACGGAAGGAGAGAGGAAAGACAGAGAACCCAAGGCAAGGTAGGAGTTCAGCTTTACATCAAGCTCAACTCTACCTCTGACCTTTGTAGGAGCTCAATTAAAAACAAGTCTTAGGGGGCGCCTGGGTGGCTCAGTGGGTTAAGCCTCCGCCTTCGGCTCAGGTCATGGTCTCAGGGTCCTGGGATCGAGCCCCACATCGGGCTTCCTGCTCAGTGGGGAGCCTGCTTCCCTCCTCTCTCTCTGCCTGCCTACCTCTCTGCCTACTTGTGATCTCTCTCTGTCAAATAAATAAAATCTTAAAAAAAAAAAAAAAAAACAAGTCTTAGAAAATTGCATCTACAGGGAACTTCATCTTAGAATAAATTGTTTCACTCTTTAAAAAACAAACAGAACAAATCTTAGGGGGTGCCTGGGTGGTTCAGTGGGTTAAATCCTCTGCCTTTGGCTCAGATCATGATCTCAGGGTCCTGGGATCAAGCCCCACATTAGGCTCTCTGCCTACTTGTGATCTCTGTCAAATAAATAAATAAAATCTTAAAAACAAACAAACAAACTAAAAAACAAGTCTTAGTTTAGGAGAGCAAAACAATGTGGGTGTTAAAATCCAAATCATCCAGCTCCCCATTACCTGTAGGATTAAGTTCAAACACCCTTGCCTGGCAGTCAAGACCATACATAACATGGCCCCAAGGATGTTAAGGGGTTCCCACTACTTAGGGGAATGCGTCTTTCCACCCCATTTGGTCCACTTTCTTGTCTACAAAGACATCTTGCTAATTCCCTCTTGTCGGCTTTGTGTATGCACTAGCCCCATCTGCCTCTCAAATATTTAACCTTCCAGGCCCCGTCAGCTCCCACCTTCTTCTGTTCACTGCTCACCCTAGCACCCCCAGAAGGTGGGCGAGGACACAACACGAAAGCTAAAAGCTGTACAGCAGGTACTGTGGACCCGACACTATTCTAACCAATCTTTGCTTTGGATGTTGAGGTGGAATTCCTCCTTCCAGAGCTACCCCCTGTCCTACCCTCCTGAAACAGAAGCAGACCTCTGGGGCCAGCCGGTGTCTGCCAGCGAGATGATGGCATTGGTTTTCCCTTCATCTTTGAGAGCAGAAGTGCAAAGGTGAGAGCGCCCAGCCAGGAGTGCAATGGGGGTAAAGAACCATCTCTCAGATTCAGCCGAGGACCCCTGTGAGGGCAGGGGTGGGGTGAGAGGAGCCGAACTCAGTCACAGGGTGTGGGGGAAGGGCTTGTCAGCCCACAGTGACCTTCAGGGCTGGAGAGGAAGGGAAGAGGAAGCACATTTTAGCTGCTCCTCGCTCAAGGCTTCCTGAAGGCGGGGCTCCCTGTTCTCTGCTGCACGTCAAGCTTTCCTCTGGGCACACACGGGGCCACGCACTCACATAACCACACGTGGCCAGGGTCCAAAGCCTTCAGCACTGAAACTCCCAGGGACTCGGTCCCCAGATTCTTCTGGATGTTGAAAAGGAGGCTTTGATTCATATGTTGAGACTCTGGCTTCATAGTAACTTCATTTCCCCAGCTTGGAACCAAACTCTCTGAAGGGCTGGCCAAAAACCTTGGCCCGTGTGAACCTCTCTAGAGTTTCTGGCTTCAATAGCAGGATTCACTTTAATTCTCAAATTGTTTGTTGAACACAGAACCGGCTCTCTTTAGCTTCCTTTCCTCTCTCCTCATTTCCTGTTTCCTCTTCTCCCTGTCTCCTCACCGTCTGCTTAGTTATCAAGGAACCGCACTGCCCCTTTCAGGAATATTCTCAGGACAGACTGGGGGGAATGAGCCCCAGGCCCCAGTGTTCTGAGACGCCTGCAGCCGGGCCGCAGTTCTCTCCCCAAACCAAACACTATAACCCTTCATCGGTGTCGTTGGCGAAATTAATGTTCTCTACGGACCCGGCATCTGGCTATGAATATAGCCTGATGAATATACAGCTATGAATATACCCTGCCTTCTCCAGATCCAATCAGACTGGTATTAGAAAACAAAACCGAGGGTCTGAGAAAGATTTGGGAATCAGACAAATCCTTAACTCTCAACGCTATCATTTGGGCTAGTTTCCGAGTTTTCCCGTCTGTACAATGGGGACAATGGCAGTGTGCTGGAGGCTTGCGAGGTGGAGCAAAGGAGACAATCTGTGTGTAAAGAGGAGAACCTTTTATTCATCGGAATTCCCGTTAGGAAGGTAGAGCTGTGTTTGTTGAGAAAATACTTTGCTGGAGTGCTACAAGTAGAAACCGAGATCCTTAGGGCCGGAGGTGGGTGGGACACTCCCAGCGAGACAAAGGGAGGATTTTGTTTGCAACTCCAGAAAGGAAGTAGGGGGCCAGGAGGGGGCGGAAACCCTGGGCTCCACAAGTGACCCCTCCCCGTGGCACCCCCTCCTTCCACCAAAATCTTGAATCAGGTTTACCAAATTCACAGAGTACTGGAAGTAATGAGAAAAACAGAAAAGGAGGGCTGAGTCTCATCTCCAGGGAGCTGTGGGGCCAAACGATGGTAGCATTTCAGGAAGGGAAAGATCAGGGCAGAGAACCCCTAAGGCCAGAAGACTCAGGGACCCCCTGGGGAAGACCACTGGCCCTTCAAAGACCCTAAATCTCAGAACCAGATTTTTCAGGGGTAGGGGGCACCAATGGGAGACTCAAGCAGGCAAGACACTGTACTGTAGTATTATAATTCTCTATTTGGTGCTTTCCTGGGTCTTTTCCTTGCTGACCTGCAGCCTCATTTAGACATTACTTCCTGCAGGAGGCCTTCCCTGATTTCTCAGATGTGGGTTAGAACCTTCCAACTCTGAGCCTCTCCCCTGTGTTCTCAGCCTGGGAGTTTTCATCCTGAGATTAATTGCTTCTTTGGATACGGATCTCCTATTAGACCACCCTTCATTTGGTCAGAGCTAAATCTTTGGCTCCGCTGTGTTCCCAGTTCACAGCACCATACACATCACAGGCTCTCATTGTGTGTTCAGTGCATGATAATATAGTAGAAAAAGCAGTGTTTGGTATCCTATAAAAACCAGGTTCAGATTCTGATCTTAATATGTATAAGCTGTGCAACTCTGGGCATGTTACTTAACCTCTCTGAAGCTCATTCATCACCTCTGTAAACAGGAAGGAAGGTGCGGGGTCAGCGGGAGGATGGGATGGTAGGACATGCAGGAAGGGCTGCCCGGCCGCCATCAATGCTCAGAGATGTTTGTTCCTCAGCTTAGTCTCTTATATTTGGCCCGTCCCTTCCATCCACACATCCCTACCAAGTCAAAGCCCTCAGCCCTGTACAAACTCCTCCTTTGTCTCCCTACTTCACACCGTTTCTCTTGGATTTATTAAACTCTTCTGCACCGGACAATATTCTGAACTGAGAGTCGGCAAACTACAGCCTCGGGTCACAACTAGCCTGGTGCCTATATCTGTACCATTCACGAGCTAAGAAAAGTTCCTACATTTTTAAATGGTTGGGGGGAAATAGAAAACTATTTCATGCCACATGAAAATTACTGGAAGTTCACATTTCGGTGTCCATAAATAAGTGTGTATTGGCCCCCGGACGCACTCATTCCATTCCCTGTTGTCTGTGGCTGCATTCACATGTCGGTGACAGAGTGGCTGGGAGAAGCCGCATGACCCACGAAGCTGAAAATATTTCCCATCTGACCCTTGATTGAAAAAACTTCCAAATCCACATTCTAAGCTGTTCCCATGTCGATGATGATTAAGTGTTCTTGGTGTGGTACAAAGTCGGTATCCTCACCATCTCCCTTTACAGCCAAGGAGCGTGAATGGAGAGAGATCAATGTGGCCAAGCTCACACAGCTCGTAAATCAGGTTGGGTTCAGATACGGCTCTGCAGTGAGAAGCTGACTGGGACAGCAGTAGACAGCCTCGAAGCTCTTTATCAGGGAGTCATGTGATGAAGTGAAATCTTACGGTGATCACTGTGGCCATTGAACTGGAGGAGAGGGGGGATGAGAGAAGCAGCATGGAGGAGGCATTGTGAATCCGAACACTGGGGCTCAGCTTCCCACAGCTGCTTTCCGTGTGACCTTGGGCAAGTCATTCACCCTCTCCCCGTCCCATTTCCTCAGCTCTCCGATGGGGAGAGTAATGGAATCTAGACTCTCCCTTAAGAGGCTGTTGTGAAGATCGGAAAGGAAACTTTTGTCTGCTTAGCCTGTCTCTGAGGCACAGAGCAGCCTCTAGACATTAGCTGCGGTTATGCCCATTACTCATCCCGACAAGAAGCTGCTGCTCCCTCTGTTCCAGGCACGGTTCCAAGCAAGCAAGATACAAAGAGGAAGAAAGACAAAAATCACCAGATCTGCTTCCTGCGCATAAGTAGCACACAGCCCGCTGACCGGGGCGGGAGAGGAAGTCAGCACCTAGGAGTGGGGTCGCAGGTGCTTTGATGGGCTGTCACAGGGAGCAGAGACAGGAAGAACCTCATTCTTGCTCTCCCTTCCATGGCTCAGGCCCTCGCTCCTTCCAGAACACACCAGGCATCCTGCTGGATTTGTCCCATGCACTCGTGTGGGCCTGAATGGTTAGTAATCTGAGCACAGGCAGTTGTCCAACAAACGCCCTGGCATGGAGCTTTGTCTGCTAGACTATAAAGCACAACTCGGCCCCGGGTACAAGGCCCCAGGGAGAACCCGGGCCGGAGAATAACTTGGCCACTTCCACCTGCCAAATCACAGAACAACACACTCTAAGGAAGGGCTGTTGGTGCTGAGAGAGCCATCAGCTTCCAACCTGAAAACCTGGATTTGTCTTACTAATGTGCCTCGGAGGTTCAGCACGAATCCAGGGCAGTTAGGGACTTCAGCATACTCTAGGCCAGGATCTCCTGCTTGCCTTTTTAGTTTAGTTTAGTTTTGTTTTGTTGGTTTCGCTACCATTTATTGATTTCAGATTTGTTATTTATAAGTGTATATTTATGGGTGCCCCTGAAACTATGCATAGAAAAGAAAGATTGGAAAGATACACCAATGGCTTTCAACTGAGACGGGAGTGGAACCATTGGAATATGGAAGAGGGAAGGAGAAGCCATTTATCCGTATCACCTAACCTTTTTTTTCCCCCAAAATCCTTGTGCTTGCCCTTCCCTCTTGGGTACAATACCTTAAGCACAAGCATATATTTTTTTTAAGATTTTATTTATTTTTTTGACAGACAGAGATCACAGGTAGGCAGAGAGGCAAGCAGAGAGAGAGGAGAAAGCAGGCTCTGCTGAGCAGAGAGCCGGATGAGGGGCTCGATCCCAAGACCCTGGGATCATGACCTGAGCCGAAGGCAGAGGATTTAACCCACTGAGCCACCCAGGCGCCCCAAGCATAGCATATTTTCAAAGCTACCCAGTTCATCCCCATGTATGCCTTTCCCTTCCGCTTCTATCCTCTGCCCATTTAGAGTCATTAATTTACACCAAATCTTAACCGTTGTTAAATTTGAGTATTGGCATTATAATTTTTTTTTAATTTTTTTTGCTTTGCTGGTGTTAACTAAAATTCCACTGCGAACACATAGACTAGCATAGGAATAAAGTGTATTGTTTCTGGAATCAAACTGTCAAAGTTCAAAAACCTAATCATGGCAGGTCAGAGTGCCTCAGTGATTTCATCTGTAAGAGGAGAAAAATACTGGTGGCTATCAAATGAGGTTGTTGTGAGAAGCAAACGACTTAATACATTTAAAGTTCTTAAAAACAGCACCTGGTACATAGGCTGTTCAATGTGTTAACCACCATTATTAAAACATAAGAGAAAATTAACAATACATTTAAAAAAAATTTTTTTTCATATTTTTTAAGTAAGCTCCTTGCCAATGTAGGGCTCAAACTCATGACCCTGAGATCAAGAATCACATTCTCTACTAACTGAGCCCTGCAGGCACCCAGGAATACATTTTTTTTAAAGATTTTACTTATATATTTGTCAGAGAGAGAGAGAGAGACTGAGCAAGCAGGGGGAGCGGCAGGCAGCAGGCAGAGGGAGAAGCAGGCCCCCCACTGAGCAGGGAGCCTGATGTAGGACTTGATCCCAGGACTCTGGGATCATGATCCGAGGTGAAGGCAGACATTTAACCAACTGAGCCACCCAGGCGATCCATATATATATTTATAGTAGGCTCCACGCCCAGTGTGGAGCCCAGGGCAGGGCTTGAACTCACAACCCTGAGATCAAGACCTGAGTTGAGATCAAGAGTCAGATGCTCTCCTGACTAAGCCAGCAGGCACTCCCTCAGCCCCGACAGCAATACATTTTTAAACTCTAGGGAAATTTTGAAAATAAAAAACATAAAGAAGGGAAAACAAAGAATCCATGATGTTTGCATGTTTCTGAATATTATGGACCCCAGATGGCAAGCCCACACTTCATTCTTTCCATCTGTGAAATGGGAAGACCATAGACTCTACTGGGAGAGGAACATAGAGAGCTATGAAAGGGAACTGGCAACTTTAAGTAAAATCAAAAAATGAGGGATGGTGATTATATTAGGAGTAGGATTACTGCAGCATAAAAGAAAAGCCAGGGGCTCCTGGGTGGCTCAGTCATTAGGCGTCTGCCTTCAGCTTAGGTCATGATCCCAGGGTCCTGGAAGTGAGCCCCGCATCCGGCTCCCTGCTCAGCAGGAAGTCTGCTTCTCCTTCTCCCACTCCCCCTGCCCTGTTCCCTCTCTCACTATCTCTCTCTGCCATATAAATAAATAAAATCTTTTAAAAAAGAAAGAAAGAAAGAAAGAAAGAAAGAAAAAAAAAGAAAAGAAAAAAGAAAGAAAGAAAGAAAGAAAGAAAGAAAGAAAGAAAGAAAGAAAGAAAGAAAAGCCACACCAGCCTCGGGTCCTGAAAGCTGACAACAGCAGGAAGGAGATGGCTGGCCTTCCCCTTCCGTCTCATTGGTTCCAGTCCAGAAACCCTACTCTGGCTGGAAAGAAAAGACGGGGCCTCGTGGAAAGGCACCACGACCATTCTCTTTTTGGCCGGACATTAAAGAGAACTCTCTGCTTCATGTATGCCTTTCTCGTTCTTCTCTTTCAACTCCTTTCGGAGTCTCTGTACCATTACTTAGTAGCAAGTTGCAGGCATTTTAATAGCTAATATTCACCAATGCCGGGCACTGTTCTAAGTGTTACTGCAGTAACCCATTTATCCTCTGAGCAACTCGAAGAGATACTTTTGTATTACCTCCGTTTTCCAGAGGAGGAAACTGAGGCACAGAGAGGCTAAGTTAACTGGCACAGTCGGCAGATGGCGGATCCGAGATTCAGACTCTCACCGTCTGGCTGTGGACTGCTGACGCTTAGTCATTAGACCTGAATTCCTTTCAGACTCGATGACAATCAAGACAATTAGGGCAAAAGAGGCTCCAGGATGTCTACCACACAGCAGCCCTCTCAGATCTCAAGCGACTACCCTGTGCAGAGGATTTACTGAGAGTGGGATGTCTCGGGGTCCATCGCTGCCGGCTGACCTCCAACCCGAGATCCCTTCTGGGTCCCCTAGGACTGGGATTAGAGGTCCAGGCCATCTGACCCCATAGCACGAACCTAAACTGTCTCGCGAGGAGCACAGATCGGTAAAAGATTTTCAGAAACAAATGTTGAAGCAGGCTGTTGGTATCCATGGAGACTTCACACTCAGGATCAGTTTCCATTTCATTTCAGAAGCAGGTTGCCAGAGACCCTCTGTCTGAGCAGGAACTCCCGGCCCTCCCTGCCGGGGGAGCAGCTGAGACCAGTGGATGCCAGGTGATATTTGCTGCTCCCACAGTTCCTGGGATCCATTCCTCCAGGAGTCTGGACGGCGCACCCTCTGATGGTGGCCTTTCCTCGCCCAGAACATGACGTCACTCTCCAATCCTAAGCCTCAAATGGTTTGCAGATTTTCTGGGGTGACTGTTTCCTGTGTTCTGAGATCCCAGGTGGCGAAAACATTCTGCTGGAGAGTTGTGGACAGCATTTACAGGGAAAGCTGCTTATGTCAATTAGGATGTGCCTGGTGGCGAGAAACAGAAAACACAGCCCAAGCTCACATACACAAGAAAAGCAAGTTAATTAGCTCATGTCACTGAACGGCCTCTGATAGATTTCAGGTCAGGCTGGATATCGTGACTCAGGCATGTCACAAAAGAAGCCAGCTTTCTTTTATCTCTTTTTTGTGTTTTCTAGGATGTCAGATTTATTCTAGGGCTGCTTCCTCTCAAAGCTCAAGGACTCCTGGAAGCCTCAGGGAGCATGCTTCCTTGTTCATTTCTAGTGGAAGGAATAGCTGTCCTAAATTATTAAATGTATATCCTGGGCCTCTGATGGAGGCATCTAAAGTCCTAGGCCCACCTCTGAACCAATGACCATGGCCATACGCAGACCACAATTGCTTTCTTTTTTTTTAATTGGGGTGTGCATGCGTGTGTGCGTGTGTGTGCGTGCGTGGGTGTGTGTGTGTGTGTGTGTGTGTTTTAACTGAAGGTCTCTTACTGTCCTGCTTCCATAAATGGCTGCAACCATGGGAAAGGGGGAGGGGAACTAGTCCAACAGTGAGGGGTCCTGTCCACAATATTCCCTTCACACCCCAAACTAAACAGAGTGGAGTCACTACTGTGGTTAGAGGTGGGCTGTATGGGAATGAGGAAGAACAAGTGGGGAACAGGACTATTGCTGAAAAAATCCAGACCTCCCCCAGCCCCCCCCCCATAAACTGCAGTGCCTGGGTCTGCTTTAAGCCAAGAGAAATCAGATCAAAAGTGGTTTAGGAAAACAAAAACAAAAGTGGTTTAGGAAGGCTAGAGGCTAGAGCCTTCAGGGATGGAAGGCAGAAGAAGGTTCCTGAGGTGGGGCTGGGTGCTGTGTCAGCTCAGTGAAGAGATTGCCCTCAGCCCCTCTGGTCGAGCAAGAGCAGGTCAGTGTGCCATCCCGACAGGCTGGTCTCTGGGGCTGCTGGATGCTCCGGGCAGGGGGCTAGACAGGCCTCGCAAAGGCTGCCCCTCCAGGGAGGAAGGGTGCTGCCCCCGGCTTTTCTACCAGGATGTACTGGCCCCTGACCTTCCCAACAGTTTGCTTGTCATTCATGCTTGATCTCCACCAGCTTCTTCTGGTTGATATCCTAGGAGCTGGCATATATGATCCAGCTCTAAGGACTGCAGACTTGGGGGTCCCGGGGATAAACCCAAGGAACCCTTCTGGCTCTCCTCTATCTCCTAGTTCATATCAGAGAGGATGTGGCAGCAGTTCTTGGCCACCAGTGTCTTGACAAAGGTGGCACAGGGGTTGTCACCAGATGGGCCCACATCACCTACCAGGACCTTCTGGCCCTCCTCCCAGAAGACCTTCTTGTCCTCCCTTAGGTCTTAGAGCACCACCTTCTTATGCTTCCTCTTACCTCCTCTGGCACTGATGGCTCGTGCACTTGCATATCAGAAAACCTTTGACGCCATTAGAGACAGTCATACCAGAGGCCACATTTCTAGGAGTAAAAAGGAGATGGCAAGGAGAGCCAAAGAAGGCAGGAGCTGCTGTCCTGCTGCCAGGACCCCGTTCAGACCCGGCAGCTGTCAGTCTATCAGATGAACCCTGGATCCCGAAAGCCAGCGCCATGTCCACCCCAGCACATTACTCCTCTGATGTCTTGTGGCTCTTTCTGGAGTCACTAAAAATATCAAATATGGTTCGATAAAGCAAGAGAATAAGCAGCAACTATATTCTTCTGGTTGGTCAAGTCAAAAACCTTGGAATCATTCTTGACTCCTTCGTGTCTCTGAGTCAGCCCCGTGTCCAGTCTGTCATCAAACACTATTTGCACCACTACAAAATACAGCAAGAATCTGATCCCTTCTTACTTTATCCATGACATCACCTGGTCTGAGCTGTCTTCATCTTCCATCAAAATACTGCAAGAGCTTCCTACTTGTCCCCTGCTTGCTCCCCTGTCATCTCATCTACAGGGAAGCCAGAATAATCCTTTTAAATGGCAAGCCATATCTCACACACACACACACACACACACACACACACCCGCCTCCTGCAGCTCAAAAGCCCCCAATAGCTCCCATATTACTCCAAAGAAAAGTCAAAAGACAAAAACAGTAGCCTAGGAAACCTCCATATTCTAGCTTGTTACCACTTCAATTTCTTCTCCTTCTACTCTCCCATTGCTAATTCTGCTTCAGCCAGAGTGGCTTCTTGGTATGGCCCCGAAATATCAAGTATGACCCTACCTTCAGCCATTGTACGTGCCGTTCCTTCAGCCTGAGACATCTTTCCACCCAATATCTTCTTAGCTCATTCCCTTTCTTCAAAAGTGATGTTCTCAGAAAGATGCTGCATGATCCCCTGTGTGAAGACATACCTAGTCTATCTTGAAGCCACTTACCTTGATTTTCATAGCTCTTGCCACTACCTAAAATATGTAAGCATTTGTTTACATGTCATTTTTCTCTGCTAGAACAAAAGTTCTATGATAACGAGATCATTTACCACTATATCCCCAATATCTAAAACAATAAGGTTTTCGATAAATAGTTGCAGAAGATGAATGAAATAGTTTGAACAAATAATACACAAAAAAGGAAATGGCTAACAACAGATGAAAAAATATGCAGCCTTCTCAATAGCCAAGAAATTGGCCAATTTTCTGCCGGTCACAGCTAGATTTTTGCCTATTAAATTGGCTAGAACAATAAAATAATAAATCCGTGACTGCTGATAGCAATGAAATTGGTATTTTCATGTATTATTGGCAACCAGCCTCACTGAATCACTTTGAGTATCTACTCTGTATCAACCATCGTGCAATTTTCGTGGTTATACCCTAACCCATAATAAGGTCCAAAGGCTGTGTATTAGTCAGGATAGTATAGATTAGCTATGGTGACAAATTAACTCTAGAATCCTAGCAACTTTCCATAACAAATACCGGCTTCTTGCTCACTCAACATACCTTCCTCAGATTGGGAGAGGTGAGGCTTGCCTGTTCCTTCCCCTCACATTTCTTTGGCCAGACCTAGTCACATCACATGGCTCTACCCAATGGCAAGAAGGCTAAGACAGGTAGTTTTCTGCAAGCCCAAAAGCAGAAGAAACAGATGTTGTTAATGTTAATGATGTCTACCACAGTCCTTGACCAAGAAATCTTAACACCTCACTGGAGTAACCTAAAGAACATTAAAAGCTACATTAAGGAAAGTGTTCATTGAGGTCTTATTTATTATTTTGACAGATTGGAAGAATCATAAGTATTGAATAGTGAAGAAATAAATAATGGAATTATAGTTTATCCAGGTACAATAGACTATTACAGTGTCATAAAAATGATAATTAATAAAGAATAAATATACAATAATTCTAAAATGGAAAGTAAAGCTCTGAGAAATGAATGAAATGGATCATGTAATTATATCAAATGGATACTGTAATTATATCATAAAAATATGCTTAATGAAATGTATTCTTTAAAAACATATAAAATGTTCCATTTCATAAATTTTCATTCAAAAAAACCTAGATGGTCGGCCCTGTGGGTACAGAGATAAAACACAGTGTGTCTGACCTGGAGAGTCTGCAGCAATAGAAGATTTAGAATGGGCTATAAAAAACCCCCTGTCTAAAATCAGAACAGTAAAAATAAATAAATAAATAAAATAAATAAATAAATAAAATCAGAACAGTGAGTCTAAAACTTAACGGTTTCACATTGGGCAGACTTTTATTCCATTTTGACTTGAATCACTATGGGAATTAGAGACAATGAATCATCGTTCACTAAGCAGATAGTTGCCAAACATGTATTAAGTGGGTGGCCAAGTGATCGAGATGCCAGCCCCTGCTTCTGACCTCAGGGGACATACAGTCTAACTGGAATCCTGCATGTCAGACCAGCCTGGTCCTTGCTGGCCTCAGCTTCTGTCCCAAAGAACTTCTTTATGCAATGTGGCACATCATACCTGTGAAAGTTCCTGGTGTTGAAAATAGTGCCGGGCACATAGCTGTAAATTCTGTAAATTCTGGTGTTTTCCTAAAACCTATCTTCATATGGGCTTCTCATCTCAGTTGATGATACCACTGTCCTTCAATGCTCAGGATGTGGAGTCATTCTTTTTTTTTTTTTTTTTAATTTTTATTTATTCATTTGACAGACAGAGATCACATGTAGGCAGAGAGGCAGGCAGAGAGAGAGAGGGAAGCAGGCTCCCTGGTGAGCAGAGAGCCTGATGCAGGACTCGATCCCAGGACCCTGAGACCATGACTCAAGCTGAAGGCAGAGGCTTAACCCACTGAGCCACCCAGGTACCCCTGGAGTCATTCTTGAATCCTCTCTTTCTCTGGCACTCCACTGTCAAATTTGTCAGAAAAGCCTACAGGTCCCTCCTTCAAAACATATTCCAGAATCAGACCACTTCTCACTCGCTCCATGCTACCATCTCCATCCAAGTCACCACCATCTTCTGCTCTGTTACTTCATGCTATTCTCTGAATGTTTGTGTGTCCCCAAGATTCATTTTGAAACTTAATCCCCAGTGTGATGGTATCAGGAGGTGGGACCTTTGGGAGGTGATTATGTTATGACGACTCCACCCCTGCGAGTGGGATTAGTATCCTTATAAATGAGCCCCTTCCTCCAGGTGAGTTGACAGCCGAAAGACAGCCATCTGGGCTCTCACCAGACACCAAGTCCTCTAGCACCATGATCATCGGCTTCCCAGCTTCCAGGACAGTAAGAAATAAATGTCTGTTACTTAGAAGTCCCCCAGTCAGTAGTACTTTTGTTAAGCAACCCAAACAGACAAAGACGCTGCAGTAACCTCAACTGGTTTCCTGGTTCTCTCCAGGAGAGTTCTCTCCTTTCGCCCCCTGTACCCACACAGCAGCCAGTGAGAGCTGTTAGATTAATCTCAGGTCTGATCATGGTCATTCTCTGTTTAACGCTCCTCACATCATGCTGTTCTGGAGTCAAGTCCACAGCCCTTACAATGGTTTTTGTGGTCTTTCCTCAGAAGCTCTTGGCCCTGTCTGACTCAAAGGCTCCTTGAGTAGCAAATATTGTGTAACGCATCCTTTGCAGCCCAGAGATGGAATTTGAGGATAACGTCACCACCCTCCACACATCATTTTTTAAAAAGAAAATCTTATAATGCCCCATCTAAAACACAGAGCAAAAATTAAAGAAAGTTATCCACAATAAAGTATGTATTTTAACATGGAACTATTTAGCCACAGCTATACTAGAACAAACACAGCTCCATGAATTTCAGAAATACTATCAAACAGTGCCACCCCAGTGAAAACCACTGACCTTCACCATCCGGTCTACCTCCCCCTCTTGAACCTCACACCAACCACTGCACTCTTCACTCACTCTGTTCAAGCCATGCCTAGCTTCTCTCCTGTGTCCCGACTGGGAGGCATTGTTCCTGCCTGGGGTCTTTGTAATTGCATTCTTCTACTAGGTAGATACATGGCTCACTCCCCTACAACCTGAGCTCTTTTGCTCATACGCCCTGTTCTCAGTGGGGCCATCCCTGACCACTCTCTTTAAAATACTAGTCCCCTGGGGCACCTGGGTAGCTCAGTGGGTTAAGCCGCTGCCTTTGGCTCAGGTCAGGTTCTCAGGTTCTCAGGGTCCTGGGATAGAGTCTCGCATTGAGCTCTCTGTTCAGCGGGGAGCCTGCTTCCCTCTCTCTCTCTCTCTCTGCCTGCCTCTCCACCTACTTGTGATCTCTCTCTGTCAAATAAATAAATAAAATCTTAAAAAAAAAAAAAATACCAGTCCTCTTTCCCAGGTAGTATTCCCTGTTACCCCTCCCTGCTTGGTTTTCTCTCTGCCACTTATCTGACATACTAGGTATTTTTAAAATATGGTATTGTCTGTGTCTGCTCTGTGAGGTCATAGGTTTCTACTCTACTGAGTCTTCTTATATAAATGGCGGCTAGAACATAGTGAGTGCTCCATAAATATCTGCTGAATGTCTGAAAGTAATGAATGGGGGGCATATATTGAGTGATTGAATGGATCGCTACAGAATCTAGCAATCAAGGTATTATTCCTGGATCATTTGCCTCCACCTCCCTATATCTCGCTCCTCCCCAAAACTTCTCTTCCACATGCTTGTTGCTTTCCACTGGATACATTCTCTATCACCAGCTTAATGCTTGATCTGGCTTCCTCCAACCTTAGTATCACATCTGGTTTACAGATTTGTCTCACTCCTAGGTTCAATCATATTGTGACCATTCCCGGCAAGGCCCATCTTGTTCCCCTCCCCTCCATCTTCCCAAATACTCTGTCAATTTGTCCACAAATGCACTTCCCCTAATACACTTTAAACTCCTACCCACCCTTCAAGGATAGGTTCAAATTCCTTCTTCTTTTAAGGGCAACTGATCTACCATCCAGAGATCAGCTTCATGCCCCAGAGACCTCATCATTATTTGTAACTGTTCTGGACCCCAAATACATCCTCTACTGTATGAAGTCTTTGTGTTCACTTTCTCCCTCCTGCCAGAGTTTAAATGAAGCACAGAGAGTACATTTTATTCATCTCTTGCTTCTCCCCTGGTACATGGAGATGGTCAATGAATATGAAATGAGATCATTTCTGTCAAGCCCTCAGTACAGCTCCTGGCACAGGGAATGCTGCATCAGTGCTGGCTGCGAATACTAGTTAATACACAGAGGAGGCACAGTTCAGTCCCACCCAGAGGACAGGTACAACCTGTGAGGTCGGCTAAGTGGGTTTTGAGAGCCTGTGTTGCGTGTGACTCCTTGTTTCTTGCTTCGTGGGCCTCCTCCCATCTCAGCAGGTGCTCCGTGTTCTCGGGTCCACCCGGGTTCTCCTGAGCAATGGACAGACAGCTCCTGGGCCAGGCTCATAGCTTCCCCTCCCATGTGCCTGCAGAGGTCTTCCTCTCCGCCTGTCACAGGCGCTTGCTAGGCTGCTTATAAATATCACCCACAGCTAGGGGAGACCGTACTTCATGCTCCTGGACCAACCCTCAACCAACATGGATGGGCGTTGTTGGAAAAATGCTCCAGCCTCCTTGACTTCCAGAAGGGGCGATTCTGAACCATGTCCTGCATGGTTTATCGGGAGATCTCCGCTGGGACTGAGTCCCTGTTGCCGCTGACAATAGCCTATTTCTTGGGTTTTCTCTCTTCCCTGACTTACATCCCCCACCTCCTTCATTGCACTTGTTGGGATCACACTCCAAAACTACATGCACTTAAGTCCTGCTCTCGGCAAAAAACATCATCAGTCAACATTCCTGAAGAAAGGGGGAGCCCAGCCCTTTACTCTGACAAAGCCCTAAATGCTCCCCATGCTGATACTACTTCCCTATGGCCCATTAGCACAAGCTCTCTGACACCAGACAATCCATGGGTTACCTACACAGACAAAAATCGGAGGAAGGAAGTACATACCAAATTTATTCTAAGTTTGACTCTATCCATATAGAAAATTTGCCTAGGAAATGGTTGCCATAACCCAACATTTAAAAACAAAGTCCTGGGCTGCCTGGGTGGCTCAGTGGGTTAAGCCTCTGCCTTCAACTCAGGTCATGATCTCAGGGTCCTGGGATCAAGTCCCGCGTCGGGCTCTCTGCTGGGCAGGGAGCCTGCTTCCTCTTCTCCCCACCCCCCGCCTCTCTCTCTGCTTGCCTCTCTGCCTACTTGTGATCTCTCTCTGTCAAATAAATAAAACCTTAAAAAAAAAAAAAAAGTCCTGAGGCACCTGGGTGGCTCAGTCATTAGGTGTCTGTGTTTGGCTCAGGTCATGATCCCAAGGTCTTGGGATAAAGCCCTACATTGGGCTCCCTGCTCAGTGGGAAACCTGCTTCTCCCTCTCCCTTTTCCACTGCTTATGTTCCCTCTCTCGCTGCCTGCCTGTCAAATAAATAAATAAAATCTTAAAAACAAAACAAAAACAAAAACAACCTGAAGTCCTTACTCTCACTCTCAGATGTACTCAAGCACTTAGACTCCATAAGGACACTTTCTGACCTCATTGAGACCAACGTGTTACGAAAACACAGTGAAGTTGTTGGTTTATGGCTCAGGGTTTTGGGGGGGGTGGTGTAAATGTTTATCGATGAGGCTCTCACATGTTCACCAAAGCGTGGTCCCTATTGTCCCTGAGCACATGACGAGGTTATAAACCTCAGGCTCCTTTGCACTAGATACAGATATGACTGAGTTCTGCCCAATGGAATGTGACAGAACTAATGTGTACCACGTCCAGGCCTGGCCATTAATACCCTCCCATAGATGATCCTCTGTGTCTTCACAGATTTACTGTCTGGAAGCGAAGGACTCCATGGCCCCAGAGTATGGCAGAAGTCAAGGTGGCGGAATACCGTAAGCCCTAAATCCACCACATAGAAGATGCCTACATTGGCTTGGCTATGAGAAGAAATAACTACTATTGTCTTAAGCTGGGATTCCAGGGTTTGGTATAGCATCTAGAGGTATGCCAAGCAATACAAAAACTGGTACCCAGAACCAGACTGCTGTTATAACCAAAGTCTGAGATGACACAGCACTGGCTTAGCTATTAAGTGGTAATTAGTGAAGAAAGGGATCTAAAGAAGCTGGGAAGAAGGAAACCTATTGCATAAAGTGGCAAATATCTGGTACAACTGTTGCCTTCGATGGCATGGCAGACATTATGCCTACTAAGCCTACAGTCCCAGGGGAAGTGGTTGGAGAGAGTCAGAGTAATAGGATGTGTTGACTTTTCCCAGGTCAAGGACTAGGGTGAGGTGAGTGAGACAACTAGGGCACAGAATTGAGGAAGTAATTACTTGCACAACTCTCCTCTTAGCAAGAATTACAAGAAAGAGATGCGTTCAGAAAGCTTGGCTGGTTTGCAAACAGACATAAAAGAGGCCGCAGGGTCTAGAAACACTAGCTCTCAAGGGTTAGAAAAGCCTATCCATTTTGGATCCCAAATAGTAAACAATATACCTGAGCAACAAAAGCCCCCTCTGTTCAACAAAGATTTGATGAAAGATGTGATATTCCCATCCATGACTATTATTACGGACAGTCTCAAGCCAGCCACTCTTAACTCGAGAGAGAAGCATGAGTGAGGAAGCAAATAAGCAAATGAAGCTTGAGAAGTATGTATAGGAAAAACCTCTGGATATGAGTTTTTGCTCATGGGATTGCTGGGAAGCAAAGACGAGCACATTCTAAGTTTTCAAGGATTTTTTACTCCCAAAGGAAAAAATGCATCTAGACTAAAAGGCCTCTGATTATTAGAAACTTGAACTAAACTTTGAGTCTCCAAATTTGCACAAGCAGGAAATGGGCTTTAGAGGCTCTGCAGCCCTCAAAAAAGCCCTCTGCAGCTCACCAACACCCACCCCATGGGTTCGTAGGTGGCCATGGAGAGTAACAGTTAAGGAAGAATCTTCTAGAGAGCAGAGAGGACCGCAGAAAGCAAAAGACAGGGTGTTCCTCCCAGAGAGGAAAATCAGGTTGTATTAAGAAGGGATGAACCAAGGAACTTACTTCTAACTCCCAAGACAGGGTCACAGCACAATGCCTTCCCAATGGGACATCACCATTGTCAGGCATCGGCATTGCTGTGTGTCTCCATCTTCCCTTTCCAAATGGGCATAGCTGTTACCTTATCCCACCCTCGCCCACCATTCTATGTTGGATATGAATGATAGTTCAGAGGTCAATGGACAGTGAGGAAAACACCCCATCCTGATGGAAAAGGCAAGACGTCGTTCAGAAATACAGGATTTTTAGCTAAATGTGGTAACTGTAAGGGGCACTGGGCTCTCTCTTTTGGGAAGGGAATGAATGTGTTGTTTGTATGCGAAGAAGGGTTAGTTGAGTAAGGTTATTTGGTAACCAAAGGGTGGACTAGAGCAGACCCTATGTGTTCACTAAAACCGTCTTCTCTTTTATCTGGAAAATATATCTAGAATGTATTTTTTAAAGATTTTTAAGTAATCTCCACACCCAACATGGGGCTCGAATTCACAACCCCAAGATCAAGACTTGCATACTCCACCCACTGAGCCAGCCAGGTGCCCTATAGACGGTAATTTTTAACAAATTACTGTCTTTGTGATTTGCAGTTAGATGAGGCCATGTGTCTGGGTTCTGGCAAATGGCATGATCAGACATGCACTGCCTTCAGGCCTCACCCATTAAAAACCTCCAACAGAAAATCCTCTTTTCTTGTTTTCCATTTGCTGGTTAGAAGGATTTCGGGCCTTGAAGGTATAGGAAAGCTACAAAATGAAAGGAATCTGGATCCCTAAACTTTCTACCAAACACCTGCAAGTGAGTTACATGCAACGAGAAATCATCATTTATTGGATTAAGTCAACAAAATTTTATGGTTTATTTGTTATAGAAACTATCATTGTCCTCATACAACCTACTTCATAGGTTTGTTATCAGGACAGGTTTGTTTTTGAGTTAATATGAAAAATGGTATCTGGTGCTTAATATATGAGAAAGGGGCTACATAAGTGTTGTCTACTCTTATTTGCCTCAGAACAGGCAAAAATCTGTCATGAACTCAGGCTTGGCAGAGAGCAGCAGCAGCAATGGAAAACAACATAAACTCAAGATAATATTCCTAGCTTTAATTGGAAAGTCTTGGAGCCTCTAAGAGCCAGACCCTAATCCTGGGGCACACTTGGGAATTCGTAATACCTCATCTAATCTGCCTCCTGAGCCAACCCTAAATTCCATTCTTTAGTGCCATGTAAGTTGCAAAGCCAAAAACGTATTTACTTTAGAATCCCTCAAACAAAACCCAGGACGATATGTGTTATGCAAATATCCAGGTAACTTTAAGAGCTTTGCTTCACAGAACTGAAGAAACGGAAGACTTTCGGTACCATAGCCTGCCACCAGAGCAGAAAATGGAATCTCTCCAGCCAAGAGTATGGCTCAGAACTAGCTGAGTCTGGTCTACCAATCTAAGATTAAAAAAAGAAAGAAAGGAGAAAAAAAAAAGTGAGCCATGCCAATTTCTTTGACCATATTCTAAAAGAGAGTCAAATACTGACTCCATTCATTTACATCCTGAAACAAGTTTTTTAAAGTAAGTCTTGCTATTTTATATTAGACTTTGTAGTTTTGTGATATTCTGAGAAGTTTCATTTCATTCCATTTGACAAATACTTATTAAGGATCTAGTGTATGCACTTGGCTGTTTTTAGTCTATCTGGTTCTGCAAAATGTCATGATGATTACGGAATGTGCTCTTTTTTTTTGTATACAATATGCTTACTGTATCATAAGGAATGCTATACCATGTAAACTGTTACAAAAGGAAGACACTGCTTATTGAAGAACTAAGAAACTAAGAATAATGCTAAAGTTCTGTGCTCTTATTAATCAATGGCAAGGTTGGAGATGGCAAAGTCACTCTTGTTTTCAAGGTGAAGGGGGATAACTCATACAGCTATATGTGGATCTAAAGTTATTTAAATAATCTGACCCCAAGGTATTGCTTACAAACTCCAAGCCTATGAAAAAACAAATTGTTGTTAGCATGCAAGGCCATCTGTAGGTCTTTGAGTAACCCCTCCTAACTCACACAGCCATCACCTCTGAACAGGTTTATTTGCATCTCCAGCAGGGATTTCAAGGTCGTGATGACCACCACTTCAAAATGTCATGACCCCTTGACTTTTCACCACATTAACCTTCCCAGTTGAAAGTCCTGGGTAACTGTCAAAGTTATTCATCATACTTTCTTCTGTTTAGGTTTCAGAAATACAAATGATGCAGTCTTTTGCAGCACAATTGAATGACAAAAGATGATTAGCCTTATTATATAAAGAACTCCTACTAATCAATAAGAAACTGCAAATATTCTAAAAACATATAGAAGATATAAATGGCAAATTCACAAGGTAATTAGTATAATTAGCCAATATACATTCAAAAAACCTAATCTTACTATAATCACATTAATATACATAAAAATATCATTTTTCTCCAAACAAAAGGAAAAATCTAGAAGAACAAAATGGTAACAAAGAAATTCAGAAACGGGCAGTTTCATAAATGCTGGGAGAAATAAAAATTAGCATGATATTTCTAGAAGTCAAAATGCCTTATAAATCCTCATAAAAGACAAATAAACTGTATCATTTTTTTCTTTAGATTTTTAAAAAAATCCAGTATAGTTAACATACAGTGTTATATTAGTTTCAGGTATACAACATAGTGATTCAACAATTGTACACATTACTCAGTGCTCATGGTAAGTGGACTCTTAATCCCCATCACCTATTTCACCCATCCCCCACCCCCACCTTCCCTCTGGTAACCATCAGTTTGTTCTCTATAGTTAAGAGTCTAGTTTTTTAAACTGTATCTATTTTTGACCCATCATTTCTTCATCTAAGAATTTTTTTCTATGAAATAATCATAGATACAAGAAAACTTTAGTTAGAAAGAGGGTCAGTGCAGATTTATCATTACAAACAACTGGAAATAAATTCAACAAAAAACAAGATAAGATCAGGCAAATAAATGATGCTATGCTGTTTTTTAAAATAAACTTTATTTCCTTATTTAGAAAGAGAGAGTGTGCATGAGTAGGGGGATGGGCAGAAGTGGAGAGAGAATCCCAAGTAGAAATCCTGCTGAGCCTGACATGTAGGGCTCGATCTCAGGGCCCTGAGATCATGACCTGAACCAATATCAGGAGTCAGACACTGGGGGTGTCAGGTTAAGACAGTCAGTTAATAGGCTGCCTTTGGCTTAGGTCATGACCCCAGGGTCCTGGAATGGAAACAGCAACAGGCTCTCTGCTCAGCAGGATCCTGCTTCTCCCTCTCCTCCCCACTTCTGTTCTCTCTTGCTATCTTTGTCACTGTCTTTCTCTCTCAAAAAAATAAATCAAAATAAAATCTTTAAAAAGAAAAAAAAAAAAGAGTCAGACACTGGACAGACCACACCAACCAGGTGCCATTTTTATAGAGCGTAACCATTCAAAATCCTGTTGTACAAGGATACAGAGTGACCAGAAGGATATACTGTTAACAGGGAGAGAAAGCAGGGTACACGTACAGAAGCGTCTTATTTGTGTGTGTGCTTATGGCACTGTGTGTGTTTCTAGCTGTGTATCTATATCTATGTATCTGTGATCATTTTTAAGTTCATATTCATTTTTTTAAAGATTTTATTTATTTATTTGACAGACAGAGATTATAAGTAGGCAGAGAGGCCGGCAGAGAGAGAGAGAGAGAGAGAGAGGAGACAGCAGGCACCCCGCTGAGCAGAGAGCTGGATGTGGGGCTTGATCCCAGGACCCTGGGATCATGACCTGAGCCGAAGGCAGAGGCTTTAACCCACTGAGCCACCCAGGGGCCCCTCATATTCATTTTTATGTTCGTAAGTTAACTGGCTATCTGTGGGTGCTAGGATTTGGTTAACTGGCATTATTTTATTTAATCTTTACAACAATCTTATGAGTTAGGTTCTATCTTCTCTTTTTTCACTGTGATGGAAACCAAGACTTTGTGAGGTCTAGAAGTTTCCCCAAGTTCCTTACTTACCCAACAAGTCAGGAACAGAGCTGAACTCAAATTGTTTGACTTTAAAATCTACACTGTGCTTTTATGAAGGACAATGTAGTGAGTTATCTGTGCTACTAAATTTATCCAATATAAATAATAGTACTTTTTAAGAGATTAGATCCTTCCTGCTTTTTTGAGATGAACATAAACATTCTGTGATGAAAAGATGAGATTGTAAACAGTAACTGTTTTTTTTTTAACTTTAAAGATTTTATTTATTTATTGAGAGAGAGGCAGTGAGAGAGAGCATGAGAGAGGAGAAGGTCAGAGGGAGAAACAGACTCCCCATGGAGCTGGGAGCCCAAGGCAGGACTCAATCCTGGTACTCCAGGATCATGACCTGAGCCGAAGGCAGTTGCTTAACCAACTGAGCCACCCAAGCATCCATAATTGTTTTATTTTTTTAATGGCCTTAGTTAGAACATTTAATGGTTGGTGACCAATATCAATTCTCCCATTTTACTTTTAATTGCATTAGTCCTAAAATTTAAAAGTTAAGGAGCCATGGATGATTAGGGGAGAAGTGTCTGCAAATCTCATGAGATTACATGTAAAAATATGGTTATATGTAACTACATGCTCTCTTCTGAGAGAAGCTCCATAGCTTCCTGGCTGATCCTTGAAATCATCCTGACTGAGGAGATTAAGAGCCTCTATTTGATTGTTTCCCCCTTTATTATTCAACACACACCCGCACCAGGCCATGGGATCCCATCCCCAGAGACCGTCTTCCATGAATTATCTTTTCTCTCCTCTCCTCTCCTACCTCTTTTCTTTATGCCTTCAATCTCTTTCTCTATTCTGGTGACTTCCCCCTATCCTAATCTCCTTAACTCTTAAAAAAATCTTCCCAGAGACCCTACCTCTCCCTTAACTTGTCATTCATCTCTTCATTCATACAACAAGAACATGCTCCTATCTACTCTATGTCAACCACTGGAAACAGAGATGAACAAGACAAAGTTTCTGTCCTAGAACTTCATTTTTTGGAGAAGACAAGAAAGCTTACCGGGTGAGAATGCTTTCATCTACAAGAATGGACGCTTCACTCGCCATGGCTTAAACTCTTCTCGATGACACAAAGTAAAGGAAGGTGATTGCTGGCATCAGTTGCCATAGAGGACCCAGAGTTTTTCTGTATTTCTGCTCTGGTATCTTTAGCGTGTTGTCTTTTCGCCATTATGTCACTCATAGTCACAAGATGGCCACGGCAGTACCAGAATTCCACTTTCAGCACAGAAAGAAGAAGGAAACAATAGAACAATAGTGTCTATCTCTTTGGTGAGGAAAGCAAAAGTCTTTTCCTAAATATATGAGAAGACAGACTTTCTTCTGTTTCATTGTCAGGATGGCGACTGGGAAAATAGACATATGGCAATTGCATCTGCTTGCAAACAGCAGGTAAGAAGAAGGCTGAGAATGGCTGTGGGTTAGCCCAGACACAGTGTTCAAAACACATAATCAAACCAATAAATACAACAAACTCAAAAAGTAGCAAGGGTATAACACCCCACTCCTCAAACATGGGTTGTGCATGCCAACTTCCTTCTAAAGAGTACAGTCTCAAATGGAGGGAAAAAAGTAATTTTATAGTGAAAACCTGACTAACACTCCCTCAACCAGATGATCAAGGTCAACACCAATAGTCATAAATCAAACCAGATCATAAATAAAAACTGCTGGTAAAATGTGATGAAAATGGTAATTTACCTCTATAATCTACCCCCCCCAAATCCATAGCCCAGTATAATCATGAGAAAAACATCAGATAAATTACAGTTGAGAAACATTCTATAAAATACCTGACCTGTACTCCTCAAAACTGTCAAGGTCATCAAGAACATTATCACAGGGGCACCTGGGTGGCTTAGTCCGACTCCTGATCTTGGCTCAGGTCATGATCTCAGGGTTGTGAGATCGAGCCCCATATTTTCTCTCTCCCTCTGCTCCTCCCCATACTACCTAAAAATAAATAAATAAAATCTTCAAGGAAGAAAAGAACATCATCACAGCTGAGAAAACTGAATGCATGTACTGTGGTACCCTGGATGGGGTCCTGGATGGGACATTGGGCTAAAAACTAAAGAAATCTGAATAAAGTATGGTTTAGTTCATATAATGTATCAATATTGGCTCATTAATCATGACAAATGTTCCACACTAATGTGAGATGTTAGTAATGGGGGGTATTGGGTACAGAGGTGGGAGTTTAAGGGAACTTCCTGTATGATCTTTGGGATTCTACTGTAAATCTAAAATTGCTCTTTGAAATGTAGCTTATTTCGATAAATAAAAATAATAAATATTAAAATAAAAATAAAAATAAAAAATTATTTTAATATAATTTATAATAATTTTATATAAAATAAATATAATAAAATATAATTTTATATATTAAATAAGCCATTAATGATTAAATAATTAAAAACAATTAGATAATTAAAATAAAATAAAAATAAAGAAGGAGAAGGGTGGGAAGGGTACCATAGATGGGATGGTTAGAGAAGATCTCTGAGATGACATTGATGTCAAAACCCAAATGCTTAGGTGTCGGACCCTGATGAGTTGGGGGAAGGGCATTTCAGGCAGAAGGAATGGCAAATCAAGGGCCTGAAGGAGTTTAAGGGAGAAAGAAGGCTTAAGGGGCTGAAGCAAAGCGAATGAAAGGGAAAAGGTGGGGGCTGAGATTAGGCAGATGGGCAGGCCTGATGGGGCCTGGTCTGCAGACCACAGCAAGGAATGTGTCACCGCCTCAGGTTGACTTCTGGATTTGACAGCATGAGAATATTACGTAATATCACTGTACGAATCCCCTCTTGCTGCTCGAACAAATTACCACACATTTAGTGGCGTGAAATAACACAAATGTATTATCTTACCGTGCTGTAGGTCAGAAGTATGACATGAAATCTCACTGGGCTAAAATCGAGGTGTCACAGGGCTACATTCCTTCTGCAGGCTCTAGAGAACTTGTTGCCTTGCCTTTTCCAGCTTCTGGAAGCTGCTGGCATTAAGGGGCTTACTCCAGCAGTCACGGCCCTCCACCCTCTACTACCAGCATCTTATCTCCTCCGACTGCTGCTCCTGCAGGGTCAGCCTCACCTCTCTCACTTATAAGAAGCTTTGTGACATTGGGCCACACCAGACAATCCAGGAGAATCTCTCCCGTCTCAAGGTCCTTCGCTCAATCACTCCTGTAGAGTCCCCTTGGCCATGTAAAGGAGCATTCACAGGTTGCAAAAATGAGGATGGAACATATTTGGGGATCATTATTCAGCCTATAATAATGATAATAACAACAACAGGACTACAGACATCCGATTGCTGACTATTTTGTCAAGTTGGGGCATTTGAACAAAATTACCATATATCAATGACACTGGAATGTCATCCACAGGTGTTAAACAGAGGAAAGGCACGATCATGACCTCGCCTCTTCTTGCTATGGAGACTCCTTTGTGAGAATGCTGGTGTCCCTGAGAGATGATGTCCTGCAAGTTTCAACCTGTCCCATAGCCCAGAATGCTGGGGCAAAATACAACTACACAACAATAAGCAATCATCCTGGATATAACCTCATTTATGTGTGAAAAGTTTGTTTTTAGAAACACCTTATTATCGAAATCTCAAGCAAATACAAAAGTAGAAAATATAACGCATTTCCACGTACTCATCACCCAGATCCCGCAATTATCCATACATAGCATCTGTGTTTCCAGCAACCTCCCTATCCCACTGGATTATTTGAAGCAAATCCCAGACATCATCGTTTTGCTCATAAGTGGAAATTTTACCCCTGATATTGTGCAGAGAAAGGTTGTAGGAAGAGGTAGTGGGAATGTAGAGGGCAGAGTGGAGGTAGACCAGTTGGATGACTGGGAGTAGGACAGTGGAAGTGGAAAAAAAAAAAAGAGATGTGGACACATCGGGCCCATATCGTGGAGGCAGAGCTGACAGTCACAGCCAGTGGATTTGTATGTAGGTCAGAAGGGAAAGAAACGAGTCAAGGATGGCTCCTAGGGAATGGCAAGTACTAGGAGTTCACCAAATTCTCTTCCCTCTTCTTCCTGGGCACACAGAGAGACTACATTTCCCAGACTCCCTTGCAGTTAAGTTGGGCCCCAGTGGGACTGGGTCTCCGATGAAGGCATTTGGTCAGAGAGAATATCTGCCCCTCCCAGGCCTTAGACCTCCCACACAATCCTCCCCAAGCCTTCTCCTTTCTCTGCTGATGCTATGCAGAGATCCAGGACTCTGAGGCTGAGGCCCTAGAAGAGAGGCTCCCAAACTATCTGTGGTGAGGATCTTTTCTTTTTAGTTCTAATCTATCGTGGCATGCTACTTTTATAAAATACAGTAAAAATAGTTACTGGAAAATTTTTTAAAAAGCAAAACATAAACTCAATTCTATTTTTTTATTATTAGAGTCAATGGACCTGAAATTATTCTGTCAATTTGCTATAATTTCTAAACACTCTCAGTTCTAGAATTATCTTGGCACAAAATGGTAGGGAAGAGTTCATGAACCAGCACTAGCCTGGGGACCACATCTTGAGTATCACGGTGCAAGATGGCAGAGCCAGGTGGACGGCACCTTGGTCCCAGATGGCTTTGTGGAGCCCAGGCAGTCCCGCCTCCAACACTTCCTCACCAGCCAATGTACACTGGACTCTTACATGAATAAGAAATAAATGTTTGGGGCACCTGGGTGGCTCAGTGGGTTAAGCCACTGCCTTCACCTCAGGTCATGATCCCAGGGTCCTGGGATCGAGTCCCGCATTGGGCTCTCTGCTCAGCAGGAAGCCTGCTTCCCTCTCTCTCTCTCTGCCTGCCTCTCCATCTACTTGTGATTTCTCTCTGTCAAATAAATAAATAAAATCTTTAAAAAAAAAAAAAAAAAGAAAGAAAGAAATGTTTGTTCTGTTAGGCCCCTGAGATAATGGAGTCATTTGTTAGGACAGCGGGCACATCCCAACTAATCCATAGGGTTTTGGTCTGAACAACAGGATAGATGCTGATAATTGAGATGGGAAAACAGAAGAAAGACCATCTCTCTCTTTCTTCTTCCTTTAACCCAAACTGCTTGAAAGTATAATTTAGCCCTATGAAGGACTTTCTTAATGTACTAAAATTTTGTTTCCGTCCTTATCACTCTACCGAAATTGCTCCTGGCTGACTCCCTCAGGAAGGGGTAGTTGTTCTGACATCCATGGTTCCATGCCACTAATTTTATATTAAATTACACTGAATAAGGGCAGGGACCATTTGTGAAGAATGAATAGATTCTGCACAATATGGGAGTCATTTCTGTGTGAATCCTGTCAACCTTCGCACCACTGAGCAGGGTGAGTCCTCGAGGATGCGTGCAATATTCCCACCAGGACGCCTAGCTGGGACTAGTCCTCCAACTTCCCTAGTAAGTGTTGCTAATAGACTCACCCACTGCTCACTTCTTCATGAAGCACAGGTTTAACACACAGTGACCTCCAGGTAAAGTTCTAAGCTCTAGCCAGATTCCTTCCAGAACTTCGGTGCTCTGACTCTGGAGAGCTATCAGAGGAAAGGTAGCACAGACTTATTTTGCTGGCTCTTTCTTTTGCTTATTATGATGCTATTCTATTTTAAAAGATACCACCCTGGGGCACCTGTGTGCCTCAGTCAGTGAAGCATCCAACTCCTGATTTTGGCTCAGGTCAGGATCTCAGGGTCATGAGGTCCAGCCCTGCAAGGATCTCTGCACTCAGTGCGGAGTCTGCTTGAGTTTCTCTCTCCCTCTTCCTCTCTCCTCTCCCCGCTAACGCCCTCTCTCTCTCTCCCTCAAATAAATAAATAAATCTTAAACAACAACAACAACAAACAAAAACCCTGATACCGTCTTACCAAAGAGTCTAAAACAAGATTCTGCTGGTTGACCACAAGCACAGTCAGCAACCAGACCGAAATTCTTTCTTTAAAAAAGGTGAAACTTCAAGGCTCCTGTTTGTTGATTCAACAAACATTTATTGAGCATCTACTCTTTGCTCAAACTGGGTTAGGTGCTGAGGATAGAGAGGAAGCAAAATGGATAACATCCTTCCTTATATTTGCTTCCTAGAGCTGCAGTAAGAAAGTACATGGACTGTGTGGCTTAAAACAAAAATTGTTTTCTCTCATGGTTGTGGAGTTGGTAAGTCTGAAACCAAGGTGTCGGTAGGGTCCTCCTCGCTCAGAAACCCACAGGGAAGACTCCTTCCTTGCCTTTTCCTAACTTCCGGTGGTTTGCCAGCCCATGGGCATTCCTTGGCTTGCAACTGGATGACACCAGTTTCTGTCTCCATCCTCACAGCATTCTCCCTGTGTGTTTGTCTCTGTGTCTCTTCTTTTTATATAAAAGGACACCAGTCATAGGTAGGAACCCCAATAACTTAATAACTAATCACATCAACAACAACCCTATTTCCAAATAAGGTCACATTCTGGGGTACTGGGAGTTAGAACTTCAAGACGTCTTTTTTGAGGGGACATAATACAACCTACGACACCGCTTTTATGGAGCTTCTCACTTAGGAAGGAGCCATACAGTAAATGTATCATCAGATAATTAAACATGAAAATGCCATTTGTGGTAAATGCTCTAAGTAACAAGAACAGGAGGAAATTGTTAACAACAGAAGCTAAGCTAAGGTAGTCAGGGAAAATGTCTCTGAGGAACTGAACTTAAAAAAAAAAAAAAAACTGAGGCCTGAAGAATTTTCAAGCCTGGAGTATTCCCTGGTACGGAATGACAAATAGGGAGCCTCAGGCTGAAGAGAAATTTGACAAGTGACCCATAGAAGACCCTCCACAAAGGGCGCCTAGAGAAAACTTGAGAGGAAATAGAATCTCTCTTGTTTCATTCACTTCAATACTCTGAATGGCCCCGACAGGTTGTGTGTGAGTGGGAAATCCAGTTACTCTGCGGAGTCTAGGAAAGAAGGAAGATCTGTCCTATGATCAGGTTCTCCTACTATTTTAGTGATTGTTTTGTTTAGCCTCTTCAAGGACCACGTTGAGTGAGCCAAATTTCATTTACAGTCTTCTCCCTTTGGGATCTGGCTGAAGCTGCCGGGTGTTTTGTCTGACGAGGCAAATGTGATAGAGTCACTTCCAGTTTGAAATGTTTGAGAGAAACATATCGTATTTACAAGATTTCTGGATTAGTGAAAATCAATGCGAGTGTACGATTTCAGTCAGCGGCTGCTGGAATCATTGTGAGTTTTCAGCACAACACTGTTTAGTGAGCAAACCTCTGAAAGTATGCTTTTATACTTTCCACTCACCCCCTACCCTCCGCCAAAAAAAAGTCTCCAAAACCCAGTTATCCTAAAGGGAGTTAAGATTTCCTGAAGCAGTAGACAAAGAATTGAGTGTTAGCTCCTTGACCAGGTTTGGGTTACCTCTGAAGGCAACTGGGCCATCGGACGTGGCGTATATTTTTAGAGTTAGACAAGGAGAAGGGGCGGGCCGTTGTAGGGTGCGCTGTGACTGGGTGTGGTGGGAAGTCACCCTCCCTCTTTGGGGACAAAGTGTCCCACCCTAAGCCGGATAGTGACATATCACAGCTCACCTCCCAATTTCACCCACTGGCCTCTGTTTCCCATATCATGCAAGGTCAGAGAGACTCCAACCAACAGAGGTGACTCCACAGCCTCACAGGAAACTGAAGCTGTGAGAATAAGGATGTGGCACCCCATGCACATCCCCAAGGAGTTGTCTGTGCACGGGGCCAGGGCTGCTTCCGGGCCAGCATCCAGGTCTGCCGCTGAGGGCCAGGTGGTGTTGGAGTTGGCCCACTACCCCTCCTCCATCACATTTTCCAGGAAGGGGTGGGTAGGGACGGGTGGTAGGTGGGGACATTGTCGGCAATGAATGTTGGTGTTTTTGAGTGGGAGCCAAAGCATTGTGTGTTTCGGGGGGTCTGGCAAACTGCCTCCACTTAGGGAGACACATAGGACAAGACTGCCACCTCAGCCTATAGCAAATTTGTTTTAACTCTGCAGGGTCAGGTGGACACTGGGGTAAGTTCCATCATGAGGGCCAAGGCTTCTTTCCCCCGGCCTGCCATCTCCAAGCAAATTAAGCAAAGGGGCTAAATGATGGGCTTGATGAAGTGGTGGTGGGGGCTGGGGGCAGAGTACTGTTTATTACCAGTCCGGTCAATCATTTCCAGAGTTCTTCCAGAGAGTTCTTTTCTTTCGATTGTCCAGTGCTGGAGTCTAGATCTTAGCTGAGGCAAGTAGGCATTCATAATGGTAGTCCAGCTTGTAGCCAGGGGAGCACAGTCAGGCTGTGGTGAGTTCCTAACTATTCGCCAAACCACTTTCCAACGGTGCTGAGACTCTCCTCACAGAAACTCCTGGGGCCTGAGAATAACCCAGGAGGACAAAAGCAGGAGCAGAAAGGTCCAAGTCCAGAATGGCCAGCTTCGAGCAGCTCTCTAGGAACTTTTCTACCAGGAGCGGGTCCTGCCAGCACAATCTTCTTCAGGAGCCAGGTTGCCGCAGGGCTGGTTTGAGCTGGTCCCTTTCATGTTCTGTCTGATCACAGCCTGTATGTGTTTGGAAGCTTCAGTGCTACAGGCTGTGTCCCACCTGGGCTGCATTATCAGGGGTACTACTGCACCTGGCCTAGCATGTTACGAACTTGCGGCTTGTGCTATTTGAAGCTATACAATCGTCTGAGAGACTGAATATTCATGATGGCAGTGGGGGTTGAGGGAGGCCAATGGGACAGAGCCCTGGAGGAGACCATCCCCACCCTCAACCCAAGACCTGAGCATAGCCTGGAACCCTATCGGTTCAACATTTCAGAGGCCGTATTAGGTTACCAGATGTAGCAAATAAAAAATACAGGCCATCCCAGTAAATTTGAATTACAGCTAGGGAACAAACTTTTTCTTCTTCATTTGATAATTAGCCTTTCAACCAGTTGAGAGGCCATCATCCAGCAGGTGCGTTGATGGAATGAACAACTTGAGGTGGAGAACCTGAATGGCCAGTTGTCAGCAACCCAGCCGCAGGGGACTCTTCACACGAAAAAAGAAATGTTGTCCTTCTAGAAAACGTAAACCTTGAGGTATTTTAGCTTTATCTCAACAGCTAGCTGATGCCGTAGCAGGGAGCTGCCTCAGCCCAAGCCCTGCCCCTGGGGCTTCTCTTCTTTCCTTGCTCTCCTGGCCTCCCGCTGGGAGGAGGGCAAGCCCCATATCTTCCCCTTGGATATCCTCATCCCTCCATGCAGTATCTCCCCCAACCTGGTTACCTGAGATTCTGGGCCACAACTTGGTAGGAAAAGCAATTTATTGTTTGCGTGGAGGTGAAATTCACATAGCAACCAACGCAGCACGTTCGAGTGCACGATTCCATGACTTTCAGTACCTTCACAGTATTGTCTAGTTCCCATTTTCCTCACCCCAGAAGAGAACCCCATTAAGCAATCTCTAGCAACTTACTTTTGGTTTCTTCAACACACGGAGCGCTCCCTGCTCGAGAGGAAAGGAGGAAGGAGCACCAATGTGCTCAGAGAGCCTCATCGCATGCCTCTCATTGGTTTGTAAAACAGAAGGTTTCACAATTAGAGGGCCCAGGCAGGGGACAGGTGAGGGTCACCTGGAAAGGGTGTGACGCAGGGCAGGGCTTCCCTGCAGAAGCTTCGAGGCTGCGAAACTACGGGAATGGAGCCTTCCTCTTGAAAACGTGTCTTGTGAAAGATGGAAATCTGCTCACAGATCACATTCCTGGGGAAGGGAGTCAGGGCAGGGGCACAACAAAGGTGCAGAATTGGGTCTGATCTTCCGCGTTCAGCGGGAGCAGATGACTCATTTTGGGGAGGGGCCAGGCCCTCCCCTGGACTGTCAGTCCTTTGAGGTTTCCTGATTTACAGAAGGAGTCAGTTCCTTCTCGAAGGAACCCTCTACTCTCTCCTCCCCAGAGAGACCAACCCTCCTTGTCGCGTATAAAATCTGGTGCAACTGCATTTTTGGAGACAACTGCAAGAAGTAGCAGTTGTTTTATTTTCCAGCTGGTTCCAGCTTCCTTTCTTGTTTTGCGGCCGACAGGGTTGCCCAGCTAACTGCACCATCAGAAGCTTCCTCGTGTGATACAGAGCCAGAAGGGGAGCCCTTGGTTCAAGATTTAGCTCGGGTATTGAGCTCATGTGAGAAAAAGAAGCTACCAAGAGGGAGATCTTCAGAGACAGCTTGAGCTACCAGGGTGCACAGAGCCAAACAGCCATCCACTCACCAAAACCGTACTGAGTGCATGTTTGCACAGGGTCCCGGACGAGAGAGACGCAAGGCAGTGGCAGGCCTTTAGGTGTTGGGTTCTCTGGACCAGGCACTGTCCAGAATGCTGCACTGTTATTCACTCATTGAAATACAACAGTCCTGTGATTAATGACATGAAAATAAGCTTGCCTTGGTGGGGGGGGGTGTCCTCTGCGTGGTTCGCCTTCTGTCCATCAAAGCCCCAGCCTTCGAGAGGAATTCAAACCCCCCTCTCCTGGGAAGTAATCACAAGACACAAAGGAGTTGCAGTCAGGACAGCAGAGAAGTGGAGGAACACAAATGTGTTTACCCCTCTGTGCACAGAGCCCACCCCCCCAAGTATCTCTCCCCCCTTCCCTTGCTCCCATGGCCCACGGAGGTGAAACCACTGCCCACTCTGTCCGGCCTATGACCCTTTGCTCAGGGATCAGAGAAGTAACAGTATTCAAATAGACGCCCTAGGTAACAGAACTGGGAGAATCTCTTTGGCCCAACTGGAAGGTAACCAGTCACTCATCCTGGGTTTGGGGGATGAGAGACGTAATTATATTTTTTCCTAATAAAGAGAATTTATTAAATGTATAACAACACAAGTTGATTTTATACCCTTATACAATTTCTTTCATATGAATAAATCCATAAATTTGGAAAATGTCTTTATTGTGCCCTATAGAGGGGATCAGAAAATACAGTCCTTGTGTTTTTCCTCCAACACTGTATTTAAGTAGAACTGTGATCTCTCTAAACTACAGTCTATCTGAAATTATGTTTCACTTTCAAATGTACTCTTGAATGCCCCATGCTCTCACCTTGTTTCCTACCTTGGATCAGGGTGTAGATGCTCTGTGTGTGTGTGAAAGAGAAAGAGAGAGAGAGAAATTGAGATTCAAGTCTTTCAAGGAAGGATTAAAGAGTCCGTTCAAATTAGCTTCTCTCCCATGGCGGGACTCAGAATCACAGCACTTAGAAGAAGTGGCATAATGAGGAAGTTGCTGCTTGAGATATTCCTTCCCTGGGAAGCTTCAGGAAAGGTGAAAAGACTAATTGGCTGGTCTGGCAAATGATTCAAGATGAGTCCAAAAGAAGGAGCCAGCTGCTGTTAGGAAGTGAATGGAAATTCACCTTCACACCGCCCCTTCCATGGTGGTGCACAGATGGGAAAAGCAGAGCCCTTAAAGAGAGAGCAAAGGCCCTTCTCGACATCCCCTGCCAAGCGGAAAGCAAAGAGGATTTGTCATTGACCCCAGGGAACAGCCTTTGCTGTCATTCCAAGATCACCTAAGGAGTTTGCCTACATTGCAAGCCTGTTAACATGAGCTTAGTGGCTTCAGGGAGTGTCCAGGCAGCGTAACTAGGGAAAGGGTGAGTGAGGCTTTAGTGGGAGTCAAGCAGATGGAAATAATTGGTTTAAAATACTGGACATGAGGCACCCTCTAATCTGGGATGTCCTAGGGCGGTTGTGCAGGTTGTGTACTATAGAACTCTAGGGGGCACCACTGACATGGAAATGGCATACCCTAAGACCAACCCCCGCCACCACCATCGGATTCCCCCCACCTACACAAACACCCCACCACCACCACAGCGGCAGCTCACAGCCCACACAATTCTCTCTGGCAGTCCTACTCTTGACTTTTTGGAAGCTGAGCCTCCCATTCTACTTCATTCTAAGCAAGAAGCATTATTCAGTGGCAGTAACTGCTGCCCTGCATCCTCGTTTCCTCAAGGGATTGGTAGTGTACATTTTTCCACATAGAAACCTCACAGATTCAATTCATGGTGGGCAGGGGGGTCAGAAAATAAGGAGGAAGGCAATATAAGTTGGTAAAAAAAATAATATAATAATAATAATAATAATAATGATATGTAATATCTTTATGCTTGAGTACATAGAGAAAATCAGGGTAGGGCTATAATTTTTTTTTAAAAAGAACACATCTATGTAGCTTAAATGATACTGTAAATTTACTCTCTTACTTAACAAGAAGTCCTATGGCAGGACAGAAGCAAAGCTAGTTAATTCAATGCTTCAACAATGTCTAGAAAGATTTGGGTTTTTGACAAGTATCCTATGCCATTCTCACTTAGAAGGTCAGCTTTGACCCTCTGACTACCTTACCTCATGGTCACAAGATGGCAGCCATGGTTCCAGACATTCCACACAAACCTGACAACATCCTTTGGACAAAGTCATTTCCTGTGTGTGAGTGTGTGTTTCTGGGTAGTTATGTGTGTGTGTGTGTGTGTGTGTGTGTGTGTGTCTGTGTGTGTGTGTGTCTGTGTGTGTAGGTACATGTGTGTATTTTATCAGAGAGGAAAAGCTTAGTCAGAAGTACTCCATACCAGAATACAAGTTAAGCCGCTAAAACAGAAAGTCTCAAAAATACAATGGTTTAAACAAGAAAGCCTATTTATCTCTCATGTACCAATTCTCATGTAACTTCGTCTTTTTATCTTGTTACTCTGCCACTCCCTGGAGTTGTGCTCTTGTTTCAAGTTGGGTCACAAGTATCACCTCCCAGTCTGAAGAAAATGGAAAAATGAACACAGCAATCTGCTTCTTAAAAAATATGATCTGGAAATTAGACTCAACACTTTTTCTCAGAGCTCATTGGCCAAAACAGTCCCCTGGCCATAACTTGCAGTAAGGGAGCCTGAGAAGTACAGTGGTCAGGCATATGCCTAGCGGACACTACAGGACTGAAGGAACAATGACCAAGGGAAGGTAATCAACATCCCCTGTGAATTTCTGCTCATGCCTCATTGACCAGAATCACCTCACGTGATCAGATCTAAAGCTCTCACTGCACGAGGAATGGAACCACCACAACTGGCTCCACCAGGGTTTCTACACCTCAGCACTACTGACATTTTTGGACTGGATAATTCTTTATTTGGGGGGTGCTCTCCTGAGCTCTGAGGAATGTGGAGCAGCATCTCTGGGCTTTACCCACTAGGTGTCAGCAGCACAACCCCCTCACCCCCCACCCCCCATCCCCGTCTTCCAACAACCGACAGTGCCTCCAGACATTGCCAAATCACATGGACTTGAAAATCATTGGTTCACATCCACTAGGATTTTACCAGGGAGCAGTAATAGGATGCTTCTTCCTTGAGTCATATTTGAACACGATGGACACAGAATCAGAGCTACTCCCACTGGAGCGATGGAGGAAATAGCAACTGACAGTGTCTGCTATTGTCGATAGCACAACAAATGTCAAACAACGCTACCAATGAAGCAACAATACAACCAGTGAACAAACAAGTGCTACCAAATGAAGGTCCTGTCAGATCATCTTTAATTAAACTATTTAGTCCATATATATATGTCTCGAGATCATGCCTGGGGCCAAAGCGTTCCACATGACATTCTTGGCTCTGGAAATGCCATAGTAACGAAACAAAGGACAAAATCCCTGCCTTAACAGATCTTGAATTTTAGCACGTAGCTACCTGACTGTTCAAGTCCACCGAGAGGCAGTATAGCATAGTACAGAAAGAAGTACAGGCATCAGAATTCAACGTTTCTGCCCCCATATTCTGGTTCTGCCCCTTATTAGTTAGGTATGTGACCCTGGGCAAGTTACTTTTACCTTTTTTTTCCCCTCTCATCTATTTTTCATTGTTCTTATGTATTAAGTGAAGGGAATAATATTACCCATCTCTCAGCATTATTTCGAGGATGTACTTCTTAGCCCAGCACGTAACCCAGAAGTATCTCTAAACAAGTATTAGCTGTGTTTTAGCAAAAGAGCACTGGACTGGGGGTCAGAAGTTTTTCATTCAACAAACATTTGTTGAGCATCTACTGTGTGCTAAACTCAGTTCTAGAAACTGGGCGCTCAGTCAAGTAGCTAAGATATACACTCTGTCCTTAAATGGCCTTTCAGGTTCAATACATAGTGGGGTGACACTGGGGTGTGGGAGGTAGAATGGAACCTGGGTATAGGTCTTGGTTTAATCTGGCAGTTTTCTTTCTAGCACCCAGGTCGATGCCTGGCACACAGGAATTGTTAAATTGTTAAATGAAAAACGAATGAATGTCTCTACATAGTGAGAACAAAAATCCTGACTCACAGAAATGTTTTGTAAGCTTAGAAAGTCCTTTGTAAATATCGGTGAGGTTAGGAAACTTGATAATCATTTGTCATTATCAAAATAAATGATTTCTATGCAAACTGAAACTATCAAAACTTTTTCAAGTGCTTGGAAGTCACTTGGCTTCTTCAATAGACTGAAATCTTGTTTATATTATTTCCCTAGTAAACTCTTTCCCCCAGTAACTGGAAAAGTTAAACTTTAAACCAATTTGTACCCAAATCATGGCAAACATGGGCAAAATTCAAATGAATGGGATTTCACTATATAATTTACCCGGATTTAAAGTGGTTTAAAAGTTATCATGTTAAATTCATTGACTTCATCCATAAAAATACATTCAAATGTGCTTAGAACTTGTTTTGGCTGGAGATGTGGAAACAGAGAGTAATAACAAATGGTACTCTACAAATTCTAAAAATTATTGGTGACAAAATTGAGTCTGTTCTTCCAATTCGCTTGTAATTATTTTACTCTGATTTTTATTATTTTTTCTTGAGAGAAGCAAGCTGTTTCCACTTAGATTACCGCTAAGGCTTCAAATGTGGCGATATTTAATATAAATCAGGGGGCACTTGCAAGGTTTGAGTGAACACAGAGGCCGAAATTAATGTCATGCTGGGGGGAAGGGCTGTAGGGACCGTTACCGCAGGCTTCATTTCTCTAAAATATTTTATTTCAATCTAGACAATTCGAAAGGTAAAGGGTTTGTTGACTGGCTGGGGGCAGAGGTGGAAAAAGTACCAAGTAAGTTTTACAGAGAACTAAAGTTGGCCGGAAATTGCCAGATGAGATTCAGCTTGAAAATATAAATTTATTTACCAAGAAGGAAACTATGAAAAGATCAAAGTACCCATTCTCCCTTGTACATTCCCCCAGCTGATTCTGGGTATGACTTGCAAGACTGGGGTAACCACTGCCCTCTGCACTATATTAAAACTCGGGCCACTTTACATTTCCTCTTTGCTACTTTGCTTAAAATATGGGTCACTGCCCCAAGGTGCCTCGTGGTACTCAGCCTACAGCTTTGGCCGATGAGATAGGCGTTTGCATGTAAGGGTGACTGCATTTCTTTTTATACCCTATAATCCATTTATATATGGGGTTTTTTTTTTTCATTAAAAGGATGTATTGAAATAAGAAGCATTAAAAAGCATTTATACAGTCAAGACAAAGAAAAAGCTAGAACAAGAGGTGAAGACACAAAAATATGTTTCATGGAGATCCTTCCTCATTAAGTCAGCTGTTAATAGTGTCTGGTTTGATTTCAGAGACTGAGTGAGGAATTCATTGTGAATCTTAGGGGACAAAGGTCTTATAAAGAATTCTTCGCCGCCGGAACTTACGGTACCTAACAGACACCCCGGGACATCCGTCCAACCCACAGCCCAGCCTTTGTGGCCATATCCTCTTCTTGGGTGGCTTCTTCATGACCCCAGCTCTCCACTGGTCTGCTGTGATGCCACTCTTGTCCCCAGGCCTTCAGACCTCAGAATGGTACTGGCTTCTTGCTGTTGTTAATCTCCTAGTATTTCTCTGTCCCTTTTCTGTACCCTTGACTGTGCTCATACCTCCATTAAACCATTAATGTCTGTATGTGCCCCATGTGTTTCCTGCAGGGACCCTGACAACCACACTCCTTGTAGTATTTCCTATTGCTAAAAAAAAGGACCACAAAGGTGGTGGCTTTAAAAAAACTACCTCACAGTTCTGGAAGTCAGAAGTCCAAAATGGGTTTGACTTGGGCCAAACCAAGGTGTCAGCAGGGTTTCACTCTTCTGGAGGCTCTTGAGGAGAATTTTCCAGCATCTAGCTACAGCCACATTCCTTAGTTTGTGGCTCCTTGCTCCTTCTTCAAAGCCAGCAGTGTAGCATCTTCAAATCTCTCTTCCTCTCACCTTTGCTTCTGTCACCACCTTGGTGTCTTTGACTCTCTCTCCTGCCTCCCTCTTTGCCTTATGAGGCCCCCTAAGCATAGATTGGGTCCACCCAAATCATCCAGAATACTCTCTCCATCTCGAGATCCTTCATTTATGGAATCACTTTGTCACCTAATTTACTCACAGTTCCAGGGATCTGGACACACACACGGACACCTTTGAAGGGGGTTGTGGAGGTTGAGCGTTACTCTGTCACCACACCTTCCTTCAAGGCAAAGGACTCATCTGTTTCCTTTCTAGACATTCCGCTGCCCCACACTCCTTCACAGAACTCCATCAAATTTTATCTGTCCCATTTCCCACTCTGTCTCAACCCCGACAGATCAGATAGCATGAGGAATTAAAGGACACCTAGAGTTCCTTGGTGGTAATGGATTTTTGTGTCGCTCCTCCTATACTACGTTTACACTTACTCAGATCTCTACTGCCCCAAAAAAGGGAACAATTATGGGGCTTACTGGTCTTCAGTGAAAAGATTATACTATTGGTATTTTAGAGCCCATTGGACTGTCCTTCAAAGCCCAATATAATGGTGGTCTTGTCTGGAGACGAGGAAATTTTAGAGGAACAAGATCTTATAATACAGTTAGTGGTTAAGGTTAAGCTTTGGTGCTGGATTGTTATTGTACCGTTAGCTTGGGCTCTGAATTCCAATCCAACCTGAGTTAAAATCCTTTTGCTGTCATTTATTACTTTTGCGATCTTGGGTGTGTTACTTAACCTCTCTATATTAGCTAAAGAGCAGGCTAAGATGCTGTAACAAAGACACCATATAGTGACAGAAGTTTATTTCATATTCGCATAATAATCTAAAGATGGATGTAAGGTAGGCATGTACATGGTTTTGTCCCATACGCTCATTTAGGAACCAGGTTCCCTCTATGTTTCTGTGTTCTTCCTCATCCTGTCATCCTTGCTTTTATAGTCAAAGCTGGCTCACAGCTGTCTCAGCGCTGTCCAAGCCAGGAAAAGAGGACAGAGAGAGCAAGCAGCCTCCTTTCAAGGACAGAACACTGAAACGGCAGACCTCATTCCTACTCATACCCAACTGGCCAGGATTGAGTTGCGTGGCTACATCAAATTGCAAGGGAGCCTGAGCAATGTGGCCATTCTTGGGTACCCGTGGGGCAGCCAGAATTCATCAGCTTCAATTACTTAATGAAAAAAAAAAAGAGAAGATAGAAATGAGGCAACAATTAGGAGGCTCTGCTACATTGTCTGCAGCTCATCTACAAAACGAGAGCATAGTTTTGATGATTAAATGTAATATATGGAAAGGGATTTGAACTGTGCGCAGCATGTGGTAAGTGTTCGATGAACGCTAGTTTACAGGGGCACCTGGGTGGCTCAGTTCATTGGGCATCTGCCTTCCACTCTGGTCCTGGTCCCAAGGTCCTGGGATCCAGCCCTCTATCAAGGCTCCCTGCTCAGCGGGCAGCCTGCTTCTCCCTTTCCTTTTGCCTGCCACTCCTTCTGCTTGTGCTCACTGTCTCTGTCTCTCTCTCTCTCTCTCTGTGTCAAATAAATAAAATCTTTTTTAAAAAATGCTAGTTTACATAACAATACTGTACACATCCCCCCTTCCCTCCCAGGTTTAGGTCCTAATGTCTGCTCCATGGTGAAGGCAGACCGTGAAGGATCCAAGAGTGTTGGAGGCTCATCCCACTGGGTGTTGTCCTGCTGGGTGTGGACGGACTGGCTAGTTCAAGGTGCAAGTGTAGGAAGCACCATTTGGCGTCCCACAGAGAGCCTGGCCCTAAGGTACTAAATGAACAGTGTGTGCTGTGATGAATTCACCTCTTTATGATCATGGAGCAGGTTCAGCCTGGAGAGGAGAGTAAGGAAGGAGAGAAACTGAAGAAAAAAATGATGAGAGGGACATGAATCCAATGGAGGGGAAAGGAGGGGCACTAGCACATTCCTGTGAATGTGGAAAAGACTCCCCTTCTTCAAGACATGGTACTGCCATCTGTCTCGATATTGTCACGATATACATAGCTGTGCTAATATATGACTGATGCCCCCAAGAGTTGTTCAGTTACAACTTGTAAAACCAGTCCTAGGAAAGACATATAATGGTTGAGAGATGGGAGAATGACAGGAAATATGAAGTATGTGAACAGAGATTAGAAATAAAAGTGGTATAATGGTCTGAATTGTGTCTCCCCCAAATTCATATGTTCAAGTCCTAATACCTAAAGTGACTGTATTTTGAGAAAAGGCCTGTAGAGAAGTAATTAAGGTTAAAGATAGGGCCCTAATCTAATATGAGGGGTAACCTTATCAGAAGAGGAAGGAATATCGAAGCTCTTTCTCTCTGTGTGCACACAGAACCATGTGAGGACACAGTGAGAAGGTAGCCATCTACAAGCCAAGAGAGGAGCCTCACCAGAAATGAACCCTGCGGACACCTTGATCTTGAACTTCTAGCCTCCGAAACTCTAAGAAAATGTCTATTGTTTAAGCCACCCAGCCTGTTGTATGGTAGCCTTTGCAGACTAATACAGTGAGGAAAAGAAGAAAGATTCATCACAAGAGAGGGCAGATTAAAGGAAAAGGAGAGTCAGGAGAGGGAAGGGGTTCAGTTCTTCATACTCCATCTGGGAGTTCAGGAGAGAATGTCACTGATAAAAGGTCTGGTGCTTTGGTTAGTCCTTATAAGTGAGGCACTACTGCCACCTGGTGGCAACACACTTCATCCAGCCATTCATCCATTATTGGACAAGCATCTACTGAACACCTGCTTTGTGCAAGGAAGGGTGCTAGGCAGAGGGAATATTAGTAAAACATTGATTAACACCTACTATGTGCTGAACTCTGTCCTATGTGCTTTACACACACAAAAAAGATTTCACCTTCATCATAACCCACCACAATAATATAGCTATAGGGTCATTGCTATTTTACAGAGGGGGAAACTGATATACTAAGAAATTCTGTTAAGTTAAATTCCCAAGACCCTACAGCTAATATGTTTGAAAGTGAGATCTTGAATCAGGAGGTCTAGCTCCAGAACTCTTTACAGACCCGCTCTCCTGCCCTTACAGTTTCTTCCTAAGAAAAGGTTTAAAAAAAAAAAAAAAGAAAACCAGTTTGGGAAGTTGTGTAAAATACTAATAATTTGAAATGGCAGCATACTGCTTTATTTTTTATGGATTCTGTGTTTGACTCGTGATCAAGAATTCTCCTCTTTAGCTAAAAGAGACCATATTCAACTGACTTAGTGTGCACCCACGAGGTCAGGGCAAAGGCCCAGACGGGAAGGGTTTTAAAAAATAGCCCACATTCCACGGGAGCTATTTTAGCAAGAGGGAGAGAGCCGGGTGGAGAAATAAGTAGAAAAGGAAAAGCAGAAGAGACAAGAGAGAAAGAAACTATAGAGCTGTGCTTATCCAATACAACAGCCACTAGTCTTTGTTCACTTTTCATTTTAATGAATTAAATTATATTAAATATTTAATTCCCCGGAGCGCTTGGGTGGCTGAGTCGGCTGAGTGGCCAGCTCTTGACTTTGGCTCAGGTCATGATCTCAGGGTCATGAGATCGAGCCCTGTATCAGGCTCCACGCTCAGTGGGGAGTCTACTTGAGATTCTTTCCCTGTCCCTCTGCCTCTCCCCCCTCAAATAAATTAATAAATCTTTCAAAAATTTCAATTCCTCCATTTCACTTGCCATCAATTCATCTCGAGTGCTCAGTAGCCACTATAGCTACGCTACCATAATGGACCACACCCAGTCCATCATCATCAGAGAATGTTCCGTCATCAGAGAATGTTCCATCTGGACTGCTGCAGATTCTTTATCCTAGAGTATGGAGCCTCCCCCATAGCTGGTTCAGGCACAGGTCACCGAGCCCACCTTGCCACTAGCTGTCTGCAGATCAGTGACCAAGCAGAAGAGCAAACGGGTAATCGCCTCAGAGCAGAACAGATGGCGCCTCTTTCCCTCGGGTCCTGGGGCAGCCTGAGAGGTTGAGGCTCAGCAGGACTTGGCTCCTTTCTTAGATGAGGAAATGGGAAGCAAAGAGGGGTCTTGTTCCACAGGTCCTGGAGCCCGTTGTCAGGCGTGTTGCACATAACCGCCCAGTGGGTGTTGTCTTGGCTGGTGGTTACAAAAGTCAAGGCTAACTTCACCTCCCAGTCTTGATTTTACTCGGGGCCTTCACTCTGAGCCAATGCTCCATCATGTTGTCCAGAGGCTGCCTGTCACCTGGGCCTCTGAACTCCTGGTCCTACCCCTAGGAAGACCTAAATGTGTTGTTTCGTAAAAGCTTTTTGTGTGTGCTAATCATGCTTATTGGCTCATATGGGAGCCTCTGATTGTCTCACATTAATTTTCTAACTGTGATCACCTGGCAGAGATGGGTGACTTGGGCAGGCAATAACCACCCAGGAATATTATATCTCGTTCACTTGGCTGCTAAGAAGTTTGCTAAAACACACAGACACATAAACGCACAGAATGGGGTGGCACTCAAGCTTTAATCTGTGGTTCCACCTCCCTCTGTATCATTGCCTAGATCGTTCTTTGTCTGCTGTCTGTCCCTTTCCTTCAATCCCGCACTTCAACCTGAGACCCTTGACCACCTTTTGTACCAACTAAGTCATTAGCCTCCATAAAGGTATCCCTGCTCTAGGCTCAGGTCCCTCCAAACTACTTTTCAGCTAAATTTACCCAACAGATATTTACTGAGCATCTACTACCTCCAAAGAATTATGGTCTGGTTCACACTGGTAGAGTGGAAGAGCTATAGATACATCGTAGAATATATCTACTCGTTCCTATTCCTTTGGCTGACAGTGACAGAAAGCAACTGGCATAGGCTACCATAGGGAATTCATTAGCTCATCAAGTCCAAAAGCATATCTTGAATTTTGGTGGGGTGGGACCCAGAGGCTCAAACCAGCCAACTCTCACTGTCATTCCTTTCTCCCTTTCTTCAGTGTGGCCTCATCTTCCAATACACTGTGAAGAGAGAAGGCTGCCGGCAGCTCCAGACTTACAATGCAATCATGTGTTTCTCTCCACAAGCTCCTGTCATGTCCCAGGATTCACTCTGCTTAGCTCAACCTGGCTCACACGGTCATCTCTGAACTGTGCTGTAAAGGCAAGCTCTGATCTGGCTGGTCTCAGATCACACGGACCACCCCCAAAATCAGGGAGAGGTGCATCACAGAACTGGTGACAGAGAAGGTCGACTAGAAGCTGAGTCAATTTAAAAAGCACCAAATGTCTCAAAAGAATGAATAAAACATAGAAAGAACATGAAGAAGCAGGCGCCTAACTCTGGATGTAGGTCATGGAAGCCTCCAGCAGAGGTTCAACCTGAGCTAACTCTTGAACAAAACGGGCAGGAATTTGCTGGTCAGGCGGGAGCAAGGGTGAGCATGGGAGGGACAGGATCCCAGTTGTAAGAATGGCCTGTGTGGTCCCAAAAGAGAATGACCTATGTCTTCATATTTTTGTACCAGGCAAAGAGCCTGATTCAGAACCAGGCTCTGCATCTCTAGTGTCTCGTATGGATCCCAATTCTGAAACTTACTAGCTATGTAATCTTGGCTGTTACTTAACCTTAGGTTACTTCGTTGTTGTTGTTCTTTAAAGATTTTATTTATTTGAGAAAGAGAGAAAGCACAAGCGGGGAGAGGTGCAAAGGGAGAGGGAGAAGGAGCAGCAGACTCCCCACTGGGCAGGGAGCCCAATGTGCTCCTCAGTCCCAGGATCCAGGGATCATGACCTGAGCTGAAGGCAGGTGCTCAACTAACTGGCCAGGTGCCCCACCTCAGGTTGCTTTGTAAATTAGGTAACCTGGAACTTAAGCAGGACAATACTTGTGCCTCAATTTCCCCATCTGTAAAATGGGAAAAGTAATAGTACCTACCTCACAGGGTTAATAGAAGTGTATAAAATCATAAAGGTCATCTATGACAAGCCCACAGCCAACATCATACTCAATGGGGAAAAGCAGAAAGTTTTTCCTTTAAGATCAGGAATAAGACAAGATTGCCCACTCTCACCACTTTTATTCGACATGGTATCAGAATTAATATTGTTAAAATCTCCGCACCACCCAAGTCAAGCTACAGATTCAATGCAATCCCCAACAAATTCCAATGGTATTTTTCACAGAAATAGAACAAACCGTTCTAAAATTTGTATGGAACCACAAAAGGCCCGAAATGCCAAAAACAATCTTTAGAAAGAGGAACAAAGCTGGAGGAGCCCCATTCCCTGATTACAAACTATATTATGAAGACGTAGCAATCAAAGTAGTGGGGGACTGGCATGAAAACGGACATACTGATCAACGGAACAGAATAAAGACCCCAGAAATAAACCCAAGTATATATGGTCAATTAATTTATGACAAAGGAGCTAAGAATACACAATGGGGGAAAGGACAGTCTCTTCAATCAATGGTATTGGGGAGACCGAACATGCCAAAGAATGAAACTGGACCATCAACTTATACCATATATTATACCAAAAATTAACTCAAAGTGGATTAAAGACTCAAATGTAAGACCTGAAGCCATAAATTTCTGGAAGAAAACATAGGCAGTTAGCTCCTTGACATCAGTCTTGGTGATTTTTTTTTTTTAATTTGACACCCAAAACAAAGGCAACAAAAGCTTAAAAATGAAGAAAAGTGGGACTACATCAAACTATAAAACTTCTGCACAGCAAAGGAAGCCGTCACCAAAATGAAAAGGCAACCTACCAGATAGGAGAATATATTTTTAAATCATGTATCTGAGAAGAGGTTAATACCTAAAATATATAAAGAATGACTATAACTCAATAGCAAGAAAACAATCCGAATTTTAAAAATGGGCAAAGGATCTGAATACACTTTTTCCCAAAGAACACATATAGATGAGCAACAGACACACGAAAAGATGTTCAAGGTCACTCAAATTCAAATGCAAATCAAAACCAGATGAGATATCACCTCCCGCCTGTTCAAATGGCTATTATCAAAACGACAAGAAACAACAAGTCTTGGTGAGGAAGTGGAGAAAAGGGAAGCCTTGTTCTTGAACCCTTGAACTGCTGGGAGGAATGCAAGTAGGATGTCACCACTGCTGAACACAGTATGGAGGTTCCTCAAGAAATGAGAACTATCATATGGTCATTCTCTTTTCCTCCCTAACTGCTTGAGCCTCGGCTGCCATCATGAATGACGCAGGAACTGACCCAGACCAGGCAGTTCGTGACCAACCAACAACTTCAGAGGAAACAAATGCTCATGGATGTTCTTCACCCCAGAAAGGCAACTGTACCTGAGACAGAAATTCAGGGAAAACTCGCCAAAATGGACAAGAACATACCAGATGTCATTTTGTATTTGGTTTCAGAACCCAATTGGGTGGTGGCGAGACAACTGGCAAAGAAAAATGAACCCAGCCATAGCCCTGCAGGACATGGCCTGTGTGAGCAGGAAAGGACCTCAAGAAAACAGGGAAAGGAACGCAAGAACAGAATGAAGGCGGTCAGGGGGACTGCCAAAGCTAGTGTTGGTGCTGGCAACAAGCGAGCTGGAGAGTGGACCACAGAAGGAGTAAAGATTCTGCAGTGACTTTATCTGTGGTGATCGTGCAGATTTGTCACGAGAGGATTTATAAACTAAGAACTTGTTAAAACAAACAAACAAACAAACAAGCCCAGAACTACCCTATGATCCAGCAATCCCAATACCACTTCTGGGTATTTATCCAAAGAAAATGAAAACACTTAACTCGAAAAGATATAGGCAGCCCTGAGTGCATTACAGCATTAGGTACAATAGCTGGGATGTGGAAACAACCTGAAAGTCCATCTGTGGAAGAACGGATAAAGAAAATGTGCAGGGTGTGTGCGTGTGTGTGCATGTGTGTGCGTGTGTGTGTGTGTGTGTGTGTAATTCAGCCATAAAAAAAATAAAATCTTGCTATTTGCAACAATAGGGATGGAATTTGAGGGCATTATAATAAGTGCAGTCTGGCAGAGAACAATAAATATATAGCATATGATCTCGCTTATCTATGGAATTAAAAAAAAGAACCCAGGCTTATACTTACAGAGAATAGAGAATAGTGGTTGCCAGAGGTGGGGATAGCAGGGGAGAGGCAGACCAAATACATGAGGAGGGTCAAAAAGTAAAAACTTCTAATCACAAAACAAATAAGTCATGGGAACAAAATGCACAACATGGGGGCTATAGTTAATAATACTGTATTGAATATTTTAATTTTTCCTAAAAGAGTAGATCTTAAAAGTTTTCGTCACAAGAAACAAATCTGTAACTATGTACAGTGACAGATGTTAAGGAGACTAATCGTGGTGCTCATTTTGCAATATATACAAATAACAAATCTTGGTTGCACACCTGAAATTAATCGGATGTTGTATGTCAGTCATACCTCACATTTTTGTTTAGAAGTTTAAACATGCATTAATATGTCTCAAGCACTTAGAATAGGGCCTGACCCATAGGAAATGCTTAACTAAATGATTAAATAAAACAAAATGCGTTCGTTGATTTGTGCCCGAGTTCAAAATAATGGCCTACAATTTAGTGCAACTACAGATTTGGTTCATAAAAAAATCCCAACAAAAGAACAACAAAACTTTACCTTTCTCATGATCATTTATACTGATAACATTATACATCATATACTCTCCCATTCCTTCTCATACAGAAATTCCCCGCTAGCCAGTCAGACTGTTGGCAAGATGTTATCCCACAGTTCCACATTTTATAGGAAATGTAGTTTCTCTTTCCGGCTTTTGTTGCCTAACATCTAATATTGCAGATTTATTTTAGCATAACGTCGCTCAATTTAGCCCACCCAGCCTCCTGAGAAAACCCGACCCAAACAACCAGGAAGAGAGACATCGAACAGGACATACACACGACCCACTCTACTTTATGATCGTTTCTTAAATGTCTGGCTCCGAAACGGGGTCATTGGTCTTGTTATTCCTAGATTCCGTGTGACATTTTCTTAATTAATTATTTCATTACTGTGTACATGTTAGGGACTTTGGCCAGATAGCCTCATTGGATTTCCTTCTTTGGAAACCCTCCAACCTCCACCCTTAAGAAACAATGACTTTTGAAATGCTCTAAGCAAAAGGAAATACATCTTATTTGCAATGTTTCGTGCAGGGGGGTGAAGAAAGGAAGTCAGAAATTAAGGCTTGTGGTGAGATCAGAGGCCAAGGCCATGCTCAAAAAGGATGTGCTTCTAGGGTCACACTCCCTCGGTTTGAGCCCCAGCTCTGTTTGTCCCAAGCTAGTGACTTGAGGGAATTACTTATTTATCAGAACCTTGGTTTCTTCCTTTGCAAATTGGGGTAAAAATAATGCCTACCTCATGGTAGTAGCCAGGCCCCAACAAAGCTTCCAATGTCCCCCACCTCCTGATATTTGTGTTTTTGTGTATTCCCTCCTACTTGTATCAGGGTCATTCCGGGGGACCAGTCAATTATGAGAAGTGATCATATGTCCCTTTCAAGGCTCAGTTAAAGCTGCAAAGATAACTTTCTGGGTCAGGGGTGGGGGGAGCTATTTCTTCCCCTCCTAGGGGCAGAAAGCCCTGATGAATCCCCACTCTGATCACCCGGCCGGGGTGGCATGGACACCCCCAGGGCACATAAGCCTCTCAGGTAAAATGTGATGGATTCATTCTCTAGAAATACATCTAGGATTTCAAGAAGTGTGAGCTTTTTTTCTGCATTTGCCTTTGGTATCTGACTAGATCTTCACCATTAACGTCTTTGGAATTACTGTTCCTTTCAATTAGCATGCAAACTTCCAAAGGGGGAAAGAGGCAGGAGGTCATTTGGGTACAGGCAGAAAATATTAAATCTCTAGTTTTGTTTATGTAAGAGGTTGGCTTTGCAAGAGATGACTTGTGAGATGTAATCGTAAACAGCTATACTTCATTCTTCTACTTTCCCTTTAACTTTTATCAGTGAGCTGGCATTTCCTTTGCTCAGGGCCAAAGCCCTCTGCAGGCTCATGACTTTTCTGGGCACCCAGGTAATTCAAAGTTCTGTGGTCATATTTCACGAATTGCAGCCTCAATGCCTAAGGTACAGTGTAAGTACGTGCGAGCAAAGGAAAATGGCAGAATGAATGCTTCTGTTCCAAGATAAGGTGGCCACATTGATTTAACAAACAAAACGAAACAATGATGATCAAATCAAATCTGACAGGAAGGTAGCTCCCTGCCATGCAAAGCAAAATTATGAAAATGGTTATTTAAAATTCAGGATTTATATTCACTATCATTGACTACGACCCCTCCTCTCAATGTATCTTGTGCCATGAGATATTAATTACATTAGCACATAGGAGAGGATTTATAAACAAGCAAAAAAAAAAAAAAAACCCAACTCCACATTTATTGAGGGTGTACCCCTCAATTTGTTTGTTTGTTTAAGATTTTATTTATTTATTTGACAGACAGAGATCACAAGTAGGTAGAGAGGCAGGCAGAGAGAGAGAGAGGAAGAGAAGCAGGCTCCCTGCTGAGCAGAGAGCCCGATGATGCGATGCAGGGCTTGATGTAGGGCTTGATCCCAGGACTCTGGGATCATGACCTGAGCCAAAGGCAGAGGCTTTAACCCACTGAGCCACCTAGGTACCCCCACCCCTCAGTTTCTATTGATATTGGTTGGCAATTAAAAAACCGAGACTCCTGCTTTATGTTTCCATGCAAGCTCCACTGCTTCCAGAAAGATGCCCACAGACCTCTCCATTGAACTCCTACAGCTCTTGTGGACAGGCCTGCCTCGATACACTTCAGTGATTCAGTCTCCCACCTGGATCTCTCCCAGTTTCATTTTATGGTTTTCATTTGCCCAGGAAGGTTCTGAACTTCCCAAGGACAAGCCAACATCCACGCTACTTGCTATCCACGAGAGGGGTCTGATCAAACCCCAGAGGTGTATTATCGTCCACTAGGAGTTCCACTTTCTTTTGGCCTAGAGTTGGGGAATTATAAAATTATCCTAGCCCAAGAAAGACAAGGGGTGGAGAGTGGGCGGGGGGAGGGGGGAAGGGAGGAGAAGGAAAAATTTTTTTAAAGCTCCGAAGAATCTGGATGATTTGCTCTGTTTGATTCCTTCAAGGGCAGAAAAAAGCCAAAGCTATCACAAGAGATCACGTACTTTCTAATTTTCTATTATTCTAGTTAATCTGTTATTCTATTCTATGATTCTATGATTCTATGATTCTTCTTGGACATAAAGAGGAAGCATTTGAGGACCAAGAAACTGTGAAAATCTGGAAACCCAAGCTCTCTTCAACAGAGCAGTAACCTCAGGCTCCACAGGGCATCCTTCCTTCCCGCCATCCCTCCTCCCTTTTCCTGTCTCCCTCCCCTCCCTTCTTCCAATCCCCTTCCCATCTCCTGAGGCCCCACCAGTCTTCGTCCTGAGCTGGGTGCCCTGAGAGAGTTGAAGGAAAAGCAATGTATGCCCAAGAAAAGCTTGTCACTTCAACTCCTTTGGGGAACAGAGAGAGAGGCTGAAGGAAACAAACGGGAACCATCTGGAAGGGCAAGGAGTAGACGCGGTTGATCCTCCTCATTTGCAGCAATGACGCTCTGGTACGTCATTAGACATCTAGTAAGTCTAGTAAGTTGTGAACACGGAGTGAGTTGGCCAAGTAGGAACCGCTGCTCCCAGGGGAAACACAGTAGGGTTCTGTGAACTTTTGGTTGCACTTCCCAGTCAATACATGACCTTGTTTTATGTGTGTTTCTATCCAAAGCACCTCACGGAATACACAGTGGATTCATGACCGTCACACTCGTGGCCCACGGTACTCTGAGTCACACCGGAAGAAAGCTTAGCTGACACGTGTCTGCTCTCCGTGGGCCACAGCCCTGCCTTCCCGCGCTGAGGAACATGGACAGCACTTGAGCATTTGCTTAGAGGACATTTTAAACAGTGAAATGACTGACAGAAAGCATGAAAATGTGCAAACCATGACATTAAACAGACCACCAAAAGGACACTGGTTTACAGAAAAAAGGCAGAAACAAGAAGGCTCAGCTTTGCCTTGTTCAACCCCAGCTGAGAATGGGAACCTCGGGCAGCTCAAATGCTTCCCTGCTCTGTGTGTGCCCGCAGGTGACCACGAAAGGGCTGCCAGTGCTGGTTCAGGGGTAACATATGCATTTTAGTGAGCAGACAGATTCACGGCTATGAAATCTGCAAAGAATGAGGGCTGACTCGTCGTGTGTGTGTGTGTGTGTGTGTGTGTGTGTGTGTGAAGTTCCTGTTCAGAAAAATTAAGGACCAGCAGGGGAAGGACAATACATTGGGGAAAATAGTTCTAGAGAAGTTGGGGAGTGGGGTGGGAGATAGGGAACAGAGGTGAGAGGAGTGGGCAGGGAGCCTCTTCTAACCCTGTGACCCCGGGGGGGCAGGATAAGGTGCCGCTGTGGGAAAGGATGTAGAGTCTGGCTGGAGAAGAGGCTGCGCTGGAGGCCAGGAAGGGAGGCGGAAGCCAGGGCACGAGGTAAGGGGAAGTGCATGGCTCCTCTCCAGAAACACTGAGACACACATCCGTGGAAGAAGGTGAAGAGTAAGTCAGCTATGCGAGTCTCTTACCTGAGTTTGCTCAACGGCAAATACCAAGCACAAGAGGCCTAGTTGTAAGAGCTGACAAAATTCTAGGTAGTTCCTCAAACACAAATCAGTAGGTGAGAGGAATGTTCCGAAGGAAAGCCTTTGAGGTTGGTCTTTGCTGCAAACCTATTTTATAAGCAAATACCAACAACCTGCTCTGTTGGCAAATGAGCGAAACGAGGCTCCAAGCCAGCCACCCCGAGACAGAAATACGGCTTTTGAAAACAGTAATGGCACTTGTGAAACCCCACTCAGGCTTTAAGCCATCAGAATAAATGGTGTAAGGACCTGCTCTGAGGAAACACCGTCGGGGGCTCAGCAGGAAGAATGTGAGTTGAGCGAGAATCTCTGAATCAGAAAAAAGCCCGCTAGAGCCGAACCTTACAATCAGGAGCAACTAGAAAAGAAAGAGTAGTGACTGCGTGTGAGAGGGGGAGAAAGATGAACTAGATCACCATTTGTGAAGATCTCTTTTTTCCTTATAACTTGAAAACAGCTTCCCTTCCTGCTTGATCCACTGTCCCCTGCTCCAGCTGGGAGCTCTTGGGTCTGTGTCCATGATTACAGAGCCAGGGTTGCTGCAAGGAATGATTTTTGGCTTGGTGCAGCGGTCACAAAGCAATGTCACTGGCATGGGTTATGCTGTCCAAACTTCAAAGCAGCACATCAAAACCTGGCTGCTATATGTTCACCAAAAGATGTGTTCTGGAAGGCGCACAGTAGCACCATTCATGACAACTCAGAACCCAGAATCACCCTGGTGTCCATCCACAGTGGAATGGGTCCAGATATCTGGTCTACCCACACATGTAACACTCCACAGCAATGAGAATGCATGACCTAGAACGAGATGCAACAATCTAAAGGAATCTCGCAATTATAATGAGCTGAAGAATCCAGGCATGAGAGCACTGACTGTATATTTCTGTTTAAATAAGGGGAATCTACCTAACAAAACAGGTAGGAGTTCTATGTGGTTGGAAGCCAGGCAGTGATTGCCACTGGGAGCAAGGTTTGCAGAGAATAGAAGGGAATTTGAGGGGGCCATAGTGGGGTGCCGGTAATGCTCTGTATCTTATCTGGGTACTGACTGCACTGGTGCGTGCTCAGTTTACGAAGCTCGGTGAGCTATACACTTACGAGGAGTGCACTTTTATGAGTGGATACTATGCGTCCATAAAGAGTCTGTAAAGTAAGAGTTTCCCATTAGCAAGAGGACAGTAACGGGTATTTTCTTTCTTTCTTTTTAAAAGATTTTATTTATTAATTTGACAGAGAGAGGGAGCACAAGCAGTGGGGGTGGATGGGAGAGGGAGAACCAGGCTTCCTGTGCAGGGAGCCCGAAGTAGGGGGCTCGATTCCAGGACCCTGCTGGGATCATGACCTGAGCCGAAGGCAGAGTTCACAACGCACCTTTCTCTGTGCCCCAGAGTCAACAAAGAATAAAGCGCTGAGTAAAAGGATCCCTGGGGCCTCATGGGAAATCTCATTTATTCATTTATACCTTTGTTCATCCATCCAAAGAACATGCTCAGAGAGGGAAAATATTTCATCTGGAAATTCAGGACAGACCATCTCATCAGGTCGAAGGACAAATACGCCGACATTTACGTGGCCTGGTAGGTGCTGTGTTGGAGTTGACAGAGGATAACAGGAGTACTGATTTGAGGATCCAGGGCCAGAACTCCAAGAGGAGTCCTGACATGTCTTAGAAACTCTTGAACTGAATTTCCTCCAATCCCAAAAGTATTGTTTCAGCCTCTAAGGCAGTGGTTTCACTTACTATGCGCACTGATCACTGGGAGTATCTTACTAAGATGCAGATTCTGATCCAACAGACCAGAGCCTGAGATCTGTGTTTCTGATGGGGCTTTTAGGAGACACTACACTGTGGGTCTTGAAACCATACTTGGTGTGCAAAAGAGAGACGGTCACGTGACCAGCCATCCTATCCATCATGGCCTGATAATCCATCCAGATCAGGCTAGTGGGCACCCGTAGAGGAACAAACAGCAAATCGTTGTGGAAGTCTCTCCAGATCCAGCCTGCTCTCAGTCAGGATAGAGGTCAGAATGGGGGAAAGGCGTGGGGACAAGTGGAGAGGATCCCTTATACTATTTTACTAAATTGGAAGAACTTTGTCTTGTGTTCCTTTCATCTCTGCCCTCCCCAGCTGCCCAGACCTTTTCTTGGCACGAACACACTAGAGCTATGCATAATAAGTATACAATTCTTGCACAAACAAAAACAGATTTAACAGAAAAATGGAGAAACGGGTCCAGGCTGCCTCAATCATTTTGTGAGCTAAACATGAAAAAAAAAAAAAAAGAGCTAAAATAATTTCTTCCACTTTCTCACCCATTGGAAGGAAGGGCATCACATACACCTCTGTTCTGTTAGGACTTGAGACTCTACTACACTCCTGCCCAGACAGGAGGGTGGGGTGACAGAGTCCTGGGAGGGAAAAGGAGAACTCTTTCCAGAAAAGATGGGGGCTGGATGGGGAGTCAAGCTTAAGGAAGAGCAGGAGAGAGCTGAGATCTCTCACAAGCTGCTTTCAGTTAGACTGAAACCCGGCATGTGAATGTCACCCCTGCAGAGCTAGACCTGATGGAAACAGGAAGTCATGTGTTAATGCACCTATTACAATTTCCAGAATTTCCTAAATATAAATATATTTCAAGAAGATGATCGTTGCAAACTCTTTTAGAAGTCTGTTTTGGCACAATCTGTTTATTTCCCATGTCTTAGTTGCTTCTCATTTCCCAGGTCTACCTAAAAACTCTTGCTAACAAAACAAGGAATAATATGTATTAAAACTAACAAAATAGACAAAATAAAGACCCATAGAAATAATACCGGCAAACACGTAATAGATGATCACAATGCCAAGCACGACCCGAAGCACTTCACGTACGTTATCTCATCTCATCCTTTCAACAGCCCTGGTTTTTCCCCCAAAAGGATTGAGGCTTTGCAGTGGTTTAGTAAATTTTCCAGGTGAGCAGTTAAGCTGGAATACTTCCTCTTCAAATGGCTGTGTAAATATATGTATACTTCTTTTTATAAAACTTTTATCAATCATTTTTATCCTAATAAAGTCTCCTTTTGTATATAAGCTCTGATATTATCCTTATTTTATAGAAGCAATGGAAAACTTCATTTTTAAAACTTTCCCTATCCACCACGGGACATGAAGGACATGTCTATTGTTTGTGAATTGCTAATTTTGTACACTCTATATTTGGGTGTCAGCGGGATCTTAGAAAATAATTGCTACAGTATATCTATCTTTTGATTAATCTATTAATAAATTTGAGGCATTCATTTGCAGCTGTCTGTGACTATCTTCTTGAACACACTGGCATAAACTCTGTGGGCTCCTGGTAGTTGGTAATGGAAGTCAATGGTATTGACATTCTCTTATTAGGAAGAGCAAATGATCCTTTCTCCATAAGGAAGATCATTTGATTGTGTATTCTTTGACTAAATCAAGTCTACTGCACCATGTTTGTCACCCTTGATTTAGGAACATCTAGAATATTTTTAGGCCTCAAAAAATGTGTGCAAATATCAACCACATCATGGATTCTTAGGCCATATAAAATTCAGACTTTTGCACTTATAAGACATTGAATTTCATGGTTTGGCATGTTTTAATTTTATTTTGTTTTCCTTTGCTTTGCTGGGGCCAACACCAGGACACCCCCTTACATAGCATCTTTTTCTGTTACTGGAGCCAGATTTAATTGTTAGATCATTTTGATACAGAATGGAGTTATGGAGCACTGGCCAAGGCTCAAGTCATCTACTGTCTCCCACACTTCTTAAATCTTTAATTTTCTCTAGAACCCTTTCATCCCTATATCTAAACATGTTAAAGGTTCTCTTTCCCTAAAAAAATAAAGAACACTTTCTTTATGCCATATGCCTCTCTATTCCTCTTTTGTCTTCCTTTCTCAAATTGGCCAAACATCTTGACAGAGCAGCTTGTGTTCTATTTCCCTCTTCTTTTTTATTGCTTAACCTATTGCTCTCTGGCATCCAGCTTCCACAAAACTTCCACAGAACTCAACAAAACCACCAACCTCCTACATCCAACCCCACTGCTAAATCCAAAGGAGTCTTTTTACTCCTTATTTTAATGGTCCTCCCTGGATTTAACATTGCTGATTGGCTCTTCCAAATTTATTTCATGAGTTCTTCTTACTCTACTCCCCCCTTCTGAAAAATTTCAGCTTTATTGAGCTATAATTGACAAAACTGTAAGATCTTTAAGGAGTACATTGTGGTGATTTGGATATACGCATATGTTGTGAGAGGACTGCCTCCATCCTTTAGCCTTTTTTTTTGTTAAAAGCTCGTGCTCTGCCGGAGTTCAACCTGTTTTCACTGCTCTTCTCTTTACACATGCTACTTGGGCTGAGCTCATCCATGGTCATAGCTTTACCTACCACATTACGTGACCTTCTCAGATCTACCAGAAACTTCCCCAGAGCATGGACTTAAACATTAAGTGATTCATAGACATCTCCACTTGAGTCCCATACGCTCTCAAACTTGGAATGTCCAAAATTAAATTTACATCATCCCCACCTATATCTGTCCTCTTCAGATGGTCTCTGTCTCTGGTTAATGATTGCCCACACACCGGAGTCAAAAATCTGAGAATCATCTTAGGCTTCTTAATCTGTGTATCCACTTATCTCTTAAATATTCCTTCCATTCCCCTCCTTTTCTCTATCTTTACTTATTCCCTATGTGAGGCCACCACAACTTCTTTCTGGACTATTAACAGTTTCCTAACTCACGTGCTTCTGGTTTTGATAACTCCTATCCATTCTCCGAATAAACTACCAGTGTTCTCTGGATGACATGACTCTGACCATGTTCCTCATGTCTTTAAAATTCTTCAGGAGGCCCCCCATTCATGAATTCAGGATTAAAGATCCAACTGTTTCAAGTCTTCTGAGGCCTGCCCTCTTCCAGTCTCTACAGCTTCAACTCTGAGGTCCCATCCCCCAAACAAATCATTCTTCAACCCTTCCTCACCTTCTGAAAGGGCCCCAGAGCTGAGCTAGATGTCCCAGCTCGGCACTCCAGTGTTGCCACCAACACATACTCCTATAACAGAATTCTCTCATTACAGTATATTGAAATGACCTTCCTAGGTTTCTAAAATGGGAATATTGGCTTATTCCGTTTTTGCTCTCCAGGGCCTGGAAATGTACATAAATAAGTAGCAATAAAGAAAAATTTGTTGAACTGACACAATTTAGCGTATGTTGGGTTGCCAACATGGCAAACCAGTAATGAAACAACTCTTAAATAAATGTAACGTTGATAACTCATTTGACTTTCTTTCTTTCATATTAACTTTTAAAACGCTTGGGAGAAATACTTACATCACGGTTTGTTGCATTGTCATTAAAACAAAACTTCCTTTGTGTCTCCCCGTCGGGGAATCGAACCCCGGTCTCCCGCGTGACAGGCGGGGATACTCACCACTATACTAACGAGGAACCACACAGCAGCCGCACCTCCGACAAGGGTTTTATTGCTTATCACCCTCCCCCGCCCTCACTATTGGCTGCCATCAAAGCTTCTGACATTCTTGCATTGTTACTGCAACGTCCACCGAAGTCGAACGAAACTAAAATGGAAGCATCCAGTTGATCTCCCCGTTGCACTTCTGCTCACTTCCGTCGGCCCACCCATCCTCCGGGGGCCCCCACTCCCCTCCTCTTCCTCCTCCTCCCCTTTCAGGAATGCACCCATTCCTCTCGGCTCCCCTCCACACACACACCCCCTCCCAGGAAGCAAAGCGCACTCCTTCTCGCGCTGCACCACGGAACTTGTAGTTCCATCCACGCTACACCTCGCTCTTCTCTCACTTTACGAAACTTCCCTTCCCGGCGGGCGCCACGAGTCGGTCTTGCTCTTCTTCACCTCCCTCCTTCTCTCCTCCACCTCCCAGTCGAGTAGTCTGGCCGTCTGGTTTTAGGGTGCGCATCCGCGTGCGGAGAGACTCCCCAGAGCCATGCCCGAGGTAGTGGATACGTGCTCCTTGGCCTCTCCGGCTTCGGTCTGCCGAACCAAGCACCTGCACCTGCGCTGCAGCGTCGACTTTACCCGCCGGGTGCTCACCGGCACCGCCGCGCTCACGGTGCAGTCTCAGGAGGACAATCTGCGAAGCCTGGTACGGTGGGACGCGCGCCCAGTGCCCGCCTCTCCCCGGCCGCCCGCTTCTCGTCCCTCACCCCGCTGCTGCCCCTGCCCAGCCCCACGTTCGGGTCTGCGGCGCGCATCCCTCGGTGCCCCTCCGCAGCCCGCAGCTCATTATTCCGCACCTCCCTTTCACCCTCACTCATTTCTCAGCCTCCCCTTCCTCGGCCCCCACTCACCCTATATCGCCTCCTCCCAACCCCGCTTCTGTCTCTGCATCCCTTCGTCACCCGCTGCCTACAGCTCAGTGACCCCTCCTGCACCCCACTCGCCAGTCTCCCCTCCTCAGCCCTGAGGCACATCCTAGCCCCGCAATCCACGTCCTGCCCTCTTCCAGCTTCAGGCTTCATTTTAGCCCGAAACCTCCCTCCCCCGCTCTCCTCGTTCCCAGCGCTGAGCCCCCGGTGGCCTCCCCATTGCCTGGGCCTGCAGCCCAGAACTCTCGTCTCAGGTCCCGAATTTCTTCCAGTCCCCAGCCCACCTTCCTCTTCCTCAGGCCATCGTCTCCTCTAAGTCTCAGACCGAATGCCCTGTCGATGTTGATCCGACCCTTTCCTCCCAGGCACCTTATTTCAACCCGCACTAATGCAGGATAGTACCCCTCGACCCATCGGAGTCTGCCCTCAGCCTCTCTCCCACCCATTCTCAAACCCCTCTCCCCTGCTTTGATGCTTTCAGTCTCTGCTAACTCTAGGTGCGGCTCTTTTTTTCCCCAGTGTGGTGGCCCTTATACCTTTATCACCCTTCTCTTCTGTTAATGTAATGAGGGTGGGCCCTTCAGGCTTTCTAAGCATATCTCAATACAGTGTATTACATAGCTGGTTTCAAGGAGCGAGTAATTATTGCTCTTCTTAGAAATACACTTCTGCAACATCGCTAAGCCACTTCAGTGATGAAAAACTTGTTTAGATTTATGGAATGTTATTAAATTATTTTCTCTGTACAACATAACCTGTTTTCAGTGTTCTTACTCAAAGTGGTAGTATTTAATTGTACCTTTCACCTGAAGGATTTCATAGGTGAGAATTTTGGAAATAAGAGGGACAGCGAAAGACCAGCCACAGTGTATGGTGCATAGAGCATTGTGATATCTACTTAAGCAGGCCATAAGCAACCTAATCACTGAATGTCGGAGGCTTGGTGGTGGGAAACCAGTGGAGTCAATTAATTGGGCATAATTAGAAGTTTAGATAAGAAGCGGTGGTTCTCTTGACTCCTTGGGTCATAGGCGAGTATTCTGAGTTCATTAATATGAACTAATAGACCAGGTAAACTACTCTTTGTCCTTTAACATCTTGCTAGACTAATGCCAATTTGAAAAGTTGGTCGACTCACCTATGTGTCGATATTTAATCACCAAAAGCACTACAAGGAAGAAAATAAGGTATTACAAGCAAGAAGATAACCATTTCCCTATAGGTTGTACTTTGGTCAACTTGAAGTACCATGCTATCTTTCATTGCAGGCAGCTTTGCCAGGCAGGATTGGACAAAGTCCCATCTCAATGAGATTTCCCTTTTTATTATAAGAAAGTAGATTTTGATAGTTTATTACTATTTAGTATGACCTTGCACGCTCACCGGTTTTGTAAAAATAAAGGTTTAACTCTGATCCTTGAGGAAGCAAGGAACAAGATGCCTAAATTTTGAAAAGAATGTGCCTTCAATGTCCTAATCTCAAAGCTGCCCATTGTTTTTGCATTCCCCAAATCTTGAGAGAAGACTTTCAAATCATGATGTCTGGGTGGCATGTTTGTTTGGTAAATTAGAGCCTAGAATGATAATAATGTTAGATTTTATACAAGGAAGGCTAGTTTGGTAGAGTGACATCTGTTTTTAATTGTTTGCTTATTTGTAATGACAACTTGAGGCCAAGCGTTTGGTTTTATTTCTTCAAATTCAGCTTCTTTCCTTCACTAGAATACAGTCTCTTGAAGGTAGGACTATGTTTCATGGCTCTATCAGGTTCTTAGTGTGGCACCTGCCATGTGGAGGACACTCAAAAAGTTTGATGATCTAGTGGATGAATTGAGTTAGAGTGCAGTGGGCCACACTAATATGAGGCCACACTAATAATAGTGCTAACAGTGTCTTGAAAGTGAGAAAACACCATACCTCACCACTACCAATAGAGAGGACCTAGTAGCAGTGCTTGGTGAGGACATTCAGTGCCTTGCTGTCTCCATTCTTGAAGTCCTTGAAGTCGGCGAAACGTTGAAGGAGCTCTACTAGGACTTAATCCCAGCTTTTCTAAAAATCCTTTTGAAGTTTGGGTTATTTGTGCTCAAGTTCAGTATTCTTTGGTGATAACTTCCAAGCATTTGTTTCTTTTATTGAAGTTTGCAACATTTTTAGTTTTGTCAGCTGGTGGCTCAAAGAGGTTTTAATGTCTTGGCCAAGATCATATACTAGTAAGTAGCAGAAGCCATGAAGTGAACAGTGAACACAGATCTTTCTGACTGCAAACCCTCTAGTGTTCACTACGTAAATGGCTGAGCTGGAAACGAAATTCAAGTTTGGTTTTGATTTTGGTTTTAAAACCAAAATCAAAACCAAACTTTGCAGGATGCTGCAATTTTTTTAAAACGCCATTTTTTTAAAAATTGCAGCACCCTGCAAATAACGGAAAATGTAAATAGAGACATAATACTGAGGACTAAAACTTTTTTATTTAAGCCATGCTTTGTCACAGAAAGAATTTCAGTCTGTTTAAAACAACATATACAGTATAATTAAAAATAACTTAAGAATTCAGAGGAAGAGAGAATAAGGATCAGGAAAACGAAACACATGGCCCAAGGGAAAAAGAAGTGGGTTGGGAGGCTTTCTTGGAGCTTCCCAGCAGCCTGTGCAAAAAGGGAATTAGTTATATATTCCATGGCAATTAGCCAGCTGCTTAGAAGTAGAAGTGTTTTTTGGGGTGTTATTCAAAGAGGATACTGTGAGGTACAGTAAATTATATCCCTAGTAACTTCCTACTGTTGGCAAGTCTGTTTCCTGTAACTACATATGGTATCTCGGCCTTACATATATAGTTGGTATTCAGTGAAACTTTGTTGAAAAGTACTAGTTCCAACTTTTCAGCTACCCAGTCTTCTTTTTTTTCTATCACTGTTTTTGATCAATTGTTTAATAACATTTATTAGTGAAATTTGAAGAGGAATTTCTTAAGTTATTTGAGAGTGATAGTTAAGGTTAAGACTTGGCAATACACAGCTTTAACAGTGCATTTTTCTCTTTTCCCTTGGCTCAGGATTTGCTTAATGCATGAATTGATACCTACGATTTTTTCAGGCACTGTGCTAAACTCTGGAAATGCAAGCCTAAGTAACATTCTGTGTCCTCTTAAGAACCCTCCATCTTATAGAAAACACATACCATTCTAATGTGGTACAGTAAATGCTATAGGAGAGATTTGGACTGACTAATAAGTATGGAGGATTTGAAAAGATTTTTAAAAAATAGACAAGACAATAATCTGGCTCTTCCTTTTTTTAAATATGTTTTCGAGTCCCTGCTTTCAATTCCTCTTTTCTTTTTAAGATTTTATTTATTTATTTGACAGCAAGAGAGATCATAAGTAGGCAGAGAGGCAAGCAGAGAGAGAGGGAGAAGCAGGCTCCCTACTGAGGAGAGAGCCTGATTCGGGCCTTGATCCGAGGACCCTGAGATCACAACCTGAGCTGTAGGCAGAGGCTTAACCCACAGAGCCACCCAGGCACCCTAATCTGGCCCTTCTGATTTCTGATTAGATTACAACAGTTTAGGCAATACAGATAATCACATATGCCCCTCTGGGAAATGAGTCAGTTGATTCATCCTGTGGTTGTAAGAGTAGTTAAACATGAGAAGTTACAGACATAGATATTGTAATCAAGTTTCTAAAATAAGTCCGATAGCCAGAAATAGATCCTGGAATATGAAGGGCAAAAGGAGGAACCCTATTCTTAATAAGATGTAAACCTAATAAAACCAAATATTCTGAATATGCAAGTGCAAGAAGCTAAGTCAGTTCTACTAATTTAGAATAGCAATCGTTGAGGTACCCCTGAGAGAAAGTTAACCCAAAAGGAATAATTACCTATCAGAGGGAAACAGGTGGGACCCCGAACAAATTTAGGTGCTTTTAAAACAAAAACAAACAGAATGGAGATTTCTTTTCGCCCAAATACTGCTGACTGTAGAGAGGTGGGAATCAAATTAATGATTGCCGCTGTGACTTTTCCTGAGCTTATCGTGCAATTACCTAACTTGAAAGAGAGGGTCCCAGGGTCCGGGGATGAGAGCCCCACACAGGGGCCTCCCTGCTCAGCAGGGAGCCTGCTTCTCCCTCTGTCCCTCCCCCTGCTCACGTTCTCTCTCAAATAAATAAATTAAATCTTTTTTTAAAAAATCAAGGGATTGAGGCTAGAACATTGGGACAAACCCATTTTTAGCTAGAAAGGAGTCGGGGGTGGGGGATAGCATTAGACGAGTAAGAAAACCATTTATGTGTAAAGTCAAAGAAGCCATGGAAAGGACTTCAAACAGATGATGTGGCCCATAAGGGCTATGAAGGGATGGAGATCCAGATGACCGAGCAGAGAAGACCTTGATCAGGGGGCATGCCCTGCCCTTTCAGAAGCAGGGTTGCTGCAAGCCAGCCTGAAGAGAGGGAAGGAGGAGAGATTGATGAAGACGTGGAAACAGCAGCCACAGGTTGCCCATGGAGTTTAAGAAAGGGATGAATAGTTATCAGGGCAGAAGGATCAAGAGAAGTTTTAAACGTAAAGTGGAAGCCGTGTTTAGGTTGTTTGGAAGCAGTCTTGCAGCACAGGAAGATTGAAAATTCTAAAACAAGAGATGAGTTGAGAGAAAGTGAAAGGTATGGTCTCTAGGGCTCAGAGGATTTGGGGGATGGAAAACACTCAGATGCTCGCTGCCACTCCTCTGCTGCGTAAAGCAGGACAGTCCTTAACTGTCCTTAATGGGCCACAGCAAGTAGATAGGCTCTCAGTTTTCCATAGGTCTTTCAGTTGGACTTGGCACACCAGGTCAGGCTTTTTCTATATACATAACGGTGATGTACAGCCCACTTATCTGCCTAATGAGTGCCAAGGCTTGTTTTAAATTTCGGATATATGAAAGTACATAGGAGCTGGACTCTATGAATTCTAGCAAGAAATATATGATAAGATACATCAAGGATTCTTGATGAAAGAAACTTAAGTTATAGATTTTTTTTTTGGCAGAGAAGTTGTTTTAGGAGACGGGAGCAAATACATTCTAAGTTAGATTAGACTTATATTTAAAACCTTAAATTTATGTGATTATCCCAGAATTACCTAATTATCATTTATACATATATGCAAACTTTAGAATGAAAAATCTTTCAGGAAGCATAGAGTCCCAAGAGATGGGACCTACACTAATATTTGGCTCCTTTAATTTTTGTAATTTCACTCTATTTTACTTTCTATGAGCAACTAGTTCTATTCTGTAATCATTATAGTTAACCTCTATCTAATATTACTTTTCTCTAGTATATACTAAGCAATTTTCTTATCATTTAAAAATACTAACTTAATTCTAGACCTTGGATACAAAGGACCTCACGATAGAAAAAGCAGTCATCAATGGACAAGAAGTCAAATATACTCTTGGAGAAAGACAAAGTTACAAAGGATCACCAATGGAAATCTCTCTTCCTATTGCTCTGAGCAAGTATGAATGTTATCCTTTTCTTTTATATAACTAAATGATGGAGAAAAATGTTTTTAATTTAGACAGTTTTCTTTTCCTATTTCTAGTTTGTGTGTATGTAGTAATTGGTGCTCTTACTGATCTGTTCAGATTAAAGCTTATAGTGAAAATTATATGTTCTTAAGACTCTAAAGAAATTCATTGTATGAAATACTCAAGAATAGGACTTTTGATAACTGTTACTTCTTTACTGATCATGGGAGTGATCTAGAGTGATGATGGGATCATGCCATCTTGAGGAGGCATTTCAGGATCTGGGAAGCCCTTCCAAGCTGCAGTTTTCACTTTTTCCCCAAAGGCCGGCCACTGTTATTAGTGGGATAATGATAATGACATACATAGAATGGCTTCTGTGTACCAATCTTAAGCTAATGCCTTAGACATATTCCTTTTTCTAATTCTTATGGTAGCCCTTTGCGGTTTGATTTCCATTTTACAGATGAGGAATGGGAACTTCAGAGAAATAAAGTAACTTACTCAAGAAAGAGGCAGCCACAATTGTCATATTGGGAGTATATCCCACTCCTCGATAAATTAGGAAGGGAAAAAAGGGTAGAAAACCATTGGCCTAAAACAAAGGTGATCGACCCCACCTTTCAAAGGCCAATGTTTTCATGCCTTCTCTTTCTGTTTAAGAAAGTGATGGGCAGGCTGCCTGGGTGGCTCAGTCAGTTAGTTAAGCATTAAGTGTCTGCCTTCAGCTCAGGTCATGATCCCAGGATCCTGGCATCCAGCCCCACATGGGGCACCCTGCTCATTCTCATTCTCTCTTGTGCTCTCTTTCTCTCTCAGATAAAATAAATAAAATCTTAAAAAAAGAAAAAGAAAAAAAAGGGAAACACCCACACTTACTGACCCCATTCTACAGATCAAGAACCTCGGCACAGAGTGGCCAAGTCATTTGTCCAGTTCCCAGCACCACCAGTAGGTGGCAGAGTCAGGATTCACACACAGGCACGTCGCTCCTCTCCCGTGCTCTTTGCTATTTCCTCATTATTGGTGCTGCTCAAACTCTGGGGCCAAGGACCAGTTCTTGTTATTTCCAATCTGTCACAGACCCATTCTTTTACACAATGCAATAAAAGTGAGTTACTAGAAAGAAGAGATTAAAAGCAAGCGCCCATTTTTTGATCCCTAGATTCTACAGACATAAAAGTGACTCTAAAAGCTTCTAAATGCTTACTCTCCATTTCTTGACCAGTCCCATACCCGTTTGCAGACCAGTACTACTCTGTGTCATGCTCCTTTCTTCCACTTTCCCGCTGTCATGAAAGATTGCGTGATACCACGGGTGCAAAGTGTGTGACACACAGTGGTGTCATTGACGAATATCGGACCCTGTTAGGTCTTCCGAAGCACTTAGAGCAATAGGGTAGAAGGCAGCCAGAGGCAGGCATCAGGTAGGATGCTGAGGACCCGACATTCCTACAGCTGACTCGCCATCAGTAACAAGATCTTATAAATTATTATCTATATCATTTAGTCTTTGTGTTATGAATTCAAACTTCAGTTAGATTGAATTATACTCTACTAATGTATTTGTTTGTTGCCTACAGAAATCAAGAAGTCGTTATAGAAATCTCTTTTGAGACCTCTCCAAAGTCTTCGGCTCTTCAGTGGCTCACTCCTGAACAAACTTCTGGGAAGGAACACCCCTATCTCTTTAGTCAGTGCCAGGTAAAAAAGATCTGGAATGATTTGTTGTACCAAAAAACTCCCAGCACAGTTTACTGAAGCAAAGTGGACAGTGGTCTTATGGATACTCGGGTCTTCCCTAAGACAGCGTTTTAATTTATGTTCTAAAAATGATATGCATTTTCACTGATACCTCATTATTAACACATTCATATATCACTTTTAAAATGAAACGCCCTTCAGTTTGAAATCATGTCCACTTAAAGTGGACTGTCTAGGTCCTATTTCCTGAGTGGGCACTCAAGAAATCATTATAAAATAGAAAGGAAAAAATTAATAAGATGAAAGTAATAGGTACTGGTTATGAAAAATGTTAACAGTAAAGAAATGGAAAGTGAAAGGTCAGATTTTACAATCTTCTGCAGACACTATTGCCCAGAAGTAACCATCACTGAGATAGGTATGCAGCCATTTCCAGATTTTCCTTATACTTTAACAAATGTGTATGTTATGTAAACATTAAATGTATGATTTAAACTATTTCTCTTTTTTTTCTCTTTAAAAACTAAGAATAAAGAATCCTATCATTAGAGACAATCTGTCACAAGGGTAATACATATTAAACTACTTTCTAAAAGGGGAAAAACCTAATTCTGTTAGTAATTAAATAATTTACAATGAAAGGAACTCATTTCATTAAACACTGACTGTAGTTTTTATTAGGTACTTTGCACAGTTAATCCTCTCAGTATTCCTAAGTGATAGACACAACCTTAGACTCAAATGTCAATAGGAGTCTAGATGGTATTGAGAAAGGCTGTTCTTTTCCTTCCTTTTCTTCTTAACTTTTACTTTCAAAGTTTGCTGCAAGACTGGAATGTCAGGCCTCCAGCAACACTCCCTACGCAGTTCTCAGAACAGGGGCGTCCCATTAGATGTTAATAACTAACCAGAACAAGATGGTTTCCTGTTAAAACAAGTGTAAGAATTCAAACAGGTTTCTTTATTGTGGGTCTTTTCAGTCTCCAGGAGGCTAATGCTCCAAACGATTCTGTAAGACAGGAATGTAGTATGCTTGGTTCTCAGTTTTATTTCACTAAAGAGCCCTTTTTTCCCTCGGGGTCCCTAACAGCATCTCACTGAGCACTGCTGTTACTCAGGGCAGAGAACAAGAAACAATGCTTGACATTGCTTCATGCTTCAACTGAATCGTGAGGACTGACCGTACATTAAAATGGGAAATCAGGGGCGCCTGGGTGGCTCAGTTGGTTATACCGTTGCCTTTGGCTCAGGTCATGATCCCTGGGTCATGGGATCGAGTTCCGCATCAGGCTTCTTGCTCAGTGGGGAGCCTGCTTCTCTCTCTGCCTCTGCCTGCTTGTACTCACTCTCTCTCTCTAATAATAATAATAAATAAATAAAAATAAATAGTAATAAATAAATAAAATATTAAAAAAAATAAAATGGGAAATCAGACTTTTCTATCCACAAGTCTATTTTTGTTCCTTCAAAAGATCTGAAAAAATATGAGACATATTTTTTAAAAAGAACGTGTCTAAGGGCAGTGCTACAATTTTAATGATTTCTTAACAACTTGATCTATAAGAAAGGGGAATAGCTTTTTCTTTTCCCTCCCCCTTCCCAGGCCATCCACTGTAGAGCAATTCTTCCTTGCCAGGACACTCCTTCTGTGAAATTAACCTACAGTGCAGAGGTAAGTATCACAAATTATTAACCGAATTAAATGACTTATATAAGTAAATGTGGTATAAATGATAAGCAGAGTTAAGAGTTGGATTTTTATAGTTAGTAATATTTTATTTAATTAAATTCTACATGAAATATAACAAAGAAGCTCTGGACCTCATTTTGCATCTCTATTTTAAAAACTTTATTTTTAAGTAATCTCTACACCCAACTTGGGGCATGAACTGACAGCCCTGAGATCAAGAGTCACACGCTCCAGTGACTGAGCCTGCCAGGTGCCCCTGCATCTCTCTTTCTAAAGGCAGTTTTGAACATTTCTAAAATATATAAATTCAGCCAAAAAGTAAGAGGAAATGGGTACTATTCTGATTTGAAAGGGAATTCAGAGTAGCAGATCTCAAGACAAAAATTTGGGGACAATGTCTTTTAACTTTAAAAAATTAACATTTGTAGGATTATAGGTTCTAGAAATGCACTCTATAGCCATGCGAACCTCTGTCTAGGTCCCCTAACAGGCTTAGATTGCAGACTTACCTGAACGTTTCCACCTGATTCTTGTAGGTACTGCTAATCGTTTTACAAAAAGGACTATAATAATAAGTAAGTCCTAACTAAATAAATGATACTAAATACATACCTACCTACATATGTACATACTAGGTCCCAGGCCAGACCTACTCGGACCAAGCAAATAGAATTGGGGACCAACCTGTCTTTATGGGGGCTTCTTGATTCCAAGATCGTCGCACAACTGAACCACACCTAGTATGTATAGTGCTGTAGAAAACTGTATCCTCGGAGACAAAGAATCTCCAGTTTTGGACTCTTTACCACTTACTGACTGCATGACCCGGGGCAAGTCTTATGACCTCAAAACCTGGAGTTGTCTCATCTGTATAACACACCACTGCCTAAACGAAGGGAGGAAGCAGAACTAAATTATTTCTCGAGTGCTTTTTAGCTTTAGATTTATGGTTATTGTAGTACTGGCTTTGGAAGTTCTGATCTGTGTCTGCCTCCAAAATAACTTTAAATACTGGGCCAAGCAAGAGGAATACGAAAGTCTAGAACTCCACGGGATGTATGTTTGCTAGATCATTAATATTGAAGGGCTAGTCCTTGATTCTAGCATTCTTTAGAAATAAAACTTTCAGAATCGTGGAGCTTGGGTATATATTTAAATGACCCGAAGTTCTGCGCCGTCAGCATCTTTTCCAAACAAATTCCCAGAGAAAGTTATTTCACGGCTCTGGACAATAACTTTTAGTTTCTCACAGTCATGACCCTTAAAAAACTCTTTGATTTGTAACTCCAAATTTATGGTTTAAATATAAAACTGTTCAAAACTGTATTCGCTGTCCTAAAGTGAGTATACAACCTTGTGAATCTGTTTTGAGGGTGTGGAGGAGGACACAGGTGGCCAGCCCTGCCAAGAAGGTTGCTGGATTGTTCTTCCGTAATTTACTCTTTGCTGCAATCCGATGAGGTTATTACCCTTGTTTGATGGAGAAACTGAGGCTCAGGCAGGTCATTTTCCAAGGCCATGCAGTTAGTAAGTAGCAGAGCTGGAATTTTAATCTAGTTTCTACCAAATCCTCTTAAGATGGATGGATGAATGGATAGATAATTCACATTCATTTTTAAAGAAGCCAGTTTTATTTATTGCTAGTTTATTTATAAACCTGCTAAGTCCAGACTTACTGGGCTCACTGCCTATCGCATAGTTAAGAAGGGGGAAATCTGTTATTTTACACATATAATTAAGGATACGTAGAATGTTTCCTTTGGAACTGGAGATGACTTCTCTTCTTGATTAGGTATCTGTCCCTAAAGAATTGGTGGCACTTATGAGCGCCATTCGTGATGGAGAAGAACCTGACCCAGAAGACCCAAGCAGGAAGATCTATAAATTCAGCCAAAAAGTAAGATCTGAGGACCTACATTTTTGTTTTCATTGCTGGTGAACTACAAATAGCTTTTACCTATCCAGAGAGCAAAATTGCTTTTAAAATATTTCAGAACTTAGAAAGCAGCTTCTGTGGTCTTGTGTGTTCTTCATTTCTTTTGGGCTTGTGAAATGTTGGGCTCTATTCACAGCGTTGGAATAAAGAAAGGGGTCGTTGAATAAGCAAAGTGGGGCACAGAGCCTGATTCCATTCTCTCTCAACACAGCAGCAGGTTTTCTGTTGTTTGAACTTTGCCCACCCTCCTACCGCAGGGCAGGCCTGTGGTTAGTGTTTACAAACAGAGGAGCTACATTAGACCAAAACAAACAAAACAAAACAAAAAACAACTCTGTTACAGTCCTTAAGTTTAAGATTCCTATGTACCTGGTAATTTGACTTGTATCTTTGACCTTTAATGAATCGCGTGTGTTTACACATGCTTTTTTTTTTAATTGACCTTCTTAACAGAACATGTAATTGAACCACAGTACAGTTTTGCTCCCAACCAGCATCTGGGATTCCAAGCTCCCAAACCTTCAGCTTCCTCTTACTGCTGGATTATTTTATATGTCTCTCAAATATACCAGGAGTGGTTTTTTTAAAAAAGGAAGTAAAAAAATTGTTTCACGTCAAGGAAAAGCCTGAAAAACTTTAGAAAAAAAGCACAGTTCCTTCTTATAGGCCAATTTTTGAGAAATGCTTGATACGGACCTGGTAATATTACATGCAGGAATGTTTTACATCACAATTTTGAACTATTTAACTCCCTAAAAATGAGAACTGTGAGATCTGAAAAGGAATTCACATTTAAATATGGATTGTCTTACTCTAACATTTCTAAGCACTAATTCGTGTGTGTGTGTGTGTGTGTGTGTGTGTGTGTGTGTTTTTTGCTCCTTTTAGGTGCCCATGCCCTGCTACTTGATTGCTTTAGTTGTTGGAGCTTTAGAAAGCAGGTGAGCTTTTGAACAAATTTTGAGGTTTATGAAAAGATTAAGCTTGAAGTATCTTGAATCTCTGGCAGGATTAACTAGTAGCTCATTTATGCACATCACAAGATATCAAGCTGGAAAAATTCAAATCTAATTATAAAATGTAAATAACAATGAATTTTAAATGAAAAAAGTCTTTTACCAGTCCCTGTTCGGCTTTTCTGGGTATTCCAGAGTGAGCATGCTCTGCCTTTAGTTAGAGATCTGGATTCTAATAGAAGTTTGAACTGGTCACTTCTCTTAACTTCCATTTCCTCAACCTTGAAATTGCAGTATCTCTCTTTCCCTGAACGAGTGAGGTAAGAAACGTTAAAGCAATTGGAAGGGGGCACCTGGGTGGCTCAGTGGGTTGAGCCTCTGCCTTTGGCTCAGGTCATGATCTCAGGGTCCTCAGATGGAGCCCTGCATCGGGCTCTCTCCTCAGCAGGGAGCCTGCTTCCCCCTCTTTCTCTCTGCCTGCTTGTGATCTCTGTCAAATAAATAAATATTTTTTAAAAAAGCACACGGAAGCCTATAAATATTACAGAAATAAAAGATATTTTATTAAAATTTTACCAATAGCTACGGTGCCCTTCCTTCTTAATTTTTTGCTAAGTCTTACTGCTAAACAGCTGAAAATTAAGACTGTGGGTAGGCCTTACATTCTTTAAATTGCCAGAAATGTGGACAAGATCAAGAAGTCAGGCGAACCCAGCTCCAGCCAAGCAGTTACTATGAGCATCTTTGGGCAGCTCACCTCTGAGTTTCCTTTTCTTCTCCTAAAGGCTGGAAAGAATACTATGTAGCTCAAAGGATTTTTGTGAGAATTAACCGACCCAATGTAGGTAAAGCTCCCAGCCTACGGGAAACTCACTAGATGATGATTCTAGGAATTGTCGGAGTGCCGACCATTACAAAGGCTTATTCTGTGCCGACCCCCGAGCGTCAGGGCACGGAATCCCCCCAGTTCCGTGGAGTAGATGGGATTGCTTTTCCCATCTGACCGATAAAGGAACTGATGCTCGGTGAGTATTAATAACCACCTCATGGTCACACAGATAGGAAGGGTCAGGACCGGGATCTAGGCTGGCTGACTTTGCAGCCTGTGCCGCAAACATGTGCCCTATCGGGCTAGATAGCCGCTGACCACATGGGGCCTGCGATGTGTATGAAATACACACTAGATTGCTAAACACTTGGTAGGAAAAAAAGGACATCAACTCTATCATTGGTAATTTTTATGTTGATTACATCTGGAAATGATACTACTTTGGATGTATTGGGTTAAACAAAGTGTATTGTTGAAATTGATTTCATCTGCTTCCATTTTGCTTATTTCACATGTGGCCGCTGGGCAATTTAAAATGACATACGCAGCTCATACTTGGGGTTCTCATTAAATTTGTTGGCTAACAGCAGGTTGGTTACCATCACTGCCCAGTCTGGTTCCAGAGACTGGTAGCTTTGGCATCACCTGCGAGTTGGGTAGAAGTACAAATTCTGGGGTCCTATCCCAGAGCTACTAAATCAACATTTGCATATGTTCAAGCTCCCCAGATCATCAGAATGCACATTAAAGTTGGAGAAGCAGCTCCTCTAGAGTCCACTGCCTCTCTGGGGGCACGACACCTCAGTGAAATCTTGTTTGGGGTTTGGCTCCGCAGAAAATGTTTAGGATGCAATTTAGATGAAAAAAATATTTTTGTGTTCTAGTCCTTTGTAAGTGATACACACTTTTATTTGTTTCTTCTGGTTTTACACTGTGGCTAAAAATCCCACAAAATTTACTCTCTTAACAATTTTTACGGGTACGGCCCAGTAGTCAGTATCGCCCAGTAAATCCACATTGTCGGGAAACAGATTTTCAGAACTCTCATTTTGCAAAACTGAAACTCTGTACCCTTTAAACAACAACTCCCATTTCCACCTCCTTCCAGCCCCTGGTAACCAGCATTCTACTCTCTGTTTCTAGGAGTTTGAACACTTTAGAGACCTCCTAAGTGGAATCAGAGTTTTTGTTCTTTTGTGACTGGCTTGGGTTGTTAATCAGCATAATGTCCTCAAGCTTCAGCCATGTTCTAACACGTGACAGGATTTCCTTCTTTTTCTACTTGTTTCTTCTTCTGTGAGTGTTCAACCTTTAAGTACATAGTAAATAACCTCTTACTGAGCCTGACTGGGGGATCCCCAAAGTTCTTACCAGAGCCAGTTAGCTAATCTTCGGGGGCACTTTACATCTGTTTTCATGTGGCCGGGACGGTGCCTCCTCAGAGAGCTGTGTATTTTCTGGTGTGCACACAGCAGCGGACTGTATCTCAGAGAAGCTGTTAAACCTCCCCTCCTCCCAGAGCACATGGTAAATCTTAACTACTGTCGGGTTTTTATATATTACTTTAGCTCTTTCCTAGAACCAAATGAATAATGTGTCTTGAACTTCATTTTCATTAAGCTTTTTAATTTTGCAGGCAAATTGGCCCAAGAACGTTGGTTTGGTCTGAGAAAGAGCAGGTGGAAAAGTCTGCTTACGAATTTTCTGAGGTTGGTCATAGAGTTACCCTTTTTAATAATCCTGGTAGACAATAGATTTAAGACTTTTAAGTATGGCAGCGCCTGGGTGGCTCAGTGGGTTAAAGCCTCTGCCTTCGGCTCAGGTCATGATCCCAGGGTCCTGGGATCGAGCCCCGCATCGAGAGCCTGTTTCCCTCTCTCTCTGCCTGCCTCTCTTTGCCTACTTGTGATCTCTGTCTGTCAGATAAATAAAAATAAAATCTTAAAAAAAAAAAAAAAAGACTTAAAGTATGAAATGCAATGGTGTTTAGTGATGTGGTCAGAGAATCAAATATCTCTTATTCTATGTGGTTTTTGTAGTTGTTACTTTTGGGGTTTTTTTGCATCAGTATTATTTGAAAGGAACATCCTTAATTCATAACCTTCATAGAAAGCAATATGGACTTTAAAGAAATTCATCACTGTAATGACTAAGATATGTAAATATATGTGTGTTCATTTTCCAGACTGAATCTATGCTTAAAATTGCAGAAGATCTGGGAGGACCATATGTATGGGGGCAGTATGACCTGTTAGTCCTCCCGCCGTCCTTCCCTTACGGCGGCATGGAGAATCCTTGCCTCACGTTTGTAACCCCCACTCTGCTGGTGAGTGTGAGCCTGTGCGTGCACGGCTGAGTTCTCCTCGCACGTACAGCTGGATGTGAAGAGCCTTAGGCTCCTGATCATCTTTTTTTTTTTTTTAAACAATATTTTCTCTTATTTGTGTAACTCCTCTTCCTGATATTATTGCTTATTATGGTTATTTTCGTCATCTCATTTTATCAAAAGGAAATAAGTTAGCCATTAGGGAGACGAGAACCAAAGGTGTATTTGTCCCTACCAATGTAGGGACAAATTCTGTATCCAGACAGAGAAACTAGGCCATTTACACTCGGCATGTGGGGACGGGTCGAACAAAACTAACAAAAACTCACTTTAGCATGTATAGGGAAGGATTAGACCGACAGTATATAATTTATATGCCTTTGTATGTTACTTTAAATCACTGCAGACTTTTCTTAAGTATGCTGTGGGTAATTAGGCGAGAATAAGGTACATAAAGGAAATAAGAACAGATATTTAAAAAATGGAAGGAGAAATATTTCCTGTAAGTTAGAGATATGTATGTTAGGCTTCCTGGTCCTGGAAAAATTCCCCAGATGAGGGAGAGAAAGAGTCATGCTTTTTTTTTTTTAGTCCTGCATGTTTGGTTTTACGTTCCCAAAACATACTCTGGTCTTGAACCCCTTTGAGTATGATAGTAGAAATACAGTGCACTATTAATGTCGGAATACATACTGATGTAGGCAGTCTTTTAAATATAGTCTGTAATTTGAATACTAAGGTACTTTTCTTCTTTTTTAGGCAGGAGACAAGTCACTCTCCAACGTAAGTTAAAATTTATTATCACAGTCTTACCCTCAAAGAACTAAGAATTCAGCTGATTTTTAAAATACCCATTGTATTGTTATGTTGAAGATACGGTTATAAAAGATAACTCGGGGGTTGTTGTTACATTAACAGATTTAATAGAAGTCATAACATTTTATGGTCTGATCTCTTCATATGTTTATGAAATGCATTTTAAAGGAGTGATGTGTCCATTTAATATTTTCTAAATAACTTTTAGTTTCTAATTTTTAAAATATTTTTGTCTTTGGCTAAGTGATGATTTGTTTGCTCATCTAACTCCCTAAATATATCAGTTGATGTTAAAAAGAAATTGAACAATGTGGAAGTGAAAAAACTAGAATGCTTACGTGTCGAGTTATTTTAGAAGAAGGCAAGGCGTCCTACTAATCCCTTCCACTGTTTACCATACGTTTCCACTTTAGGTTATCGCACATGAAATATCTCATAGCTGGACAGGAAATCTAGTGACCAATAAAACTTGGGACCACTTTTGGTGAGATTTTTAAATTATTATTACTGTTTCTTTATTGGTTCTTTTTATTAATTTCCTTTTCTGCCTCCCGCCGCTCTGAATTGGTTTTGCAGAAATATCTAGTTTTCCTTTGTCGTCATCTCTTAGGTAGACAGTTAAAAAAATTCCATAATGCTTGTCAGTGTTAGGAGGAGTAAGAGTATTTGGCTTGTGCTTCTTACTTAGTGCTGGTAGCATCACATTTTAATATGTGGGAACAGAAAACGGGTGGCTGCATTTCCCATGGCTCTGAGCAGAATCCGCTTAGACAGTAGTGTCCATGCTTTACAGTGTTTTACTCTGTAGCAAAGCCAAAAAGAAAGTACCTTGATGATTAAATTTCTTGTTCCTTTCAGCTGTGTCACTGTTTTTATTTTGTTTACAAAAAAAAAAAAACTTTTTAGGTTAAACGAAGGACATACTGTGTATTTAGAACGCCACATTTGTGGACGACTGTTTGGAGAAAAGTTCAGACATTTTCACGCACTGGGAGGATGGGGAGAACTACAGAATTCAGTAAGTGAGTCAAAGCGTTTCTCCAAAGTTGTACGGGCATTCAAAAGTTTAGTTTGTAAACTAGCTTTCCTAAGTAGCAACAAGAAAGCCAGGTGTGGAAATCAAGCAGATACTGGTATAATATTCTATTTTTTAAGCTTTTATTTATTTGTTTGAGAGAGAGCATGGCGGGGGGGCGGGGGGTGCACTGCATCAGGGGGGAGGGGCAGAGGGAGAGAGAGAAACCCCAAGCAGACTCGGTGCTGAGCACAGAGTCCTACATGGGGCGCAGTCAGAGGACCCTGAGGTCATGACTTGAGCCAAAGCAAAAGAATTGGACGCTTAATCCACTGAGCCACCCAGGCGCCCTGGTATAATATGGTATTGGTACATGCTAGTCCTTATCTTGTGTAATGTCATGTTCATGACCAGTAGGACCTCATTGGGTCTTTGCCATTAGTACAGTTACTTAGTTTGAGTTTTTCATTGTTCCCTCCCAAAGGCTGAATTTGCTGACCAGGCATTGAAACATTTTCCTAGTTTTCTATAAGAATAGAGCCTACTACTGAACAGGAAATACCACGGAACATGACACAAGTAGGCATTCCATTAACAGTCTTAGAGAAATTTGTGCTAATATACCCTACAACTTCTAGTCCTTCAGTATAAGTTCCCCTAAAGTTATGCCTTTGAGCGAAGTCATACTTCCTTATTATCTTCCTTACGTGCTAATAACCAGTATCCATATTTGAACATTCATCTAATTTTGTGTCTTGCAGATAAAGACTTTTGGAGATACACATCCTTACACCAAACTTGTGGTTGATCTGACAAATGTGGACCCCGATGTAGCATATTCTTCAGTGCCCTACGAGAAGGGCTTTGCTTTACTCTTTTACCTTGAACAACTTCTTGGGGGCCCAGGCAAGTAGTTGGCATTTTCTGATTTTTGTCTGTTTGTTTTTTTTTGAGGGCAATGTGAAGAATAAGGAAAAATTTTAACTGTTGTTTTTGTCCCATTTTATTCTTTTGTTTCATTTTGTGTGTAGCTGCTAAAGAAAGCCGGTATCATTTTCTAATGTGACCTCTCTACTTTAAACCTTGAATAAGCTGAATGCAAAACTGTGTTGCATGACTTTAAAGAAAACTCATCAGTTTTTTTTTTTTTAAGATTTTATTTATTTATTTGACAGAGAGAGAGCAAAAGTAAACAGAGCTGCAGGCAGAGGGAAAGAGAGAGAAGCAGGCTCCCCGCTGAGCAGAGAGCCCCATGCGGAGCTGGATCCCAGGACCCTGGAATCATGACCCGAGCCAAAGGCAGCCACCCAACAAACTGATCCTCCCAGGCGCCCCAGAAAACTCATCAGTATTTTAAAAATTAGGAAAATAGTATATACTCCTTGAAAAAAATTCTGTAGTACTGAAGTTGCTAAGCATGACAAGTGAAGAGTCCCTCAGCCCCTTTCCAGTCCCCAGATGACCACTGTTAGCAGTTTGGTGTGCGTGGTTCCCGGTCTTTTTCTAAGAATAAAGGAACAAACAGACAAATAAATATATTTTAATTACAGAAAGTGGATCATTGGAGCGTGTGTGTGGCTTAGTGAGTTAAGTGTCTGCCTTTGGCTCAGGTCATGATCCCAGCATTCTAGGATCGAGCCCCCCATCGGGCTCCCTGCCAGGTGGGGAGCCTGCTTCTCCTTCTCCCCGCTAGCACTTACTGTCTCTCTCTCAAATAAGTAAAATTTTTTAAAAAATAAGAAAATGGGTCACTTTATACACATAGACACACACATTTGTTCTACCTTTGTTTTTTTTTTAATTCAGCAGTGTTCCACAGACATCCTTCCATGTCAAACACAGAAATCTACCTTATACCCTTTAATGTCACTGTAGCTGTCCATGATGTAGATGTGCTGAATACATGTAACTTTCCCCTACTGATGGGCGATGGGCTCTTATCCTTTGTCCGTGGACTTCGAAGGCCTTCCCTCACCCACACACACTCTGCCTGTCCCATCTCGTTCTCCTCCTCTCGGGTCACACTAAGGCCATTACTTTTAGAATTTATGTTGTGGGTTCCTTCTCTGTTTCTTCATTGCATTGGCCTGTTGTCATTCGGATTTCTCTTCTCCCTTCCACCAAATTACATATATTTTTTAAGGCCCGGCTTAAGTCCTACAACCTGATTTGAACATTCTTTCACCCCTAAAACCCTTATTGGTTTCCCTATTCTCTGAAAGCTCTCTGTTCTCCCTGGTCAAGAGTAGCATACCAAGCACCCCCAAAATGTTCAATAGTTACCTTTCCATTAATCGACTTTTTTTTTTTTTTTTTTAACTCTTAGAGGTTTTCCTAGGATTCCTAAAGGCTTATGTTGAAAAATTTTCCTACAAGAGCATAACCACGGATGACTGGAAGGATTTCCTGTATTCCCACTTTAAAGATAAGGTTGGTTTTGAAAAGCTTTCTTATTTTCTATGCCCAGAATACCTCTGTTTAATGGCTATTTATTGGGCTGATTTGAATTCCTTCATAGTAGTACTGGTTTAGAATTTAAGATTCAGCCTTTCATGGTACTTTTTCCTATGTAAATTGTGATCTCAACAATATGAACTAACATGAATATTTTGGAGAGATCTGCAATAGTTGGTTTCAGAAATTTAGTGCTTGTATATAACTAATTTTCCTGCTTTATTTAACAGAATAATGCTGATTAATATAAATTTATTTTAGGAAACAGACTTAGAAGTTATCTTAACATGTTAGTGCAGGTAAAATTACAGATTTGAGGAACTAAAAGTCTGTTTAAGATAGTCACACTTCCCTCACACCACCTCCAATGGAAAAAGTTATTTCGTAGCAACCTTGGTGTTGTTTGTGTTCACAGGTCGATCTTCTCAATCAAGTTGACTGGAATGCATGGCTGTACTCTCCTGGAATGCCTCCTGTAAAACCCAAGTCAGTCCTTCCCATTAATGCTTTCCTTCCCACTCTCCAGAATTCTTGGGCTCCTCAAGATACTCGACAGGGTTTGATGACTTCCTTACGCTGTAACCAGTTACAGAGCAGACGTTGTAGGTGTTTGACCCTTAACCCTGAGGTCAAAAGAAACATTTCCATGAATTATAAATTCAGTTCATTCCAAATCATGATGGAATGCCTCCTTTCAGCTGAAGGATGGTGATCAGAGAAGATATTTTCCTTTCTTTCAACACCTCTGAAGTAAGAAATACAACCAGTATAAGTGTAATGTCCATCATTACAGCAGTGTTCTGAGATGTCAGCCTCATTTCGAGAAGAGGCGCATTAGGCTTAGTGAGGTAAAGGTCTTCTGCCGAAGTTTGCACAGTAAGTAGTTAGGGTTGAGATTCAAACCCTGGCAGTCTTTACCCCTCCGCTATACTGCCTTTTATACTAAATACCCCCCTTGAATCAGAGACCTAAACTCTGGTACTCACACGTCATATGAGATGCAAACTGCCACATGTTCCAGCCGGGACCATGCTGTCTCCCCTACCCCCTCCAGCAGTACTCTTTGCCAGATCATTCCAATCTCAGCTCAAGAACCACTTCCTCATGGAAGTATTCCTTGACCTCTCTGACCAAGTCTGGTTCCCATTTAGGGTTTCCTGGTGCTGTGTATGGCCTCTCCATTGCCATTATTACCACATGGTAATTTTAATTTGTGTGATAAAGTCTTTCTCCTTCACAACACTGAAGCACCGTGAGAGCTGGGCTCCTACCTGGTTTTGCTCCCTGCTTTTCTTAGGATCTTACCATAAGTAAGGGCTGCTTCCCTTCCCCGGGCCAATCCTTACCTAGTTCTTATGACAACGAGAAGGAAATTTCAGGACACCCAGAAAGAGATCAGCAGAGGTTTTGTATGGTTCTGTTGTTCCTTATGAAATCAGTGCTAAGGAATGTTCTAGTTGAAGGTGATTTACTGCCTGAGCAATTTACTGCCTCTGATCCCATTTGGTCTTGGAGACAAACAAAAGGCTTTCTCTGTAGTCCACAGCCCGACTACTTCGTGAAGATTAACTGGCAGCTACTTCAAAGGAGGGCACTGCTTTAACTGGCTAATAATCTCCCCTAGGGCTCAAACTCTTTCAGAGGTGCAGAGGCAACTTCTAATCAAAATTCATTTCTTTAGGCCCACAGGGGCAGGTACCCCCACTGTTCTCATTACACAGCAAGCAAGCATCATTTATGGACAACGAGGGATGTTTTGCTAGAATTTTTGTACCTTATACAGTTGCAACACAGGGAATTTATTTTCTAAGTTGAGAACGCACAGATTTTAGTGCCATTTGTTTTGCTTAATGGTCAGAGTTTGTTATTTCCACTTTCTTCTGAAAAGAGAGGAATAAAATCATCACATGATGACTCGGAGTCTCCCAAGGGTTTCCCATGACACCATCATTTCCCTGGTGTCTACAACAGTGCCTGCCACATAGGTGCTCGGAGATTTGTTGGATGGTTACGAAGTCGGAAGATAGTTGGAACAACAGAATGTAAAATCTATGAAAGCAAGGACTTTGTGTTGTCATGAGCGCCTACAACTGCGCCTGCCACGCAGCAAACCCTAAACGTGCCCACCTGGGTCCCAGCACCTTCAGCGGGTGCTACTGAAGCATCTGACCGTCTTCGCTGAGGTGGTGAGGCTTTCTCTCTGGAGGATAATCAGGTGTTTCATTAATCCAGTAACCACTTGGATTTCCAAGTTCTCCGATGACATCAGTATATTGAAGTCAGGTAGAAGACGTTCTGTTTCCAACAGTCGCGAGTTTCTGATTGACCTTTCCTTCTCTTTTCTTTTTCCTTTCCTTTCCTTTCTCTCTCACTCTCTCTTTCCTTCTGACTCCTTTCTTTTCTCTATTTATTTTTATTTATTTGAGAGAGAGAGTGAGCGAGAGAGAGTGAGCACATGAGCAGGAGGAGGGGCAGAGGAAAAGGGAGAAGCAGACTCCCCCGAAGAGCAGGGAGCCCAATGCAGGATCCCAGGACCCTGGGATCATGACCTGAGCTGAAGGCAGACACTTAACTGACTAAGCCAACCAGGCGCCTCCTTGAGCTTTATTTCAGAACTTTGAGGGGCACCTGGGTGTCTTAGTCAGTTAAGCCTCTACCTTCAGCTCAGGTCATAATCTCAGGGTCCTAGGATCTAGCCCAGCTTTGAGCTCCCTGCACAGCGGGGAGTCTACTACTGCCCCCAACGCCATGCAGTCTCTCTTGGACTCTCGCTCTTTCTCTCAAATGAATAAAGTCTTTAAAAAAAAAAAAAAAAACTTTGAAAGTTAAGTATGTTCTGTAACTTTAACATTATATTTATGGAAAAGCATGTACATTTTTATGAAGTTGAATCTCTGGTATTTTTTCATTTGCAGTTATGATATGACTCTCACAAATGCCTGCCTTGCCTTAAGTCAACGGTGGATAACTGTGAGTACTAACATGTGATTTTGACCCCTTTTTGAATTGTACAAATATGTCTCTACTCAGGAAGGCAGTGGCAGGGCCGGGAGTGGGTGGGTACTAGATTCACAAACTCAAGTATTTGGAAAGGTCACTCATAAGTCAAGTTTGTCAGAAGAGGTAGTATCCCAACCCTCAGTGTGTAAAGTTAAGTTTGCCCAGGGGAGCAAATAGATATTGATGGTATTAGTTCTCATTTTCTTGCTTCTTTTCAAGTCTTAAAAAAGGTATGGAGAAATATTTGCCTGTTCTCTTGCTTCTTTTTCTCATCAGTCATTTGTAAGATACTGCTTCAAATAGCCCTTACCCATACAGGTGAATCTAAAATGATCTTAGGTGAGCGCTGGTGTCACCTATGAGGGAAGACCAGGGACACTTCAGTTCTATCTGCCGGTGTTAGTGTTGACCGCTATGGAACCTCCTTGAAAGAGCTGCTTTGTGCATTTCCTGAAATAGAACCCTTAGAAACCAGAGTGCAGATGTGCCCTGCCTAATGCTTTTGGGAAAAATAGTGGAAAGAGTAGGAATAATCCTTGTAGGGGAAGAAAAGGAATTTTCCATGTACCCTCTGAGTTCTTAGTGGAGACCTCTGTAAGAAAAGGCAGATTAACAGGAGAAAAACAAAGGTATCCGTGTCTACCTCATGTCTACATGGGAGGGGCCCACGGAAAAATGAGTAACTCAGAGGTGGCTCAGAATTCAGGATTAAATACCATTTCAGTAAGAAAAGAGAAGCCTTTTAGGTAAAAATAAAGGATTTTTAGGAAAGATAAATGGGCCCTTAGAAGGATCGGTAAGTATTGGGACAAAGTTTGTCTGGGTGTGGTGTCAGCTTTTTTGTTGTTGTTCCTTTCCCGTGATAAGAGTCCATCTTGCCTGATTGATGAAACTCCCAGGGGAGGGGATCTAGGACGATTGGGTTCCTTTTGGAAAATCTGTCTTTAGGTAGCTGTGTGCAGTTGGGAGAAAACCTCTCCTTGCCATTCCTGGTTTTCAAGAGCCTGCAGTTAAAAGAATCGGTGTATTTGGGGCTGGCATATTCTGCTAGTCTTCATGCTGTTACTGCAACAAATTTAGATGTCGCCTTTTGACACTTCTTCCTAAAGTTTAGAAATAAATAATGATCCTAAACAGGAGGTGATGCGTAGCATGAAAAAGACAGATGAAGTAACAAGAGGTCACCAGAAAGAGCCAATACTTGCGCCTGGTTTGGGGGGGTTTGGCGTGAAGTGCACTGAGGTTGGCTGCAGCATGGAGGAGAGCTTTGTCTAGAAGAGGGTAGTTCAGCTAGGACTGAGCATGGTTTGGGCATGGAGGAGGTAGAGGAGAACATTCTGGGTGGGAGGGACACAGTTCGAACAGGTTTATTTATTTTTTAAGCAGCAACAAAACATGGAGCCTAGGTGGAGAGGTGAGATAAAGAAAGAGGCATAGAAAGCTCTGGGTTTTGAGGGGAACTCTCTGACAGCCAGAAGAAGGAAGAAAAATCAGGAGTAAGGCCAATCAGGAAAATGGAACCAGAAACCCCAGGGAAGAGATGCTGTCCTTTAAAATAAAAGACCAACTTCTTTCTGGAGATTCTTACAACATCATAACAAAGTCAGGATATTACTAACTTTTTAGATCTAGGTCAGGATCTTTTCGAGTGGGATAGAGAATATCTAGGCCGCTGTCTCCACCCCCAACCCCAGGCAGGCTAGTCACGCACCTCTGCATGTGCACTGTCAGTACCTGGCCGGGAGAGGTCGGCTTCCTGCGTTCAGTGTCATAACCACAGGACCAGATGTGTTAAGTGATGATTAGAGGAGGGATTTAATTATGTACGACAAATCATTTAGGAAGGCTTGATCCCTATGCAGGGAGAGAAATCTGGTAGCACCTCTTTCCACCGATCATGGTTCGCTATTCTTCCTAGGTCTCGAATCTCGTGTTCGGTGTAGTTCACAGATGTGTTGTTGGAAAAAAGTGAGAGATCCAAGGGACACTGGGTCTTTTAACAACAACGTGTTGTGTTAGGACCTCAGTTTTCATTTGAAAAATGTATTCCAGCCCCCCTGGTAGAACTGCTCCTGATCTCTGCTTAGAAACTCCTGTAGGCTCAGCGGTCAAGGTGAAGGACTGTAAACAGGGCAGTGTCAGTAGGAGTGGGCAGTGTCGGGGACAGACTGAGGACTCGCTGTCATCTCCAGAGTCACTAGTGACTCGTTGCCTTGTGTGACTGCCCAGTTGGTTTTCTCATACTAAGTAAAAGCAAACAGAAAAAATGTCCATCACCTGTTGGAAGGTGTAAAAATCAACTGTAAAACAAAAGCCTGTGTACCCACCGCCAACCTGAGAAAGAAAACCTCACCAGGACTGTTGGAGCGCCCCCTCCCGGCCTCATCCGCTCTCTGCTCACCTTGCCTTCCCAAGAGGGTAACCATTACCTTGAACTTGCGCTTATCCTACTGCTTTTCATGTTTTTATCACTTATAATAGGTCTTTAATAGATAGTTTTAAATTTGCACGTTTTTGAGCAGAGTATGAGATCTGTAAGTTTTGACACTAAGGTATGGTTTCCCAGTGGGATAGAAAGGGGAGGAAGGTGTAAAATAATATTTCCTTACAAGGATATGTATTTATACATTAAGTTTTCTGGAAGGATAAACGAGGAACTATTAATACTGGTTACTGAGGAAAGACGGAGCAAAAACAAAGGAATTTTTCATTCGGCCCTCTTGGATTTTTTAAACACTACATATATTTCTTTTTAACTTTAAAAAAAAAACAAAAACCTAGTTTTATAGAAGACAGTTGGGGGAGTTCCTCAAAAAGTTAAAAATAGAACAACCCTATGATTCAGTAATCACACTATTTAGTATTTACCCAAAAGTAACAAAGACACTAATTCAAAGGGATACATGCACCCCTATGTTTATAGCAGCATTATTTATAATAGCCAAATTATGGAAGCTACTCAAGTGTCCATCGGCAGATGGATGGATAAGGAATATCTACGGTGGTATACATCTATAATGGACTATTATCAGCCGTAAAAAAGAATGAAATCTTCTCATTTGCAAGGCCATGAATGGAGCTAGAAAGTATAATGCTAAGTGAAATAAGTCAGAGAAAGACAAATACCGTACAATCTCACTCCTATGTGGAGTACAAGAAGCCAATGAGCAAAGGGAAAAGGAGTGAGAGAGACAACTGAAGAAACAGACTCTCAACTAGAGAGAGCAAACTGATGGCTGGGGGGTGGCCAGGGGGATGGGTGAAACAGGTGATGGGGATTAAGGAGTGCACTTGTCCCATGGAGCACCGGGTGATAAATGGAAGCGTTGAATCACTATATTGTACACCTAAAACTAATATGACAGTATATATTAACTATACTAGAATTAAAATTTAAAATAATAAAAGGAAACCCTACTTTAAAAGAATTTAAAGCTGGTTTTAAAGAATTAAAAATACTTACTTTGATAAGCTTTATTTAATATTTCTTAATCAAATCCTCCAAGATTTTTGGCAGTGAGTCCTAAATAGAAAAGTACTGACCGATTTTTCTTTTTCTTAGATGATTTCCAAGATTACCTAGGAAAAGCAGAATGTGTGGGGAAGGAGGGAAACCTCCGTTTGTGGTCCTACCAGTTCATTAGTGCGATATTTAAGAGAATGTGCAATTTGATCCTTTACCCAGGTTTTTTAATTGGCCTATTAATTAGTTGATATGCTTTTGTAATGTTTTCTTTACTTTGAAAATCCATATATCTGGAATGGTACAAAGGATGTCAAAAGTTTCTTCCACTTTTACTAGTAATAGTCTAATTTCTCTTAAGTAATACAGATTTTAGGAATCATGTCAGCTCTTTAAGTTAATAGTAACATCATCTTGAAACTATTAAAGTAGCTAAGGCTGAAATATATTTTTCACCACCTTAGGCATCCTTGTATTTGTCTTTTTCTTAATCTTTACTTTTATGTCCAACAAGCCAATAAATATTATTAAATCGCACATGAATGGAAATAACCAGGTAACATTTATTGTAGGCCAAAGAAGAGGATTTAAATTCATTCACCCCAGCAGACCTGAAGGATCTCTCTTCTCATCAGTTGAACGAATTTTTAGCACAGATGCTCCAGAGAGTAAGTACGAGTTCAAAACATGAGAAATTACAATGGGCATAACAAAAGCATGGCATTTATGTCAAGCCCAGTTTGGGGAAAAAAAATGTGATTGTGAAAACTAATGGAAAAAAATAACTTCTAAAACGCATTCATTTAAAGACACTGGTTGAATGCTTATTATGTTTAGTGTTGTTGGGAATATGAAAATATGTAAGAAAGAAATACACCATGTCCTCAAAAAGCTTATAATCTACTAGGAATGGTCACACGTACAAAATGTGGCAATAAAAGGAGGCATATTTTAGGTACCAGTTGAGAAAAGCTGAGTCAGTGAAGGAGAATTCACTTCCGAGTGGCATTGTCAAGGAAACATTTTGTGGGAGTGGGGCTTGCTTTACCCAATTTTGGCAGAGGTCTCAGGGAGTCACAAGCCTCAGTGTTGTGGAAGTTAATGAAGATAATTCTAGAAGGGCTAGTGAGATCAGATGGTGTGATGAATCTTGAATGCTAAGAATCTTGGGTTTTGTTTTAGTAGGTGGTAGAGTCGGAAAATAGCTAACATTTTTTTTTTCTTTTTTTTTTTTTTTAATTTTTTTATTTTTTATAAACATATATTTTTATCCCCAGGGGTACAGGTCTGTGAATCACCAGGTTTACACACTTCACAGCACTCACCAAAGCACATACCCTCCCCAATGTCCATAATCCCACCCCCTTCTCCCAAACCCCCTCCCCCCGGCAACCCTCAGTTTGTTTTGTGAGATTAAGAGTCACTTATGGTTTGTCTCCCTCCCAATCCCATCTTGTTTCATTTCTTCTTCTTCTACCCACTTAAGCCTCCATGTTGCATCACCACTTCCTCATATCAGGGAGATCATATGATAGTTGTCTTTCTCTGCTTGACTTATTTCGCTAAGCATGATACGCTCTAGTTCCATCCATGTTGTTGCAAATGGCAAGATTTCATTTCTTTTGATGGCTGCATAGTATTCCATTGTGTATATATACCACATCTTCTTGATCCATTCATCTGTTGATGGACATCTAGGTTCTTTCCATAGTTTGGCTATTGTGGACATTACTGCTATAAACATTCGGGTGCATGTGTCCCTTTGGATCACTACATTTGTATCTTTAGGGTAAATACCCAATAGTGCAATTAATAGCTAACATTTTTAACAGGCAAGTCATTTGATGAGAGGGTGGGTTATCAAAGAGTCCGCGGGTAGATCAACATGAGGAACGTGGGTGGAGAAATTCTTTGGGAGACTTGGAGAACACATTGTGAGGGGGAAGGGGGCAGAAAAGGAGGGAATAGGCCAGATGAGCAGGGTTGAAGGGGGAAAGCATGTGATTTGTGACTGACTGGATTTGGCGGTTAACAGGAAGGAGTCCAAGCAGATTTTAAGGTTTCAAACCCAGGTAATTAAAAGAATATGTGAAATGGGAAGGAGAGGCTACATTTTGCGAGGGAGGAAATGACGGGGTCTTTACCGTTACACTGAAATGCGCTCTTGGGCCTGAGGACCTCGAGACGGGTAGAGAAGACTGGACAGACTTTCCTATGAAAGCAACACAAAAGAAAGAATAGGATTTAAGGCAACAGGGGCTTTGCAAGAATCCACTTTTAGGGCATCAAGTCACCGAGGTTTCATAAACGTCTGTAGCACCTGACGGGATGTCTCCAGAAGAGGTGTGGCAAAAATTAGTGAAAGTTGGGGGTCTAGGAGGTGACCTCTACCCGTGGACCTACCGGGGTGGACTTGGAGTTTAGATGAGGGCAAAGGATTTGGGAAGGGTCTAGCTCTTCCAGCAAAGATGCTTCCCCGAGTGTGGGGTGAGTTTCGTGGGATGGGTTGTGCTGCGAGAGGAGAGTCGCCACCTGCCCAGCAGCCCCTCAGCCTCCCTGCTTATCCGGACTGAGCTGCCCCTCTTTCCTTGCCAGACTTGCTCCACCTGTTAGCATCGGTTCAGATGGGCACGGGGCGGCGGGGAGAGGGGTGGGGTGTGAACCCCCTGCCATTGTATACAGACATTTGTACAGTTGTATACAGACATTTGTACAGTAAATCTCTCTCTTTCCTGAGGAAAGAAAGGGTCCATACTACTCATCAGGTTTTCAAAGGGGTCTGTAATAGAAAAGTTTAAAAAGCTGTTTTGTAGGGATAGAGATCATGCAAAAGGGTCTTCAGAGGAAATACGCAAAGATAAAGCTGAGGTCAGTGGGGCGCCTGGGTGGTTCAGTGGGTTAAGCCTCTGCCTTCTGCTCAGGTCATGATCTCAGGGTCCTGGGATCGAGCCCCACATCAGGCTCTCTGCTCAGCGGGAAGCCTGCTTCCTCCTCTCTCTCTCTCTGGCTACTTGTGATCTCTGTCTGTCAAATAAATAAACAAAGTCTTAAAAAAAAAAAGCTAAGGGCAATCAGTGAGGAAATAGTTAAGGGATTGTGGTTTAACATGGAGAGTGGAATAAATTTAAGGTCTATGAAGTATAAGGAAGAACCTGAAAGACTGGAAAGGGTTAGAAAGTTAGTGTTCATATACGCCAAAAAGTCTGAGGAGAGTAATTCTCATCTAATTCTCTGTGTATCTCACCAATTAAGTTATCCCTTTGCTCCCAGCAGAATGTCCTTATCCAGAATAAGTCTGCACAAAATTTATTGTAGTGTGCATTTGTTTCTTTTCTTTTTATCTGATTTATTTTTATATTATAAAATATTTAGGGTTTTAATCTGGCTAAGAATTTCTCTCCAGCTCCTTTCTTCCAAGGAATCCTGTTGAAATGATACATCGTACTTCTTTATTTTGCTCTTAGGCGCCTCTTCCATTGGGGCACATAAAGCGAATGCAAGAGGTGTACAACTTGAATGCCATTAACAATTCTGAAATACGATTCAGGTACATCATTTTAACTTGTCTCTGTGGAAGAAAGCAGAAACTAGTTTAAAAGGTGGAGAAAGAGAAAGCAGTCTGAGACATACATGAGTTTGAAGAAATCCTTGTGAAATTTACTGCACTTGTATAAATAATGATAGCGGTCTTTGAGGAATAGTTGTGCTATCTGTAAGATGATAGTATTAATTCTTTTATTAGAATTTGTTGTAAGCGTCTCTTGCCTTATCAAAAAAAAAAAAAAATTAGGAATCCCTAATTCTTAAATTAAATAGGTAATAGGCATTCTTCCACAACTAGCCAAGTAAACTCTGATATGGGAATAGTTGGAAATCTCTAATTTTGTGTATGCGGTTAATCTTTCTTAATTCTGATTTGTAGTGTGAGTCTTAAACCTAAGTTTAATTCCTTCAGAAACTGTATATATAAATAAGGTACATGAGCACCGACATAATCTAAACCTTTTTAAAAACATATGGTCTCTTGCAAGAACAAACTTTTTTTCACTTCTCCGGTTACTGAATTATATATACGAGGACTTGAGATTCTCAGAATAAAGACATAATGTAAAGTGGTGTAAGCATAACTAGAATGGGATTATCATCATTACAAAAGTAATCTTCAGATATGCCTGTATATCCTGCCCCTTCCTCCTCGTTTCCTACCCCACGCCCCCCAAAAATCCTCTCTCCAGATGGTTACGGCTCTGCATTCAATCGAAATGGGAGGAAGCAATTCCTTTGGCTCTCAAAATGGCGACTGAGCAAGGGCGAATGAAGTTTACGCGGCCTCTATTCAAGTAAGAACCAGCTCAGACTGTGCTTTGAATTTAGATCAGGAACTGGGGGTATGACCGCATGGGGTGGCTCAGTGGGCTAAGCTTCTGTCTCTTGATTTCAGCTCAGGTCATGATCTCAGCCCCACAGCGGGCTCTGCACTCAGCTCGGAGTCTGCTTAGGATTCTCTCCTTCTCCCTCTGCCCCTCCCCACCCTATGAGAAAAGGAATGGGGAAGAATAATCTTATATTCTTTGCCTGTTGCTAAAATGCTTTGTGAAACACCATCTAAAAATAATATTTTTAGATTTGTTAAAGATTACAGGTATAATTTTGGAATAGGAATGAACAGTTCTAAATATTTAAAATTTGGAGTAGTTTCATTAGCTTTTTCAGAAACATCACCTATGGATTGCCTATTATGGGCCAAATTGGTTTAGACACTGGTGAAAAAGAAAGAAATAGAAAACAATCTTAGGTCCCCAGAAAGATCTTTAAAAGATCTTTAGAAGTAGGAGATAATTGGTGGGTAGGCACAGACACAAAAGAGTCTGAAGTTATTTAAATGTTATAAGAAATGAGCCTTTGGTAGGGCCAAACCTTTTTGATTCAAATGCTGCAATAACTTGGAAGAGTAAGTTGCTTGATGTATAAGGAAGCAATGCTTTGGTAGATGGGAAACACGTATCTTGGCTGCAAGACAGAATTTAAGAATATCTTGGTGAGGTTATTTTGACTATGGATTTAGCAGGAATTCTGAGAAATACAGAACCATGATATATATAGTCATGATTAATCTTTTCATTTACCGCACAAGTATAATAAAGTTATACTTGCCCATTAAAACACTACTTGCCAAAATCAGTCATTATCCATCTTTCTTTCCCCGCCAGGGACCTTGCTGCCTTTGACAAAAGCCATCATCAGGCCGTGCGTACCTACCAAGAGCACAAAGCCAGTATGCACCCCGTGACCGCCATGCTGGTGGGGAAAGACTTAAAAGTGGATTAAGGACCTACCAACAGCTGATTTCAGATAGTCCTCTTTTTTTAAACCGAATTCACGAAGAAATATACAAGTTCAGCTCATATTGTAACTAAAAATGTTGTTTTTGTTCTGGCTTTTTATTGTTTTGTCAGTGATTTTTCATAAATAAAGCTGAGCTACCTTCCCTCCCACCCCCCTCACCGGGGCCGTGTTCTTTGTAAAGTGCATTTTAGCAAAGTTTAACCTTTTAATTTATAAATGTAGAATTTTTCATTACTTACATATTTATTTTTCCCAGCATGATCATAAGAGTGTCAGCATAGTATTTACCTGGTATTTTAAGTTCCTTAAGTTCTTTAATTTTAAGTTCTTTTAATTATTTAAGTTCTTTAATTTTAAGTATTTTAAGTTCTTCCCCATGCCAAAAATTCAACATGACGAGAGTTTTGCTTTTTTTTTAGAGTTTCAATATTCAAATTATTTAGAATTTACATACACTGACCCTGAAACTCATCTTCTAGTATTATTTTTATTTTTTTAAAGAATTTATTTATTTATTTGACAGATCACAAGTAGGCGGAGAGGCAGGCAGAGAGAGAGAGAGAGAGGAGGAAGCAGGCTCCGCACTGAGCAGAAAGCCCCATGCGTGGCTCCATCCTGGGAGCTGGGATCATGACCTGAGCCGAAGGCAGAGGCTTTAACCCACTGAGCCACCCAGGCGCCCTGAGAGGTTTGCTTTTTAAACAAGATGAGCACTCAGTTGGAGTTGCTCACCCAGGTACTCAGTGGGCATGGCCTAAGTACACTTTCTAAAATGTGCACTTTTTAGAAAGGGGCGACTAGGTGGCTCAGATGGTTAAGAGTCTGCCTTGGGCTCAGGTCATGATCCCAGCATCCTGGGATGGAGCCCCACGTCAGGCTCCTGGCTTAGCAGGGAGTCTGTTTCTCCCTCTCCCTCTCCCCCCTGCTCATGCTCTCTCTCTATTCACTCTGTCTCAAATAAATAAAATCCTTTAAAATGTATAAACTCTCTGGGGAACATTGTGCTCCTCCCCCAGATCCACCTGTGTCCCCACTGGACTTGTCCTGCCCTCCTGTCCATCAGGGTCAGATGGTGACCCCAAACCCCAGGACTTCCCATCAGACCCTCTGATACTCTCCTGTCTTACCTGATTCATCTCCTTAATGGGCTCCAAACATCCTTCACCCATGTAGCACATACAGCACACAGAAGGCAATAATACAATGATTATATCTATTATATACACGTATAATGCATACTGGGAATAATAGGACGACTTCAGCCAAATAAGACAGTAACAAAGCATCCCGTGAGTACAATGTAGCACCCCAGGGCACCTCAGCACACAGCCTGGGAACCACAGTTGTATTAGGATTCTTTGACTCTAAGTGACAAAACCCAAACGATCAGAAGTCAGAAAAGGAAAAAGAAGGATTAAAGATACAGAGGAGGGGAGGTTGTCAGAACCTATGGACAGACAGAAGAGGGCTGACACCCAGAACTGTCAAGCAAGCAATACTCTCTTGTCTCATTTCTGTTTCTCTCCTCCATACTGTGGAGTCTGGCTACCCTCCAGCTTTGCTGCTGTAAACAGTTCTTATCCCACGGGAAGACTGTCTCGATACCCGATTCCCAGAGGTGGGACTCAGCTTGAGTCCACCCCGACCAAATTACCTTTAGCAAGAAGAATGGGGTCTTAGAGAATAAGCATGGGTGGGGTGTCATTAAATACACAATGACTGCTAATGCAGTGACAGAAGTCTTAAAATAGGAGCAAACACCCCAAAAGTGGGGCAGGTTGCAAAGACACAGATTCCTGTCCGTCCCCATAATGCTGAGCTACTCCCGTGCTCACTGTCCCTAGCTGTTCTCTCCTGGACACATCCACACCGCAGTGGTTCTGTTTCTCTACGCTCTGTTCTCACTTGCCTTCCATGGCAAGAAGATCACAGGCGAAAGTTCAGCTCACATCCCTGGTATATAATCAGGTTCTACGTGATTAGACTTTAGCCAATCCACGGACTCAGATGATGCTTTTGAAGGCTTCCCCGGCCCCAAAAGCTTTTCCCGTGCTCTGGGCTAATGTCATGTTCCTGTGATCACTGATGAATGAGCCAGGAAGTGAACCAGGGCCAGGGCCCCTGCAAGGGCAGTGAAGGAGGCTGTGAAGAAGGTAGAGGGCACTAGAGACGTCAGCACAGGTTTCCCCGGCGCAAGCTCAGTGGAGTCCACATTTAGATGACTTCAGCTACTAAGCATATCATGAATGTCTTTGTGCTAGGCTGGGATATACACATAATTTCTGGGTGAACAAAGAGAAGTAATTTCTATATATGCCTAAAGAGCAAATATGCTAAAGCAACCTGGGAAAGGGGCACTTAATCCAACCAAAGGGTTTAGGGAGTGCGTCCTGGGGAAGAGAAGGCCTACACTGAGGTTTACAAGATAAGAAAGACCTGGCTAAGCAAAGGAAGTTGGAAGTGTGTTCCAGATGGATAAAGGGTAACAAGTATGGGTATAGGTATATACACAATGTCAAGGGCATGAACTTGGAATCTTCAAACTCACACCTGTGGGAGGTGGTAGCATCTAGAGGCTTCTTCCTTCACATGTCCGATGTCTGGCCTAAGATTATGTGAGAGCTGGGCTCAGCTGAGACTGGCCCGTGGAATGCCCAAGTAGTTTGGGTTTTCTCACAGCACAGTGGATCCTTCGACATCTTACTAGTCTTCTCTATGAGTGGATCCATCACCACGAAGGCAGAGAATGTTTCATTCCCTAGCACCTAGCAGAGTGCTTGGGATATAACAGATTTGAGAACTAGTTGTTGCCTGAGTGAATGGAGGAGGGTAGAAAGTTGCGCTTCACATCTAAGGTCCTCGGTTTTCTCAGAGAGGTAAGAGGTAAGCTCCTCCTTTGAAACTTAGAGGAGATGGATGTTGCGAAGCAGGGTGAATGTTCTGGAAACTTGCTGAGGGAGAGGGGCACGTAGAAAGACAGTGCCATGATGTACACCATCATATAACTTTCTGTAGCAGAACTTTCCACCAGGGGAAACAGATACCAGTTTGTTGTGATGACCCAGGGGTTGAGTTTTACTCAGTGCAGGCAGAGGTTTAGGGTTACAAAAGGATTTCAAAGTGCTCAGGAAAGAGTGGCCCAGGTAAGCAACTAGGACACCAACTTCCTAGGAAAGAAAGTGAGTTGGGAAATGGAGCGAAGAAAGGAGGAGCCAATCAGAGGTCAGGTCCAAGGGCAAAGATGACTGAAGGAAGGGGAGAACCAGAAGGCTAGAAGTTCATAGTCAGAAGATAGGGTATTGGACTTTAAGATCTGCTTAGTTACAACAGGGCCCACATTTCTTTGATTCCTTTTTCATGCTTTTCAGACTTCCCTAATCTACTGGTAATGAAGTAGTTGGGTGCAGGGAGCAGTTAACTGCTGAAGATACTTAACTGGATTAGGGATATCCATGTACCAAGATGAAAGAACATTTAGAAGGCAATATAGGTATACAGAGCATTGGAGTGCAAATAATAGTAATCACAAACACTTCTGGAACATTCCCAAGGCACCATGTGCTGCACTAAGGGCTTTACATAACAAACTCACTTAATCTTTCCTAAAGCCCTTTGAAATAGGTGCTATCATTATCTCCAGCTTAGAGATGAAGACACGGAGACCCCAAGAAATCAAATAACCTGCCCAGGGGTCACACAGCTAGTAAATGGCAGAGCCAGAACTGGGTCCCAAGGAGATACTGAAAATACAGCATTGAGGCAGTCTACCTCTTCCCCTTTTGAAGAAGAAACAAAAGCTAATTAATAACTTCACTTGCTCCAAGCTAAGAAATAGTGGAGCTGGAGTTCTACCCACGGCTGTGTGAGCTGTTAACTTCCAAGCCATATAGCTCGCTCATCCAGATGGTGACCTTTCCTTGTGAGAATGATCTCTGACTTTTGCAGTCTCCCTTTGTGGGAGGACAGCTTTAGAAAACCTTGGTGGTGACAGGGAGTAGTTGCTCAACACATGTTTGTGGAATAAACAGAAAAATGAAGATTACCACACTCCCTGGTGTCACCGTGGACCAGAAGGTGCATTTTACAGTTGAGTAATTCCAGATAAAAACAGGAACATGGTGTTTATAAGCTGCCCTCAGTGGAGGAGAACACAGAAGCCAGGGGAGGGAGAAATTGGGGGCCCTGAGGAGAGGGGCATCCAGCAGGCACCAGCACCCCCAGCATGGGAGAAGCCAGGGCTTTGTGTGAGCAGGGCTACCCTGCTCGGGCTCTCCTGCCTGAAGCTCAGCTGTGAAAACTCAAAGGGACACTGGTATGGCCCTCAATAAATATTTGTCCAATGTGTGGATGAGTAAAAGCAAGAGAGGGGGCGTGTTTTGGAAGTCCACCCCTTTCCTCCCGGCCCACACCTCAGTAGTCACTCCCAGATAAAACTCTCCCCGCCCGGCAGCCGCCACAGGCAGAGGAACGGGTGTCCGGGTCCCCTTGGGACGCAGAGCCATGCCCAGGTACACGGTGCACGTGCGCGGAGAATGGCTGGCCGTGCCCTGCCGGGATGCGCAGCTCACCATCGGCTGGCTAGGCCGTGAGGCTCTCAGGAGGTACGTCAAGAATAAGCCAGACAATGGTGGCTTTGCCTCCGTGGATGATGTGCACTTCCTCGTGCGCCGGTGCAAGGGCCTGGGCCTGCTGGACCACGAGGACCTGCTGGAGGTGGCCCTGGAGGACAACGAGTTCGTGGAAGTGGGTGAGTGGCCAAGTCCATGTGTGCCCGGGAAGGAGGCTCGGCGGCCACCCCCGGGCAGGTGCGGTGGGCTGCGGGCAGGCACATGCCTGGGAGAGGGGAGGCTTCCCATTCACCTGTTACAGCAAGGCCACAGACCCTGAAACAAGCTGACTTCCCTTGCCCCTGGTATGCCATAGAGGCTGCATTCGAGGGGGTTGGGGGTGCAGGTGAGAGCTTTAACGACCCTGCCCACACCTGAAACGTGCATCTCTACCTTTTGCTTTCCTCCTTGGAAAAGATGCTAAGAGCACTTGAAAGCCCATGAGGTTGTTCTAAAGCAGGCATTTCTATAGAGGTGCGAGGCCGTGGAACAGTGGTCTCCTGGTTTGCCGGCAACGCTGAAAGAGCCTCTCCCTTGCCATCTGTAAAGGAGCCTCTCTGGTATTCTCGTTTCAGTTATAGAAGGCGACGCCATGTCTCCCGACTTCATCCCATCACAACCAGAAGGAGTTTACCTGTATCCTTCCCTGCAGGCTGGCTGGTCTGCTCTGGGGGCTACTCCCGCCCGGGACTGGGCTGGGGCTTTCTCACACTCCCCAGTGTATTCCTTTACCTGGCTTCAGATATAGCAAGTACCGAGAGCCTGAAAAGGTAAGCTTCAAGCCAACACTCTTTTTGTAAAGAAAATGAAGTCGTGCTTGTTTCTGGAGGGTTGGGGCCTGCAGAATTTATGACCAAACGCTATCAGTTAGGACAGGGCTTTATCCTGCTCTGTGAAGTTAGGAAAAGGTATTATGCTTATTTCTTGCTTTCTTTATTCAGCCTCTTCTAGACCAAGCTTTTTCACTAGCACATTAATGTTTCAGAGCAGAAATAAAATCTCTTGAGTGTCAAAATTCAGTTCTGCTTGAGGCTTCCCTACTCTCTTGGTCAAGCAGCCCAGTTGCTCAAGCTCACCAAGGTCCCCTTCTTTTGTGTAGTACATTGCCTTAGATGGGGACAGCCTGACCACAGAGGATCTGGTCAACTTGGGGAAAGGACGCTACAAAATAAAGGTACCAGGGAGAGTGGGAGGGATGTCCTCTGACCTTTTTCACTGCATATGGGAGCCTTCAACGTGCTCAGCTTTGACCAATGTTTTCCTAGCTCACCCCAACTGCTGAAAAGAAGGTGCAAAAATCCAGGGAAGTCATAGATAGCATCGTGAAAGAAAAAACTGGTATCTTTTTCTCTTTGTGTATACAATTCTTTTTATTGACAAAAAAAAAAAAAAAAAATGACCTGCATCTAATGGTACAATGTCTGTTTGTTGTTGTTTTTTTCCCCCCTAGTTGTTTATGGTATAACTACAGGTTTTGGGAAATTTGCCAGAACTGTAATTCCGGTCAATAAGCTAGAGTAAGTCTGATCCCCCTTCCCCCCAGCAAACGTACATTCACATGCCCCCTGTCCCCATCTTTGGAATTTCTTTCAACAGGAGAAGTAATTAACATTTGCCCCAATTCCCAGATGAGGAGGATAAGGCTCCTGTTCACTTGCATATGAGTTGGCATTGAAAACACAGGCTTGCTGGTTTCTTCCATCGCATCACACTGCCTTATTCTGTCTCTCCAAAGATTCACCTGTTCTTCCCTTCATTTCTGCAGCTGAGGGGACACTTGCACTGCGAGGTCTCTAAGAGGGGTTTTCCCTTTCTCTTCCAGAGAGCTTCAGGTCAACTTAGTACGTTCACATTCTTCAGGTAAGTCATTTCAAACATCAAATGACTTCTAGTCTTATTTGATTTGGTGATTAAAGTACAGCACAGTGCAAGGCATCCTGTAACAGCCACGAGTAGCTAGTGCATCCTGAAAACTCGTGCCAGTTCTGCTTCAGGGGAGGAAGGGAAGCAGAAAACGTCAGACAAGACCACGTTTCAGCTGAATCTCAGGAAAGAAATGGGCCCAGTGGAGGGATGGGGTTGGGGCAGGAGCATGTACATGGCCGAGCCAACACAGTGGTGGATTCAGGGAAGGAGTGAAGGCTGGAACTCAGGGAATGAGTTGATCAGGATGAGGTGAGATGGAAAAGTCTGTCAAGAATCTGAGCTGGTGGGGCACCTGGGTGGCTCAGTGGGTTAAAGTCTCTACCTTCGGCTCAGGTCATGATCTCGGGGGCTTGAGATCGAGCCCCGTATCGGGCTCTCTGCTCGGCAGGGAGCCTGCTTCCCCCTCTCTCTCTGCCTGCCTCTCTGCCTACTTGTGATCTGTCTCTGTCAAAGAAATAAATTAAAAAATCTTAAAAAAAAAAAAAGAATCTGAGCTGCTTGCTATTCTAAGGGTGTTGGGGAAGGTGGGGCTCACTGAAACATTCTAGGAAAGAGAATCAAAAAGGCAAAACTGAGGTTTCCCATTTTTCTAGAAGATGGGACTTTAAGAAGCAGGACAGTCAGGAGAGCAGTCCAACTATCTGAGTCAGGAAGAGACAGGTGGCAGGAGACTGGACTGAACTGGGGAAAGATTTGAAAGATGGAGGTAGAAACGACTTCGATTTTCTAGGAGAAAAACATTAATTCTGTTTTGCAGGTGTTGGGAAACCACTAATCCCTGAGAGGTGTCGGATGCTCTTGGCTTTAAGGATCAATGTCTTAGCCAAGGGGTACAGTGGCATTTCCCTGGAGACCCTCAAGCAAGTTATTGAAGTATTTAATGGTAATGCCATGGATCCCCAGGTTGACCCTCCATTGAGGCTGGGCATGTACCAGAGGCAGTCTTGGTTGATGGCATAGGGAGGAACTAGCAGAGACGACATAAAATAATGGAAATGGGCTTGGTGAGGAGAAGGATAACTGGGGGGGGGGCGGTGAGGGTGAGGACAGAGACACTTAATCCTTTGTACTTTCAACTCATTCTTCATTACCCTTCACTTAGTATTTGTACCTTTATGTCTGGAACAAACCCCTCATGTCTGTCCCTGAGCTTCAAGCTGGACAGAACCTTGAACTCCATGATGCCCCGATGTGGTTAGAGAAGTTGCATCAAATCATCTGGGAAACACCATGATTCCTGGATGTTCATCCCAAAGACCATTTCAGTAGTTCCAGTTAGTGTCTAGGAATCTGAAATCTTAATGCTCCCCAGATGGTGGGATAGCCAGACTTAAATAACTGCAATTCAACTTCTTGCAAAGATAGAATGGAAGTGTAAAGAGATCAAAGGCTTTTGGACCAGGAAGCCATCTGGTGCCAGGATACAATGCGGTTCCACTCTTTGGAACTTACTTCTCAGGACTGAAAAAGTCCAACATGGAGACAAGATTTGAAATGCTTGGGAGGCCACTATCCCTTCTCACAGATAAGGATGAACAGAATAAATCAGTGCAGGCTCAGGAAACTCTTTGGGGTGAAGGTATAAATGTATATAGGCACCTCTGGGTGCCTAGAGTTCTGAGAATTCCCTTGGGTGAACCATGATCTGGAAGCTGGCCTATGGATGGCACTTTATCCTATCGACATTATTTAGCAGTTGGAAAACACACTGTTATTAGGAATCTAAGTTTACTTTAGAAAAAAGAAGATTTTTTTTTTCTTGGTAACTGAGAATTTCTTCCAAAGCAATACATGTCTGTTTATAAGTGGTGGTGAGGTAGCAGGCTGGGTGCCTAGGAATCTGGGCAAAAAAAAAAAAAAAGAAAAGAAAAAGAAAAAGAGACTACGTTCCCTAAGCCTACCTCCTTAGAGAACCCCTGTGAATACTTTGGTTGTGTCTTACCCTTCTAGAACATTTTATATTACTTTTCTGGTATAAATATTTACATGTTTCCAAACATTCTCCAATAACTTTTCTTTTTCCCCCCCAATGTCTTTTAATGGCTACACACACTCTTTGGCCATATGGTCCCTTAAGTCTATATTTAGATCTTTTCTCACTTGTTCTTAGGAACAAGACTATAATGAACAATAGCTGGTTCCTGATCTTTAAGATATATTGCTACAATTTCTAAAAATTTCTAGGTCTGATTAGTCCATACACAGTGAATACAAAGGGGTAGAGAACCAAGAAAGAGGAAAAAGTTAAAGGAATAGATGATCCTTATGGTGGTGGGGGTCACCTTTCTTCCATATAGCCTGATCTGGTTTGTTTCTCTATATACAGTGTAACCCCAACCACCTTCACACAGCAAATCTGAGTATGTCCTGGCTAAAATATGTAATGCTTTCCATTGTCCTGAGGATAGAGTCTAGAGTCTAAACTTTAAGAAAATATGTATTTCCTATGCTGTACCTTTCATCATCATGACTTACTCATTCCATAAATGGAAGCCTATACCCTTTCCTCTCCCCTTCACCCATTTTGCCCAGTGCCCCCACCTCTGTCAACCATCAACTTATTCTCTATATTTAGGTCTGTTTCTGGTTTTTTTGCTTTGTTTTGTTTTGTTTTAGATTCCACATATAAATGAAATCACCTGGTATTTATCTCTGTCCTATTTAACATAAGACCTACCAGGTCCATCCAGGAGTCACAAATGGCAAGATCTCATTGTTGGTTATAGCTGAGTAATATTTCATTGTGGGTGTGTATACATACATGTATATATCTATATATATATATACCTACACATTACCTATTCCTTATCCATTCACCTATTAATGGATGCTTGGGTTGCTTTCATATCTTGGCTCTTGTAAATAATGCTACAGTAAACATAGGGGTGGCATGTATCTTTTCAAATTAATGTTCTAATTTTCTTTGGACCCAATATTGGAATTACTGGATCATATGGTATTTCTATTTTTAATGTTTTGAGAATCCATATTGTTTTCCAAAATGGCTGCACTACTTTGCATTCCCACCGACAGTGCCCAAGGGTCTCCTTTTCTCTACTTCCTCATCAACACTTGTTTTTTCTTGAGTTTTTTATTTTAGCCATTCTTCCAGGTGTGAGGTGATATCTCACTGAGGTTTTGATTTGTATTCTCCTGATGATGAGTGTGCTGAGCATTTTTTTAATGTGTCTGTTGGCCATCTGGATGTCTTTGAAAAGATATCTATTTAGGTCCTCTGCCCATTTTTTAATTGGACTATTTCATTTTTCTGATGTTAAGTTCTGTAAGTTCTTTTCCTATTTTGGATATTGACTCCTTACCAGACATATTATTTGCTAACATCTACCTTTCAGTAAGTTGTTTTTCATTTTGTTGATTATTTCTTTCATTGTGAAAACATTTTATTTTGGTATAGTCCCAATAGTTTACTTTTGCTTTGGTTTCCCTCTCCTGAGGATCCATATCTAGAAAAACGTTGCTAAGACCAATATCAGGAGTTATTGCCTATGCTTTCTTCTCGGAGTTTTATGGTTTCAGGTCTCACATTTAGGTCCTTAGTCCATTTTGACGTAATTTTATGGTGTGAGAAAGTGGCCTAGTTTTCCCAGCACTGTTTATTGAGAAAACTATCTTCCCCACTGTATATTCTTCCCTCCTTTGTCCTAGATTTATTGGCCATATAGGCATAGATTTACTTCTGGCTGTCTATTCTGTTCCATTGATCTGTGTGTCCATTTCTATGTCACTATCATACTGTTTTGATTACTACAGCTTTGCAGAGCACTTTGAATTCCGAGATTATGATACCTCCAGCTTTGTTCTTTTTTTCCTCAAGGTTTCTTGGACTACTGGGGCTTTTTATGGTTCCATACACATTTTAGGATTCTTTGTTTTAGTTTGTGAAAAATGCCATTGGTATTTTGGTAGGGATTGCATTGAACCTATAGATTGTTTTGGGTGGTATGGACATTTTAACAATATTAATTCTTCCATTCCATGAAATATACCATTTTTGTGTGTGTGTTGGCTTCGACGTCCTTCATCAGTGTTTTATAGTTTTCAGAATACAGGTCTTTACAGTCTAAACTTAAAGTGGCTACAAGAGATGGCTTTTTGCTACTGGGAGGGTGCTCCATCCGGCCCATCCCCATTATTCCCCCTCCCCCCTTTTTTTTAATAGCAGCTCAGTCAGGTCCCTTAAGCACTAGTTGTGCTTTTCCCCAGTATTTGTGTCACAAAGCGATGCTAGCCCCTGCTGGGGGAGGTTGGTCTCACTGGTAAAATGAAGATAGCCAGAAGTAACGGGTGCCTCCTTCTCTCCCAGCCTCCTGCCTGCCCTACATTCCAGAGAAAGGAACCGTTGGCGCCAGTGGAGACCTTGCCCCACTGTCTCATCTTGCTCTTGGGCTCATTGGAGAAGGGAGGATGTGGTCTCCAAAGAGTGGCTGGGCTGATGCGAAATACGTAAGACTTTCCGAACAACTTCCATCCGCGGTAGTTTCCCTAAGCCGGACGCCGGCTGCAGGTGCCTGCTTCATAGCATTGACTCCTCATGGCAGCCCCATGAGGGAGCCACCTTTTTTTTTTTTAAAGATTTTATTTGTTTATTTGACAGACAGATCACAAGTAGGCAGAGAGGCAGGCAGAGAGAGAGAGAGAGGAGGAAGCAGGCTCCCCACTGAGCAGAGAGCCCGATGTGGGGCTCCATCCCAGGACCCTGAGATCACGACCCGAGCAGAAGGCAGAGGCTTTAACCCACTGAGCCACCCAGGCGACCCGAGGGAGCCACCTTTATCCCTGTTTCATAAATGAAAACTGGAGCTTACGGGTCAAACTAGGCGAGGCTCTAAGCTCCCATTCTTTACCATCGGGCTTCTGGACTTGGTGGTCACCTTGGTGAATAGGTATAGTGACCAGTGTTGATCCCAGAAATTTGTTCTGCAACAAAAACTCTTCCAGGGCCTATCCAGGAGGTCACACACTGGTGGACATTTATTGAGTTGCTGGTCTCACAGTGCAGAGTCATGGCTCACAATCCTGACTGTATGGTTTCTGGACAGCTGGTTCCATTTCCCCCCAAGCTCCTACTCCAGTGGTGAATCAGAAGGGCTTGTTTTTGGTAAAACCTTCATGTCTTCCTCATCCATCTCCAGATTCCATCAGAGCAGCCCACAGCATTATTTGACATGTTAGCTCAGGTCAACTGCTGACAGGTCCCCTCAGTGAAGGGGCAGAGGACCAAAGGGAAGGAAGAAGTTAAGGGAACAGATAATCCTTGGCGGGGTATAGGTTCCAGATCACCTTTGTTCCCTACAGCCTGATCTTTATTTCTCTGTGTACAGTGTTTGCCCAGCCCCCTTCACACAGCGCATTTCAGCATGTCCTGGCTTAAGCCTGTAATGCTTCCATTGTCCTTAGAATAAGGTCTAAACTCAGCGTGGCTTCTAAGAGTCTTGTTGGTCGAATTCCTCCCCCTTGGTTCTATAGTGGGATGTGCTGTGTCTGGGACAGAGGGACCAACATATGCTCATTTTTCTCTTTCCCACTCCCTCCTGCTCCTTCTCCCTCCAAGGAGTCCCCTGGGTCTTTCCCCTCCCCTCCAAATGCCTTGAGCCCCTCTTTTCTGCTCTCCTAGCATCTTCAGTGCTCATTTTCCAGCAAACCCCATGCAATTCCTGCTTCCTAGATTGCTTAACATACTCTCATTCTGGAATTGCTCCTGAGCTAGTCTGTCTCAATTTTCCTAGGCCAGCCCTAGGCTGACACCCCAAAACAGTCTGGTGAGTAACAAGTACCCCCAATACACTTATGAAATAGACACGGTGAATGGTGCTGACTCTGCCTTCCTTCCTTCCTCGAGGGTCCTTAGCACAGTGTCTGTTTCACCTCCTTTATTCGGGAGAAGATAATTCTGCCAGTGCTTAGATCAGTAGGCTGAGGGTGGAGGACTTTTTAGGTCAAGCTCTGGAGGCAGAGAATTGCGGACAGTCGGGAACAACGCCTCAATACAGTAGAGGTGCTCATCTGTGCTGAGGAAGCAGCAGGAGAAAAAATGAGTCCCTAACATGGAAGCTGAGTACAAAGGACCTAGAAACCCAAACGCAGGGTTATATCTTCAGACACTAAAGCCCCTGCTTTAAGTATAAAAATTATGTGAACTAGAAGTCGGCTTTCAGACTAAAGAATAGAACAAGAGAGTAGACCAGAGTAGATGAACAGAACCAATTTATGTAGGTCTAATTTTTATAAGACAGATCTTTAGGCTTAAGGATATTTTAACCATTCCTTGTGAAATTAGAAATAGAAAAACTGAAATTCAAAATTCACTTGACACCCATTTTTATCTTCTTAATCACTCTGCAGGTCCTGGAAGCTCATGGATTGAAACCAATTGTTTTGAAACCAAAAGAGGTAAAGAGATTCGAGGAAGATTTCCTCGTTTTAACAAGTCTTTATCTATAGACTGTTCAGTCTTCATACCCATCTCACTGGTTTCTTAAAGTAAATGTGGCTTTCATGTCTGTTTAAAGTTTGTCCCTGAAGAAAGGACTCCTCCCCAAGCCTTCAAAAGACTCTTCATGCCGCAGATGCTTAGGGGTTCTCTTACCTAAGAATGTAAACTCCAAATCGGGATCCCAAAGGATCCCTAACAGATGCTTTGAATCAAGATCCCTTGGGTGCTCTTCACCAAGAATCTTGGACCAGAAATGTCTTAAGATGTCTTGTCCACAATGAGGACCAGTTTTAAAAAAAAAAAAGCAGCATCATTAGGAGCTGAAGATTTTATATGCAGTCTGCCTGGAGGGCCATGGCTACCTTGAGAACAGGGACATTAACACATATTTCACTTGCCAGGTTTATGCTAACCGGTTCACAAATGATGGCACTTAATCTTCCAGTGCCTACTAAGCATTCCTGCCCTGCACTTTTGAAAACATAAATAAATGTCATTCAGCTGACAGGTTAACTCTTCTCTTACGGAAGCATAAGATACGAAATCAGCTTGAACGTGGGTTACAACAACTACCAAAAAGGACTTCTCTCATCCTTTCCAAAGGGCCTGGCGCTCATCAATGGGACACAGATGATCACCTCCCTGGGCTGTGAAGCCGTGGAGAGAGCCAGTGCTATTGCACGCCAGGCCGACATCGTGGCGGCCTTGACCCTGGAGGTGCTGAAAGGCACCACCAAAGCCTTCGATACCGGTCAGCATGGCTCTTCCACTGGGTTACTGTTCAGTCGGCCAGAGCTGGTTGGGTGGGCTGGACCCGGTCTTTAGACATGAGAGTGGTGGGGGTGGATGGTAGGGGAAAAGGAACATCCCCAAGTCCCTATGGCATACACAGTATTGCTACAGCTTTCTCTAAGTGATGCCACACTTGATCTTGAAATGACCCCATTTTACGGACAGATGCTCACTCTAGAGTTGACCCAGAATTCCGGATCACTCAGGTCTGACTCCCATCCAACTGTGCATGTCTTAGGAATCTGTTCACAGGGTTTTAGAATGAGAGTAGGATTCGTGTTGGTCCCCATTAGAAAATTGGGAGGGAAAAACTACAGAAATTATAGCTTATCCGGAAAGTGGTGAATTTGGAAGACTCCCTACCATTCTAGGTAGTAGGACAGAAAAACGGTCTAAAAATGATTGAAAACTACCAGAAATCGGCCCCCCTATGGAGCTCCCTTCCATTATCAGCCCAAATCTTTTTAGGGTAGGCCCAGGGTCTTGAGTTAAATTCCCAGTGGGCTCCACACATATTTGCACCCAGACATTTAAAGTAGAAAAAATATGGTCAGTGAGGAAAATCTTGCTTTTGGAGTTAAGCTTCTGAGTGCTGGTAAGAACCTCTGGGACTTTTGAGGGCTTGTGTCAGCACTGTAGATGGTCCTGACCCATCGACGGTAGCTCATTCTAATGCAAGAATTGCTCAGACTGTTCCTCTTTCATCAATTCTAGACATTCACGCGGTTCGCCCTCACCGTGGGCAAATTGAAGTTGCTTTCCGGTTTCGGTCACTCTTGGACTCAGATCACCACCCATCTGAAATAGCAGGTCTGGGCGTGTTCATGTGAGTGAGCTTATGTGGTGTTGTGTTTTGTGGAAAAAATTGACCACGTGTCCCTTGCCTTCCCCTTCCACAGAGAGTCACAGGTTTTGTGATCGGGTTCAGGATGCGTACACCTTACGCTGCTGTCCACAGGTAAACCAACAAAACAATCTTTTCTTTTTTCCAATTCAGGGCGCAGACAGAAAAAGAGGAGTGTTAAAAAGTCATGTGATGGTCAATTATAATCCAAATTTCTTTACTACCTCTTTTTTTTTTTTTTAAGATTTTATTTATTTATTTGACAGACAAGAGATCACAAGTAGGCAGAGAAGCAGGCAGAGAGGGAGGAGGAAGCAGGCTCCCTGCTGAGCAGACAGCCCCATGCTGCAGGGCTTCATCCCAGGACCCTGAGATCATAGGCAGAGCAGAGGCTTTAACCCACTAAGCGACCCAGGCACCCCATTTACTGCCTCTTTTTAAAAAATTACTCGTATCATACTTCCATTTGTCCAGTCATCACAGAGCTTCTATTCTCTAGGATAATTTCCTTTTAAATTGCTTTGCTCAATTCTCTTGTACAGAAGCACAAGAGACAACTTGCTGTGTTGGTTTAGTGACATAACTTTTAAAAATTCTTAGTAATAACATCATCCTAACCTGTTAATGGAATTTTAACTGGTTCTCCCTTTTAAATACCACAAGAACCAGCCTGACAAAGATGGCCACAGGAAGGGCGAATCATAATTCAAGGGCACATTATGGTTGTACCTTATCTGCATTTGATCAGCAGATATAAACCATCATAAATAAATCTGTGAGGCTTAACTTTAGTTAAAACAATGCAGAAGACCTGGGCTGGAGTGAGGCATTCAGCATCGCAGATATTACCACTCATTTGTGTGTGGCAATTAGTTGGATGAGAGATTAATATACTTCTCAAGAATGAAACAGTATTTCATTTGGTGCCAGACTCTAGTCTAGAGTGTAGTAAAGAATCCTCCCCAGAGCAAACACCCGCATTACCTTTGACTCAGCAAGTTCCATTCTAGTTAGGTGATCGGAAATATCTACCGGAAAGAATTGCTAAGTTAGCCTCATAGCCCAAATAAATCCCAGTTTAAAACTTGCTTCCTTGCTATCCTAATAAGATCCTTGCTATTCTAAGACAAACATCAGACTCCGTGTGACAGACACCATTATCCGTGTTTTCACTCATCTGATCTTGTATTTTAGGTCCACGGTATAGTGAATGACACGATAGCATTCGTGAAGAACATCATTACCACAGAACTCAACAGTGCAACAGATAATCCTGTATCTTTTGACTGAGTACTAAGCTGTAGCTGTAGAATTCCAACTGGTGATTTTTAGGTCCGCTGAAGTGATCGTCTTGTGTAGCAACTCTGTTCTGTCACTCCATTTCATAGACTAAGTACCTGACGTTCAGAGGGCAAGTGACAGAAGCAGGTCTGTGAACCTAATTTTACTTCAGAATCTAACATGCTGTGCTTTCCCAATGGACCCATTCAAGGCTAACGGATGTATTTCCAGCATTGGCTGAGAGAGTTCAGGAAAATGTTTGCCCTAAAATCCAGGGCTGAGATTGCTGATAGAGAATGAAGACGTATGTCACAAGTGGGATTGTGGGGACTCCGCCCAGGCTGGCATTTATGCAAGCCTTCCTGGTTCTAGTGACTCATTAGACGGAAGGCAACTTGTTAACACTTACCAAAGTATTGTCAAGGAGTTATGGCTTTCCCCACCTCAAGTTTTTATTTTTGACATGGATTTTACTCCAATCAGTGTTCCCAAATTTTACAAAGAATAGTAAGAGTGCTTTCATTTGTCAAAGGTAGAGCCCTTCTTTTCTTCATGGTGTGGGTATCGCAGAGCCATCTTATTTCTGCTTTGGAATGTTCTTTGATGGTATAGTTCCCTCCAGATGTTGATGTGATCTGTCAGGAGTCACACTGGCAAAGTCTTCACAGAAATACTCAATACTGCCTTTGAAGACCACCCAGGCCCTTAGCAATATATTTTTCCTATCCCACATCTGCCTTAGTTCTCAACACTGAAGAAAGTGCTGAGTTAACAACCTTGGAAGCCTTTCCTAGCTGAGGTGAGCAGACGGGTTTCACAGGAGCTGGGTAAGACTGATTTATCACAGGACCTTGCCAGTGTGGTTTCTCTGATAAGCTTCCTTCAGAATGTGTGTTTTATGTCCTCAGTGTCAGGTCGCTTTACAGTTAAGTGAGACCCACACTCAATAATTCTCAACTCACTCACCTCAACACCACTCCACGCACGGGGCCGCCCCAAATGAAGTAGCACTTTCAAGAAGTCTATGTAAGTCTTGTCTCATCTATCAGTTCTTGTAGAGGAGAGATATCCATTCTACACTTACATAATTCAGACTTTTTTTTTTTATTTGGGAGAGAGAGACTGAGAGAGAGAGAGAATGAGCAAGACAGAGGGGCAAAGGGAGCCTGATGCAGGACTTGATCCCAGGACCACGAGATCACAACCTGAGCTGAAGGCAGACTCTTAACCAACTGAGCCACCCAGGTGCCTCCATAATTTAGCCTTGAAAGGGTATGTTATAGAGCAAAAACAAAGAGTTACCATTAAATTAGCAGAGGTGGGAGAGGGCGAATTCCTAACTAAGTTCTTCTCCCATCACTTGCCCCAGCAAAAACTTCAGCCAAAAGTACATTCCTTTCTCAATTAAAGATTCTTAATTACCAATGAATTTCCAATAAGGTAATATTTGGGAATTCCCCTGCAATATTGGTGTTAGTTAAAAGAATATTCCTCTCAACTTTTCTATTGTAGAAATAGAGCACCTATTACACAGTGGCTAGATGTTATGGGGGCTGAATTCTGATTGCTTTACTCTGATCGCCAACAAACAAATTTGGAACAACTGGAGAACCATTGAACATGCTTAAGTTCCAAGTATGTGCAAAGACTACTTGCTATCAGGATTCAGAGAATGGAGAGAAGACTAGGGCCTGTGACTGGGGGTGGCTCGGTGGAGAAGAGCCAGCGCTGGGCCCAAGAGGCTCACGGTTGTATGTACTGAAAAGGGTAACTCCCAGCTTGGTGAAGTTAATGTAATACATGCATCTCCAGCTCTTTGGAAGTCAGAACCTTCCTCGCACAGAGTGAGCTCCTAGCTGATGGATAATAAGCATTCTCTAGTCCAGTAGGTATAAATCAGCTCTTTGCAATCTATAAGAAGGGTCTGTTACTGCCTTTGTCTGGGCGCCTGTTGTTTTAAGCGAAGCACGTGACAGAATGGGATGATCCTTGAGGGCAGTAAGATGCAGTGAGTCTGAACTGCTCCTACTGAGATCAGTTTACAACAGCCTCTTGGCCACCTTTTGCTATGGATGCTGCTATAGGACCATTGAGTAGACTATAGTTTGAAAATCTTTCCAGAATTGATTGTTTCAGACTATTTGGTGGTCGTTCATCAACAAAGTCTTCCATTCAGCAAATTCTACCAAGCACAAGAAGAAGAAATAAAACTGGTGTCCTGGTCTCTGTTCTTAGTGACAGACACAAACTTTTGAGGGAAATTACTAACCACTAGATTATAATAGTTATGGTGTTAGAGAAATCTCTAATTTCAGAAAAAAAAACACAAAAACCAAAAAACATTTCATGTTCCATGTTTCCTTGGCCCCTAGTTAGGTGTGCATGATTCATCTTTAAGGTTTTGGGTATTTGTTTTGTTGTTTCTGTGTTTGATTTTGTGTCCCTTTATGTCACCAACTGCTTGTAGAAAGATACTCCTTCCCTCCACCCGTTTTTGTACAAGGGCTGCGAGTGTTAAAAATTAGCCTTAACCTGTTTTGTAAGATGGTTTTCGCCAGCAGAGGTGAGACTATTTCTGGAGGAAACTTCCATGGTGAATACCCAGCCAAAGTAAGCTTTTTAGAATTGCTCCTGATCCTGAAAACATATTCCGATTTAAGCCAAGCGTATTCCAATTTGAACTGAGACATTCTTTCTAGGCCCTAGATTATTTGGCCATTGGAGTCCATGAACTTGCTGCGATTAGTGAAAGAAGAATTGAAAGACTCTGTAACCCCTCCCTCAGCGAGCTGCCTGCCTTCCTGGTGGCTGAAGGTGGTCTCAACTCCGGGTTCATGATTGCGCACTGCACCGCGGCAGCCCTTGGTAAGAATACCGCCGCAGAATACCGCCTGTCCATTTCATCTGAAAGTGTCCAGTTTTGTCCTTGAATGCGATCTTTTCCCCCCACCTCATTTGCATCCCACCTGTCTCGACAGAAAGGCAGAAGGGAAGTCTCTTGAACGTTTTTAAGAAAAAAACTGAATGAAACCTAAACAAAGCTAGACTGAAACATACTAATACCTAATGAGTTTGTAAATGATGAGGTTTCCACAATTTCTCTGTAGGACGCAACTGGATATCACAAAGGAAATTCATCTTGGTAGCTTTTTCCCTAATCTCAATTTGAAGACTAGCAGAAAGAAAAAGACAAAGGTGTCTACCATTAATGGCGAAACTTGAGCTGACTTGAATGATTAAGCTTTGGGTACATTCTATTAGATACACTAGCCACTAAGATCATAAATATGTGATTACAATGTGCAAAAATGCTTATGAGAAGATGCCCTCCATGAAAACTGAGCTTCAGTGTGGCTGATCTCTGACTCCAAACTGTGTGTAACACATCACAGCAGGCTCCAGTACAAAGGACGCACTAAGGGCTTCATTCATCTTTGCTCACTTAATGGTCACAACAATACCACGAGGTGTGTAATATTATTAGCGCCATTGTACAGATGAACACCTGAAGATCGAAGAAGTTAGGTGACTTACCCAACACTGGACAGCTAGTAAGTGGAACTGAATTCAAACCCAGGCATTTTTGTTCTCAAATCCATGCTCTAGCTTCAGTTAATGTGGATCTCATTTTAATCTGTATTTAATCCTAAACTGTGGTTCCCAGATTTAACAAATGGAAATGCAGGATGCCCAGTTAAATTTGAATTACTCGGGACATACTTGTACTAAAAAATTATTTGTTTTTATCTGAAATTCAAAATTAACTGAGCATTCCGTATTTTTTTCAGGCAAACCTACCCAAGAGGCAGGAGAGCCTGTGCTTAATCAATAGCATAGACTCTAGGACCAAATTCCAACTCGGTCATTTATCAGGAGTGAGATATGGAGCAACTTTCTTAATCCTCTCTCTGTTTACTCCTCTGTAAAATGGGGGTGATGAATTTACCTAATGGGACTGATTTGAGGATTAAATGAATTAATGCATAGAACTATTTAGAACTATGCCCAGCCGTGTTGTAAGCACTAAATAAATATTAGCTGTTATTAATATTACTCCTAACCCCTTCCTCACTGAAACCTCACACGAAAACTCACCACAACCCAAAGGAGTCCCTGAATTTATCGTGTCCTCTATCTAGTATCTTCTAATTGCTCACTTACCTCCTTATTAAAATACTCCTCTAAGGGTAGCAACTTCTCATACTAACGTAGGGAGGTCATGGTAACTGATTTAGAAAACATTAGGGATTTTGGAAAGCTTCATTTGAATGTGTTTGGTTTTCCCCTAAACTGCGTATTGAAGTTGTTCAACTTGTCAACTTGTCAACTTGCTTGTCAACTTGCTTTCCTTATAATCTTTTCGTCTTTTTCAGGGACGAGTAACTTCTCTTTCTGAATAAGCCCCACCACAGACTTTGTATCCATTAAAGCAGGTTTTGGGTCCCAGGACCTGGGACTCACTGTGTTTGAAACCTGGAAAGTTCTGGTCTAGGACGAGCCAAACGCCTGGTCTACATCACTAGATTATCTCAGGATCCCTTACAGCAGGGAGAACAACAGAACCCCACCCAGCCACTCTCGTGAGCAAAAACGTAGGGTAGAAAACTCTCTCCATGGCTCCGGGAACAGGGGCGGTGCTCTAGAATGTAGGTCCTCCTCCACACTTAATGTGTTGTCCCCCGGCCAAAAATCTAGCCATCCACCGAGAGTTTGTTAGAACAGCCCAATCTCAGGCCCCACTCGAAACTCAACATTTGCATATTGACGAGATAAGAATGACTCATATGCACAATAAAGTCTGATCTAGGCCATCTCCAGAATTCCTCCCCCTCCCCAAGAAGCGTCCGGCAGTCACCAGTCACGGAGCCCTTGCTTGAATCCCCCCACTGGGCAGTCTGATCTATGAAATCTCCTTGTGCAAGATCTGTGGGCCCAGTCTCCACCCCCAAATACCACCCTGAATTCTAACGCCTCCTCTGCGGACACAATCAGTCCATTGTTCTCAAGTACTTGGTATAGTCCATCACGACTTTTTCCCCTAGTCTCCCGGCATGCTAAACGCTTCCAGTGTTTTCAAATAGGGTTTGTAATAGGGTTCCTATCAGGTCTCATCTCAGAACTCACTATTCCCTCCTTTTCCATTTAATACCAACCCTACCTGCTTCCTTTTCCCAAAATAATCTGGGACCATCTGGTGCTTCAGTACCAACCAAGAGCTCCTGAAGAGGACACTCCGTGCTGTTAAGCACACGGGGAAGCCAACAAGGCAATTTTTCCCATTAGCAGCTGACGTACCTTGCCCTGGTCTCTTGCAGTGTCTGAGAACAAGGTTCTGTGCCACCCCTCGTCTGTGGACTCTCTCTCCACCAGCGCCGCCACGGAGGACCACGTCTCCATGGGAGGATGGGCAGCAAGGAAGGCCCTTCGGGTCATCGAGCACGTAGAACAAGGTAAACCCAGCCCGTCTGGGATGGCGCGCCCCACCAACGGACGACCGCATCTGCGGTTCTTCTCGTGGGATCCCTCCAGGCAGCAGTGGCATCACCTGGGAACTTGTTAGAAGGGTCGATTCTTAGGCCCGGCCGGAGACCTGCTAAATCAGAAACTCTAGGGAAGAGAGCAGAACCCATCTGGGTTTAACAAGTCTTCCAGGTGATTCTGAAGCTTGCTGAAAATTAGGAACCACACTTGCTGTCTAAGCAGTTTTGCTGGTCGGCTTAATTTTTTAAACAATTAAAAACATATTCAAAAGTGGAGAGGTTAGTGCTACAAAACCTCCTGTATACCAACTCAACAGCACATTTGCTTCATTTTTTTCCTTGACTTTCTCAAGTTATTTTCACACAAATCCCATCACGTTATTTTCTTCCTGCATACTTTGTCCCTTAAATATGAATGCTTTTTTTTTAAATCCACCATCATGCCATTCTCATATCCAAAAAAATCAACAGTGAGCCTTGGTATCACATACTAAGTTGAGTACATACTCAAAATTTCCCGATTTCTCAATGCCTGCATAGTTGGTTTGTTCAAATCCAGATTTGAGGTCCGCATTTTAAATTTGATGGTCAAAGTTGTAAGCCTCTTTTCATCTAGAACACTCCCCTCTTCCATTTTTTTTTTTTTTCCATGCCACATACTAGTTAAAAAAATCAGGTCAGTCTTCTGTCAAGAGTCTAACATTCTGGATTTTTACCCTCCTGGATTTTAGCCTCCTCGTGTGTTACTTTTAACTTGCTACCTGCATGTTATCTCTGTCCCCCACATTTTCCACCGGCTCTGGAAGAATGAACAAGATTCAGATCCATATCTTTAGGGAGATAGTTTCTAGGGTGGAGCTGTGTTAGGCCAATGTCTCCCCACCTTAATTACTGCTTATTTGTTTTTTTAAAGATGAATTGCCTTCCTTTAGGCATTGTTAGCTAAGCTACTAAGTTTTTGCAATTGTATCAGAAGCCGTTGGAAGACAAAAGAATATCATTACAGTAATTCCCCTCTCCCGGAGGGGAGGGAACGTTCCAAGACCCTCAGGAGAAGCCTGATCCCTCAAGATACCAAGCCTTGTGTATACCTCGTTTCTTTCCTGTACAGACATACCTGGGATACAGTTTAATTGCTAAATCAGGCACAGTAAGAGATTGACAAGAGTAACTAATCAAGTAGGACAGTTAAAACGATATATTGAAATATAAGTTCGGTGAACGCGAGCTTGCTCAAAATAGCTTACTGTGCTTTACCCACCCTTCTTGTGACGAAGGGGGGGCAACAGAATGCGCAGGCGGCCAGATGAAGCGAGCGAACGCCTCAGGTGTTATGAGGTAGCTTTAGGCTACTCTTGACTTTCCGCTGATTCGATGATTCGTCAGAAAGAGGCATCTGACGACCCATCAGAAGGCTCACCTGCTTCCAGACCGTGATTGATTGTGAGCAAATCAAACCAAAACAGCAGAAGGTGAAATGGCAGATAAGCAAGGATGGAGGTATCCTAAGATAAATGTGGGAGAGATATAATTTACGTACCACAATCACTCACTTAAATTGTACACTTCGGTAGTTATTAGCATATTAAGAAAGTTGTGCCATCACTACCACAAATCAATTTTAGAACATTTTCATCCCAAAAAGAAACCTTGTGAAACCTTGTACCCTTGACCCAGCACTCGCCCATTCTCCCATCTAGGCTTAGGCCCCCTAGATGTCCTTTCTCTCTCTCTATGGATTTGCCTGTTCTGGAAATTCCATAGAAATGGCATACAATATCTGATCTTGTGTAACTGGCTTCTTCTGGTCAGCACAATGTGTTCAAGGTCCGTCCATGTGGTGGCACATGTCAGTGGTCAATTCCTTTTTCATGGCCCAGTAATATTCTGTCATGTGGCTATACTGCATTTTGTTTATCCATTCATCAGGCGAGAGATGTTTGAGTTTTGGCCACCTTTTGGCTAGTATGAATACTGCTGTTATGGACATTGGTGTACAAGTTTTTGAGCAGATATAATGTTTTCATTTCTCTGGAGTGCAGTTGCTGGGTCATATGGTAACTTGTGTTCATCTGTTTGAGGACCTGCCAGGTTGTTTCTCAAAGTGACTCTACCATGTTACATTCTTAGCAGCAGTTTTTGGGAGTTCTGAGTTTTCCACACCTTCCTCAACACCTGTTATCATGATCTGCCTACCACGGTGCATTCCTAATGTCCCCACTGAACATGTGGCTCTGGCCGAAAGCTTGTCCGTTCTCAGATCCTCTATCCAATTCATCAGCAAATCAGACTTACCATCAAAAGACACCTCTGTCAAGCCTCTGTCATCTCCTTTTTAATGGTCTCCTTGTTTTCACTACTGTTCTTCTACAGTTACCACATGCAATAATCAGGGTGAGGTTCTTAAACTGTAATTTTGACCACACTGTGTTCCTGCTGAAAATTTGCCAGTTCGTTCCTTGTGCTCAAACCAAAGTCCAGCCCCATTCCTGCAGCCTACAAGGATCACGCATGATCTGGCTTCTGGCTCTTGCTGACCCCTGTCTCCATTCCTTTCCTTACCCTGGAACCACCGTGTTATTCTTGTACCCACCAAGGACACATCCCTAACTCAGCACCTGTGTCCTTGCTGGCCTGTCTGCCTGCAACATTGTTCCCCTAGGCCTTCACACGGTTCACTTCTGCATTCTACCGTGGTTGCTGTGCAGATTTCATCTCAGATGTCTTCCCTCTCTACCCAAGCTCAACTTCTTAAAGTTTCCAATACCTAATGCATAAAGTGAGGGGACTGCACTAGAAGATGTGAAGTTTCTTCCAGGTCCAAAATGGATCCCATTGCTTCATCCCCTCCCATGGTGTCCTGTCTGTACTCACCAGAGTTTGGAGTGTGCTTCATAAATTTTAAGATAAGACACCAAATCTTTTTAATACTCCATTTCAGTTGACCACTTAAATAGTTTGATCAACCTGAAGCTTCTTTGTTATTTTCTTGGCAAATAATGAAATCCAAAAGTCGAGAAATTTAGATTTCAATATTCAAAGCTGATAGCAAGGTGTATGGTACATTTAATAAGAGTTCTTAACTAGGGAGTAAAGACAGTTTTATCAAGAAACCTAAAGTTGGCAAGATACCAGTTTCTACAATTTGAGTTTTAGTGGGCTTGGGAGCTTTTGAGTTTGAAGGCTTGAAAGAACATTGTAGAATTATGCAGCGCAACAAAAGACTGATTTGCTCCTTCCCTGGCTCCTTCAGTCCTTTGACGAAAGTCTATGTGCCAGGTATTTCAGCCCCAAGAGAAGCAGCAAGACTAAAAACAAATGGAAATAGGACACCGATGTCATCCATCTTGATCAGATGACAGAAGGAGAGCACTTACCTGTACTTACCTGTACTTACCTGAGACATTTACCTGTACGGCACTCTCCTTCTAAACATTAAAGATCCAGCCAGTGGGGTAGAAGAGGACATTTTTGAATGGTAACCAAATACCAAAGCAGCTCTTTCTACCAAAAGACCGAGAGCCAACCACCTCTCAGTTGGCGAGAGCTGGCCGACACCTTCCACGTGACTGATATCCCCGCAGCACGAAGTCGGCTTCAAACAGCTGTCGCCTCCACTTTTCTCGTAGTGCTGGCCATCGAACTCCTCGCAGCCTGCCAGGGCATAGAATTTCTACGCCCCCTGAGAACAACCACTCCTCTGGAGAAGGTCTACGACCTCGTGCGCTCTGTTGTAAGGTAAAGGCAAACAGGTCCCCGGGTGTGACATCATTCAGGACTGTGAACCCTGGCCGCAGTTCGTGTTGGGCTGATGGTCTGATGTGCTTTCCGTGCAGGCCCTGGATAAAAGATCGCTTCATGGCTCCAGACATTGAGGCAGCACACAGGCTGCTCGTCGAGCAGAAGGCAAGTTGGCCACTTGGCTTCCTTCTTAGTTTGGGGTCATTATGGGAAAGCAAAGTGGGAGTGGGGAATGCAGAAATACTACCTTATTCTTTTGTTTCCTGTCTCTTCCTTGGAAGTGAACAAAAAGGAACTCGAGCAACTTCCAAGGCAACTAAAAAGTTCTTTGACAAACTCTTAAGTGTCCTGTGTTGCATCCGAACATTGACTATCTAGCAATTAGAAACTGAAAGGACTTTAAATGGAGTTTGGGACAGGTACTCTTGAGGAGAAAATGAGATGAAAGGTTCATGGATCCCCTTCACCAAAAATATTCTCTTTTGTTCAAAAGCACGTTCTATTTCCATGATGTTACCACCGCCTCCTCCACCGAACCCAGTGATGAAACGGACCTGGAGACAAAACAAAGTCCCAGGATTTTTTTTTTTTTAAAGATTTTATTTATTTGACAGAGATCACAAGTAGTCAAAGAGGAGGAAGCAGGTCCCTGCCGAGCAGAGAGCCCGATGCAGGGCTCCATCCCGGGACCCTGAGACCATGACCTGAGCCAAAGGCAAAGGCTTTAACCCATTGAGCCACCCAGGCACCCCAAGTCCTAGGGTTTTACTTCAAAGGTCTGTGGGTCTGTCTAGCGCTGTGGTGTGTCCCGGCCGTCATCCTGGGTGAGATATGGGTTCTCTTTACTGCTTATTTCCTCTGGCTTCATTGACTCTAGATTTATCTGATAGAGACAGATGCCTCATAGGCAGACCTTTTTTTTTTTAAAGATTTTATTTATTTATTTGACAGAGAAAGACAGAGCAAGAGAGGGAACACAAACAGGGGGAGAGGGAGAGGGAGAAGCAGGCTTCCCGCTGAGCAGAGAGCTCAACTGGGGGCTTGATCCCAGGATCCTGCGATCATAACCTGAGTCGAAGGCAGATGCTTAGCTGACTGAGCCACTCAGGCACCCCCAGGCTGATTTATTTTTTAAATATATTTTTTAAAGTTCTTTGAGCCTTTTGTTGTGATTTGTGGGCCTCATGTTCTCTAGAATTTCTTGATTTCCCCTGGAACCATTGCTCTGCTCTTGGGGAATGACTTTTCCCTCTGATTCTCACGGCTGTCATTCCTAGGTTGTGCCCTATACACCCTTTGAGGGGCCTTGTGTGCTGCCAACTTTGGTGCTTGTAGAGAGGTGGGTGAGAGGTTAGCCTTTTTTAATTGAAATAGACCTGACATATAACATTATATTTGTTTCAGGAGAACAACAGAATGATTTGATATCTGTGTATTTTGCAAAACAATCGCCACGATAAGTCTGGTTAACATCTGTCACATACTCAGTTACAGTTTCTTTTTTTTCCTGATGAGACCCTTTGTGGTTTACTCTCTTAGTAACTTTCAAATAGACTATACAGTGTAATTAACCATAGTCACCCTGTTGCATATTCTATCCCCAGGATATATTTATTTTAAAACTGGAGTTTTGTACCTATTGACACCCTGTACCCATACTGCTCACCTTCTACCCACCCTCTCTGGCAACCGTCAGTCTGTTCTGTGTATCTCTGAGCTCCATTTGTTGGCGTTGCACTAGATTCCACATATCATAGTATCTGTGATTCTGACTCATTTCACTTAACATACTGATCGCACAGTCCATTAAGATTGTCACAAATGCCAAGAGTGCCTTTTTCTTTACGGCTGAATAATACACACACACACACACACACACACACACACACCCTGCATTGTCTTTATCCATTCATCTGCTACTGAAACCCCAATTTGGCTGCCCATCCCTTGAAAGACCAAGACTCGAGAGATGAGTTTTTTGTTTTTTTTTTTCAAAGATTTTTTATTTTATTTATTTGACAGATAGACATCACAAGTAGGTAGAAAGGCAAGCAGAGAGAGACGAAGAAGCAGGCTCCCTGCCGAGCAGAGAGCCCGATGCGGGACTCGATCCCAGGACCCTGAGATCATGACCTGAGCTGAAGGCAGCGGCTTAACCCGCTGAGCCACCCAGGCGCCCGAGAGATGAGTTTTGATGGGAAAGGACTTTGAGCTCTCTGTTCATGAGGCCAGCCACCTGGGGAGAAGCTGGACTCTTGTCCACTCCCAGGTTTCTGCCTGGCCCAGAGTTATTTAAAGGGGTTTAATCAGCTAAGGGAGTACAGTGGTCTGTGACATTTCTTGCCTACCTGCAGACTTGGTGATGGCAGCTACAGAGTCATCTTGGTGCTTGGTGGTTGTGCAAATTCTAGTTTTTTGGTGCCCAGGGTGGAGGTCAGTTGAGCAAAGAGGTCTAGTTCCTTGGTACCCAGAGGTGGAGCAAGAGTGTCCTATTCTTTCTACAAAGGAGGGCAAGAGCTACAGATGCACAAAGGGACAGTCAGGAAAGTCATTTATGGGTGTGACCTTAAAAAAGTAAACCATTTTGATGAAGATTGCTGGGTGAGTCCGAAAGCCAAGGCAGTTCCCAACAGACTGACTGGCCTCTGGGGCCTGGGAAAGTTCCGGTCCTTCATTCCCCAAGGCCAGAAATCCACAAATCTCAAAGAAAATCAGTTAATTCTGTTACAGATCAAGGGCCTTAGGTCAGCAAGCAAGAAGTGTGTTACCTTGACTCAAGATAACCTGAAGACCGGCCGTTGCGCTGCCATACACCCCTCGGTGGACACCCAGGGGGCTTGCATGTCTGGCAGTTTGTAAGTAACACCGCAGAGACCGTGGAGGTGCAGGGATATTTTCGAGGAAGTTAGCCTTTGCAAGGATACATTTTCTAAGGTAATACAAAAGGATAGGAAATGCTCCTTGCTTGTTAGCAACAAGCTGATAAAAAGCAGCTGTAGGGGCGCCTGGATGGCTCCGTCGGTTAAATGTCTGCCTTGGGCTCAGGTCATGCATGATCCTGGGGTCCTGGGGTCCCAGGATCCAGACCCACATGGGGCTCCCTGCTTGGCAGGGAGTCTGCTTCTCCCTCTGCCCTTCACCCCAATCAGGCGCTCTCTCTCTCACTCAAATAAATAAAATCTTAAAAAAGAAAAAAAAAAAAAGCAGCTGTGAATCAAAAACTGGACTTGAACTTCAGAAAAGCAGATTCCTGAAACAGAGTCGGCTGGTGCGTGGCGCTGTAGAGCAAGCAAGGGTCTGAAACACCGCTTCTCAAACTTCCCTGTGCATGTGAATCTCCTGGGGGTCTGGTTCTAGGGGAGGCCGATGCCGCTGACCCACAGGCGGCTGTGGGAGCAGCAGGAGTGGAAGGAGTAGGGCGCTGGGCGGCTCAGCCAGTTACAGGTCTGCCTTTGGCTCAGCTCATGATCTCAGGGTGCTGGGATGCAGCCCTGCATCGGGCTCCCTACTCAGCGGAGAGTCTGCTTATCCCTCTGCCTGTCCCTTAGCTTATGCATGCTCTCTCTCTCACAAAATAAGTAAATTTAAAAAAAAAAATTTTTTTAAAAGGGCACAAGGAGTAAAGCACATGTGCCATGGAAACCCAGCAAACAAGGAAATCCGTTGCCCTATTCAAAGCTTGCTTTAGAAAACGCACATGCATACCTTTGAGTAACTCTCCTTAATTCCGTCCACACTGAATCGGGTTTTGTTTCTGTGTTGGCTTGTTTTGATTCCAAAGAGTAAGCATAAGCAGCTGAAAACCCTCCCGGGAAACTTTAGAAAGGCTTTTGACTTTGTATTTTAAAAGCTATTAATGCAACCAAAGACTAATGGATACAGATTGTGTGTCGAAGGAAAGCAAGCAAACAGCTGCTAGGTGCCTGGTCAGCTCCTCACGTTTTGAGCTGACGTTGACTGACGTGTGAGGACAGTGTCGTCAACATTCTGACTCTGCTTTATCCCTCTCAGGTCTGGGAGGTTGCTGCCCCATACATCGAAAAATACAGAATGGAACATATTCCAGAATCCAGACCGGTTTCTCCAACAGCCTTTTCACTGGAATCTCTACATAAGAAATCCACCAAAATCCCCGAGTCCGGGGATCTTTGACAGGCTTTGTCATGGATCAGCGGATCAGAGGGTCCTTGGTTGAACAGCAAGCAATATTATGCAGAAGAAGAGACCTGAGGACTTTCCTAAATAGATCAACCCATTATGTTGTTCGGTCCTTCTACAACCTCCTTTGCTTAGGCTGGTTAGTGTTGCTCACTCTAGCACCGAGTTCTTATTGACCTGGTTTGAGACACAGAAGTTGTTTTCAGATTATAGTTTTCTCTCTTCCTTAACAATATCAATAGGCCACAGACCACTTCATATTACTTGAATTCAAATTTTGAAACAGATTGGCATTTTTTCCCAAAAACATTAGACTTTTATGAAGCTCTTCCTCTTCTTTTCCTTCTCCTTCTCCCCCCTCCCCCACCCCCCTCCCCCAACCACCCTCCCCCTCCTCCTCCTCCTTCTTCTTTTACGGTTTGACCAGATCTCCACTAGATAACTTTGGCTGATTGAGTTATACCATGATATGATGAATGTTCTCACTAGGCCTTCATCAACAACTTCTTTTGAAGTCATAATTTGTCCTGAAGCGTCTCTTTCTTCTAGTAATCGCCTCAGAGTGTAGTCAATAGGTCGAGAGGTTTTGTGTAAAGGATTACTATTGGAGTGGCCCTTACTGATATTTGTCAAATGTCACTATACATCTCTATCTGGCCATCTGGCAAAACACTGTACATCTCAAAGGAAATCTCAGATTCTTAAGCTGGAGTTAGAGGTTAGTATTATTACCTTCTGCCCGTGGGTTAGTACTTTATTCACAGTCCTCTAACAACCCTGCGTTGAGAAGCCTCCTGTCTCACAAATAAGGAATCTTACATTCAGAAGTAACCAACCCCTTCTCTGTAATGGTAACTCTTAATAGGGGAAACTCTTGACAAAGGTACACGGGGCCCTGGGCTGTATTACCCAATCGGTTTTTTCCTCAAAAAAGAAGACAAAGGACCATCTGGGAAGACTTAAGTATAATCACGCAAACGAAAGATGAGTCAGATGACCTCTTCGCTGCGCGAAGCTAACTCTGTGACTTTGCACCTACGTGTGCAATTGCGTGCAAGGGGCTCCCCGTGCAGGAGACCAGAGCCACGGCTCCAACAACCACAGTAGGCCAGATACACTTGCCAGCTTGCCTACCCGCTTCCAGCCTAAAATGGGTCCAACAGTGTATTTCGCAATAGGGTTTTCTCTTTAGATGGCGGTCGGACTCCAGCAAAAGGTGGACACCCAAGGGAAAACCACTGCCCACAGCAATTCAGTGACCAAAATGGGCTGAAGAGCCTGTTTATGGAAAGGCTGTTCTGGGTACTGTCCTTTGCCAAAACATCAACAGGCACAATGAGTTCGTGCTTTGCCACGAACCCCAGTCGGGCCAGTAAACCCAGCCGTCTGATGGCTACTCTTCACTCCAGTGTGGGAGGGCTGGGTCCCTACAGGCCACTGTGGTCTTCCCGGGCATTTTATGATCGAGTTTTCGAGGCAGCTCTGTGAGAAACAGGTTATCACATGCCGCCAAGAAATGTCAAGGTAACCGTGGAAAGACTCCGTCTGTTGTCTTAGGTTGTCACGATGTTCTTAGATTTTTACAACCAAGTGTAGTGCCTCCTTGGGGAAAGCCTATTTGAGCTGCAGTTAATCAAGCTTCTGAAAGGTTTAGACAATGAATGTTATTAGCACATCGCCACACATCTTTAAAAAGTGTGGTTGGTTTCGGTATCCTTTCTCCTTCCCCGGGGAGTAGAAGGAAGGATTAGAAGCATCTCGATTTCCTCCCAGCAGGCTCACCTGGGCTTCTTCCCCTGCCATCTCAGGGCAGTTGGAGGGCAAGCCCCGGAGCCTTTGGGCTCTTATGCTTTTCAGTGCCACACTTGCTAATGTCCTGGTGGCCGAAGCAAGTCACCCTGCCCAGCCCAAGCCAGACAGGGACAGTGCTACTCAATGGCGTTGGGATGTGATCTGCGGTCCATCACTGTAACAATCTACCACGTAGGTAAAACCAAACACAGAACCTGAAACTTTCACGATGCTTTTCATTACTACTTTAAACTTGAGCCTCATCTTTGTATCTGGTCATGGGATTGTTACTGTTTTATTAAACCTTCTCATTATCTCATGAAGAGCACAGTCATTTTGCATTTGGGAGGTTATTTGGTTAAAGAGGTTAACTTACTAAATGTAAACATTAAAAATATACCAAAAATCAAAGCCAAGAGATGTGTTTCAGGCCGCAGCATAGGCCGGGTTAGTCACAAGGTGTCGCATTCCCTTGGCTTAGTGATCAGTTCAAGAAATGGTTGAGGTCGCGATTTGGGCCAATGAGACGGAGATGACTTTTACTGGAAGCTTTGAGAGAATGTTTTCTCTCCTGAGAGCCATGGTAGCCAGGCTTTCTCATTCACCTATCTGAGGTGGATGAGAAGGAGGCACAGAATCCTGAGGGCTGTTGAAAGCCTGCCCAGCCCATTGAGGAATCCGGCCGTGGGGTGATGCCAAGGCTGGGTGACAAAGCAGAAGGAAGGAGGGAATCGGAGTCTTCGGCATTACTGAGCTGCTGGGTAAACCAGTCCTGAAGCCTGTCTGTCTGGTGAATTTCCAAGGTTGATCTAATATGCTTCCTTATTTTTACAAGCAGATCTTAGTCAGATTTTGAAATCCATAGCTGTTGGCATCGTCCCTACCACTGCTATTTCTGAGGTGCCGTATGGGGCTATACGGTACTTCGGTATGGCATGACTTCACCCAGTTGGGAACACGAAATGGCCATTACTGTGCCAAGCGTGTGTCCATATAACCACAGCCCCTTTGGAGCATCAGGGAAGCTTCCTGGAGGAGGTGACTGAGCTGGGTTCTGAATGATGGCAGTCAGAGAGAGAAGGGAGGAAAAGGAGAAATGGAAGCTAAACGTCAATGTCAGAAGACATCTGTGCCAGAAAACCAAGTCTCCATTTGTCCATTTCTATCATTAAATAAACGGTGACCAAGATGGCCCTGGTCTTTGCCCTCCTGGCGTATAGGGTAGGTAGGCAGCGGGCCCAGAGGATTAAACAAACAGGGGCAATGTGCAAGCAGGAAGATGGGAAGGTTGGGAAGTAGCGGCCAGGATCATCATGGAGAGCTTGAGAACTCGTGCTAATGGTCCAGCAGGGGAAACGAAACTCTGCCAGCGCGGGACATCTCAGATCTCAAGGGTGGGTGGGCCAGGACGGACCACCGTGGCTCACGGGTAGTTCCCACACTCAGGGCACCAGGTTCCTGACGCCAGCAGTAGCTGCAAGGGAACCACTTGGACAAGATGTGCCTTCATATTTTGGAATAACTTTCCACCAGATCAAAATCTAAGGGGCTGGCATTGACTTTATTCTTTTACTGCTGAGTGTAATAAAGACCAAGGTGCTCATGCTTGCGGGGCTATCTGGCAAAACATATTTCAATTTCAAAAGTACTGTGCGTCACCAGAGTTCCTTTTAGGAGAACCCGCTCTCAGTGCACCCTGGCTTTGACTCTACTCTTGAATGCCGGTCTTACCGCCCTCATTGGATCAAAAATTCCCTGAAGGCAGGAGACAGTTTAGCACCAGAATTTCAGAGATGGAAGGAATCCAACTTCTACAGATGAGGAGTTCAGGAAGAAATCAAAGCCCAGGACGCCTGGGTGGCTCAGTGGGTTAAGCCACTGCCTCCAGCTCAGGTCATGATCTCAGGGTCCTGGGATCGAGTCCTGCATCAGGCTCTCTGCTCAGCAGGGGGCCTGCTTCCCCTTCCTCTCTCTCTGCCTGCCCCTCTGCCTACTTGTGATCTCTCTCTGTGAAATAAATAAAATCTTAAAAAAAAAAAAAGACTATTAAAAAAAAAGAAAGAAAGAAATCAAAGCCCAGATGTCAAGCCCCAGATGTGTGTTTCCTCCAGCATGCCACGTTACCTCGTCTTTCTCCCATGGCATCTGGCATGTGCCCCCCTCAATTCAGTGGGGGGTAATATTGTGCACACGGAGGCAAAAATTGGTTCTTGGGAGGCAGAAGAACTCGCATGTTATGATGGTCTGTGGTCTTCCAAAGTTCAACCCTATCTAACAAAATCTTATTCCTTAGGGAGAAATTTAAGTTTCCTCCTAGTGGGGGTGAGGGAAGGCCTGACAACTGTAAAAGGTTGAGAAAAGAAACATTGATCTAGCTCACTGGGGAGCACAGAGTAGCGGTTTTCACATCTCACTCACTGCCCTCTGCGAGGGCTTTCCAGCTGGACTTTTAGCACCTGATACCTCCTGCTCTCTCCACCAAAGGACTGGCTCAAGGTATCTTGTCAGAGTCCATTCATGCAACACAAGTTTGAGTGCCTACTGTGCACACTAAAACCAGACTCATTTTTCCTACAGTACCCTTGGTCCTGGTCCTAATTTGTTCAAAAATCTTCAGTGGCTTTTCCTGCCTTGAAGAATGAGACTCCTACTAGCAAGGCTGACATTCAAAGCCCTGTGAAATCTGACCCAGCCCTAGCTCCCCAAGGAGCTAGTAGGGTTCTTCACTGATCTTCTGAGCACCTCATAATGTTCCATCCTGGAGCCTGGCTCTCTCATCGAAATCCTGCCAACCCCCAAAGCTAAGAAGGGCAGCCCACCTCTCCACCTAACCATGGAACTGTTTCTTTGGTTTTGCTTTTCTAATTTACTCCCCCATAAGCATCATCCTTTGGTATTATATTAAGGAACTCATATGCTCCTTTCAATCCACAAAACAAGTATTTTCCTTAACACTGTCTTCCTGGGTTGGCCTACTTGGTATGTTTTAATTAAGTAATTTTCACTGTGACTACCAGTATGTTTGTACAGCCATCCATGAATTCATTTACTGATCACCTGCTATGAACCAGTCACCACGCGAGATCCTGGGGCATGAGGAGGGCCCTGCCCTCTACCAACTTCCATTCTAAAGGGAAAGACAGTTAAAACACCGTGCCATGAAGGCTAGCATGGACGATGGGTGCATTGTAGGGTTGGGGAGGGACTAGCTCTGCTTTCCCGCATAAAGAAGAGAAGGAAAGCAGTCCAGGCAGAAGGAACAGGCTGCAAAGCCTGGAACAGCAAAAGCAAACCGTTTTGAGGCACAGTGTGACAGCCGGTGTGGCTAGGGTTGAGACTGCGGCACTTAACAGGGGTACAAATAACCTGGCAGCTGGTTAAGAAACGCACTCGGATTCAGAGGTCTGGGGTGGGGCCGAGGCTCTCATTTCCAGCAAGCTCCCAAGTGGCGAGGACTAACAGGACACAGGCCTGGAAGAACCAAGGCAGTTCTGGGTGGGTATCCTCTTCTGCTTTCAGTTGAAAAAGACATTAACGCTCTTTGTTTCAAGCGAATGTCTCCCAGACAGAGAATAGGATGCACTTCCCCTACTTATTCCGGAGGTATCAAGATAGACTTGCGGGTTTGAACAGACCTCATATTTGGTCTTTGTAGTTATCGCCTGCATCCCAAACTCCTACTGCTGTATCAGTGGTCATAGGGGAGGCATCACCCATATGGCAACCACATGCCTGCCACACCCCTCCTTGACTGAGCCTGTGAGGGACAAAGCTCCAATGGCCCCATGTTACTGGACAGTGACAGCCATGCACACTGTTACCCATAACCTCCCAACAAGGAGCATCTAAAATGGAACACAGGAAAGCCTCATCGATTCAGCCTCTGTTAACATGAAAGGGAGGAGACTTTGGTGAATCTTCGCTTCTCAAATCATTTATTCATAAAGAGCACAAAGTTTAATAATGCTGTTGGGATGATAAGGATGATGAAACATTTAAAAGATTTCAAGGAAGCTCATATGGCTTTAGAAACACCTATTCATATCGTCATCCATGATTTCTTTGTGTGTAATTATGTAATTGGGTTCATTTCCTTAAAAGCTGTAATAAGTAATACCACCCATCTACTTCTGGGACTGGAAACAACAACAGTGTCAACACGTATTTATTGAGACCTATATCCATTCTGTCATACATTTATAATGTGAATAATCAAACTCTTGAGAGTGATTTTTAAAAACTACATTATCAGATTTGGTCCAAATGCATCCATTCTAGGAAGTCCCCGTCCCCACGTATAAAACGATGGGTCTTGAACTCTTGTGAAGCGCTACTGGTAGAGTCCAGAAGAAATGAGAACTTGAAGGACACCCTCCTTCAAGGGACACTCATGCATTCGAAGAGCTTCTAGAAAGGCAAACCATGTGGGAAAAGGACAAACTAGCTGCTTATAACAGAAGGCTACATTTGCTTAATTTGGGGCATATCACTTGGATTTCTCACCATCCCCTAATTTTTGCAAAGTACTGTTTAAGAACTGAAACTTGAAAAGCACAAACAAAATGGGAATTTCAAGCCATGTCTACCTAACTGCCAATCAGCTTTTCCCCATGAAGGCATTCCGATGATACCCTACCATCTGAATCTTCAAAATATTTGTAGCAAATCTCTGTGAAAGGATTTCATGTTCTGAGATTGAGATCCAAATGATTTACCTGCTTAGATGTCCAGGTGCATGTGTTAAATTAAAAGAAATTAATGACTTGGGTTTTTTCAAGTGGATTAACAAAGCACTGAAATATATTTAAGTGACATCATTCTGGAAAATTACTATGGTCTTTTAACTTGGACTCCAACGGCATTGACTTATGTAGTCGAAAGGTCTTCTCTTTCCTTTCAGATCTTTCATTTTTTATAGATGACTTTTCCTTTAGCTACAACATATTCAATTAATTCATGATGGCCTCCAAACTGGTAAATCAAATGCTCCCATCTAGAAAGAAATCAAACATATTTTAATGCCTACATGTCAAAATGATCACTATGTCAATAAATGCTAATGTGGAAATACATTCTCTAGAAACTTCTTCATACCTCGTCAATGATAAAGGGCTTTAAAAAAAAAAAACATTAGATTACTATGACAACTAGTCTACAACTTCAATATTGTTTAATGGTATTACTGAAGTATTTGACCTGAAAATATTTGATCCAATCAAGTAATATGTAAAAGGTGACATCAGCATTATTTTCGATAGAGAGAGTGAAGAGTAGAATTAAAGTCGATTTCTTCAGTGGAACTTGAGGACCAAGGAATGCAACAGGCTTCCTAGGTCAAGGATTTACAACTTTCAGACTGAGAAAAATAAGACTCAAATTGTTACATCGGAGGCCCTCTTGGCAGCAGACAGTGGATGAGTAATAAGAACCCAGGGGCAGGAAAACAGAAGCAAGGCTTTTGGGATCTGGTAGGAGTGAGAAGCCAGAGAGGTAATGAATCAGATGCAGGGTGGCCAGCAGGAGCTGGGACACGCACCGCCCAGAACCGGCTGTAGGTCAGAACGCCAGCAGAAAAACAAGAACACAAGCCAGGCGGCACTAGTCCAAAGTCCGGGTAAACGGAACAAAACCCTGGAGATCTAGGGCAGATGGAAGACAGAGGAAGAGACCGGACAAGCTGGTCTACCCTGTGTGGTCTAGGACTCGCAGGGAGACTTGCTGGTTGGAAAGGGGTGATGGTAAAGGAGACTGGGGAGCTGCAGAGGCTTCAGGACCAGATGCTAATATCGAGCAGAAAAGCCATTTAAACCTAGCCTACGTATCCCAAGGGGCACAAAATAAAATAGCTCCGTTGGGAGAACACTCGCCTGGACGCATTGATGATGATGAGATCTCCCTGTTTGCCGACTTCCAGAGATCCGTGTGTGTGAGATCTTCCCAGGGCATAGGCTGCGTTGATGGTGGCAGCGGCCAAGGCTTCCGGCATGGACAGTCGCATGTTCACGCAGGCCAAGTGCATGACCACCGGCTAAGGCAGGCAAGAACCGCAGTAGAGGAAAGGAACAAAATGGTAGCTGCTACCTAGGACATTTCTCAACGCAGCACAACCAATAATGGAAATGAAATATCTGGGAGGAACCGGCTACACTGGTATGAGAACATTTTGATGTACATGTAAAGATTCTTACGCTTTGGAAAAGATTCCTTTATTAGAGAGATTACCCCAGCTGAACCCCTGGGTACTGAGTGTTTATTTACAACTTTTCAAGACCACTGTCTATGTAAGATGAAAGCACACCTCCACACTTATTTACTAAAATTTCTTTGAGCCTGTGCTGTCCTCCAAGACGGAGGTAAGTTATCATCAAACCACCACGCCCAAGGCTGAATCAAAAAATTATGCACATAGAACTTTCTCTCCTCTCTCTCTGCCTAGAGGCATTCTTGTGGCACGGAAATAGCCAAGGACCCTGCTGTCTACACTTTTTTTCCTGTTGCACGAGAAAATCGTTTCTTAGATCTTTTGTACATTTTAATAGTTAGGGAGCTATTTTTAAATTATTGATACACACAGTGGAAGACTGATTCTCCGCTTGGAAAGGGACATTAAAAATAATTACCATTGAAAAGCAATATGCGTTTGGGTTGAAATCACTGCCCAGAGCAACGATTACCCCTTCCTCCAACATCTTCCTAGCGCGGGGTTGTTTCAGTCTAAAAGGAAGGAAAAAAAAGAAAGATGGAAGTCTCTGGAAGTAGAGCTTCTATAGACTAGATGTTTGCAATAGAAACCGACTCAAGATATCCAACCCCTCTGTGTTCTGGAAGAAGAAACAGACACTCAAGGTTAAGTGATGAGTGGTGAAGTCAGGTGGAACCCCAGGATGCCTGATTTTTATCTCTGCTTCTGAAATGACTTGCCCATAACTTACTTCTTTAATTTGGGAGTGTTTATTATATTATTAGTTAGTTATATTAGTTATTAGTTATTATTAGTTAGTTATATTAGTTATATTCCAGAGATCCTTGCTAAGGAAGAAAAACATAACATTTTTTTTAAAAGTGTAACACTTTTTTTTTTGACTCTCAAATATAAATAATGAGGTTAAAATAATGTTGTTTTTATTAACTTCCAGTTTGCAATTTTAAAACTCATATCTCTCCCCCTCCTGGGCAGGGGCAGAGGGGCCTCAAACATTTCTGGTAGGGCCTTTAAAACCTTGAAGGCCCAAAAAAAAAAAAAAAAAAAAAAAAACCTTGAAGGCCTAAGATTCTAATATGTAAAATGGCTGCGCTTCTTCCTGGGTTGCGTGTCTCCTTGATTTCCTTGGCAAAATATTATTCTTTAGGACGTGACTCAAAAGCCATGTCAGGGATAAACCGAGCCAAACACTAGCTCAAAGGGTGAGGACAGTATTCAGTAATAACTACTGCGAAAGGGAAAAGGGTCCAGTGTGGCCTGGACTCAATTTTGATTTGTGCAGTGATAACTGGGCGTTTTAGAGAAAGAAAGAGGAAGTTGGGAGGAAAAAGGGGCGGATCCTTGAGGAGGCAATCCTGGGTGGTCAAAGACTTATATGTTAGATATAAGTCTTTGCAGAGAAAGGATTTATAATTGCAAGCTTTGTAAAGTAACTGCTCTAAGAGGAAGTCCAGGGGCCTATCTGCCAATCAGCTGGTTTTGTGGGAATGAGCAGTACCTTCTCCTGGCACGCTGGGCTTCCTCAGGCAGGCGCTATAAGGGGGCCTGGGTCATCTTAGGCAGACAACTTTGAGCTGTCAGAAACTATGCTGGTGTTTGTTCAAGGCTCCCAGGGTTTGGGGGAGGGGGATAGATGGAAATCAGTTGTCTGAGAATCTACACATCTACAGGCCAAGACTGAGGCCCCTGAAACATTCACAGTCAATGACGGACAGTTTGCAGGACTACCTAAGATAATGTTCCTCAATCAGCCTCATGCGTGAGAGGAGGTAGGTGAAGCAGGGATAAGCGTGTGGAAAGGCAGAACTTAAAATCTCTGCACAGTTCATTCCTTTTCTTTCTTTTTTAAGATTTTATTTATTTGAGACAGAACATAAGAGGGGAAGAGAGGGAGAAGCAGGCTTCTCCCAGGTGCTGGGAGAAGGAGCCCATCAGGATCCTGAGATCACGACCTGAGCTGAAGCCAGACACTTAACCCCCCGAGCCACCCAGGTGCCCCTGCACAGTTCATTCTGATGGCCTCCCCTCCTCTTCCAGAAATATTGAAGGAGGAAAAAAAAAAAAGTGATGCTGTAAAAGTATCAAGGAAGTTCCAGAAAAACTGAGGTGAATGGATCCTAAATCAATTTAAAGAGTATACACAAAGATGCATACACTAATGATTAAAGGAAGCGGCACAAGGCCACTGTTATTCTGGAAATGAGAGTCAGGAGAGAATTCAAGGCCCAGCAGAGAGCCCTGCAGGTTGGGCCTGTTGGAGAGATCAGAAAAATACGAGAACAGAGAAGCCAGAGAGAGAAGGGTGGCCTCGGTGATGTTTCCTGTTGTCCAGCTGGCCAGCCCATCCTGCGGTGAGCACAGATGACAGCCACCTCTGGCGCAGGGACAAAGTTCAGACTTTTACTGCCGAGCTGCCCTTCACAGTGCAAGTCTCCGATTTTTGCTCCATCTTCAAGAGATTCAAGGGGAGGGAAAGGAATTTTTTTTTTTTTTTTGGTCAAACATTATTTCTTGGTGATGGAAAATTAACCGGATTAGGTATCGATTGATGACTCTGACTGACTACTAAGATTTGCTGGGAATGCCAAGATACCAAGAATGGCTATTGAATGATATGTCCTGGTTGCAATCTACATGAAGTTTACTCTTGAAATTCAGAGAACAGTAACAGTAAGAGAAATGTGTAATATTACCTGTATGGGTATAACGTCATAATATATTTGAGAAAAGCACTGACATATTCCTCTCTTCTCTCTTAAAAAAAGTTACTCGAAGGGCACCTGGGTGTCTGTCAGTTAGGAGTCCACTCTTGATTTCGGCCCAGGTCATGGTGTCATGGTGTTGAGATCGAGCCCCCTGTCAGGCTCCACACTGGGTATGAAGAATCTCTAGATTCTCTCTCCCCCTCTGCCCCTTCCCCCAGGTCACAGGCACCTGGGAGTGCCCTCACTGCCTATCTCTCTAAAAAATAAATAAATAAATGTAAAAGTTACTCCAAGCCTGGCTTTTCTAATGCCTAAGGCAGAGTGTCTCAACCATGTCACAGTTCATAATTTGTGGCTGGGTAGTTCTTGGGCAGGATAATTCTCTGTGGTGGGAGATGGTTCTGGGCGCTATGGAGGTTTAGGGTCTCTAGCCTCTACCTACTAGATGCCAGTAGTGCCCCCTAGTGGGCAGCAACCCAAACTGCCTCCAGACACTGTCCAACAGCTGAAACAGCATTCATAAAGATGGACTATGGACTGTGTGTATTCAGTCTATAGAGGGCAAACAGCAAAATTCCTGGGGGAGATTTCGCAAAATATACTTACACATCTCCTCTTTCCTCCCATGCCTGGGGATTTTTGAAGACTGTGGTACCCACTTGCACCCTCTTAGAAAACAGCTCCTTCACATTCCGAACACTGTCCAGTATCTCTAACATCTGATGCATGTTTTTAAAGTGGAGAGCCTATTTCATTACTTGGTAATTATAAAAGTAATACATATTGACTTTTTAACTGGAAAATTCCAAAAATGAGGTGGGAAAAGGAAAGGGCAGCTCCACTCTTCCCAATAATCCCACCACTCAACCGTCACTGGGGTCTAAACTCTCTCCTGAACCTCGCTCCAGGACTGGCATCTTCCAGAGCTCAGTTTTCCTGATCTGCATTTTTAAGGAATGTGGAAGGGCAATGAAATAAGACTGAGGCCTCCGGGTCTGTGTCCTCCCACTTGGCACCCACTGAGGCAGCTCACCTCAGCATGTAGGCCGTGGTGGGCAGAAGGACGGCCGAGCACTGGGCCGTTGCCATGGCAGTGATGCCCTCATCGCTGGCTTCTTCCAGGTGACTGATTGCCTGGGCTCCCAGCTCAGCCCCGAGCTAAGCAGAATGGGCAGAGAGAGAAGAGTTCACCAACAGCTACAACAATCAATAAAGGGCCAGAATATTGTTTTTCCTGCAAAAATAAATACCAATCTATTACTAAAATGCCTTGGCAACTGCCTCTGCCAAGCACAAGCCCCCAAATGGGCAAAAGATTTGTGATGGACATCCATTGGAAAATTAGCTAGTGTGCTACTTCAACAACTGTCCTTATGTCCAAGTGCTCACTGATATTCTTCATGCAGACTGACACTGGTAATAAAGTCTGATTCTTACAGCATCATCAAAAACACAGTAAGGAAAGGTATCTTACAGTGCCATTGCGCTCAGGGAAAACAGATCAGTTAAGAAAACAAACTTGGAAAAATGTGAAATTATATGTATCATTTGAGAATATGCACTTGAGCTTGATTTCTCTCCAGATGAAAAGTCTGGGCTCGACTGTGAGAAGAAAACTAGGAGGTAATGCTATGATGGTAATGAAAACATGGCATTAAAGTGGGTTTCTTCTCAGCTTGATACATTTACACACACACACACATGCATGCACACACATACACAGTGCCCCAGGCTGAAAGGTGATTGTGTTAAGCATTCTGAGGGAAGGGAAAGTAGACTCACTCTTGACATTAAGCAATGGCCCAGGGAGGCAGCACAGCCATACCAGGGCAGGAGGGAGCTGGCCCCTCGTCAGCAGCTAGCTTGGGTCTAAGGGCAATTCTGGTTTGGTGCTCCGGGGAGTGGGATGCCCCACAGACTGACTCTGTTCCCCAAGTGGAGCTTCCTTCTAACCTTGGAATCACCTTCACTCTCCCAGATTCGATTTGGTCATCCCGGGTACTGACCTCTGTTTAATTCACCAGTGTACTCTCTGCCACCAAAAGTGTCTTGTTGACCACCTAGTTCACATTCATTCAACAAACATGCCCCATTTATGTCCTCACTAAAGGCCACCTGTCCGCCAGGCATTGTGCTAACCTCCAGGGACAGAGCTGCAAAGGCGCGGGGACAATTGTCAGCCCCTTTACTGTCCAGGAGGGAGCACGGAGGCAATTTGAACATGGTGGGACAGGTGTGGGGAGGCTCTGTAACTCACTCTTGCAGAGGTTTGGGAAGGATCCCAGAGAAGTGGTAGCTAAGAAGAAACACGGAGGGGAGGTAGAGTTAGCCGAGGGGTGTTCAGACAAGAGAAAGTACGTGCAGAGGCGTGGGGGATCGAGTGTCTTTAACACAGTTCATGGTGGCTGGCTCACGGAAAAGAGGGCAGGGGAAGCGAGAGGGGGAAGAGACAAAGAGGAACATGGCAGGCGAGCAAGAGGGGGATCCGGGTAAGCTTACGGCTGCGGAGTTGGGAATCTGTCCTGCTGGCACGGGTGAGCCTTTCAGGGCTTTCCAGCAACAGAGAGGAAGAGAAGATGCACTGAAGGCAGGGTTTAAAGGAACTGATTGAAGAGCGGGCGGGATTGGACACGGGGAGAGAAGCCATTGCAGGAGATCCTGCTGAGAGCCCCTGATGGTGGTCTGAACGAGGTGGTCGGGAGAAGAGAAGTGGACCTGGACATAATCAGGAGGCAAACCTGGAGGCCTTGCTGGTTGACCAAAACGTGACAGGGGATGGGGAAAGGAGACAAGGTGATGTCCAAGTTTTTCTGCTTAGACAGTACTAGACGATGGGGTCATTCACTGGGCAAGAAACACAGGACCAAGATCCGGAAGCGATGTGAAGAGATCACACTGGACACATCTGGGGTGTCTGTATTTATGCCCACATTATACACATCTGTATTTATGCCCCAAGGGCAGCTGTTTATTTCGCTCTGGGGTTTGGAGAGACATCTAGACTCGCGACTGTGAGAACTGTGTCTGTCTTATTCACGGCTGAATTCTCAGAGCCTGGCACAGAGCAGACACTCATGTATTTGCTGAAAGCGTGAATAAATGAACTGGGCAAGACACACAGGTCAGAAGAGCATCACGTGACCATGACCGGCGTGCTCTCCCAACACTCCCCTGACCGCTGCCCCAGGAGGACCCTAGCCACGACATGAGCAATTTTTACTCCGCTTTGCCAGCGTGGCTTTCTGTTCCAACCAAAACAGGGTGTGGGTTTGCTAAACAAGATCACAGAAGTACTTCTTTTTCCACTAATACCACCAGCAGGCGATCTTCAAAGTAAACGACCAGCAAAAAAGTACATTTCTAACAGGGGTCAGGGATTCTGAGGCTCGACTGGACCGGTCCACACATTGTTCAAACAAATTCCCATTTCTCTGTCTTTTCAGTAAGGTTCCTCCCACCTCTGAACCCACTAATGAAGTTTTCCATAGCGTGAAAGGAAGAAGGTCAACCCCACCTCGGCAGCCTTCACGGGGTGCAGCTCGTCCCCGTGGAAGTTGATCTGTAATCCCATCTCTTTTCCGCTTTGAAGAATCCTCCTGGTGGAGTCGAGATCAAAGACCCCCTTCTCGCAGAACACATCTATATTGTCCACGTGGATTTCCCCACTTCTGGCAAGCTCCTTCAGCTTCGGGAGGTGGCTACTGATGATTTCATCAGCAGCCTCTGATGCGGTCTTCCCCCTGGGCGAGAAAATGAGATTATGTGAAGCAAAAACAAAACAAAACAAAACAAAAACTTCTTTAATTAAAAAATTGTTTTAATTTTAAAAATTTTAATTTAATTTAATTAAAAATTATTTAAAATGTAATTTTAAAATTTTTAATTTTTTAATTTAAAATTTTAAAAAATTAATTTAATTGGTTTTCTGGCCCTTGAAGAATCTGACGAACCATGAGCAAATGACCTCAAGCCTCAAAAAGTAGAGAAATAATCCAAAATATACCTCAAGAGTCTTAACAATGAGGACACAGCAGAGATGTCGATAAGACTACTATAGGCACTGACCCTGTACATGGAGACTCAAAGGGCTCATCCATCTCTGGCCCAGCCATGTTGCCTTCGAGAATGCCGGCAAGGCCATGGGGGCTGAGACACTGAATCTGCTTGCCAAGGACACGTAAAGGGCATCCTGAATGCTTCCCTAACTATCCAGTTGCAGGCTCTTTTGCTGGGTCCTAGTGATCACTCTGCCTTTTTCTTCTTCCACACTATTTGTAAAAGCATGGGAAAGAGGGTTGTGGGAGGCCCTGAAATTCTAAGATTCTAGGGTAGTTATACATAGGAAAGGGCTGGGCTTTTGAAGTCAGATAGACACAGAGCTCCACCACTTGCTGGCGACCTAACTTTGGGCAGGTCACGCAGCCATCATTTGGCATACTCTGAGCTCAGACCGTGTCACTGGGGATCAGACCTGAGAGATTCATTGGCAGAAGGAGAAAATTTCTGTAAAACTTTAGTCCTGTAGTTGGCACGCCAAAGTTTCTTGCTCAGCAAAAACCGTACTGGAGGGAAGACAGAGGTGAACTGTGAGGAGACAGGCGCTCACGTATGTTGTCCCTAATTCTCAAGACAATCATAAAGAATTATGTGTTATTTAGCTGTTTTACAGATGTTCAAAAAAGTTAAGTGATGCCCTCAAAATCATGCACTGGGAAAGTTGCAAAGCTGGAGTGAAACCCAGGTCTGGTATGGCTCCAAGGCCTACGACTTCTCTACCACCTTACACTGCCTATCATTCACCTTATGTTCCATTTGGGGAAAAAAAAAAAAGTTTTCATAGACGGATGTCCCACAAGTCTCAGTGCGGTTTAAGCTTTAATAATTTCAGAAGTACAAATGCTAAAAATGTACAAAAACATCATTGGAAATATTAAATATTTTTCTTTTCTACTTAATTTTCTGAATTCTTAATCATAAATTTAATGTTAAAATTTTTTATTTTCGGGGCGCCTGGGTGGCTCAGTGGGTTAAGCCTCTGCCTTCAGCTCGGGTCATGATCTCAGGGTCCTGGAATCGAGCCCCGCCTTGGGCTCTCTGCACAGTGGGGAGCCTGCTTCCTCCTCTCTCTCTGCCTGCCTCTCTGCCTACTTGTGATCTCTCTCTCTGGGTTGAATAAATAAATAAAATCTTTAAAAAATGTTTTTTATTTTCTCTGACTGAAATGATAAACAAAAAATTAACATTAAACTTGTTTTCCAAATTGAACGAAACTAAGTAAATGTAAAAATATGTTATGAAACTTTCAAATAAGCCTGTAGTACTTACATATCTAAGTTATCAAAACTCAAGACTTCACTAAGACTTTGTCTGGTTAATTTTCAAGTCCTGGATTTTATTTGTAAAGATTTTATTTATTTATTTGAGAGAAAGAGAGAACAAGAGCAGGGGGAGGGAGAAGCAGATTCCCTGCTGAGCAGGGAGCCAATTAGGCGTTTGATCCCCTGGGATCCTGACCTGAACTGAAGGCATCTGCTTAACGGACTGAGCCACCCAGGCGCCCCCCAAGTCCTGGATTTCCTTTGAACCTTTTAATTCTGGAACTGTGGGCCTTTGGCTCTAGAAATTCTGGGACAGGTAAGATGCAGAAGCAGATGCAGAAAAGGACAGAATTCTCTACAAAAAAGCCATATCAGAGACACTTTTTAGGTAAAAGGAAAGCTTAAAACCATTTACAACAAGAAAACAAACATGTTTGCTGCTAAACAAAAAGATGAATTAAAATAACTATTCTGAGTCATCCTGACCTAGAGATTTGCTCTATCACCTATGGAGTGTTATTTTAATCTCTAAAGTGCAATTATATGGTCACGGGCAACTATTTAAAATAATATCTGTCATTTTAATTTTTAATTTTTTCTTTTTTTTAGTAATATCTGTCATTTTAAAGGATCTAGTAGAGGACATTGCTTTCTGTTAACCAAAAGAATTTTGAATATCTCCACTTCCTTCTTCATCATTAGCAGACCAGTAAAACTGTTGGGTCTGATGGGGATTGCCTTCTTTTTTTTTTTTTTTTTTTTTTAAAGATTTTATTTATTTATTTTTAGAGAGAGAGAGAGCAGGAGCAGAGGCAGACAGAGTGGTAGGCAGAGGGAGAAGCAGGCTCCCCACCGAGCAAGGAGCCCGATGTGGGACTCGATCCCAGGACGCTGGGATCATGACCTGAGCTGAAGGCAGCCGCTTAACCAACTGAGCCACCCAGGCGTCCCGGGGATTGCCTTCTTAAAACCACCCTTGCAAGGGGCACCGGGGTAGCTCAGTCAGCTAAGTGTCTATCTTCAGCTCAGGTCATGATCCCAGGATCCTGGCATCAAGCCTCACTCAGGCTCCCTGTTCAGCAGGGAGTCTGCTTCTCCCTCTCCCTCTGCTTGTGTGTTCTCTCTCTCTCTCAAATAAATAAAATCTTAAAAACAGAAACAAACAAAAAGCTACCCTTGAGACGACTATTACAATCAGAACACCTTTCTAACAGCTTCTACTGAACTCTCTGCGAGAACAGAAGCATAGATACACCTCCACCCTGTCTGACTCCCTAGCCCTCCCCCCTCCCACAGTGCGTCCCCACTTAGGGACCACCTGACCCCTTCTTTTGTTTTCAATGCCCCCAGTCAAACCCGCAAGCTGAGGTTACTTTGGCACCGAGTGAGCCCCGCAGTAAGTGGCGGAGATGCTTATGGGCAGCTGCCGCCGAGCGCGCTCGATCACGCGCAGCATCTTCAGCTCGGTCTCCAGGTTGAGGCCGTATCCGCTCTTGCACTCCACCAGCGTGGTCCCCGCCCTCATCATGCACTGCAGCCGCTCCTGGAAGGAGCAGAACAGCTCTTCCTCCGAGGCCTGGCGCGTGCGCTCCACCGTGAAGTTGATCCCTCCTCCAGCCTGGTGAATATCCATGTACGTGGCTCCTGCCAACTGAACACAGGGCTCGCCTTTAGGCTGGGCAAATGCGGGAGGTTGTGGGCAGGTCCACAGAATCCCCGTCCAGGGTGATGTTCAAAATGATTAACAACTGATAGGTCAGAGACACCAGCAGACCAGAAAGGATGCTGGGGTAGCAGGGCCATGGAGACCCCTCCCCTGCCAGGGCCTCTTAGGAACGGCAGGGATGGCCCAAATGGGAGAGCACTGAGGGTCTCTGGAAGCAGCAGCAACTTACCAACTAGCCCAGAAGTATCTCAGTGTTCCAACAACCCAACTGGCCCCCGTGTGTACCACTAAGTCTTCGTCCCTCCCACTCAATTTGGCTATGAATCTAAAACTGCTCTAAAGCATTAAATCTATTAGAAAGAAACAATGTGAAAATGGCTCCAACCATGGATTTGAGGGTTGGCCCTGGCTAATTAATGATTCAGGACATAGACTACACTTTATGCTTCTTAATAAGTCATTTTTGGGGGGAGGGTGAGAAAAATACAAGGCAATTTATTTTTATGATCAGCAATATATTTTTCCAAGTTTGAACCAATGAATGGTGAATTTCTAACTGTATGGCGGAGCCCTTTTAAAGGCTCCCAGGGGCAGAGAGGAGAAAGTGAGCAAAGCAGCTCAGCTCTGTTTTTTGTGTTTTTTTTTTTTTGTTTTTGTTTTTTTGTAAGATTTTATTTATTTATTTGAGAGAGAGAGAGAGTGTGTGTGTGTGTGTGTATGTATAAGTGCGGGGGGACTGGCAGAGGAAGACGGGGAGGGACAAGTAGACGCCCTGCCAGGTGCGGAGGCCAACCTGGGGCTGGATCCCAGGACCCTGACATCATGACCTGAACCAGTCTGACAGTTGACCAACCGAGCCACCCAGACTCTCAAAGGCAGCTCAGCTTTTTTTTTTTTTTTAAAGGGAGGATTCTAAAACATACATATGTACATACATACATATATACATATATAAGGATTCTATTGCTAAACATTTTTGAAACCTGTTATACCTAAAATGATTGCTGGGCCTGTGCATAGTATTTGGACAGTTATAAGTTAGTTTCTTTTCCAGTTTATCTTCCATAGTCCAAGCCAGTAAAAATATACATGAAAAAGAAATGTAGGGGCATCTGGGTGGCTCAGTTGCGTAAGCAACTGCCTTCGGCTCAGGTCATGATCCTGGAGTCCCAGGATCGAGTCCCGCATGGTGCTCCCTGCTCCCTGAGGAGTCCGATTCTCCCTCTGCCCCTCTCTCTCATGCTCTCTCTCACTCTTTCATTCTCTCTCTCTCTCTCTCAAATACATAAATAAAATCTTTAAAAAAAAGAAATGTAGACACATGTTGCAAAGCCTGTTAGCCTATCAAGTCTTTATAAAAAGATTTGTATTTGTGCCTTATTTTGATGTGTCCTCATTTATGGCAGTTACCTTCATTGCAAACTCGTGAACTCTTTCGCCAGCCCATACTGGATGTGTGTGTGCGTCCACCAAACCTGTAATCAATAAATCAAATCATCTCTGAAGCTGAGAAATAGAAAGCCCTTAGATAGTAGGCAGACTACCCCGTGCCACTCTTGGGAAAGCAAGATGATGGTCAGCCATCTTGGAGGAGGAGGGAGGAAGAAGAATTTGTCTATGGGTTCCCTCCACAGACAGGAAACAACAACACTCTCTGCATGGCTGGTCTAGAAGGCTTTAACAGAAGAGCGTGATTTGGCATGATGAGAATATCCATTAAAGAAAGACAGGTCCTTTCGCCCACTAAACAAGCTTTTGGAAACAGGATGTCATATCTATTAGTTGAGCAAAACCAAGGACTACATCGCCAAGAAATAATCTGGGTATGAAAAGAGAATATAATCTCTCCCAACTATAAGAAGGAAAAATATGGAATCAGGAATATGAATCTTTCTTCAAAAAAGAAATGCAGTTTAATTGAAGAGAAACTATAAAGTAATCGTGTGACTCGTTTGTTTATCCAGATACAACTCAAGTAAAGTGTGTCTTTCCAGAATATTTAAAATACTTTGTGGATTTAAATGTCTCATTAGTGGTTGCAATTGGACAAAGATCAAGAATCTGTTCAGGGCCCCTGGGTAGCTCAGTGGGTTAATCCTCTGCCTTTGGCTCAGGTCATGATCTCAGGGTCCTGGGATCAAGTCCCATATCGGGCTCTTTGCTTGGCAGGGAGCCTGCCTCCTCCTCTCTCTCTGCCTGCCTCTCTGCCTACTTGTGATCTCTCTCTTTCAAATAAATAAATAAATACAATCTTAAAAAAAAAAAAAAAGAATCTCTGTTCAGATTGTTTTCTAGTATTTTCTGCTCTTTTTCATAACGTTTCACTCTGACTTCATTTCCTGACTCCCAGAGCTGGAAGATAGAAGGTCTATCAGATACACAGTAAACATTTTAAAAATATAAAGCTTAGCCTCTCTGTTTTATGTAGAACTCAAAATTTGTGAAACTTGTTTCAGAGGATTTCATGAAGCCATAAAACAATGTGGGAGATGATGGTTAACAAACTGATTTTGTGTCAATCACTAAGATATAAATAAACTTCAGTAAAATCTCTAGGGATTCCCTCTTCCCCGACTTTTCTGCCCAAAGATGTGTTCTTTGTTTCACACTCCATGTAAATTTAAAATCTATTCTGGTATTAGAAACAGCAGCTTGCCTAACTGCCTCCCATATGAAGTAGATTCGTAAAGTTCTTCAACAGCTTTTGAACCTAAACACAACACAACTGGTTTCTCTTCGGCATGTGAGTGGGAAGCAGGGGCCCTTTCCCTGTCTGGCAATCTGGGGTAATTTTTTCATCCCTAAACTGGAGTTTTCTAATCTGTAACATGTAGATAATGATACTTACCTTACAGGGCAGTTAGAAGAATTCAAGATGAAACATGTTTGTAAAGCAGCTAGACATTCAGTAGTAGAAATGCGAAGCATGGTAGTTATTATTATATTTTAATATGATTTTGACACCCTATTTAAAACAAGCTCTTCCTCTTTACATTACTAAAACTGGCTGCAGGGCTTTACTGAAAAAAGAGGTTAATACCTGGCAAGATGCATTTCCCAGAACAGTCAATCCTTTCCTCGAATGATTCTTCAGAAAACATTTTTTGGATCTCATCAGCAGGACCGATGGCTTTTATAAACCCATCCCTGAAGAAAAATCAAGAAATAATTACTAAAGTTTGGGGAATTACTATGGAAAAGCTGACTAATGATTTAAAATATGTTGTCCATGTCTTTTGCTATCAGTCAACTTTATCCTATGTCCTTCTTGCATCTGTGTTATTGAAGAAAAAAAATGACTCCAGCCACATGCAAGCCCAAAAGTCAACTCATATGTATAGAATGTTAGTTGTCCCCCAAGATCAATGTTCCCCTTTCCCCACAGGGCTAGATTCCTAAATCTAAGCTGAACACATCAACACCCAGAATGAAATCTACATTTCTAGGTTTCCCATCAACCAGGTGGGCCATGTGACTAAATTATAACCAATAGGACTGTTTTCACTTTCTTGTTCCCACCGTCTGGAAGGTAGACTCCATACGGAGAGGTGGAGCAGCCATCTTGGATGATGGAGTGAGAAAGGGTTGGGCACAGCTGCGGGACAGTAGAGCCTCAGAGCTCCATGGAGTATGGCCTCAGTTAGCCCTGGATTCCTGCCTCTGTGCAGTTCTTTTAACTCGTTTGTAACAAATTCTCAACAGTAACACTGAGAATGTTTTTACCCCTTTGCTAATTAAAAACACATGGTCCCTCAAAGCTGGGCTCTTGCACAACCCTAAGCAGCGTCAGATATGGGCTGAGACCATCTTGCACAACCGCGGGCCGTGGGGCTCTCCAATTCACATCAGCATCCAAACCCCACTCCTACTGCGGGTTCGCCCCCCACCTCAAACTCTGGCTGTTCTTTTATTCACGTCTAGCAAGAAGCACAGAGGGTTAAATGAAAAAAAAAAAAAAAAAAAAAAAAAAAAAAACAAAAAAAAAAAAACAGAAAATGTCCTCTTTTTCTGAAAGTCCTTTCACCCTAAACGATCTGAACGTCTTCCATGGTTCTCAAATTTAGCATACCAAGTGGGGTGGGCTGGAGGGTGTTCTGTCAAAAATTTAAAGTCCTGGGGCGCCTGGGTGGCTCAGTGGGTTAAGCCGCTGCCTTTGGCTCAGGTCATGATCTCAGGGTCCTGGAATCGAGTCCCGCATCGGGCTCTCTGCTCAGCAGGGAGCTTGTCCCCTTCTCTCTCTCTCTCTCTGCCTGCCTCTCAGTGTACTTGTAATTTCTCTCTGTCAAATAAATAAATAAAATCTTAAAAAAAAATTTTTTTTCAAGTCCGAGCACTCCACCACAGAGATGCTGATTCCAAAGATCTGGGGAGAGGGGATGGGGGTGGAGGGTTCAGCCTGAGAGCGTTTTTTCACCGAATGGCTCCTCGAAGGTAGGTAGCCACAGGTGCCTAGAAGGCCTGCGGTGGCTCCCTGGATGCAGGAAAGCTTTTACGCGGTTCCCTCCACAGCGCCCAAGTTAGGGAAAGGGGGCCAGGCCCGGCCGCGGCTGCCCGCCGCCCCCAGCGCGCGGCCACTTACGTGCCCACCACGAGGCTGGCGCCCTCCAGCACCGCCAGGCGGCACAGCGCGTCCCGCGCCAGGAAGCGCTCGCCGCGGGCGCACACCATCACCACTTGCCGCGCGTTCTCCAGCAGGAGGCGGTGGCCGCCGGCCATGTCGCCGCGCGCCGCGGGTCTCCGGGAGGCCGCCGGGCGGGAGCGCGGGGCGAAGGAAAGTGCGGGTCCGCGGGCGGCGCCGCGGGGCAGGGAGGGTGGAGTCGGGGCCGGTCCTCGCCCCCGCCGCCGCCCTGCGCGTCCGCGGAGGAGCGCGCGCCTCCCTCCGGCCGGCGCGGCTGCAGAGCCCGGGCGGACGACCCGCGGGGGATTCGTAATAAACGTGATCCTGGAATCGCCTCCTGTTTTGGTCGCCCGATGTTCTGGGTTAATGTGATGGAGACCGTAGTCCCTACTTTCTAGATTAGGAACCTGACGCTGGGTTACCGGGAGAGAGGAAGGTGGGCTCCGTTTAACCCGAGGCCAGGCGGGAGGGGGGTCCCCGAGAGGCCGGGGTGCCCAGGCGGGGCTGTGTAGGGGCAAACCTCTCCCAGGAGCTGGGGTGGGAACCGGGCGTAGAGACCCAGGAGAGGCAGCGTGGGGGAACCTCTGCCCCGCCGGCTCGAACGGGACGGGCGGTCGGCAGAAGGAACCCGAAGGTGGGGATCAGGGGGGTGCCGTGGGGGGAGTTGCCCCGGGTCCGCGCGGCCGTGGCGCAGGGTGACGGGTGCCGCGCACAATCTTCGGTTAGCCAGCTCCGCTCCGGAACCCCCTACCAGAAGGTCCCCGAGATGAAGGGGGATCCTGGCGGGGGAGGATAGAGCCGAGACCAGAGAATCCATTGGCGCCTCTGCCCGGTGTCCCCTAACGTCTTCCTGAAGGATAGGTTTGGACCGGCTCCTGAATCCGAACTCTTGCAGGTAAAAGTGGTTTCAGCTCGGTATCCGCCCCCATCCTCACCCCAACTGTATCTGGGGGGGGGTGTATGTGGGGGTGCTACTCTCAATTTGCCACCAAGATTGGAGACAGCATCAAACTTGTTTAAGGAAGATGGTCGGTAATTTTCACCCGGATCTCTTCTCACCTATCAGCTGCTGTGAAAACACTGGCAGGCACTGCGTTTTAATTCTCAATTATTTTATTCTGTTTATACACTTTTAGTAGCAGCTCTGTGTTAGGCTGTGGAACATAGAGACAGGAAAGTCACTTTCCCTGCCAGTCTAAAGGGAGACACTTCACAAACAGGAATAACAGACCATCAAAGCAGGCTGAGGCCTGTAAAATCATAAAATACAAAAGTAAGTCAACTGTTATTTTAAAAGCCACTTAAAAATAAGAGAAAGCAAAAAAATCCTCTAGATGAACACAATAAATAAGAATATACTTTAGCTTCGTATTTTGGTCTTACAAGAGAGAAATCAATTGGTAGGAAAGAGAGAAGAAAGGAAAAAATGGAAAAGAAGTCGGTAGAGGATGTGAGTAAAAGAGACCAGATGGGCGGAAAAAATCCATACGTTACTCACAGCTCAGACATAAAATCACAAACAGATGGGTGTGCCTATACACAGTTTTAAAGAGAAAGGTATATAGAGAGAAATAATACAAGAGAAATAGAAATAGTGAAACACAAACATATAAAGTCACTAATTCATAGAGAAATATTAAAATTTTCTCTCTAACATTTCTGCTAAAGACTTGAACTGTTCCATTTGCTATTACAGGCATATTTGCAGATTTAAGAGGTTGTAGGTGTAAAGGAGGGAGTGTCATTATAGAAATTTAGAAGGCTTTGGTCTTCCATAAACTGGTCTTAATCCCACTCTGTCACTGATGAGCTGTTTGACCTTGGGAAATGTCCTTAATTTTCCCAAACCTCAGTTTTCCATCCATCTTCTCATAGGGTAATTGTTTCTTTCTATTTTATGGTCTTGTTTGGGTTTTAGAGAAGATGAAATGGAAAACACTTCGCCCAGTCACTAGCTCTAAATAATAGGTGTTATTATCATCATCATTATTATTCTGCTGCTGCAGCTAGTTTATTTTAATCCTGTTTTTTCTCTTCTTGGTCAATTAAATTCAATAGAAGATTCCGGCCATGAGGTCCCCTTCTGAGTTCACAGAATGTACCATGAACTGAAAGCTTATACGTTTTGGGGAAGTCAATGGTCACTCTATTCACAGGAATGATTTGTGGGTGACATAGACATGGCCTGAGAAGCCCCTGCAAGCAAGAGGTTTGCACAAGCAAGGACAAGGGTGGGCTTCTCTCCTCCTTGGTCATTTTTAAATACATAATTATAGAAAATTTCCTCAGTGATTACCAACATCCCTATAGCACTTAACACAGTATGTTTTACAACCCCCAGGGGGGGTTTTGGTTTTGTTTTGTTTTGTTTTTTTGTTTTTTCAGTTTGCGAAAGGGGCAGTCAGAAATGTCAACAGGAAAGTCTACACAAAATACGCCAGCAGGGCCTTAAAGGTCAAGCTGAAGGTAATTTCCTCATCACTGTGCTCTGCTTCTGACCTAATCGAAAGAGGCAGGTCATTGAACAGGCCAAGGACCTACTGGCTCCTGGCTCTCAGGTAAACAAAAAATTGCTAAGTCTGGTCTCTCCACACCATCCAAGGACACAGTTTACAGCCTCTTCTCCTAGTATTTGTCCAAGTGGGTGGAAAAGAGGTGGGCAAAAACCGCAAGGCTTTTGGTCTGAATCTGTCTAATCTTTCTTTGTATATGGGAGATCAACAAAACTTTTTATGTCCTACTGAGAGACTGGAAATCCATTTTCCCTCAGTTGTAGAGAGAGTTGTTGAGAAAATCAAACAGAATCTGCTTCGGATAATATCGGGTAGATACTGTTATGGTTCATTGTATTTGGAGTTGGTCTTGGACTTTGGGGTTGAGCATTGTAAAACCCTACTCTTCTTTTTCTGCTTTCACGAAGCTTGGAATGTTAAGAATGTCCACAAAGGTGGGTCAGGTTCCCCACACTTGCACCGATATTGCTTGAGATTCCTCGCAAATGAATTAGTTTCGAGAATTCTGAGTTCAGGGTTTCTTACAATAATTGGTTGTCAGTTATCCCTCCTTTTCAATGCTTGTAGTTATTTGCAAGACAGAGCAGACTAGAGAGAAGACAGATCTGGAATATCTACTTTAGGAAATTATAGGCAATTATTTCCCTATCAGCCTACAGAGTGAGTAGGCACATTGCATGCATTACCTGTGGTTGAAAACATCCGTACTGTATAGAAGAACCTAAGGTGCACGGAGTTTCCTCAGATAGGCCTAAGAGAAAGGACTGGTAAGAGCAAGAGGCAGGATTCAAACCTGCTTGCCATCAAGGCCATGTTCTTTCCAAAGTGCTTTCCAAAGTGTCATCCACGCCCCCCTGTGATGATACACATCAAACATCTGACTCCGCGGCCACGAGTAATTCCATAATGTTAGAGGAATGCTAGCATTCATTAAATCAACCAGTATGGCGTTCACTTTGGAGAACAGTGTATTTTACACCCACATTCCCTTGGATGTCTAACGTATCTCAAATGTCACATGTTCCCAACTGAACCTTTGATGCTCCCAGTTGCCCCTCCTCCCACAGCCGCTCTGTCTCCATCTATTGCAACTCCATCCTTTCTTTCCCAGGCTCTTTATCTCCTACCCCACTCCCAGACCATCAGCCAGTCCTTTCCAGATTCTCTGGAATCTGACCACCTCTCACCACTTCCATGGTCTCTTGCTCCCAGGGATTGTAGCCTCCCAGCAGGGGTCCTCATTCCACTCTCACCCCCTTGTACAGTCTCTTCCCAGCTCAGCAGGCAGAGTGGCTCATTCCAGATTCTCATTTCACCGAGGAAATGGCCCACAGGGCCCTCGCCATCTCTCCGATCTCATCTGTCACTCTGTGCTTTGTTCACCTCGCTGAAGTTCCACGGATCTCCTTGCTGTTCCTTGTACACACCAGGCATCCTCCTCTCTAGAATGCTTTCCCCATGGGCTAACGCTGCTGTGGTGCTCACTGAGCCCCTGATACTGTCCAAAGTGGCGGGGGGACACATGTTAATTCACCTAACCATCACCTGAGGTAGGCGCCATTCTCACCTGACCTTTTGAAAGATGGGGAAACTGAGGCATGGGGATTAAGGAGCATAATGACAGTCCTTGCTATTCACAACTGACCTCTGCCACCTCTGAAAATGACGGCCTGAAGTCACACATCACCATTTTAAGGCCCTCCTTTTTCTGAGCCCCTCATCTTTTTCATCTGCCAGAAGTTGGATTTGAACGTACGTTTCATATTTTTAACATATATTTTTGGTGTGAATTGGCATTTGCTATGCAATCCAATGACATTCCCCCCCTATTTTAGTACAGAGACTTTGTTTAGTCACGCTACTTTGATTTTACACAACTAAGACATTCACTGGCTTTGACTTTCTTTTCCTGGTTGGCCCATTATATTGGTTTAGTTCAGAGACCTTTACAATCCCTTCTAGAAATAGCTGCCTCTTTTCTTCTCCCCTGGGTTCTTCACCAACCCTTCATTCATCAATAGGGAGATAAAAATGTATGAAAGTACATATTTATGTATAACAACTTCTAGAGACTACAGGTTCCATTCACATGTTTTATGAATTCCTGAAAAGATAGAGTCAGAGCAGATACCTGCTATTAGCAGTTGGCTTCGAGGAACAACAACCTCTGGTTTTTCTAGGAGGGGAAAAGTGCCAGAACCCAGGGATGAAGATTTTGTTCCAGGTAGGCTTAAGACAAAGTGAACATAAGTGGAGCTGGATTGGGGAATGAATTTAGATAGATAGGAGAATTGAAAGAGGAAATGTATGTCAAAGAACCGAGCAGAATCTTAGGGATTTGGATGAGTGCAGAGCACATAAATATACAAAAAACTACAAGTCTTTACTATTGGCCACCCAAATTCCAAATACATCAACCCAGCAGACTGTTGTCAAGTTTTCACTGACCCTTCTTTTCCACTGTCAGAATGAACCCAACGCCTATGGAAAAAAATCTTTAGTAATCTGAAAAAGTATAACATCAATGACATAGGTGTTGTGTTAATCTTTTCTCTTTTATAAGCTTCAGCATAATTTCTTCCCTCTTTTCCATTTTTGTTTTTATAATCACTGGAAGGAAAATCACATTCTCCTTGGTAAATATTAGCACAAAATTGCTCCCACTTACTGAGTGGGAGGCGCCCTGCCTGCTGGTTTATACACATGACGTCATTGAAACCTCATGAAAGCTTGAAGAGGGGAAATTATATTCCCATTTGATGGATTAGGAACTGAGGCTCAGAGCTGCTGAGTAATTGAAACGTAGGCCCCACGAAGAAAGTGTGTTTTTCTGTCTTTTGCTGTTGTTGCTGTCATTTTTAAATTGCCCTGTTTGGGGCACACAGAACAGTGTCTAGCACATAGGAGGTACTCAATAAATATTTTTTGAATGTTAAATGATCTTGCTCACTATCTGTGAATACCCTCTGTAAATATCAAATCTATAAATATCAAACCATCTGTAAATATCAAGCTGGCTTCTCCATTCCAAAGTGGGCATCTTTAATCATCTGCTAGAAATGCCTCCGGGAGTCTCTTCAATGTGGCTCTTTGAGAGACCTGAGGCATAAATTTAAATGGGCAGCTTGAAACGGGATGTTTGTCCCATTGTTCTTGTGAGGACACACCTTTTTATATAAACTTCTGAATATCCTTTTTTCCTCCCCTGTGAAAGGATCATTGCTACTTTTTTCATTGTAAACATTACACAAGCTCATTGAGAAATAATAATATTACAAAGTGTAAAAAGTCAAGACAAGGATCAGGGAGAAGCAAGGGAAATGTGTACCTTTGGTGCAAAACCTAAGGGGAGGGCAAACACGAACAAAATTTTAGTTCACTATTTTTAAAAATAAAAATGAATGCAAAAATTCCACGAAGAACAAAATATCAAAAATGTACATAAAGATGAGATCCATGGGCCGGAACGAACGTGTGGCAAGGGAGGCGCTCACTCTTGGGATCATGGGGCGCACAGTCAGATCCCATCTGTATTAAAATCCTAATATTTTGTTCACCGTGGGCTTTTCCCCCTGGAATTCTTTAAAAAATTGCATTAACATGTTATTTATTTTGATAACTAAGTTTTGAGGGGTCACTTCCTTATATTTGGTACCTAACCCTAATCCCAAACCCAATAGAATATGAGGAGAGGTTGCTCCAAATGGAAGACCACACTCCCCCAACTGATGTTCGGAGAACTATTTTTCAAACATCTGATTTGGCAGATGTTCTTTTATCCACACCACTCACGCCCTTTGGAAATATTTTGTTTTTCCATATTTTTAAAAAAGATTTTATTTATTTATTTGACAGAGAGAGATCACAAGTAGGCATAGAGGCAGGCAGAGAGAGAAGGGGAAGCAGGCTCTCCGCAGAGCAGAGAGCCCGATGTGGGGCTCCATCCCAGGACCCTGGGATCATGACCTGAGCCAAAGGCAGAGGTTTAACCCACTGAGCCACCCAGGCGCTCCTTGTTTTTCACTTTTAATAGATAGTTAACAGAGGGACTAGTGACCAGAGCATTGTTTTTGAGGGACCACAGGACAATCCGAGTTATGGGTATCCCAGAGTTATTTAATCAACTCCCTGTTTATTAAATAACGTGTCAACAAACATTATTGTACATACTTACTTTGCCCACTTACCTGATTTCTTCTTGGGGTACGTTCCCAGACTTGGAATTGCTGGACCAAAGAGTCTGTGCTTTTAAAAGCAATGAAGGCTGTTTGGAATCACTGGTCGTTGAACTCAGCCCCTTTCCGCAAGGTTTACAGAATTTATTATTTTTTTAAGTTTTTATTTCAATTCCAGTTAGCATGAAGCATTATATTCGTTTCAGGTGTACAATTTAGTGACTCGACACTTGCGTACATCACCTGCTGCTCAGTTTTACGGAGTTTATTTTTAATGCATTTCCTTTTCTTTGGACAGGGCCAGGAGACAAAATGTCATCAACTTTTTTGCCGGTATCACGGGCTCCTGAAGGTAAAGAGGAAATCTGTCAATGAGTTCTTGCTTTGTGCCTGGTATGGTCAGTCTCCATGGTGGATTGGGAACATAGCAAAAGGAGAACGGCACACAACAAGCATCACACGTGGCCTTTCTATGTCAGGAGTTTATAAATGGCTTACTGAGAAGAGAGATTTCTCTTCCAATTTTAATCTGCAAAGAAAAAATCTTCACATTGGAGAGGCGTTAAATGGTCATATTTGGCTAGATTGGTAGGGAATTTCATGATATAAAACAATTAACTCAATTATTTGTCATAATAAAAGACATGAATAACCACATTTTATCAAAATCTGTCCTCTCCTTTCCTTTTCCAACCTTTCTCTCCTCCTCCTGCTTCTTTAAAAGTATGCAAGGAATTCATATTTATCGGTATAGAAGGATAGCTTCTTTGTCACTGACAGGTTTGACAAAGCTTTGAACATTGGATAACACCGAGAGTGTGTTACAGGGGACAGGCGTTCCATAGGCACTTTCCGTGGGCTCAGGGAAAGTCACACCATAGATTCTTCCTCAGAGACTCTGGAAGGAACCAAGCCCACACCTTCTTCTTAGACTTCTGGCCTTCAGGACTGGGAGAGAATCCGTGCCTGCTGTTTTAAGCCGCTCCGTTTGTAGTAACTTGTTGTGGTGGCCCCAGTTCCATGTGACTAGGAAGTCATTCAGGTGGAGAGAAGGACTGGCTAACAGCCAGTGCTTAGAGTGAGTTTATAATTCTGGAAACTTGTTAGAGTGGGTTGAAAGTGGTCCCTCCAAAATGTTAGCTCTCCGTGTCTTCAACCCTGTGATGTGACCTTATTTGGCAAAAGGGTCTTTCAAATGTAATTGAGGTAAGGATCTCAAGACGAGATCATCCTGGACTTAAGGTGGGTCCTAAATCCTAAATGACAAGTGTCTTTGTGAGAAAAAGAAGTCCCTGTGCACACGGAGGCAAAGATTGGAGTTACCCGGCCAATGCATGCCTGAAGCCACCAAAAACTGGAAGAGATGAGGAAGGATTCTCCCACAGAGCCTTTGGAGGGAGCACAGTCCTGCTGACACCTTGATGAGGGATGCCTGAGCTCCAGGACTGTGAGAGAAACTCTCTTGTCTTAAGCTGCCAAGTTTGTGGCCATTTATTATGGCAGCCATAGGAAACTAATATACTTGGTGTTTGGAGTTTTACTTTTTTTCCATTTCTTTATAACCAAAAGGAACTTGGGTTTGGAGTTGGAGGGGAAAAAAATATCTTGTCAATCCAGGACACTGAAACCTGGTCGGACAGAATTTAAATTCAGGCATTCAAGATTTTAAGCCACCTAGGGTGGGGTGGACAGTAAGTTTGCGAGGTTTTTCTTGGGAGGAGAGAGGGTTGGTTGAGAGAAATGTCCAGCCTACCAATGGTTCGCCCTTTGGAGGACATCAGCGGTCCCTTCCTGGGATGTCAGGCCTAGCTCTGGCCTGAGAGTATAGGGTACAGGTCATGAACTCTGGCAATGCCACTCAAGCCCAAGAACCTTTGGGTCCTTGACTTCTGTTGCCACCTGGGCCTCAGCCTGTTGGCTATGCCCTTCCATACTCCTGCTGTCTCCAAGCCCAGCTGCCTGAACCCCTCTGACCTGTCTGCTCATGTATTATAAGGCCTAAGATTTCATGTATTGTCTTGACCTCTTTGATGTGGCCCTATATGGCAGGTGGTGTCCTCCTCCCTGAGCTGTGAGTGTAAGTGACTAATAAACCTCTATCTATCTCATCAGTCCAGTGTGGAGTGTCGTATGTTCAATCATCTCATACTATTTGGGGCAGGAGATCCCTCCTTTACCAACAAGGTGAATCAGAAGCTCAAAGCTTCCACCTCTGCAATTTTCTTTCTTCCTAACCCATTACCCACAGAAAAACGTGCCTGGGGTTTCTATCCCAGACATTCCCACTTTCCCAACTGAATCCCTGGCAAACAGCTCATGCTCAGACAGCCTTTAAGCTCCAGCCAGTAACTCCCGGCCCTGTTGTTTCTTTCAGCCACTTAGAGAGGAGGGGCACTTTCAAGATACTCTGGTATTTGGGAGGTGAAAGTGGTGCAGGGGCTGGGGCAGGAAGGGGGGTGCGTTTTCAGTTGTCCCTTACTCTTCTCTGACTTAAGGTGTCAGTTCTAAGCTCCAGAATTCCTACTTTTGGCTCTTGGTATCTGAAGCTAAAATTTTTAGCCCCAAGCATTAAAAAGCCAGAAAGAAAGAAAAAGAGAGAGACCTTTTATCATTTCAGATTTTTTTTTTTTAGGATTTTATTTATTTATTTGACAGATCACAAGTAGGCAGAGAGCAGGCAGAGAGAGAGCAGGAAGCAGGCTCCCTGCTGAGCAGAGAACCCAATGCGGGGCTCGATCCCAGGACCCTGGGATCATGACCCAAGCCGAAGGCAGAGGCCTTAACCCACCGAACGACCCAGGCTCCCCATCGGATTTTATGAATAAAAACAAAAAGTTCATTCAGAAATTCAGTTGACTTCTCCCTCCCTCCCTTCCTCTCCCTTTTCCTCACCAGCCCCTTTATGGCCAGGCTTCTTTTTTTATTAAGTATTTAAGTCCATGCTTTGTACTCACAGATACATGCCACCATCACCACAGTCGATTTTAGAACATATTTATCATCTCAGAAAGAAACCATGTGCCCCTTAGCCCCTAACGCCCATCCAGCCCTCAGCAACCACTAATCTACATTTTGGCTCCATGGTTGTGCCTATTCTTGACATTTCATGGTATATAATGGAATCTTATAATGCAGGGACTTCATGTGGCTTCTTTTACTTAATATAGTGTTTCCAAGTTTCATCAGTCTTAGAGTATGTATCCTTCTTACGGCTGACTAATAGTCCATTGTATGGATATACCACATTTTGTTTACCCATTCATCGGTTGATAGATATTTGGGTTGTTTCTATCTTTTGACTATTCTGTATAATACTGCTATAAATATTCATGCACAAGTTTTCATGTGGACATACGTTTTCATTTCTAGGAGTGGAAGGGATGGGTCACATAGCAACTATATATTCAACTTTTTGAGGCTGTTTTCCAAAGCAGCTGCACTATTTTCCCTTCCCATTAGAATGTTAAGATTCCAATTCCTCCACACCCTTGCCCATACTTGTCACTATCTTTGATTTTTTTTTTTTTTTTTTTGGAAGACTCTCTAGTCTGGACCGAGGATGTCCCTAAGGGTAGTGACTGTGTCTATTGCTGCCAAAATGGCAGTGTAAGGGTAATAGTACATATATTTGTAGTAACCAGAAGAAGCAAAATCTTAATGCCTCAAGATAACATCCCACTATCCTGTAATTGGCCCCCTTCTCTATTTACACAACAAATATAGACTCATTCCCCGAAGTACTAAGCACTGTGCCAAGGGAAACAGACAGATTAGCTGTGACTTCTGCCCTTAAAATCCAGGCCCTGAATCTCTACCTCAGTTGGAGAGGCAAGGGCTGCCTGTGCCCTCCACCTCAGAGACCTACCCGTCCACCTGCTCCTTCTGGTGGAAGCCTTTTCCTTCTGGTCAACAGAACAGGGACGACAGATGTTTTTCTTTTCCTTTTTTTTTTTTTTTTTACAGATAAAGGAAAAGATGAACCAGTCAAAAAGGACAAGCCATATAGGATCTTTTTCAAAGATCTCTTTCTTTTCAAAGAAAATGAAATGGCAGCAAGGAGAAAGGTAAAGTTTTATTAAAAGCCTCCTCCAAATTAATGTTAGAAATTTGTCTTCTTATCCTTCACTTTTACGAACTCTGCTGGGTGAAGACAAGGGGTCAGGTGTGGATGTGTGGGTCACCCGCTATGCTGGGGCATAAGCACGCACAACAGGAAGAGCATCCAGCCCATGGGAAGGACCCAATGATCATTGCCTCCTGGAGGAAGACAGACACACTCTGACCAACACATATGACACTTCATTGCCCATATTTTTTTTTTTTTAAGATTTTATTTATTTATTTACTTACTTGTCAGAGAGAGCGAGCGAGCACAGGCAGACAGAGCGGCAGAGAGGCAGGAGAAGTAGGCTCCCTGCCAAGCAAGGAGCCCGATGTGGGACTTGATCCCAGGATGCTGAGATCATGACCTGAGCCGAAGGCAGCTGCTTAACCAACTGAGCCACCCAGGCGTCCCCATTGTCCATATTTTTCCCCACATTTTCTCATTCCTGAAATTGGGATCCAACTTCTATAGGTGGGACGCCATGCACAACAGGATCTGCATCTGCAGTGCATCTGCATCCAATGATATCTTAGAGCTGATACATTACAGTAATAGAGCAAAGGACATGGACATGTAGAGAAAGGAGTGAGCATCTTTGTTGGAGAGGATGGTGGTGGTGGTGTGTATGTGTGTCTGTGGTTGTCTCTGTGACAAGCAAATAAATAAATGCACAAAGACATCACTGAAGAGATAGCAAGAGCTGAATTGTTAAGAATAAGTTAAAATCTGCCAGGCAGATACAGATAGAGAATGCATATGTGTGTATTAGGGAAGAGGGCAGGGAAGGAAGAAGGAACAAAAGTGGAGGAGGGAGTCATTTTAGAATTAGTTGGTATGAAGCTAAATTAGAGATGAGGCTACCAAAGCTGTGTTTTGCAGTTAATCTCACTACTTATATCATTATACCATTTAATACAAGAGGTTTGCTGTCCTTATTCCTAGAGATAAAGAATGATTATAGGATTTTTTTTTTTTAAATCCCATTTGGAATGAAGAAGTTATCTTGAAATGCTCAATAACAGATTCATCTGTAAGGTGAAGGATTTATGCTTGTGTTGTATAGTTTTATTGAAAGTGTCCAAAATTAAATTGAGCAAAGATCCATGAACTTCAAAGTCTGGTTTATTTATGTGTACTTGGGAGGTCCTTTTCCTCTCAAGTTTTCAATTCAATTCCACAACCAGTCCTTTCAAATCAGTGGAATTTCCAAGTTCCTGCAATTGGGCAAGACAAGGATTAAAAAATAAAAATGAAAATAGGGGCGCCTATGGTGGCTCAGTGGGTTAAAGCCTCTGCCTTCGGCCCAGGCCATGATCCCAGGGTCTTGGGATCGAGCCCCACATGGGCTCTCTGCTCACTGTTCAGCAGGGAGCCTGCTTCCTCCTCTCTCTCTGCCTGCCTCTCTGCCTGCTTGTGATCTCTGTCTGTCAAATAAATAAATAAAATCTTTAAAAAAACATGAAAATGAAAATAAAGCCAAAACCCTTCCCAGGCTCATATTTATGATGTACATGTTTAGTAAATGTTGAATGTCTTTATATTTGTGCTCAGCTTCATAAGAGAAAGAATTGTAAACTCCTTCAGAGATAAGAACTCAAAGTTGCTTGCTTAAAATATCAGTAATGAGAAATGTACCAGTAATGAGAAAAGACTTACTGTAAATGATAGTTTTATATCTGATCATTATTTTTAAAGACAACATTATTTTGGCATATTAGAAATTCTTTTCAACTTGGGCAGGAAAAATTTATAAACCGCAGCATGAAAGTCTACCAGAAGTCTACATTTTCATCTCGAATGAAGAGTCGTTCACACCTGGGCCAAGTAGCTTTCTACTCTGACACAGATGGTGGCTCATTCGAAAAATTTGGGCTAGATCCCTCTCTTATTCTAAGATTAACAGAAGGTAAGTCTAGATTACTGTTTAAGAATATTGTTTTGAGTATTTACTGTTAATGTCAGGTTTAGGGGCTTTCTGGAGGTTAAAAAGAAAAGTATGCTGTCTCATACTCTGGTTGGGGGGGGATGTGAATGGAAACTGAGAGTTGGGACAAAATCTATTTTAAATAAGAAAACATATTTCTAAGAAATACACTGTTACTCATTTTCATGGCTCTAAGGAAGAAAGTCATTGCTAAAATGATACAGTATTAAAGGTTATAGCTACAGCCATTTAAACCCATTTCTAAATGTAGAAATATATAGAAACTTTCTAAAGTGAAGTGTTGATTTTCTGCACCATACAGCTCATATATCCAGAATCAGGAAGCTAATAGAATTAAATAGGTTTTCCTGTTGTTGCAAAAATACAACCTGTTTTAATGGCACTTGAGGGCAACAAGGTAAAATATTACAGGATATTAATTATTGCTCTATGAAAAGGAACAATATGGTAATCAAAATTTCATTGACTTTTCTTACTTATCAGATCAAGAAGTGCTTACAAATGAGATAGAAAGCAGTTTAAGTGTGGTTGAAGTGATGAATGATAGGATGATGGGGTCATAAAATCTTCCCCCAGGATGAGTCTTAACTAAATTTTTAAATTAAAATTAAAAAGTAAGGAACAAAGGAAGGGAGGCAAAGAGGAAGAAAGATACATCGAGTGCCCAGGATTTGCTGTGGTAACTTAAAAATTTGGTAACTCTGCCAAACCGTGATTCAAAAAGAAAAAAATCTTCAGAGAGCAACAAAAAAGAAACACTTGGGAAAGAACTTTGGAGTCAATAATTAGCGTAGAAGAGGGGAGCCATGTTAACTTTTTTAGATCTTGGAGGTGCGTATTCTGCACTATAGTTGTACAAAGAAGTGCAAAAATGTCAGGCAACATGGCGGTATCAGTGACTATACCGTGTTTAGGGTAAAGCTAGCTTCAGTCTTGTGTCTCATAGCTCATCTCTGTAGAATGGTGAACCCTAAGTTATCAAGAGCACTTAAAATTATACGTGACATGCTTTTGAGTTCTACACAAAGTGGCGACCTTCAAAAATCCATGCCACAGTACCACTTCTGAGAGAACAAGCAAATATGACTTTGCAGATGACCCTATTCAACACCAGGCTGGTTGACAGAGGGGTTACTGGTCTCTTAACAGTAAATGAAATACACTAGACTCTTAAAAGGAAATGGTAAAATTGTTTGGTATTATCCAACACCATCTGAGCTCTGTCAGCAATGGAAATCAGGTTGTCAGTTTCTGCTGATTACACAGATAAGGACATTTGGACATTTTCACTGAAAATAAAGAAATTCCCCTCAGACTTTCTAATCATGATTTGATTTGGTGAAGCGCCCATTTACCAACATCACGTTTCCTGCCTGAATTCTGATTAAAAACAAGCCTATGTGGTATAAAACGAGCAAGTGACCCTTACTTTGGGAGCCCAGTTATTTTATTCTTGTGTATGTGGTAGTAGCCAACTGCTAGATCACCTCAAAGAAATTACGCAGGCAGCTGTCACAGACAGATAGTTGAGCTTCGTCTTAGAAGTGCTATCTCCCCCTCCAGGGAGCCGGAAGCCTGACTGTGGTTTTACTCCAAGGGGCGACACCACTGGATCACATCCCCAGTGAGTGGTGAGATACTCTGGTGTTGAAGGACACTAGTGCTTGGAAGATGGTTTTATCATACATGGTCTCCTTGTTTCAAAAACCTTTCTGGATAGCTAGAAGAGCCAAAGTGGAAAACCCACTATAACCAGTCTATTTACCAGAATAAAGATCACATCAGAATCTTTCAGAATTACCAGAATAAAGATCACAGAAAGAATAAAATCACATCAACTCAGCCTAAAGTAGCCTAAAATGGTAAGCATGACTCTAATATTTAGTAAATGGACAGTATAGGATCTTTAAAATTGAAATGTATTCCAATTCATGTGACCCATCATAAGTGATTGAACGAAAGCGACAGTAAGCACTTTCATGCTTCTTTTCTACTAAAAATATTCTTTAGGTAAATTGAACCTGAATCTGATCAAATAAACATGGGCGATTGAGCATATGTTAAATAATACCATGAGGATGCAATCTGCCAGATCCGTTATACAGGAAATTTTACAGGGAAATTGGTCTGGTTTTCATTTTGGTTTTGTTTTTTAAAAGAGGGAAAGAGGGGGTGGGAGAGGGGCAGGGGATTGGAGAGAGAGAATGTTAAGCAGACTCCATGCCTCCAAGGAGCCCAACGTAGGGCTCGATCTCATGACCCAGAGGTCATGACCTGAGCCAAAATCAAGTGAAGCGCTTAAGTGACTGAACAACCCATGCGCCCTTGCTCTGTTTCCTTAAACCAGTAAATGGCATGGAGAAAAGGTCGTGTGTGGGTGGAAGTGGGTAGGGATGGCAGTTATAGATAGAAAGTTGACTTTAGGGGCTATACCAACCAAATTGATTTGTGTTTAGATCTTAATTTTTTTAATTCTAAAAAATTATTTTTGAGACCACTGGGAAAATTTGAACCCAGACTAGGTATAAGATGATACTACGGAATTGTTCATTTTGGGGGGGATTATAGCTATATTATGGCTATGTTTTAAAGCTTTTTTATCTGATGGAGTTACATACTAAAGTATTTATGGATTAAATGATAATGGTGGCTTGGATTTGCTTTAAAATATTCCAGTGAGGGGGGAATGAGGGATAGCAATAGATGAAACAAGAGAGATAAGATGCTGATTGTGTTGAAGTAGGTGATAGGTACAGGGCAGTTCATTTTATGAATGTTGAGGATTTTTTTTTTAAGATTATATTTATTATTTGACAGAGAAAGAGCACAAGCAGGGGGAACAGGAGAGGGAGAAAGAAGCTCCCCACTGAGCAGGGAGCCCGATGCAGGGCTGGATCCCAGGACCCTGGAATCATGACTCGAGCTGAAGGGAGGAGACACTTAATGACTGAGCAAATCAGGCGCCCCGAATGTTGAGGACTTCTATAATAAAAAGGTTTTATGTATTAAAAAGAAAACCATTATAGCTAGGTGCTTATTATCTTCACATGTTACTTTATCTAATCCTCAACAAAATGCTGTTAGATGTTTCTCTTCTCCTCCTCTGATGAAATGGCTCAGTGGGATTGAATCACTAATTAAAGGTCACTAGGTAGATGCGAAATTCAAACCAATACTTGTCCGACTCCAAGGCTTATTGTCACCCATAATTACAGAACTATTTTTTATGATTAAAATAATCATTATATTGCTACTATTGATCTGGAAAAATTAAGTGATTACTCATTGCAATTGTATTTTTAATAATAGCTAACAATTGTTAAGAAGTTATGTGTTGGGGTGTCTGGGTGGCTCAGTCAGTTAAGCTTCTACTCTTGACACACTGGATGTGGGACCTGCTAAAGATTCTCTCTCCCTCTCCTCCTGCCCCTCCCAGCTCATGGGCTCTCTCTCATTCTCTCTTTGTCTAAGAAAAAGAAGTTATTATGTTTTATAAAATGTTGCTTCACTTCCTTCTTCACATAATACCACTATGAGGTAGAGGTAATAGTAATCACCCACTTGGACTAATTTTTGCTGTGGTCATAAACCATTCCTCAATTTCAGTGGCTTGCAACAACATAAGTTTATTTGTCATTCACCTTTTGACGTTGGTGCTTTTCACTGGGCCCTGCACTGAAGGAACAGCCCCTGACTGGTATGTTGCTGGAGTTACAGCAGAGGGAGGAAAAGGGAACCAGTGGTGGTTCTTAAAACTTCTGCCTGGAAGCCATCCAGGTCACTGCCACTGGCGTTCCATGAGCCAAATCAAGTCAGTGGTCAAGCCCAACACCAGTGAGGGGAGGGGGAGATGATCTTCTTCCGCAGAGGGGCAGGAAATAGTTTGGAACAATAATACAATCTACCACAGTTAGGATCCTCATTTTTACAGACAAAGAAACTGAGGCTTGGAGAGGGTTGAGTAATTTACTCAGGTCCTCATAGCTGCTAAGAGGCGGGGGCAGAATACGACCCAACGGGACTCTGGGCTTCCCAGGGCAGTACGGGCTCACTGGTTATTCAGGAAACATTATTTTATTTCTACTTTTATCTATGTTTTAATCAGGAGACTTTGTTCTATACCAAATTCTGTTTGTTTTTCATGAAGTGAACATTGTTGAAATGCAGCCTATATGTAATTTTTCCAGAATGAAGAAACCTTAAAAGGAAACTTAGTCTTTTTTATTATTAGATAGTAAAGCTAGTTGTCATCTTTTTCCTTCCTGCCGTAAATTTGGTTTGTGATCCCCACACATGTTTTGCCAAAGGACTTTGGTTTGATATCCTGATTGGTCAAAACACCAAGATTTAAAACAGCTCCGTCTCCTTCAGCACGGGCTTCGGAGTCATATGCCCCTTCTGCCACGTGTTAGCTTTGTTATCTTGGGCAAGTGTCTTGACATCTCTGAGCTCACATACAGGATGGCTTCAGAAATATCTACCTCACTGGGGTTATTGTTAGGATTAAATAAAATGATTTATTTAAAATGTCTAATAAAGTTCTTGGAATATGATGGACACAAAATAAATGATAGTTACTATTAGGAAATTAGTTTTTTAGTGATTAGAAAAAAACTTTATTTGAAGGGATAGTAGTTTTTTAAGTCAGATACATACCATATACAGTAATTTAATTATATAGCTTTTATATTATAGGCACTCTTGAGGGATAATGAACTAAACCTAGGTCTATTTCAATTTTCTTTGAAGGTGCGGACACAAAAAGGACTATTCATGAATTTATTAATGACCAGAGAGACAGGTTTCTGCTGGAGGTAGTAAAAATAATTTTTTTTTCTCCCAGTAGTCAAACAGAGGACTTCTGGCAGAGCATTGCCAAATTTTCACCTCAACAGCTTCTTTTTTTCATTACATGCTCCAGATTTATTGCACCTCTGATCCTTTCCTAAAACAACTTCAGTTGGGCTTTTTTCCTCAACCTTCCACCAAAACTGCTTTTGTGAAGGTTCTCAGTGACCTTCCCATTGCCAAGCTCAAATTGTCACCTCACAGTCTTGCTTTTCCTTCCTTTTCCTTCCCAGCAGCAGTTAGATCATTCGGTCCCTTCCTCTTTCTTGAAATGTCTTCTTCGGCTGGTTTCCAGGACCCACAATCTCTTGGTTCTTCCTCGTCACTGGCTGCTCACATCTTCACGGTTTTCTTTTCTTGTTCCTCCTCTCCTGGATCTCCAAATGTTGGACCACCCCCAGACTCACCCCTCATCCTATGCTCTATCAACCCTCCTCCAGGCCCATGGCTTTAAATTCTACTTCCCTGTTAACAACTTCCAAACTTACTTCTCTACCCGATGTTCTTCCCTGAACTCCAGACTCACAAAGGCAACTGTAGTTCTTAACATCTCTGGTTAGACGCCCAGGAGGCACCTTGGACTTCCCATTTCCAAAATTTTGCCCCTCCTATACTCTTCCCTACCCCGGCAAATCTGCATCTCATGGAGTGCCCTATCGTAGTGAGCAGCAGTTTCATTTTTCCGGTTGTTTAGGCCCAAAACACTGGAGTCATCCTCAACTCTCCTACCTACAACCCACATCCAAATATGCTTTCAAATGTATTTTTTCCCAATATACCCCACACTACTTTTCATGACCTCCCCTGCTGCCACTGTTACCGATATCACTTGCATGAATTATTGTTACAACTTCTGAGCACTGGTCTGCCTCCACTTTTCTCCCTACAGTCTGTTCTCCACATGCGTCCCACCTCTACTGAAGACCTGCTGACTTTGTCTGGCCCCTGACTCCCCAGTTGTTATTTCTTTAAAATGATCTCATTTACATATTTTAAATTCATTTATATTATAATGTATAGGATTTTATTTATAATTTCTTTTTCATGCATGACATTAAAAACCATAGTGAATTCTTATATTCTGTAATAAAAAAAATAAATGCTAGATATCAAAGTTGTATTGGGGGATTTACACAGAGTTCTTGGAGGCTGGTTAAAGACCCCTACCCTTGGGCAGCTTGGCAGAATGTGTCATAGGCATAGCAGGGTGAAAACCTCATTGTTCTGGGCTGCTTCCTAATAGAAGAGGCTTTGTGACTACAGACCACCCAATTTCCCAATGGCCAGAAATATTGGAGGGCTACTGTGGATCATACCAGGTAGACCTCCTCTTTGGAGGGATACATAGTTGTTACTGTTGTTGTTGTTTTAATTTTTATTTTTTAGGCTACAGCCTGAGGGGATATGCAGCTCCTTTTGATTTTGGGGAACCATATTGAGCCTCTTCATAAAAGTGAAAAAGAAGAATGAGTCTCCCTTTTAACGGTCCCCAAATAAATTCCTTCGTAAAATAAAGGCTATGGTCTCAAGACTTGGCATGCTATTATTTCTAATACAAGTGATCGCTTTGCAAGTTACTTTCCCCTTTATTAGCAGACTGATGAAATGTACTAGCAATGAGCTGGAAATGTGGCATAATGTTGCACTTCTGTTTTCCATATTCCTAGTATGCCCTGTCAACCAAAAGAAATACAATTAAAAAGTTTGAAAAACACATGGTGGCAAAGGAACGGCAACTCACAAGAGCCGAAAAAAAGCTCCAAGAAGACGCAATGGCCTTTGAAGAGTTCCTTCGAGAAAATGACCAGCGATCTGTAGATGCTCTTAAAATGTTCGTTTTTGTTACTTGGGCCAAATTGCCTTTTCCCCTCCCTCTTTCTTTTTAGTTTCTCAGAATACAACACAACACAAAACAAACTAACTAATGCCTGTTACTTTTCAGTGCAGCACAGGAAACTATTAACAAACTCCAAATGACAGCAGAGCTCAAGAAAGCCAGTATGGAGGTACAGGCCGTGAAAAGGTGAGCCCTGGGCACCATCTTTTCCTTCTCAAATGTCCCAGCCCCATGGAAACTTCCCTGTGCCCAGCAAGACATTCATGGGAATATTCCTTATCAGCTGATGATTTTCTACATATAACCTTATTTTTAAACAAGTAATCTGTCTCTTTTAAATAAGGACCATCTGTCTCTGCCTGGATATCAGAGCATAGTGACCTCTGGCCGAAAAGTTTCTGTGACTTGTCAGTGTAGAAGCCTAGAAACTGGTTGAAAAGAAGCAAGCCAATGTTAAGAGTGTACCACAAATTATTTTCTAAGTGCCCTCTTTCATTCATCTGAAGGTGTATTTTTTTTTTTTTTTTTTAAAGATTTTATTTATTTATTTGACAGACAGAGATCATAAGTAGGCAGAGAGACAGGCAGAGAGGTGGAGGCAGGCTTCCTGCTGAGCAGAGAGCCCGATGCGGGGCTCGATCCCAGGACCCTGGGATCATGACCTGAGCTGAAGGCAGAGGCTTAACCCACTGAGCCACCCAGGCGCCCCTGAAGGCATATTTCTTTCCACATTTTTAACATCTCTAAAATTGGGATTCATTTTTACAACCATCTCTCAACTATAATTGGCAAGATTTTTTATAGTTTTACTTAGTTGAACCTAGAATTGATATTAAAAGCCAGAATCTATAATGACATATTTACAGGAAGGAGAGTTGGGATAAATTTATACCACCCACCACTTCCCCCCCACCCCAAGCCTGGATGTTTTCTTCCGTAGTCAAGGGTATCTCACTTGGTCTAATTTTAAATATCTAAAGAAGCTTCCTTCTATCATCATTCTTGGACAGTAGTTTCATGACCCAGGAGACACTACTCTTGGTGTCAAGTCATACTATAACTTCTTTTGTTTTCTTTTTATCTTTTTTGAGGATTTGATACTTACCCTTCCTCTAAAACCAAGTCCTAGAGTTTTTGGAGAAGAGGACAGCAGCTTGTCTAAAATATAGCAAATGAACCGGATGGTAGTTTCTTTGAAACCAGTTGATATTAACAGAATGTGTGTTTTCAAACACATCCTGGCTCCGGAGCCTCTTCTATTTTAGAAGCCTAAAGTTGAAGTTATTCCAAGGTGGAGCATTCCCTTCCGCCTTCACTCTGTCGGGTAATTAGAAGATTCTGTTCTATTTGTGGAGCCAGAGTAGCAGCCGCTGTGCCTGCACGGAGTCCTGTGTTTATGCACAATGGCTACCCAGCGAACAGCCCTGCTGAAAAGAGCTGGCTTAGTGTGTATGTGCATCATCATCCTAGAAAGGTGCAAAAGGTTATGAAAAACAAGCTGGGGACAGCACAAAGGATGCAGGCGCCTGCTATTTATTTCCTTTTTCTCTCTGTGGCCTGGAGATGGCCCGGGAAGGTTGTCCACTGCAGGTAGGGATGGGCATCTGTTTACAAAGGGGAAGGAATCTTGTTCTGAAGCTTTTGCCTGAAAGCTGTGCAATGCTAGCCATTTCAACCCTGTTCTTGCAGCGCCTCTGGGAGGATTTCCAACTAAAAACAAAGTGGCAGTAGCATGAGGGGCCCCCAAGATCTTGGAGCGTGATGCATAAGCCAGCTGCTTGCTGCCTCTTGAATCTTGCTCCCATCAGGGAGGAAGGAGGCACCGCCTGCAAGAAGTAGTGGGGCTGACGCTGCTGGGGTAGGGGACACTGCTGAGGATGTTGAAGAGGGCATGATTGAGGACACTGGGAAGAAAATGGGTGGAGCTCTCTTTCATGAGGGCCCTGGTGGCTATTTTAAACATTCCTTCAAGGTCCACTTTGTAGCACGATTATGGGAAAGCAGTGTAAGGCTGGGGAGAGCGTTCAGTCCAAGTCCCTGGGTAGCGGAGGCGAGAGCTTGGGCCTCTGAGTCAGCCGCAGGCGCATCTGAGTGCTGGCTCTGCCTTTACTAGACAGATGACTCTGCAAGTCGTTCATTTCTTCTTCCAAAAGGTGGGAATGGTACCGATTGTAAAGTGCTGTACAGAGAAGGCGATGGTATCCGTCACGCTCCTGCGTATTGCCCACTCCATAGTAGGAGCTCGCTCGTGTTAGTTTTCTTTTTCTTCTCACATAAGTCCCATCGTCTGCTGCCTACTAATTTCTTCCTATGCCTAAAATTTAATACGAGATTTCCCTCAGAAATAAGAGTAAAATTGCATCAGTCTATTCCTTGTGTGTATATCCTGGGCATGTTTTATTCAGTAGCACTCTTATGGGTTCTTTTCTCATCTTATCTTCTTCTTTTTTTTTTTTTTTAAGATTTTATTTATTTACCTGACAGAGATCACAAGTAGGCAGAGAGGCAGGCAGAGAGAGAAAGAGGAAGAAGCAGGCACCCTGCTGAGCAGAGAGACCGATGCTGGGCTCGACCCCAGGACCCTGAGATCATGACCTGAGCCGAAGGCAGAGGTTTAAGCCACTGAGCCCCCCAGGCGCCCCTCATCTTATATTCTTGACACCCATATTTTTATGACCCTACTTACAATTTTTGTTATATAAATTATTATTCAAATACATAATCAAGGGAACAAATTTGGTGAAACCTTTCTTTTTTTAAATGAACGTGCTTTCACATGAATATTTCTAATGATATCTTCATTTCTTTTGAGTAGTGAAATAGCAAAAACAGAATTCCTCCTTAGAGAGTACATGAAATATGGATTTTTTCTGCTGAAATTGTCTCCAAAACACTGGCAAATCCAACAAGCGCTGAAAAGGGCGCAGAGGAGAAAGAGTAGAGAGAGCATGAATGTCAGTCTTCCGGTACTAACAAGTGAGTCACATGTTCTTAATTTCAATTAAGTAAATATCCCTAATTTTCAGATGTTTCAGTATTTATTTGAGTAATTTATTAAACAGTCAGAATTTGTTTTAAGCAGAACCTGAACAAGAATTCCCACTATCTCTGATATATTTTTTTTAACATTTTATTTATTTATTTATTTATCTAAAGAGCAAGTGTGTGCTAGTGGGGAGAGGGGCAGAGGGAGAGAATCCCAAGTAGGCTCCTCACTGACCATGGAGCCCAACGTGGGGCTCCATCTCAGGACCCTGACTGAGACCATGACCGGAGCCGAAATCAAGAGTCAGTTGCTCACACACTGAGCAACCTAGATGCCCTGGTGTTACTAATCTTTTAAAGTACTATATAATATGTTATCACAGAGTCTCAGAAATTAACACCCCATGGTACTTGTATTAGGAAGTCAGCTCAATGGACCAAAATAGATCTATTATAGGTAAGAATCGAATAAGTGAACAGAATACAAATCAAAGCAACACTGGGGTGACATGGACCAGACTTCTCCTCCTGCTTAAAAAAAATGTGAAAAATATATGAAGGTTTCAGGCATCAGGCATCAAGGAGAGAAGCAGAGATATCCTTGAGAGAGGAGAGACAAATGAGATAAGCCAAATGATGGTCTCAGCATAGTGCCTGGGGAGCATTTCCAGGATGTAGCAGAGGAAGGAGGAGCCCAGCAGTCCCCATGAATTGCAGAGACGGAGCTAAGGATATATATAGGGGCTGGAGTTCCCAGAGCAGAGTCCTGGAGAGGAGAGAGCTACACAGAGAGTTCTCTCCGGAGTCTTCAGCTGAGGGCTGATCCTGAGACTCCTGGGTAAGAGCATTTACCCCACAGAAGCGAGTAAACGACAAACCAGGGAGAACTCTTCCAGAGAGCTGATGGTTAAAGACTTCCCAGCACAGCAGCGGTGGCTGTCACAGCTCACTTTGCTGTTATTAAGTTAAATCATGTGTACAGAGTATTGAGCACAGTGATGGCACTTGGTTAAACTCAACACAGTTTGACGAGAGAGAAAACCTATAGAAAGGAAAATCAGGAAGTAATTGCATTTAGCAGCTTAAACTTCAGTGCTCCTAGACTTGTCCTTTAACTAGAGGATACTTAGAAAGCAATGAGCCCCTCAGTCTAGAGGAGTGAATGGCTGACGCAGGGATTATAGAAGTTATCAGGCTGTTGAGTGAGGCAGGAAACAGGGACCTCCTTGTGCCCTGCAGGTCAGTTCCCCTCCATTCTGCCATTCTGCCCTTGCCTTCAGCAGCATACACTTGCTTGTTACAATGCTCCCATCCTATACTTCTGTCCTTGTATCATGAGACAAACCTCTCAGAAATGTTTTCCCCTTTTTTCTCCCCCCCCCACTGCTTTTTTCATTTCTAGAATTAAATACAACGAAAACAGATGGCAGTACTGAGGATCCCAGGAAGATATCATTTTCAGATGACTATTATGTGGAAAGAGATCGCCAAGGTAATACCAGAGATTTGGGACCTCATTCACAAAAGTAAAACCAGGAAGGTGCCCATCTCAAATTGGAAATCCAGGACCTCTGAGCTAACCTGGTAAACAAATGGTGTTTGGTCCCAGAATCCCTGGGACCGAGGCGTTCCATTTCTTTCTCTCTGACATGATTACAAGACTCCGGGGGTGAGGGGAATGAAAGGACACAACAGGCACAGAAGTCAGGGGCAGAGAACCGGCACAAGACACCCCTCCACAAAATGGAACAACTGAAGTGTTCATCATTTTTATTTTTTGCCTTTTTAAAAAATCTGTGATTATACATGAAATATACCTGGTTAGGTTTAAGAAAAAAAAGGACCAGGATTTATACTTCACAATTTATGCCCCTGATTTGGGACTATCGATAGTTATATCATGTTTTTGATAGTACGTACCCCGCACCGCCACCGCACCCCACCACTACCTTTGATTTTTTTTTTAGGCCTGGAATCCAATTTCATTAGAATAAATAAGCTCAGGCATCTATTAGCTCAGGCATTCTATTATTATCATTCTAATAAAAAGAATGGACATATCCATGCAGAAAAAATGAATATCTTGCACCAAATAACTAGCACTCATTTCTAATTCTATGTTATTTCTTTTCATCTCCACCATCACCAATGACATGGACTTTGGCTGGACATTATGAATAGGAAAACCACACAAGAAGTCCATTCCAGAGAGTAAGAAATCATCTGTATCAAGGTACAGGACTTACTTCATTAACTCTCTTGGAAATGTTTTTCAGAAAATATCCCTTTTAGCCTTTCTTCAACATAAGAGACCACCTACAAATACCCGTCCTAACAGATACGGGAGGTGGTGACTGCCATTTCCGGGTGCTCCAGAGGTGGCTGAGTTCCCATAGGCCCCCGCGCATTCTTTGATGAGTGCCTGTCACTGCTGTTTGCAGAAACCACTTGCCCTCTGCATCCTGGGCCTGGCTCTCTCAGAGAACTAAGATAAGCTACTCTGCTGACTCCTGCATTTGCAGTTTTACCACATCATTCAAAACTGCTGCAATTGGATCACAAAACTTTTTTGTTTTGCCCCTTACATGATTGTTGACTCGTTAGCACTCATTATTTAATAAATTACTAGTTCTCAACCCTGGCTATTTAAGAAAACATATTGATGACCAGGATGGGTACACTGGCCCCCAGGAGAGGATCTGGGCCAGCAACACAGTATCCATGACAATCACACATGACAAAAGTCAACACAGACATTGTACTCTAAATTCCAGGGACCCTGAGGTCACTCCACTTCTGTGGCACTTAAGAGTCACTGTTTTACTTTGCTTTTATTAATTAATTTTTTTTTGAGATAGTTGTAGATACACATACAGTTGCAAGAAATAATACGGAGAGATCCATGTACCCTTTATCCAGTTTCCCCCAATGGTAACATCTTGCAAAACTGCAGTACAATATCACAATCAGGATATTGGCATTGGTACAGTCAAGGTACAAATAAATACAGAACATCATCACAAGGATTCTTCATGTTGCCCCTTTGTAGTATATCCACTTCCCTCTCTCTTCCTCTCCTTAAGTCCTGGAATTACTAATCTGTTCTCTATCGCTTTGATTTTTACCATTTCAAAACTGTTACATAAATGGAATCATACAGTACGTAATCTTTTGGGAATGGATGTTTTACGGACCATTCATTCTCTGAAGGTTCATCCAAGCTGTTGGGTCTATCAGGAGTTGGCTCCTTTATATTGCTGAGTAGTATCACAGTTAAACCCTTGCACAATATGGGTTTGAACTATGCACTTTCCCTTATATGTGGATTTTTTTGATAAACATAGTATAATATTGTAAATGTATTTTCCTTATGATCTTCTTGACATTTTCTTTTATTTAACCTACTTTGTTGTATGAATATAGTATGTAATACATATAACCTACAAAATATGTTAACTGTTTAAGTTATTGGTAAGGTTTCAGGTCAGCAGTTGGCTATTAGTGGTTAAGTTTTGAGGGAGTCAAAAGTTATATGCAGATTTTTGACAGTGTAAGGGTTGTTACAGAGTCAACGAGAGAAATGGAAATGATGTGCACACAACAAGCTGCACAAAGATATTTATAGCGATTTTATTCTTTATAGCCCCAAATTGGAAACAATCTGGATGTCATTCAGTGAGTGGATAGTTAATATGTAGTGTGTCTATACCATATTATCGTATCGTATATATCTTTCTCCATGTTCCCACACTTTATTTTCCATGCCTTAAAGGGCAGCTCCCATTTTGTTCCCTCAAACTCAACACAAACAAAGCAAATATTAATTTTTTTCTTAGCTCATCCTTTAACTGTTTTCCATCTTACTAGGATGACTTCCATTATTCCAGATTCACAGACTACAAATGTTGGAGTCATCTCTGTCCCTTCTTTTTTGGCTCCGGTAGCTCTTTCTACTCATGGTTCCCAGGATTTCATTCTTTCATGGATCTCTAGATTTTCCTCCCATCTCCAGCTCATTTACTCACTCTTCCCTTCATCACTACCTTCTACTTGAACATGTTCATTACCTAGATCACACCAACAGCCACCTTACTCTCTCTAGTCTCTGCCTCTTTAATTTTCCAATCATTTTCAATTTATCCTTCTTAAAGGATTTTTCCAAAGCCTCTATGCAAACCACATAATTATTCTTTAAGAGTGTACCTCATCTCCTGTCCCCCCAACCAACATTCCTCAGCCTGATCAGAAGATATTTAAAAAAGATATTTTTAAGAGTAAAATCCACTCTTCAAAAGAAAAATACTGTGTTACTCTGGGAACAAGCTTTGTTTTGAGCACTAGAGCACATGTTTAGTTTGTCAAGAAGACTGCATTAAAAGAAACAAAACAGATGCAGCAATGTAGGTTGTCATGTGTTTCTTTAAAAAGATTTCTTATAAATGCACCTCAAATAATTGGTACCATATGGTTTGGCCCTTCCTTGTGGTCTCACTTGTTCAGATATGTCACCCCTGTCTGGATGGAATCTGATTTTCTTTTGCATATGTATGGGATCCACTGATTCCTGCAAACAGTGGTTTCCTAAAAGGCTAAAAAGGCTACTGAAAAGGACTACATTATAGTTAGGTTCCAAAGACAATTTAGAAATGAAGCAAATCTGTTGACTGAAAGTGGCTCAGAAATCAGACGTTTTTTCTTTTACAGCCACACTGAGAGCATCAGTTCAGAAGACAGCTCGGAATTATTTTTAGAGAATGATATGGACTATGATCTGGTAACAAGATTATCTTTTTTAATTTAAATACTGTATTTGGTGACGAGAATAAGAGCTCATTTTTTTCTTTTTTTTTTTTTTTAAAGATTTTATTTATTTGAGAGAGAGACAGTGAGAGAGAACATGAGTGAAGAGAAGGTCAGAGAGAGAAGCAGTCCCCGTGGAGCTGGGAGCCCGATACAGGACTTGATCTTGGGACTCTGGGATCATGACCTGAGCCGAAGGCAGTCGTCCAACCAACTGAGCCACCCAGGGGTCCCTAGAGCTCATTTTTTTCTTTTAAAATTAAAATTTCCTAGGGGCTCCTGGCTGGCTCTGTTATTGTCTACCTTCAGCTCAGGTCATGATCCCAGGGTCCTGGGACTGAGCCCCACATCGAGCTCCCTGCTCAGTGGGAAGTCTGCTTCTCCCTCTCCCCTTGCTTGTGTTCTCTCTCTTGCTGTGTCTCCCTATGTCAAATAAATAAATAAAATCTAAGATGGTGGAGGAGTAGCAGACTGAAATGACATCAGGTCGCAGGAGTTCAGCTAGATGTTATCAAACCATTCCAAACACCTACAAATTCAACAGGAGATCTAAGAGAAGATAAGCAGCAATTCTAGGAACAGAAAATTGGCCACTTTCTGAAAGGTAGGATGTGCGGAGAAGTGAATCCTGGGCGATGGGAAAATAGACAGTGGGGGGCAGGGCCGGATCCTGGCAAGCAGCAGAGCAGTGGATCACAAAATCCGAACTTTTAGAAGTCTGCTCCACTGAGGGACATCGCTCCAGAGGCTAAGTGGGGGAGGGGTAAGGGAGGCGGTAAGCCCTCGCAGGGCAGTGTAGTCTCAGGACCTGCAGGGTCACTGAAAGATCGGGGGTGTTGGAGTGTGGCAGAGCTCCCAGAAATTGGAGTGGGGGAAGCCAACTACAGAGACAGAGTAGAGGAGTGAGCTCTCAGCTCGGAATTACCTTAAACTGTGATCTGCGGCACAGTTGGACCACTGTTCTTCGAGCAGGGACCCCACAAGTGGCAGGTCTGGGAAGATTCACCTTCCTCCTCTGGAAACAGGAATCTGCTGGGGTTGGAGACTCCAAACAGGGCTGTGCATCAGAGATAGAAACGCTCGATCACAGGCTGGGTGAACCCAGAGCAGAGCCGGAGACCAGGAAGATGGGAGTGATTGACCCCTTTTCTCTGAAGATGCACTGAGGAGTGGAGACCCAAGCTCTCAGCTCCTCCCGGCTGGAGATTGGGAGGCTGCCATTTTCATTCCCGTTTTCCAGAGCTCTACGAAAAACGTTCAGGGAACAAAAGCTCCCAAGAGAGAACTCGAGCAGATTTCTTAGCCCGGCCCCTGGCAAGGGTGGTGCAATTCTGCCTCAGGCAAAGACATTTGAGAATCACTGCAACAGGCCTCTCCCCCAGAAGATTAACAAGAACATCCAGCCAAGAACAAGCTAACTGATCAAGGAAAACAGCAGAACTCCAGAGCTAGGGGAAAGCAATGCATGAAATTCAAGGCTTTCTCCCCATGATCCTTTAGTCTTGCAAAGTAAAATTAAATTTTTTAATTTTATTTTTTTCTTTTTATATTTTTTAAAAATTTCCCTCTTTCTCTTTTAACGTTTTTTAACTAGTTTATCTTAACAATCCTTTCTAAAAAATCTTTTTAAACCTTCATTATTATAGTCATATTTTATCCTTCGTTGTATTTAACCTTATTTTTTGTATACATATAGGGTTTTTCTTTTTCTAAAAAATTTTGGGATATAACTTCTTCTAATAGATCAAAATATACCCTAAATCTAGTACAGGCTTTGTTCTAGTCTCCAGCCTGAGCACATTGTCGCCCCCACTTTTTTTTCTTCTTTCTTTTTCCAACCAACTTATCTTATCAATTCTTTTTTTTTTTTTAGAACGTTTTTAAATTTTTCATCTTTACAGTCATATTCCATCCCTTCATTATGTTTACTCTTATTTTTGTATATATATATAAGGTTTACTTTCTTTAAAATTTGGGGAGGTAGTTTCTTCTAAGAGACCAAAATACTCCTAAAATACTCTTAAAAATACTCCTAAAAACTCCTAAAGTGGGTAGCTCTGTATATATATATATTTTTTTCTTTTTACCTCCTTTCTTCTCCCCTCAGTTTGGGGTCTCTTCTGATTTGGTTAGCATACATTTTTCTGGGATCTTTGCCACCCTGTTAGTATTTTATTCTCTTGTACATATATTCTTATCTGGATAAAATGACAAGGCAGAAAAACTCACCAAAAAAAAGAACAAGAGGCAGTACTGACGGCTATGGACCTAATCAGTACAGATATTGATAATATGTCAGATCTAGAGTTCAGAATGATGATTCTCAAGGTGCTAGTTGGGCTCGAGAAAGGCATGGAAGATATAAGAGAAACCCTGCCTGGAGAAATAAAACCCCTTTCTGGAGAAATAAAAGAACTAAAATCTAACCAAGCTGAAATAAAAAAGGTATTAATGAGGCACAGTCAAGAATGGAGGCTCTTATTGCTAGGATAAATGAGGCAGAAGAGAGAATTAGTGATATAGAAGACCAAATGATGGGGAATAAAGAAGCTGAGCAAAAGAGCGACAAACAAATATTGGAACAAAAGGAGAGAATTCGAGAGATAAGTGACACCATAAGACAAAACAATATTAGAATAATTGGGGTTCCAGAGAAGAAGAAAGAGAGAGAGGGGGGCAGAAGGTATACTGGAACAAATTATAATAGAGAAATTCCTTAATATGGCAAAGGGAACAAGCATCAAAATCCAAGAGGGACAGAGAACCCCCCTCAAAATCAATAAAAATGGGTCCACACCCCATCATCTTAGCGACAAAGAGAAAATCCTGAAAGCAGCTTGGGACAAGAAGTCTGTAACATACAATGGTAGAAATATTAGATTGGCAGCAGACTTATCTACAGAGACCTGGCAGGCCAGAAAGAACTGGCATGATATATTCAGAGCACTAAAGGAGGAAAATATGCAGCCAAGAATACTATATCCAGCTAGGCTATCATTGAAAACATGAGAGATAAAAGAGATAAAAAGAGATAAAAGAGATAAAAAGCCTCCAGAACAAACAAAAACTAAAAGAATTTACAAACACCAAACCAGCCCTACAGAAAATATTGAAAGTGGTCCTCTAAGCAATGAGAGAGCCTAAAAATGGCCCAGAAAGGAACAGAGACAATATACAGTAACAGTCACCTTACAGGCAATACAATGGCACTACATTCATGTCTTTCAATAGTTACCCTGAATGTAAATGGGCTAAGTGTCCCAATCAAATGACAGAGGGTATCAGAATGGATAAAAAACAAAACCCATCCATATGCTGTCTACAAGAAACTCATTTTAGACCCAAAGACACCTCCAGATTTAAAGTGAGGGTGTGGAAAATTATTTACCATGCTAATGGACATCAAAAGAAAACTGGGTGGGCAATCCTTACATCAGATAAATTCGATTTTAAGCCAAAGACTATAATAAGAGATGAGGAAGGACTCAAGGGTCAAGACTCAAAGGGTCTGTCCAACAAGATTTAACAATTTAATTTGCATGCTCCTAACATGCAAGTAGCCAACTATATAAACCAATTAATTACAAAATCAAAGAAACACATTGACAATAATATAAGAATAGTAGGGGACTTTAGCACCCCCGGCTCACTGAAATGGACAGATCATGCAAGCAAAAATCAACAAGGAAATAAAGGCCTTAAATGACACACTGGACCAGATGGACATCACAGATATAAACAGAACATTCCCTCCCAAAGCAACAGAATACACATTCTTCTCTAGTGCACACGGAACATTCTCCAGAATAGATCACATCCTGGGTCACAAAGCAGGTCTCAACCAGTACCAAAAGATTGGGATCATTCCCTGAATATTTTCAGACGACAATGCTCTGAAGCTAGAACTCAAGCACAAGAGGAAAGTTGAGAAGAACTCAAATACATGGAGGCTAAAGAGCATCCTACTAAAGAATGAATGGGTCAACCAGGAAATTAAAGAAGAATTGAAAAAACTCATGGAAATAAATGATAATAAAAACACAACTGTTCAAAATCTGTGGGACACAGCAAAGGTGGTCCTGAGAGGAAAGCATATAGCCATACAAGCCTTTCGCAAGAAACAAGAAAGGTCTCAAGTACACAACCTAACCCTACACCTAAAGGAGCTGGAGAAAGAACAGCAAAGAAAGCCTAAACCCAGCAGCAGAAGAAAAATAATAAAGATCAGAAAAGAAGTCAATGAAATAGAAACAAACAAACAAACCCAACAGTATAACAAATCAACAAAACTAGGAGCTGGTTGCTTGAAAGAATTAATAAGATTGATAAACCCCTGGCCAGACTTATCAAAAAGAAAAGAGAAAGGACCCAAATAAATAAAATCATGAATGAAAGAGGAGAGATCACAACCAACACCAAAGAAATACAAGCAATTATAAGAACATATTATGAGCAACTATACACCAGCAAATTTGACAATCTGGAAGAAATGGATGCATTCCTAGAGACATATAAACTACCAACACTGAATCAGGAAGAAATAGAAAACCTGAACAGACCCATAACCAGTAAGGAGATTGAAGCAGTCATCAAAAAACCCCCCCCCCCCAAAAAAGCCCAGGGACAGACAGCTTCCCAGGGGAATTCTACCAAATAGTTAAAGAAAAATTAATATATATTCTCTTGAAACGGTTCCAAAAAATAAAAACGGAAGGAAAACTTCCAAACTCATTTTATGAGGCCAGCATTACCTTGATCCCCAAACCAGATAAAGACCCCATCCAAAAAGAGAATTACAGACCAATATCCTTGATGAACACAGATGTGAAAATTCTCACCAAAATACTAGCCAATAGGATCCGATAGTACATTAAAAGGATTATTCACCACAACCAAGTGGGAGTTATTCCTGGGCTGCAAGGTTGGTTCAACATCTGCAAATCAATCAATGTGATACAATACATTAATAAAAGAACAAACAAGAACCATATGATATTCTCAGTAGATGCTGAAAAAGCATTTGACAAATTACATCATCCTTTCTTGATCAAAACTCTTAAAGGTGTAGGAATAGAGGGTACATTCCTCAATATCATCAAAGCCATCTATGAAAAACCCACAGTGAATATCATTCTTGATGGGGAAAAACTGAGAGCTTTTCTGCTAAGATCAGGAACATGGCAGGGATGTCCACTAGCACCACTGCTATTCAACATAGTACTAGACATTCTAGCCTCAGCAATCAGACAACAAAAAGAAATTATAGGCATCTGAATCAGCAAAGAAGAAGGCAAACTCTCACTCTTTGCAGATGATATGATACTTTATGTGGAAAACCCAAAAGACTACACTCCAAAACTGCTAGAACTCATAAAGGAATTCAGTAAAGTGTCAGGATATAAAACCAATGCACAGAAATCAGTTGCATTTCTATACACCAACAGCAAGACAGAATAAGGAGATATTAAGGAGACACCCCCACTTACAATTGCACCCCAAACCATAAGATACCTAGGAATAAACCTAACAAAGGAGGCAAAGAATCTGTACTCAGAAAACTATAAAGTACTCATAAGAAATTGAGGAAGACACAAAGAAATGGAAAAGCTTTCCATGTTCATGGATTGGAAGAACAAATATTGTGAAAATGTCTATGCTACCTAAAGCAATCTATACATTTAATGCAATCCCTGTCAAAATACCAACAATTTTTTTTTTCAAAGAAATGGGACAAATAATCCTAAAATTTATATGGAACCAGAAAAGACCCCGAATAGCCAGAGGAGTGTTGAAAGAGAAAGCCAAAGTTGGTGGCATCACAATCCAGACTTCAAAGCTCTATTACAAAGCTGTCATCATCAAGACAGTATGGTAGTGGCACAAAAATAGACACACAGATCCAGAAATAGACCCTCAACTCTATGGTCAACTAATCTTCAACAAAGCAGGAAAGAATGTCTAAGGGAAAAAAGACAGTCTCTTCAACAAATAGTGTTGGGAAAATTGGACAGCCACATGCAGAAAAATGAAACCAGACCATTTCCTTACACCACACACAAAAATAGACTCAAAATGGATGAAAGACTTCAATGTGGGACAGGAATCCATCAAAATCCTTGAGGAGAACACAGGCAGCAACCTCCTTGACCTCAGGCACAGCAACTTCCTCCTAGAATCATCGCCAAAGGTAAGGGAAGCAAGGGCAAAAATGAACTACTGCGACCTCATCAAGATCAAAAGCTTTTGCACACCAAGGATACAGTCACAAACCAAAAGACAACTGACAGAATAGGAGAAGATATTCACAAACGACATATCAGATAAAGGGCTAGTATCCAAAATCTATAAAGAACTTATCAAACTCAACACCCAAAGAACAAATAATCCAATCAAGAAATGGGCAGAGGACATGAACAGACATTTCTGCAAAGGAGACATCCAGATGGCCAACAGACATATGAAAAAATGCTCAACATCACTCAGCATCAGGGAAATACAAATTAAAACCACAATGAGATACCATCTCACACCAGTCAGAATGGCTAAAACTAACAAGTCAGGAAATGACAGACATTGGAGAGGATGCAGAGAAAGGGGAACCCTTCTACACTGTTGGTGGAAATGTAAGCTGGTGCAGCCACTCTGGAAAACAGTATGGAGGTTCCTCAAAAAGTTGGAAATAGGGCTACCCTATGACCCAGCAATCACACTACTGGGTATTTACCCTAAAGATACAAATGTAGTGATTTGAAGGAGCATGGGCACCGGAATGTTTATAGTAACAATGTCTGCAATAGCCAAACTATGGAAAGAACCTAGATGTCCATCAACAGATGAATGGATAAAGAAGATGTCTCACACACACACACACACACACACACACACACACACACACACAATGGAATCTCACAAAACAAATTGAGGGCTGCTGTGGGGAGGGGGTGTATGGAGAGGGTGGTTGGGTTATGGACATTGGGGAGGGTATGTGAAATGGTGAGTGCTGTGAAGTGTTTAAGCCCGATGATTCATAGACCCATACCCCTGGGGCAAATAATACATTATATGTTAATAAAAATAATTAATAAAAGAAAAGAAAATGAAATAAAATATTTTTTAAAAATTAAAATTTCCTATTCCAAATATTCCACAACTTTTTAGTAGGGACAATTTTGATGCTGTTTCCCAGTTGCATCTATAGTTCATCTTTGTCATCTAATGAAAAATGTTTATAAGAAGTAATAATTTAGGAGATATATATATTCTCTACAGTCTTCCTGCAGAGCACAAAATAGTCACTTTCTGACTGCTTATCATTTTAATGGCGCTTGATATATGCTGTGTAGCTGTACTGTAAGACAAATCTACTTTCCACAAAACAGCCCTTTATTTTACTAGACTGACTTGGAGCTAACCCCATCCTGAATATAACCACAGACACTCACAAGAAACAAACAAACAAAAAAACACTTCAAAACGCCATCCCTTATTACATATAACACATCTTATACAAGTGATCTTTTTTCAAAATTGCGGTTAAAAAAAAAAGTAACAGAATTTATCGTCCTAACCATTTTTATATTTAAATGTACAGTATAGTGTTAACTATATGCACATTTTTGTGCAACAGATCTCTAGAACTTTTTCATCTTGCAAAACAGAGACCTGAACCCACTGAACCTCTCTATTCTCCCTCCCTGTAGCTCAGGCAACCACGGTTCTACTTTCTAAGAGTTTGATTACTTTAGATACCTCATAAAAGTGGAATCATGCAGTTTTGTCTCTCTGAAACTTGGCTTTTTTCACAGAACCTAATGTCCTCCAGATTCACCCATGTGGTAGTGTGTGCTAGGATTTCCTTGTTTTTTTAAGGCTGAATAATATCCCCTTGTATGGCAATACTATGTTTTCTTTATCCGTTCATCCATTAATGGACCTCTTTGCTATAGTCAATATGATGAACATGGTGTGAAATACCCATGCCATCTTTTTAAAAATTAAACTTAAAGTAATATGTATATTTATTAAGTTTTGGGAAAATATAAAATAAAATGGAGGGAGAAAATGACCTTCACTTAGCCTCCTTTTTCTTTCTTCTATTCCCTTTCCTGCCTTTCCCTTGACCCATTTTCCCCTTCTTCCTGCCTTGGCCTACTCTTCTCCATCCCTTCTTCTGTTTTCCTTATCTTCTTTTTTTCCTTCTATATTGCCTTGCATCTCCCCCAGCACCCTAAATGTCCTCTTCCTGAAGTCCAGCTGTCATGGAGATAGGCTCTTTTGCCCTTCTCTGCCTACCTCCCTCATAATCAGAATGGCATTCCTTTTCCTCACTGTATTTTTCTAGATAAGTCTAAGTAGCATATTTTTAAGTGAATTATATTCATTACTGACTGATTAGGAGCCAGAGCTTTACTTCAAAGAACCAGAAGAGTTACTTCAAGTCCTCACAGAGCTGGAAGAGCAGAATCTAACTTTGGTACAATATTCCCAAGATGTAGATGAAAATCTTGAAGATGTAAATAAAAGAGAAAAACTTATACAGGATAAAATGTAAGTTATTAAGAACAAGTAGATTTATTCCATTAAGCAGACTCTAACCTGAGACAGATTCCTTCTTATTCCTAAGTGAACCTTCCTCAGGCTCTCTCTGGATTTAGGGTGGGATTTTTATTAATAGTAACTTAAATTATAGGGTATAAAATGTAGAAGTTATATTTACACAGAATAGACTTTCATTTTAGTCTCTACTTCCTTTTACTTGTCAAAATATCTTCCTAACTAGCAAAAATAAAAGGTAGTTTGAAAGATTATAAAGAATTAAAAGGTACTGTCTTAATTTTTTTCTTATTGAAATAGAGTTGACACACGTGTTACATTAGTTTCAGGCATACAGCACAGTGATCCCACAACTCATTAGGTTTTGTTTGGGGCAGTTTTCACTCTACCATCCAATGAATCAAATCAGGCTTTGGATGATAATCCTAATCTATGCATTTTTCCCTGGTATGACTCTCAACAAAGTTATGTGCCTCAAATATTATAGCATTTTATAATGTACATATGTAGAGAGAGCTGGCCTCTCATAAAAGGGATTTCTGTCAGGGGAAGGAGGCTGGATTTGATGACTCACAAAGCCACTTCCGTAAAATTTTATATAATTGGAAGCTACTGGCAAATAGCTTCGAATTGCAGAGACTAAATGTGTTTATCTACCCATTATAAAAATGTGTAAAGCCTCTTTAGGAAGTTTTCTGGGGCAAAAGATGGCAGTCTTTTCAAACAGTGGGTGAAACTACGCTGAACTTTGGAACAAATTAACTTACTCAAAAGTTAAAACCCTACAAATCATGATTTTATAGCCACCCCATTACCACTAGTGTATCCTTTTCACCCTTGTATCCTCTCCCCCAATCCTTACCACATATGGTGCTCTCACCCTGACATATATGAGTTTTGGGGACGATGTGGTAGGTTGGGCAGGAAAAGCACTGTCAGAACAGAATCTATCTCTAGATCACATCACAACTCGGCTTCCTGACACATCATCTCTGCTGTTATTTGGAGGGTTTCAGAGGAACCACAGGAAGAAAATGCTTCCTGGTGGAAGTTAAAGGCAGTATTTATGAATTTACTATTCTCATTTTACCTGAAAAGTTGCATGTAATTTGACGAAGTCTTAAACTACGAACTTGTGTTTGGCTTGCTAGACATAGGATGTTGATACATGATATGGAAAGTGTTGAAAGTCCTGATTGATGATTTATTTCTAAACCAGAAATTACAGACAAGGGTCTCTTTCTTCTTTTGCCATAGAAATAGCAACATAGAGTTTCTTCTGAAGCACAAGGAAATGCTTAAGGCTAGCTGTGAGAGAGAAGAGGAAAAAGCAGCAGAACTGGAATTAAGGTCCAGGCTATTTAGTTTTGGAGAATTTCAGTCAGACACTCAGGTAATCCTTCTTTGCCTATGGTAATTTTATTTTGGCTCATATTAATAATAATGTGCATTCCCTGTCCACTAAGCATTGGAGTGGGGAGTTAAAGCACACCACAAATCCTAGGCTGATGACAGAGGCAGAAAACCAGTTTGGGATTATCATATCAGTATGCAATAATCAATTTACAGAGTAGAAAGCATTCAAATTGGCAATGGGACTCTCTTAAAATGTTGCTCTAATTATTACAAGATCTGATAC